>NC_045143.1:11200713-11950713 GCF_008831285.2 Nymphaea colorata
ACCTGCTAGAGCTCCATCCCTTCTTGCTTAAGTTTCCTTTGGAGAGGTGCTTGTGATCATAAGTGAAATAAAGTGGGTGAGAATGCATGGATGCATTTACCCTATATGATTGAAAAAAATGTAAAACATTCCTACCACAACATTCATCTAATGTCATTTCCTACCACAACATACATCTAAGATTTCGTTGTTATAATTATTGTATATTAAGAAGGAAAAGTTTTGAAAAGGATAGAGATTGTAGACCATCAAGCATGATTCCAAATATTGGGTCATTACTTGGTTTGTGGTCTTATTGAAGTTGGTAAATAGAAAGTTCATGAGATGAGAATGTTAAAAAAGAATAAAGAGATAAAAACACTCTTATGAAAGGAAAGAGGAGATATAAAGAAAGACATGCATACATGTGTACATATATCACATATACACATATATGAAAGTTTAAGAAAAAGATGTATTGATTCGAAGAGAAATAGAGATTTTAGAGGAAAAGAAAAATATCATACGCATATATGGGTATGAGAAATGTTTATAAGAGAAGATATTTGTCTTGAAAAGAGGAATAAATATTTGAAAGAGAGGAGAATGAGCACATGTACATACGTATTCATGCACATATGAAAATTTATAAAATAGAAAGTGAAAGCATAGAGAGAGAGAAATATGGGGGTCATCATGTTGGCATAAATGTATATAACATGTGTATACATCCATACCTTCACAAGATTAGAAAAAATCAAGGAACAACTTAAAATTACCAACTTCAAATTTAAATGTGGGCCGGAGGGGAGCTTGGACTCATGCAAGAGTCTAAGCTAAGTCCCTAAGGCCATGTTATAAGGTTCTTTTTGAAAATGTTTTGGAAAATATGATTTATATAAGCATATAGAATGATTATTATTTGGTTTGTTGTAAGGGATATATTTTCTTCCACTCGGGGTATGGAAAGAAAACAAGCAACATAACGAGGCACTCGTTTAGGGTTCTAATGTGATGATTAAGAAGGAAACTAGCGCAAAATGACGATGAAAATGCATATTAACATGTAATTTTCGTGAGGGTTTATCCCGGGTTGGACAAGTCCCAACCTCAAGATTAATATGAAAAATAAAGAGTCCCAAACCACACTCTCATTCCCGCCATACATTCACATGTTAAGTAAAGAACCAAACAACTCATGCGTGCATAATTATAGAATAACATTCAAGGAATAAAAGAAAGAAAGAGAATGATGGAAAAAAGAAAGTTCAATTAGGAGGAAAGACATGATGTAACTATGAATTTGATATACCACCTCATCTTCTCATGTTCCCGGTGCAACTTGAGTATAGCCTCTTGACTCTAAAATAGAGATTGAGAGCTATCTCTTTTGGCCATGGAGAAATGAGGAAGAGAGGAAAATAAGAGGAAACAGAACAATAAGAATGTATTCATGAAAAGAAAGAACATGATTAAAATGAAAGATCATCTCATCTTTCCATGCTCCCGGTGCACTTTGAGTATAGCCTCTTGTCTCTAAAAAAGAGATTGAGAGCTACCTTTTTTTAGCCGTGGGAGATGAAGATGAGGAGAAAATGTAGAAAGAGAAACAATGTTATATTTAATAAAAGAGAAAAACATGATTCAATCATGAAATGAAAGATCCTCTCATCTTTTCACACTCCCAATGCACTTGAGCATAGCCTCTTGTCTCTAAAAGAGATTGAGGGCTATCTCCTTTGGTCATGGGAAGAGGAAGAAGAGAAAAAAAAAAAATAACAAGACAAACTATATTGAAGAAATGAAATAACAATAACAACAAAAATATATTCATTAAGAAAATAAAAACAACAACAAGAATATATTGAAGAGAAGAAGAGCAAGAAGATATTAATAGAGAAAGAAAGAACAACAAGAATACTTGAAAGAGCATGATTTAATCATAAAATAAAATATCATCTCATCTTCTCATGCTCCCGGTGCATTTGAGCATAGCCTCTTGTCTCTAAAAAGAGGTTGAGTGCTATCTCTAAAAAGAAATAACATAAATAATAACATAATAATATGAAAAGAAAGAAGAGAGAAAATGAGAGGATGAAGATTACATACCTCTAATGGGAAATGACTAAGGAAGATGAACACCTTCACTTGAAGATCCCTTTTGAATGAAGCTCCAAAAAGTGCTTGCTCTAAGTTGGAGAAGGAAATGAAAAAAGGAAGAGAGAGAGAGAGAGCTCAAGAGAAATCTAAGTCTTCAAGTGAGAATACACTAGAGTTTCTCCCAATACCAATCTTGCCCAAGAGGAGATATGGGGGTATTATAGAGGATTTTGGAGCCAAAACCCAAAATTTGAATTTTTTGACCTAAAAAGATAAAATCACCCTCCAAAAGGAGATTTTTTGGCAAAAGGAGGGCAAATCGGTCTTGTCCAAAAAAGACTAAATACCCTCTAAAAGGAGTTTTTTGGTCAAAAGGAGGGCAAATCGGTCTTGTTTAAAAAAGACTAAAATCACCTCTAAAAGAGGTTTTTTGGTCAAAAGGAGGGGCAAATCGATCTTGTTTTAAAAAAAAGACTAAAATCACCCTCTAAAAGAGGTTTTTTGGTCAAAAGGAGGGGCAAATCGGTCTTGTTTAAAAAAGACTAAAATCACCCTCTAAAAGGAGGTTTTTTTGGTCAAAGGAGGGGCAAATCGGTCTTGTTTAAAAAAAAGACTAAAATCACCCCTCTAAAAGGAGTTTTTTGGTCAAAAGAGAGGGCAAATCGGTCTTGTTTAGAAAAAGACTAAAATCACCCTCTAAAAGGAAGGTTTTTTTGGTCAAAAGGAGGGGCAAATCGGTCTTGTTTAAAAAAGACTAAAATCACCTCTAAAAGGAGGTTTTTTGTCAAAAGGAGGGCAAATCGGTCTTGTTTAAAAAAGACTAAAATCACCTCTAAAAATGAGGTTTTTGTCAAAAGAAGGCAAATTAGTCTTAAATGATTGATTTTGGATCTAACTTGGGATTTTGGATCTAAAGTAGTATTTGGATTTAATTTGGATCTGAAGTTTATTTGGATTTTAATTTGGATCTGAGAGTAGTATTTTGAATTTAATTTGGATCTGAAAGTTGTATTTTGGAAATCTTGTGCCTTAATTTGAATTTCGCACTTGGATAAACATCATAGTCTTATGGGGTGATTACAGATGCCCCTCTTGTTAATAAGCCGGTGTTAGCCGTGCTTAGTGACAAAGATAAACGCCACATTTTTCAGCAAGACATTTTATCGTAGAGATGTTTTAGGCTTTACCCCTTACTTTGAATGGGTTGTTTGAGCTTAAATTGCAGGTTTAACCCTTCCTGCGGGTTTGCCGATTCAAATTCAGGTTAACCCCCTGAATGGGTGCCTTGACTTGCATCACAAGTTGAACCCTTTAACTTGTGGTTGGCTTTGGCTTGTAGCATTGCGTTTAACCCCTTGCCTGCATGGGTTTTATGCCTTGCATTTATTGCATGCTCATAGGGGTTTAACCCTTACCTGCACGGGTTGCTCTCAAGCCCTGAGCGATAAAATAAAAATAAAATGCCCCAGTGTAATTGTCATGTTTTACAACTGGAAGAATCTAGATTGAATAGTCGATGTGGAAACACAATATGTTTGACATTGATTGGAAAATGAATACAAGAGAACTAGGCATAAAATTTCTTGAGGTGAAGGGCATTAACAGGATCGGCAAATTCCACCCCCATCAGCATCAATTAGTCGGTATGAATTGTGGGGCAAACTTCCTTAATGACATATTGGCCTGTCCCCAATTTGATTGTGCCCACTTGCCTCGTGGTCGTCCTCTCAGGTACACTGCAAGATCGTAGACCGAATCATTCACTTTGAACTGTCTCTCGATAAACTGACTTGGCAAATTGTCTGGCTACCCTTTGTGCGATAAGCTTCAGCATGTTCAGCCGCTTTTTAGCCTTTTTTTGAGCATCGAGTTGTTAGCGTTGATATTGAGTAAGAGGGAGCTCTATGAGAGAAGCGAACTTCAAAGCAGGTTTCAACACATGTAATGGTAGAACCACTTCTGTTCCATAGACTAGCTCTGCTGGAGTGGCATTTGTTGGAGTTCTCATAGTGGTGCGATATGCCCATAGAGCGTTGTGCATCTTTTCATGCCAATCTCTTCCAGTTTCTACTGTCCGTTCCAAGATGCGGATCAGGATCTTGTTGGTAGCCTCTGCTTGTCCATTGCCTTGGGGTAATAAGGAGCTGAAAAATGCGTGATGTGGTACTTGCTGCACAATTGCCTCATCTTTTCATTCTTGAAATGAGTTCCGTTGTCTGATACTATATCATGAGGGACTCCAAATCTGCAAAGAAGATTTTTGTGAATGAAGGACACTACATGACGTCCTTCCACTGTTCTAGTGTGACGACTTCTACCCACTTGGTAAAATAATTGTTGCAGCAAGAAAATACTTATGGCCGTTAGAAGCTGCAGGGGATATCGGTCCGACTACGTCAAAGGCCCACATTGAAAACGGCCAAGGAGATGTCACAGAATGCAAGTGAGAGGCTGGGGCATGAATTACTGGAGCATGCAGTTGACATTCTTTGCATCTTTTGACAAATTGGTGACAATCTTTTTGCATGGTAGGCCAATAATACCCTGCTCGAATTATTTGTTTGGTGAGGGTTTGGTAACCAACATGGCCTCCACAATCTCCTCGATGTGATTCTTCGATTACTTTCTTTGCCTCATCTTCATCAAGGCACCGAGAGTATTCAGTGCTAAATCCACGTCTGTATAATACCCCTGCTAGGATAAAGTACCTTGCTGACATACGTTGTATTGCTTTTTGTTCATTTTTAGACATTTCAGTCGGGAATTCTCCGCTTTCAATGTACCTTTTGATGTCATGGTACCAAGGCGTATTCCCCCTTGGATATGATGAACATGCGCCATCGTTTCAAAAGCAGGGTGTTCTAATCTTCCAATCTCAAAAGAACGGATTGCTTCATTGGTTCGAAAAGTGATGGTCGATCCTAAGCTCGCGAGGCCATCCGCAATAGGGTTACCTTCTCTCTTTACGTGAGCCAATTGTACTTCTTCGAATTGACAGATTAAGGAGGTGCAAATTTCTTGATATGGCACCAACTTTTCATCTTTGACTTGCCATTCTCCATTCACTTGATTTATAATAAGCTGAGAGTCGCCGAAGGCATTCACTCTTTTTCACTTGAAAACTCAATAAAGAACGAAGTCCTTGTATGAGGGCTTCATATTCGGCCATGTTATGGGTACATGGAAAATCAAGTTTCAAAGAGTACGGGATCATTTCGCTTTCTGGAGTGATGAGTAAGATGCCTATGCCTGCTCCCATCACATTTTTGGACCCGTCAAAGTACATCTTCCATGTCGGAAACCGTTTCCAATCTTAGTACATGTTCATCTGGAAACTCGTCATTTGTTCTGATTTCTTCATACTGAGGGAAGTCTGCTAACTGATCCGCAATTGTTTGTCCTTTGATTGACTTTTGAGACACATATTCAAGATCATATTGCATCAACAGAACTTGCCATTTTGCGATACGCCCATTAAGGAATGGTTGTTCCAAGATGTACTTGAGAGGATTTAGTTTGGAGAGTATCTTGACCTCACAAGCTAATAAATAATGTCTCAACTTCTGACACATCCAAACCAATGTCAGACAAGTTTTCTCTATTGGAGAGTACTTCTTTTCGTACTGAACAAAAGTCTTGCTAATGTAATAGATTGCATATTCAATGCGACTTCCTTCCTCATATTGTTGCCAAAAAGCCGCCACATGCTGACTCATTCACTGTGATGTAAAGCAGCAGTGGTCTACCCAACGTTGGTGGTTTTAGAATTGGTGGATTTAGAAGGTATTTCTTGATCTTTTCGAATGACTGTTGGCATTCAAAACCCCATTCAAACTTGACACCTTTCCTCAGTAGCTGGTTGAATGGCTCGCATGTCATGGCCAGATTGGAAATGAATCGTCTGATGGATTGGATTCGTCCTTGCAAGCTTCGCAACTCCTTGATATTGGTAGGTGGTGGCATATCGATTATTGCCTTAGCTTTTGTAAGTTCCATTTCAATTCCCTTCTTACTGACCATGAAACCCAACAGTTTGTCTGACTCAACCCCGAACACACATTTTTGAGGATTCAGGCGAAGCTTGTACTGTAAAAGCCTCTCGAATACTTGGGCAAGAGTTTCAATGTGATCTTCTCTTGTCTTGGATTTGATCAATATGTCATCGATATATGCATCCATGATTTTATGCATCTGGTCATGGAAGATGGCGGCCATAGCTTTTTGATAGGTTGCTCCAGCATTCTTCAACCCAAATGGTATTACCGTATAACAAAAAGTACCCCAGGGTGTAGTAAAAGCGGTCTTAGGTTGATCTTTGACTGCTAATTTGATTTGATTATATCCCGAATATCCATCCATGAAAGAAAACATTGCATGGCCTGCAGTACTATCTACCAATAGATCAATGTTTGGAAGAGGATAATCATCCTTCGATGTGGCTTTGTTCAAGTCTCGAAAGTCGATGCACAACCTAACTTTGCCATTTTTCTTGGGGACCACCACGATGTTCGCCAACCATTCGGGGTAATCGATGGCACGAATGAATTTTGCCTTTAGCAAGTCCTCTAGTCCTTCTTTTACAGGGCCCTCTAGTCGAGGGTCAAGCTTGCGCAATTTTTGCTTAATCGGCTTGCAATTAGGATTTAAGGGCAAACGATGTTCGACCAATTGGGGGTCTAAGCCTGGCATATCTTCATAAGTCCAAGCAAAAGCTTCTTGGTTACTTATAAGAAAGTCCACCAATCTTTTCTTTTCATTCACTGACAAACTGGTGCCAATTTGAAGAATTTTAGGATCTTCACTGGTTCCAATATTAATTTCTTCAATTGGATCATTCACCAAAGATGAGGGATGTTCTTGTTTCTGAATCTGAGTGAATTCTGGTAATTCTGACTCGGGTATTGCCATAGGTTCCATTTCACCGACTGCTTGTTCGATAAATGCTTTTTGGGGGGACTTTCGTGGAAAAAGAATAAACTGAGACATATTGAGTTCCGACATCTTGTAAAGAGGATAAAGGAAAGAGTTGGACGAAATTGACAACAAAAAATTACTTGCATTTGCATATATAAAAAAAAAAAGGTTCTTAGTTCATAGAATGGGTTCTCTCATGAGACGAGACAAAAAGATGTTCAAAATTACAAAATTCATGGGAGGATTTTGAAACAAAAGTGAATACTATTAGCCCCCAAGATCTTCTTCAAATTCCTTCATGATATCCCAGTCCTCTCATGTTCATCTGAAAAGAGATGCTAATCGGTTGCAAGATGCCATCTTCATTTTTCCCAAGGCCAGTGAATGGACGGTAGCCACCTTTCAGAAGCAACTGAAAACCCTTGGGGTTTTTCATGAAATGAACATACAATAGGTGTTCTTGGTAACTTTCACGATTGCTTGAAATAGTATAAGCATTCCCAGATGGTTCCTCTATCTCCATGTTCTGCATCCATTCTTCCAAAGGTCTGTCCTTTGTTTTTCTTATGCTCGGTACATCTACTGGATCAATTGGCCTAGGGAGCATAGGTTGCATCAACCTCTTGACCGGATCCTCAGCACGGACAGTGATGACTGATGGACCAAAATTCCATTTCAGGCATTGATGAAGAGTGGATGGGATCCCTCGTACTTGATGGATCCAAGGTCGTCCCAAAAGTAGGTTGTATGATGGTGGTACATCTACCACATGAAATACAATACAATGGCTAGTATTTTCAATGATCACATTCATGTCGAGGGTACCTTTGCTGTTCATGCCTCGGCCATCGTATCCGTAGATCTTGGTATTATCAGAACGATATTTGTTTTCACGAAACCCCCATGTTTTAGCCGTGAGATCAGGACAAATATTCAAACCACTTCCTCCATCAATCAAAACATGTGGCACCGTCATTCCATTGACCTGAACAACGATGTAAAGAGCATCTTCATGGAAATATCCCCATTTTGAGAGGTCTTTTTCTGAGAAGGTAATTGACTGATTTTTAGAAGCTTGAATCGAGTCTCCCTCATCCATACGTTCTTCCAAGGGGAGAACATCCAAATAGCATGGATCTTCATCTGAAGAGTCATTTGATGATTCATCGCCTTGTAAGATAAAAGTCTTTGGAATAATAGGAAGTTTCTTGGGCAAACTTTCTATCCTGCCATTCATCATAGCAATGAAATCTAGAGGTTCCTTACCTTGGTCTACCACCATGACTTTGTGTGAGCTGCTCCCAATATAAGGTCGAATGTGCTCTTGTGGATGGTACGGAAGTGGAGTGCCTGTAGTGATCATGGCCACTGCCGCCTTTTCGTGGTCAGGGAATGGATTCCTTAGTATCTCAGGGGTGTTATCATCACAAATCTTGAGATCTTTGTCGATGAAGACTTGAATAATATTTTTGAGGACAAAACAATCCTCAGTGTCATGACCAGGGGTACGATGAAATTTGCACAGTTTTTCTTTATTTCCTCCCATCATTTTTGGAGGCTCTGATACTTTTGGCAAGACGATAGTTCCTTTGGCGAGAAGGTATTCCAGGATCTTCTCCCGAGACTGGCTCAGAGGAGTGAATTTCCGGTCGTAGCTCCAACCTGAGTGTTTGTTTTTCCTTTCATCGTCGCCTTTGAGAAACTGTGTGTTCTTCTTGAAACTGACGTCCTTGTCATGCTTGTAGTTATTGCCATGGTCCTTTCTAATGCCAGCATTGGCTATGAAGTGTGCGAGCAACTGTGTCCTTCCTCCTTTCTTTCCATCTTCTTTGTACTTAGGAGCAATAATTCCATCAAAATCTCCTTCCTCAATTCCTTCTTCTATCGAGTTTGCTTGTTCAATCAACTCAGCAAAGGTTTTGATTGGGGCATTGCGGATGAGACTTTTCAAGGGTTGGGCAAGATTTTTCCTAATGAGTGACAAGGCTTGTGTCTCAGAAATGGGCTCCTTCATCTTATTGCATTGCATTCTTCATTTTTGGATGAATTCTCGAGCCTTTTCTCCTTGTTTCTGACGAAGACTGCAAATGGTACTGAGGGTTGGAGTCATGGGAGCATTTTGTTCGAATCTTTCAACAAACATGTTAATCAACTTGTCAAACTCCTTCAGACGATTGGATTGATATTTTCTTTATACCATTGTGCGGCAATGCCTTCAAGACTTCTTGGAAAATATCGGAACAAAGCTCTGTTATTTGTTCGAATTTTGTAGCAATCATTGAAAAAGGTTGAAAGATGAACGTGTGGACAAGTGGTTCCATCATATCTGATGAATTCTCTGGGCAAGCCTTTCACGTCTTCGTCCCCTTCAATGCCAAGGTAGTAGTCCTCACATGAGTATGAACGTTTCTCCTTCGCCCTAAGCTCAAGATTGTTCATTCTTTTCTCCATTTCGTAGAATCTGCGCTTAGTCGGACTTTCATCATCACTTGATTCGACCAATTCTGGCTTGGTCTTTTTCTTCTTGCCCTTGATCTCCTTTACTTTTTCTTCAGAACTCTCACTGTCTGAGCTGCTGCTAGTGATGTATTTCTTTGTCTTTTTTACTTTCTTGGTAGGTTTTCTCTTCCTTTTGGGCTTCTCTTCCGAACTTTCAGTGGTGATAGGACTGGGTGAGCTGTTTTCTATCATAACATTTTTTCCCTTTTTATTTTTCTTTGTTGTCTTTTTCTTTTTGAGAGAAAACAGTTCGGGTTTTTCTTCCTTACTAGTTGTCGAATCTGAACCCAAATGGTCTTCATCTTGATTTTCAACAAAAGACTTGTTTTTTTTCTTTCCTTTTTGCTTGGCAGTCTTTTCATTGTCCGGCTCTGGAGTAACCATCAAGGCCTTTTGCTCTTCTTGCTCTTTCATGAATCGCTCCATGAACAAACGGAACATATAGTAAGTTTCTGGCTCGATTGCTGGGAGGCCAAGTGTTTCTGGACGGAGTTCAGAGGATGAAGCCTCGTTTTGAGGAGTCTGCTTAGCTTGCGATCTAGTTTCAACCATCTTGTTGGCTTTCAAGTATTCACCTTATGACATAAGAAAATAGAGTTATTGGACGGAAATGATGACAAAATGAAGGTTCATATTGCATTACACGTTTTTAAAAGTTACATCCAAAGATACTAATAAAGATGACAACGACAGAAGGAATACAAAGTTGACAACATAAAACTTTTTAGGGAAGGATGGATGGTGGTCGGTTGGCATCCCACCACTCAGCATATTCCTTCTTCACCACTGGGCCTATGAACCAAGTGTATGATATTTGTGTCTTCCATTCTTGTCGAGCTACTGCAAACAATGTTATCCATTGAGGAGAACTAAGGTCAAATTCGGGAATAGCTCCAATTGGTGCATGCACAGAGACCATCTTCTGCCTTTGAGAGAACTGTCTCATACATCTATCAGCACAATAATCAACTATGAAGTAAGGGCCCAAGAGTGTGGTACGCCCATGATGATGGTGAGTGTATCGGGGTAGGCTCTGCCGACGATCACAATAATCCCAAATGATCTCTCCTTCATTCAATTGCTCGATCAAACGATGGTATTGCTCTAAGGTTGTCAATGATCCATCAGTGTTTCTAAATAGACTGGCTTGGGGTCCCGCATGCTTGAGGAACCACAATTGTAAAGCATATGTGCATCCTTCTATGAAGTCGATATCTCCAATGGTAAAGCGGGTGAGTCCTCGGTAAAGGAAGGCTAAGGCTGTCATTGTTACTGACAAGTGTCGGGTCCCTCTATGCCCCCATACTCGAAAAAGTTGGGCAATACGAAAATATAAAAGGTCACTTCCATTGGTAAAAAGGGTCACTCCTACTGTGCAGAGCATCATACAATGTTTAATTCTCCCTATGGCTTTTCGAGGTAGGGTAGAAGGTTCAACATAGGTTCCAAATTCTTCATACAAATTTTCATGTTGATGCTTTCATTTTCATGGTTTTCTACTAAAGGCCAAGTTTTCCGTCCAGTAAAGTGAGCAATGAGGTCATTTGCATTGACCTTGGTTGGGTTCATAAGGAATTGTTTTTCCAATAGATCATTTGGGTCACAAGTTGGGGTAGGGAGGTCTAGTATTTCGGCAAATTCATCTAGTAATATTGTCATTTCTCCCCATGGAAACCAAAAAGAGGAGGTCCTTGGGTTCCAACGCTCGGCGATTGCATGTACCAAATTTCCATTAACTGACTGCATTCCTCCAGCTACCACTGTCTCTAGCCCACATTCTTCAAAGTAAGAAGGAAACATCCGAGAGAAGGTGGGATGCCAAGTCTGATACCATTCGGGAGCCAAAGGTTGAGACTCAAGAGAAATGTAGGTGGACCGTTCGGGACCTTCCCCAAAGAGGATG
Organism: Nymphaea colorata; assembly: GCF_008831285.2. Classification (NCBI taxonomy): domain Eukaryota; kingdom Viridiplantae; phylum Streptophyta; class Magnoliopsida; order Nymphaeales; family Nymphaeaceae; genus Nymphaea; species Nymphaea colorata. The sequence goes on from NC_045143.1 coordinate 11,212,109, forward strand.
TGATCATAAGGGAATGTGACACCACGTTGGAAAGAATACATCTTGAATGATGACTCTAAAAGATAAAAATTGAATTAGTGGAAAACATTGACTAGGTTGACAAAGACAATATGAGGTAGATGTGTGGAATGAGGTTGTAAATCATCACATAAGGTTTCACGCACATCAACATCTATCATGAAATAATTTTTTTTTTTTTTTAGAAAATTGGGTATAGGAACCTAATTGAGATAATTTTGTGTCACGACAATCCGATATCAAGTTATGCTTATATACCTTAGCCAAATGGCTTAGTACGAGCATAGATTCTTCCTTAGGCAACTAAGGGTAGAGTTCATCAACTTCTTCTTGATCACTCGTCGATATACCATAAATTACCACTCAGGGTACTAACGAGGGGGCATTCCCGCCCAAGGTATGGTATAGTTGTAAGGCTTAGTCTTGTGCTACCGCCAAAGACCAAGCCCGGCAACACGATGACCGGGACAAATAGGTATGAGGAATTTTGAAATATGAGAAATCATATAAATTGAGTTGTCTCTAATGCAATGTTGCCTAAGTTTGAAGATTAAAATAGAAGAGCAAACATGACTTTCAAACAACTCCTAAATTGAGAAGGGTGGTATGTGATCATAAATATGTGTGAACATGATTGATCCTTCTCAATTAGTCCTATGTGCAAAAAACATTCACAATCATCAAACAATGCAATGAAATGCCAATGGGGTCGAGGCCAAAATAGGGGACATGCTTTATCATTGGCAATACATAAGATGTTCAAATTAGTGAAAATGCATCAATAATCATAGCCAAACGATGACGGGTCCCATCACGGTCGCCATCTGTTTGCATCCCAAAATTTTCATTGGTTTTGGAGTGCTCCAGAAAAATAAGGTTTTTGTTTTGAAAGAGGAAAGAAAGGGACTCGCCCGTCGGTACAAGGATCGACCGTTCCCGGCGCCTTTACCGGGGGTAATCAACCCAAGGACTATGTTTATCATTGATACATTTCGTTTTAACTTAAACATCTTTTTGATTCTATATGCGGTGTAGAAAATATTGAAAGTTTGGAGTTTCAAACTTTTGAAAAGGTTCTTGAAGAATTGCTTGAAAATGTGAAATGTTTTGAGGAAAAAGTGAAACTAGTAAATATCATTTGAAAAACTTGTGAAAACATTTTGAAATCACTTTAGTGTTCTTTTAAGACTTTAAGTAGGTTTGAGATTTTGCTCTAATTCGGTTACCACCTAGCTAGAGCTCCATCCCTTCTTGCTTAAGTTCCTTTGGAGAGGTACTTGTGATCATAAGTGAAATAAAGTGGGTGAGAATGCATAGATGCATTTACCCTATATTATTGAAAAAAATGTAAAACATTCCTACCACAACATTCATCTAATGTCATTCTTACCACAACATACATCTAAGATTTCGTTATTATAATTATTGTATATAAGAAGGAAAAGTTTTTGAAAAGAGATAGAGATTGTAGACCATCAAGCATGATTCCAATATTGGGTCATTGCTTGGTTTGTGGTCTTATTGAAGTTGGTAAATAGAAAGTTCATGAGATGATAATGTTAAAAAGAATACAAGAGATAAAACACTCTTATGAAAGGAAAGAGAGATATAAAGAAAGACATGCATACATGTGTACATACCATCACATATACACATATATGAAAGTTTAAGAGAAAAAGATGTATTGATTCGAAGAGAAATAGATATTTTAGAGGAAAAGAAAAATATCATATGCATATATGGGTATGAGAAATGTTATAAGAGAAGATATTTGTCTTGAAAAGAGGAATAAATATTTGAAAGAGAGGAGATGGAGCACATGTACATACGTATTCATGCACATATGAAAATTTATAAAATAAAAGGTGAAAGCATAGAGAGAGAAATATGAGGGTCATCATGTTGGCATAAATGTATATAACATGTGTATACATCCATACCTTCATAAGATTAGAAAAATCAAGGAACAACTTAAAATTACCAACTTCAAATTTAATGTGGGCCGGAGGGGAGCTTGGACTCATGCAAGATTCTAAGCTAAGTCCCTAAGGCCATGTTAGAATGTTCTTTTTGAAAATGTTTTGGAAAATATGATTTATATAAGCATAGAATATTATTATTTAATTTGTTGTAAGGGATATATTGCTTCCACCATCGGGTATGAAAGAAAACAAGCAACATAACGAGGCACTCGTTAGGGTTCCTAATGTGATGATTAAGAAGGAAACTAGCGCAAAATGACATGAAAATGCATATTAACATGTACATTTTCGTGAGGGTTTATCCCGGGTTGGACAAGTCCCAACCTCAAAGATTAATATGAAAATAAAGAGTCCACAAACTACACTCTCATTCCCGCCATACATTCACATGTAAGTAAAGAACCAAGCAACCATGCGTGTATAATTTATAGATAACATTCAAGGAATGAAAGAAAGAAAGAGAATGATGGAAAAAGCAAAGTTCAATTAGGAGGGAAGACATGATGTAACTACGAATTGATATACCACCTCATCTTCTCATGTTCCCGGTGCACTTGAGTATAGCCTCTTGACTCTAAAATAGAGATTGAGAGCTATCTCTTTTGGCCATGGAGAAATGGGGAAGAGAGGAAAATAAGAGGAAACAAAAGAACAATAACAATGTATTCATGAAAAGAAAAAACATGATTAAAATGAAAGATCATCTCATCTTTCCATGCTCCCGGTGCACTTTGAGTATAGCCTCTTGTCTCTAAAAAGAGATCGAGAGCTACCTTTTTTTAGCCGTGGGGAGATGAAGATGAGGAGAAAATGTAGAAAGAGAAACAATGTTATATTTAATAAAAGAGAAAACATGATTCAATCATGAAATGAAAGATCCTCTCATCTTTTTACACTCCCAATGCACTTGAGCATAGCCTCTTGTCTCTAAAAAGAGATTGAGGGCTATCTCCTTTGGTCATGGGAAGAGGAAGAAGAGAAAAAAATAAAATAACAATGACAAGACCATATTGAAGAAATGAAATAACAATAACAATAAAAATATATTCATTAAGGAAAAAAAAACAACAACAAGAATATATTGAAGAGAAGAAAGAGCAAGAAGATATTAATATAGAGAAAGAACAAGAACAACAAGAATACTTGAAAGAGCATGATTTAATCATAAAATAAAATATCATCTCATCTTCTCATGCTCCCGGTGCATTTGAGCATAGCCTCTTGTCTCTAAAAAGAGGTTGAGTGCTATCTCCTTTGGCCATGGGGAGATGAAGATGATAAGAGAAAATGAAAACAACAACAAGACTATGTTTAAGAAAAAGAAATAACATAATAATAAGAACATTAATGAAAAGAAAGAAGAGAGAAATGAGAGGGATGAAGATTACATACCTCTAATGGGAAATGACTTAAGGAAGATGAACACCTTCACTTGAAGATCCCCTTTTGAATGAAGCTCCAAAAGTGCTTGCTCTAAGTTGGAGAAGGAAATGAAAAGAGGAATAGGGAGAGAGAGAGAGAGAGAGAGAGAGAAACTCTAAGTCTTCAAGTGAGAATACACTAGAGTTTCTCCCAATGACCAATCTTGCCCAAGAGGAAGGATATGGGGGGTATTTATATAGGATTTTGGAGCCAAAAACCAAAATTTGAATTTTTTTGACCTCAAAAGATTAAAATCACCCTCTAAAAGGAGGTTTTTTGGTCAAAAGGAGGGGCAAATCGGTCTTGTTTAAAAAAAAACTAAAATCACCTTCTAAAAGGAGGTTTTTTGGTTAAAAGGAGGGGCAAATCGGTCTTGTTTAAAAAAGACTAAAATCACCCTCTAAAAGGAGGTTTTTTGGTCAAAAGGAGGGGCAAATCGGTCTTGTTTAAAAAAAGACTAAAATCACCCTCTAAAAGGAGGTTTTTTGGTCAAAAGGAGGGGCAAATCGGTCTTGTTTAAAAAAGACTAAAATCTCCTTTTAAAAGGAGGTTTTTGGTCAAAAGGAGGGGCAAATCGGTCTTGTTTAAAAAAAGTCTAAAATCACCCTCTAAAAGGAGGTTTTTTTGTCAAAAAGAGAGGCAAATCGGTCTTGTTTAAAAAAGACTAAAATCACCCTCTAAAAGGAGGTTTTTTGGTCAAAAGGAGGGGCAAATCGGTCTTGTTTAAAAAAGACTAAAATCACCCTTTAAAAGGAGGTTTTTTGGTCAAAAGGAGGGGCAAATCGGTCTTGTTTACCCAAAAAGACTAAAATCACCCTCTAAAAATGAGGTTTTTGGTCAAAAAGAAGGGCAAATTAGTCTTAAATGATTGATTTGGATCTAAACTTGGGTTTTGTATCTAAAAGTAGTATTTTGGATTTAATTTGGATCTGAAAGTTCTATTTTGGATTTAATTTGAATCTGAGAGTAGTATTTTGGATTTAATTTGGATCTGAAAGTTGTATTTTGGAAATCTTGTGCCTTAATTTGAATTTCGCACTTGGATAAAACATCATAGTCCTTCAGAAAAATTTGGGGTGATTACAACAGTACCTTCCCATAGTGGCACTTCAGAATAGAACACATTAGCAATCAAGCATAGACTAAAAGTACGAGAATAAGAGAACGAAGCAAAAAAGGTTAGAAACTACAAAAACATAGACTTACAAAGTTGGAGACTTCCTTTCTTTGAATGAAGAAATATTACAACCTCTGGAGGACATGTATTTTCTCTTAGCCAAAAGGCTATGTTTTTCACTCAATACAGACTTTCTGAACTTCTTTGTTTCTTCCTCTCTAGTTTTTTGCCGATGCCCCCCTATATTGAGAGGAAGCAAGCTTTTATAGACTCTGGCTCATCCCTCGAGAACGACAGGTGGCCTTTTTAGTGCACAGCTGTTATCCACTTTACATTATTGCAAAGAGACAAACAATAGTTGGTAATGGGTGCCAGCTAGTTGTGGTTTTTCAAAAAAGTGTCAATACGTGGCTACTATTTAGTCTTATCCTCAGCTTTTTCGCTAGTTTGGCAGTGAGTAAAGGGATAAGGCTTTAGTTAACAGACATGGATATTGTTACATGGATGAAGAGGTTTTCAAGAAAATTATCAACTTGCCATTTGTCTCATCTAAATATCAGCTGATAGACTTCTTCACAAATGCTTTGGCTACTCCTTTCTTTCCTTGAGCAACATTTGGTGATTGGACCTTAAATTTTGACCAAAAGGTTATGTAATGTGTGCACATGTTTTTTCTTTTTATTTTCTACTGTATTTTATTCTGCAGTAATCATTGTTACTTGTTTTGTATTTTTCGTTTTATTTTATTTTCCTGTTGCTTTTTGTTTGGGACAATTGTGTGTTCGAGCCATCTAGAGTTGCGTGTTCGAGCCATCTCAACAACCAACACCTCTTATACCTTGTGTGTCTATTGTGGCATTGCCTTCTGCTTTATGTCATATGAGTACAGGTATGGATGAAATTCAAAATCATAGATGCCAATGCTACAGCTGCTGTTGGAATAATGAGTGGACGACTGGTTGGTTGCTAATGCTGGAGAGGCCCATCGCTGTAACCCAAAGAAGGCTACTGTTTGGTCGAACACAGACCTGGGTTCATTGATGGTACCCGAAATGGCATGGACCATGTTCAGGCACATGTCCATACCCAAACCCGTGTCACGGTTACATCGGCTCATGAGCCATACCCATGTTTCATACTTTTGGACCCTGGCCTTTTGATCTAGTTTTTATTTAGCCTTTTTGGGTGTCATGGGCCGGCTTTTTCAAGTCTTATTTGGCCTGCGCGGTGTCGAAAGATTCCCCAAACTTTCGGCTAGCCTGACTCGTTCTTAAGCTAGTGGAAGCATTCACATGTCTTCTGGGACTGTGGACTAGACGATGAGTGCTATGCACTCGGCACCCTATCACCCAGGTTTATCCCACATATAGACCATCGGCAAGCCGTGGCCATAAGGCCCTGTCAGAACATCGTCATTCCTCCAAGTGCCTATTTACTTCCATACAAAATCTAGGTGGGGGTAGACTTTCTTTTAGGGGGAAGTCCCCAACCGAAGCCAGTTGACGACTATATATCATTAAGTAAGGCAGCCGACCATCGCCCTACTCGACGATGAGCATTCACTTGTTCATCCCCGCGTGACTCTACGTGGTTGTGGACGCAACATATGCATCCACTGGTGGAATTACCCCTAACCCACGCGCACCTCCTTGCGCATCCAAACGCTACGCGTGGGGAACCCATCTAATTCTCCAACGACGGACTTGCACTTTCAAAGGGACTGATGACCAGATGCATTTATACGCTTCGTAGCTGCACATCCACGTGCATTGCTTTCTACTTGACTTAGCGTCAGATTGGATCCCACATGCTTCCCGAGCAATGCCTATGCTGACCAAACAGCATATCCTTCTACTAGCATGGCCGACAGTCGGTCTGGAGAGCTTTCTTAAATATATTTCTACCAAAACTACTTAAATGGTAGTTTTTCATTGTTCTCAACGGAATTCACACATTTCACATCTCACAAATTAAAGATGATAGGAGTTAAGGTGGGTTAATAGTATCTTTACTTTTTTGTGTTTCCAATTCCATCTATGTCACTTCTTTTATGCAAGAGCTAAACATTGTGTTGTTCATGATTCTTGGTACTGGTAAAGCCACCACCATTTGATAATACTAAATTACTCAATTGTACGAGTCATTTATTTGATTGTTGTACAACTTCATCACTATATATTGACACTTGGAGCAAAACCATGTCATGAAGTTACCTGTATAAGTAGACTCCCTTTTAGCAGGTCATTAATGATGCTACCAAATTTGCATCAATAAAAGTACACTTAAAAATGGGCCAAGCCGGACCGGACCTGAAAGGAGACCCGGGCCCGGCCCGGCCCGGCCCGATACCCACCCTTAAAATTGGGCAGCCGGAAAGTTGGAGATCATTAGAGGACCTTCATTAGAGGACCTTTTTTCCTTGAACTGGACGCCTGCAATTTTCTTTCATTTTCTGTCTTCCATTTGCATCTTTCTTGGAAGTTGAAATTTTTTGATATGATTTTAGATTGTCAAGCTGGCTAACACATGCGAGCCAGAATTTTTAGAAAATGGTTGCAAGAAATTACCAACAATGATTTGTTAATTAGGAAGCCCCAACAAAGTTTGCCGACAGACTACAGTAGTTTCCAAGGAACAGTGGATATCCTTGTGGGCTCAACGTGAAAAAGTTGTGTATATTCTCTCTTATCTGAAAAGAAAATGTTTCCCCTTTATAAAAGATGACTTTCCCTGGACCTTTTCTTTTCGCCTTTCTCAAACACCGACTGAGCTTTCTTCCTTTTCCCTAAAGATGCATTTACAAGGGCAAAATGCTTTTTTTTTCCAAAACTTTTTAATTAAAGACAAAAATCTGTAAGAATATCACAATCATTGTGATCTCTGCACTCAGGGAGTCTCAGAAGCAAGACTCCTAAGGTGAGCAAATGGAAGAATCTATCTTCAAACTCACGTTTGCTTGGTTTGTGTTCGTCCCAGCTAAGTCTGGACCCCGTTTCAGTGGAGCAGCCGAGGCCTGCACCACTTTTTAAATTTATTTGCTTAAGTAGTTTAATTTTTTGTGTTGATATGTATCAATAATAATAATAATAATAATAACATAGTATGCCATTATACTATATGCATATAAGAGTATATAAACGTTCAATCTTAAGCTGTATAATAACATACTATACTCTAAGAGCGGAGGCAGTGTGGACTACATGTAGGCAACTGCCTGGATCCCAAAAAACTTTTTGCTTTAATATTGATTTTGTAGGTAATTTTCTCATTTACATATTAGTGCCTCTTAAAATTTTAAAAATTTTGTACTTAGTGCATCTTGGTCAGAATTTTCTGGCTTGGTTCTTGACTAATATACTTGTGAGAGTACTTTCAATTTTGTGAAGCATTTTATGCTGCTTGAGGTCAAATTCTGGCTGAACATTTTTAGCCTATATGTTAAACGCCTTTTTATGAGGCCTAGTTAAGGGAACAAGGTCAAAACTAGGTAAATATTTGTGACCCACGTATCAGACTGAACCCTCTTAAGAACAAACCCCAGCTGTATAGTCATGGTGATAGTTAATGGAAACCCGCTTCACTGTCACTCCACTTAAGTAAAGCAACGTTTGAGTGCACACTTAATCAGTCTCAACTTCTCGGCTTTGCTTCCGGTGGAGGCCATCTGGTAACAGTAATGGTTTGCTATTATTCTATGAATCTGCCTTCAATCATAAAATATTAATATAGTAACGGCAACAAATTCTTCCTATTGACAAACAAGCGTGTATCCTTTTCATTTGTTGGTATGGAAGCTTGTTTCTATTCCTGGGAAACTTGAACTGCTCATCTAATGGTACACAACCTGCTTCAAATATTATGTGAACCACTTTGATTTCTTAGGGCAAGTTCATAAAATAGTAACAGCTTGATATTGTTGCCAAACAGGCTCTTAGAGATGTTAATGTGAATTTTTAATTCAACTGTATATATGTGTGTGTGTGTGTGTGTGTGTGTGAACACTGATAGGGGTGTTTGATGACGTTTAGAATTAAAATTCTAATTTTTTATGAAATAGGAATTGCGTTATCAAACAAAGAATTTCGATTTCGGAAGTATAGGTTCATTCTTGAATCAAAATTTTGAAATTGTGATTCTATCCTTTTCAGAATTTTAAATTTCTTTTTAAACTATCTTTAGGACACATGTCAGGGTGGGTTTAATTCATTGATTTTAGAATTTTAATTCTCGTTTTGTTAAACACGCCATTTTCAATTGTGGAATAAAAATTCGAGACTATCAAACACAAAGGAAAGCTAAAACTAGAATTTTTTGTTCCAATTTCAATTTCAGGTGGAAGTATATATCTAGAATTTTAGTTCTACAAAATTCAGGCCACAAACACCTCTTTAGAGAAAAAAAATTGTACTAGTAACTTAGGATGGAGTTGGGTTTTATAACTTATATCTGACTTTGAACACACAGTTTGAATCTCTACTCTTATATAGTTCACTTTAATAATGTCTACAGATTATCCAAGCCTCAGGGAGCATTTGAATGACATAGCATAATTAGTTTTTAGAGGTAAAAAAAAAAAAAAGAAGAAGAAAGATTTGCTTCCAAAACGCCATTTCAGGCGCGTTTGAATGATACTATAAATGAGTTTTACCATAAACCAAGTGGGGTGCAAGGGTTAGAAAAAGTTGTTTTTTTGTTAAATATTTTATCAAATCAATATCAAAATCAGGTAAACATGGAAGAGATTTGAGATGTATTTTTCAAGTAAAAATCACAAAATATTTAAATATAAATATAATGTAAGAAAATGTCATATGTTCCCATTCAATTGGACTTCAAAAAGTTTCTTATTAATTCAAAACGGGCCTATTTTTTGTTTTTCAGGAAGTTAACAATTCACACAGCTCAAAAAAAAGACCAAAAGGCCCTTCTATTCCCCCTCCCTCGAGGGTCCTAAGGTTCTCTAAAGCCATTTTCTTCTCTTTACATGGCCTCACCCTTAACTCCAAACAATGAAAAGAGCAATTAAAGTGTAAAAAGATGGTTGGGATTTCATTCCTGCTTGGAAAAGGGACTAAGAGCTTGTTTGATGCCAGATCGGTTCCGTTGGATTTGAGATACCGGACACCCAAAACAGCATTCCACTAGTGCTGTCCTTGGAATTATTGGGTCTGATCGTTTTCACATTAAAAAGGACCTCTTCCTTTTGTTATTCGCTGAAAAGGCGTTTAATACGAAAAGAAATACCAAGTACATGGTGACAGCTAATATATTGTGATACAACGAATCTATGATGACTAATATAATGAAATATTGACCGGTGGCATTTAATTTCTATCATTTGATTTGCATCGATGTGATGGAGTTCCTATGCATGGACTTTGGTGAATTTTAAAATATTAGCACGCAAATGATCAGTTCCATACTTCACATTCTACAAACACAAATATAAACCAGAAAAGAGAAAGATTCAACTAATAGCAATCATGTGCTAGCCTCAGTTTTCTCATTGTCTTCCTTTGCAGTCATTGGCCAAATTCGCAGATGATGTGACAAACAACTGCAAAAGGTCACTAATCCGTGGCAATTTTCTTCTACACAGAAGCAAAAAGTTAGGTTCATATTTTTAAAAAGTTTTCACTTGACAGATGTAAAAATCTAAAATATTATGTGGCTCCTGTACAAATTTCAAAAATACTATTCAACTCTTCTTTAAAAAAAAAAATCTCAAAAATACTATTCAACTCTTCTTTAAAAAAAAAAAAAATCTGGCTCTCCCCCTGCTTGACTCGACCGCTCCCTTCGGAGGCGAGTTCTTGGATGTAATGCGGTCAACTCAGATCTAACAGGCCCTTCTCGGACCGCTCGGCATCAATAACATTAAGTGAAATTAATTCAACTAAGTAGGATTTTGCGGTGAGCAGCACAACTTACAATCCCATCAATTTGCTGCTTAAATTTCTCATGGTATTGTCATTGGAAGGCAAGGGACGCGTTTGTGTAAATGTTTTGGATGCACACACATTTGGGTATGATGAACGACATATTATATTGTTTGAGGTGAAATTCCAGAATTAATGACTCGAAATATCACATGAAAACCAATACATAAATAGGCAAGTATGTACGTTGACAAAGAAGATCTCACTACTGCTATAAAGGATTTTTTTTCTCAAAAGAAATACCAGCTGAGAAAGTGAATATGACTCCATGGTGGTGACTCCGAAAGGTCTAAATGAAGTCAGATTGGAGAGTTTCAGGCTCATATCTCTCTGTAGCCGTGCTATGAAATTTATTATCCAGATTATGGTACTCCCGATTAGTCCAATTCTCTGCAAAAATCATTTTTGCCATTAAAAAAAGCTTTCTTACCTAGAAGAAGTATCCAGGGAAGTTTCTTGTTGGGGCATGAGATTAATTTACTCCATGTCCATATAAATGAAGAGATTCAAAGTACTCTCTCTTAAGCATAGGCTGGCCACGTGGAAACAAAGAACTCTCTCTTATGCTGTAAGCCAAGATGGGTTCAAGGCAAATTTCACTCAATCAAAGCATTTGAAAGGTTAAACCCTTCGACTAGCAGCTTGTTAGTCTCGAGAATGATAATGCAAGCCTGGATGGGTGCAACAAGGAGCCAGAAAATTTCGGCTAACGGGCTCTAGTTAAAAAATTGTACATTGTTAATGAGCACTGATATGTAAATAAGGAAAATTCTCTGAAAACATCAATTTATGAGAATATGACTTTTTGTGGGTCTGTGTAGATTGGTTTTTGTAACATATCTATTTTGTTCTAATAAAGCTTGGGGACTTAACCCCCATCTAGGTGATTTTCTGATAGCATATGCCAAAATCTCATGCTAATATGGTTATTTGCAAAGTGTACAAATCCATAAAATGTTGTGAATTATCTGAAGCAATATAACATAGCTTATCGAACTAACAAGCCGGTGAAAGACTAGTCTTTAATTCCTGCATTTAATTCCTGACATTACTGTACTACAAATGGTGAAGTGTATGATACTCAAGCAGCTTGAAGCTTGGAAGTTGGATGCAAATACCAGGGCTTGAAGACCGAAATTCAAGGCACGTTTACCGTGCAACTTACTTTTGTACGTTGTTCGAGAATATGGTGCCACATGAAAGGAAGCACAAGAATGCATGGAGGAAAAGAATTCAAAGAAAAAATTATTAATTAATTAACAGTGGAAGCATGTGAAGGAACAAATAATTGTACCAACCCATTGATAAAGGGGAAATATGGCGAGCGTTTGGACTTTAGAATTCCAGTAAGTAGTTAAATTAAATGTGGGGTTTTAGCTGGTGGCCACATAACCTGTCATCTTAGTAACTTTAAAAAGCAAATGGCATAACGAGCCACCACTCATCTGTTCAGATAATATAAAAAAACTCTGAAACAAAAAAGCGACAGATCCTTCAGAGATTATGTTCCCTCGTTGCATGCCATCAACTAATGATTTTGTCTAATGGAAGAACTATGATTTTCTTGTGAAAAAATAATATTTTATTTCTGACGGAATCCGTTGGCTGCAAAGACTGCAATCCTTTGCATCAAATAAAGCTATTAAATGGAAAAATAAATATTGTTGAGTCAAGTGCTTCCGTTTTTCTATGGCGTGGTTATAAAGATGCGACATTTTCTAATTACATGAAATCCGCGAATGGGCTCTCCAAAACAAGCAAGCCCCCAAGCCGTTGGGAGGTGGGAATCAAGCTCGGTAGACGCTCATGGGAAATTAAGTAACAACGTCATAGGCAGCGGCTGAATACCCGGAGAGCCAGAAAAACATCATACTGCTGTGTCACATGGATGATCTCTCATGGACTGAAGTTTCTTTTAAGAAGCTAGGAACTTATTTAAATATGCAATGCTAAGAAATTCAAACGAGCGTACTCTCTCTCTCCTCTCTCTCTCTCTCTCTCAATCTCTCTCTCTCTCTCTCTCTCTCTCTCTATATATATATATATATATATATAGATAGAGAGAGAGAGAGAGAGAGAGGAGAAAGTTGAAATCCTCTGTCCATCCTTATAGCTATGATCTTAAGAGTGATTCAATGAGAAACATATATTAAGTGAGGTGTTTGCTTACTTAAATAATGTTCTTTTACTAGTAAAAAATGAATGGCTTTTATAACATCAAAATTTTGGTAGTATGAAGATCAATTCTTTTACAAAAATGACTTGCATGATTTATACTAAATTATTATTCATAAACACATTGGAAATTTCATATTTTGTTTAAATCACTTTTTAACATTGGTCAGCTAGGATCAGCTAAGATATATATATATATAACGATGGACGTCGAAGAGGCCCTTACCAAAAAAAGAAGTGGCAGATTCTATTTTCCTCCTCCGTAAGGCGATAGGAGGAAGTGCAGGTGCACTCCCTGCCTGGCCATCCACTACCTTCCTATCCCACCTTGGCTGCTTGGAGGGCTCTATCCTTATGGTTGCCTACACCAGCCCGCCACATTTCCTTTGTTTCTATAAAGGTCTCGACTATGTATATGTTGATGTTCAAGGGGGCTGCCTAAGCCATAGCCCCACCTTGGCTAATGAAAAAAAAAAATTACATTGAAAAAAATATAATTTTTTAATTACGTCATGTATTTTTTGAATTTGAATTCAATTTTGCTCTACTCAGATCCAAAAGTTGAACTGTCGGCTCACCCCTGAAGAATCCTGGCTTCACCCCTATTGATGCCCGATAAGGGCATGACAAAATTTAAGATAGTCCCCCTTAAGCTACAAATTCTAGCTCTGCTGGTGCCAGCCCACCCCTCCAATTGATTGTATTCTACCTGTGACCACAACACCCTCTTAATTATGCTACTTTGTGAGATGGGAGAACTGTCAATGCTCGACCCCACTATGAGTTTAATGTTCGGGCGTTGATGTGGATGTGTAATCAATTAAATTTCGGAAACACTCTTAGTCCGCTTGTAAGCCTTTATGTAGCGTAGGGCAGCTCCAATGCCTTCGTTTTTCTCATATCCCTAATCTAATTAGCATGTTGAATTATATCCTTGTTTATGGTGTTCATAATCCTAATCAATTTGCAGATCCATCCTAATATCGGTTGGTCAAGCATCGACCGCCTCAGCATCAGTAACCCTTTTATGACTTCGCAATGTTCCTGGGTAACAGCCAGATATTGTTTTTTCGAGTGAACAATTGGCTCCCCACATAATTCTACCTGCTCCACTCACAACTTCAACCTACACTCAACAACCACTAACAAAACAAATTATAAACAAAACACCACAATAAGCAACAGATAAGCAAAACTGGAGATCGTACCTCATCTACTGCCAATTCACAAAAAAATCTTCTTCATTTCTGCAAGTGACTTGAAAATTAGTTTCAATACATTATTCAAACCAGCGAGCATCAGAATTACATAGATGGCAGGAAGTCTCTCAACAAGAGCCAAGGCGGTGATATATTCCCCACATCGCATCTATAATACATATTCATTGAACAAAGCAACTGAGCAGCGGCAAAACAAGTACATACCAAAGATATTCGAAGGAAATTAAAAGTAGTAGCAAATAACAAGTTGTACAATCCGCCAAAAACCACCTCCACTTTTACTTATCTAGCTTCTGTAAAGCTGATTATATAGAACTGGAAATATAGTAGTGCCCCATATATGGTTGTCTACCTTACTAATGTCTTTAATGAATTGGAAATATTTAGTGTGAACCCTCCCTTCGGATACGTCAACGAACTAAGTGCGGCCTAAGAAGGTCAAAGTGAATGCCCACAATCCTTTGTCTACTGCTCATTCCCTTGCAGTGGTGTAGTGAAGCGGATTCTCTTCAAAGTGCTTGATCAGTTTTCCAGACTACAGAATTCCAGTAGATTCACCCTTTAGAAAGGACTTCCACTCAGTCTTTTTAACCTCATCAGAGTCTGATCGAGACCCATGCAATCGGAGATAAAGTTGTGTGCGTCATGCGCATGGTACGCAGTAAGGAAGGAATGATATTTTGATAATTTGTTAAAAAGAAAGGTCTTCTATAGTCTTTTTTTTTTTACTTTTTTATTTTTTTCTTTATAAATAAAAATTTCAAGTGTAACCACACTACACACAAAAATTCGTGCACGCATATAGCCCAACTACCGCTCTCCATGACACTTGAATCATGTCATGCTGTAGGCATCCACAAAGTAATTGTCATGTCAAATTATCCAAACTAGAACGTATTGCTATCTGGGTTTGAATATTGACATATGACATGGCATGTACCGTCATTCATGTGCATTTGGATTTCTATCAAGAATTTTACTGAAATGTATGACTCTCAAATGATTCTTGTAGAGCTCAGATAGCCTGATGTACCATTTGTGGATGACACCCTAGTTGCAATGCAGTTCTGTTCCTGCATGTTGATGAAAATACAACAGTTTGTTAAGCCACTGTAGCAGGTATTGTCACGATATCGGTATGATATAGCTGTTGTCATTTTCTAGTCAGTAGCACTCGGTATAATACCAGAAAAGCATGTCGAGACGTTGTATTGCTACTATAGATGACATCAGGAGTTATTGTTTGTCACCATTAAGATATCGGGCAGATACCATACTCAGAAAAGGTCATAGCAAAACAACCAAATTGATCGTAACCCTAATATGAATAATATCTACGATTATCGAATCAACAAAATATTTTGATAAATGATCAACAGGAAACCCATGCATTACACTTTTCTCCCTCGATTTTGTGCCGGTTTGACTCTTTTGATCCTGCTCCTCCTTCTTCTTGGATGCCTCTTCCTTGGACGTCTCCCCTTTGGATGTCTCCCTGCACAACATGAGCGCAACTTTTCAGTGAGGGCAAAAGCCGTCAATAAGAACTCAAAAAACCATTGCTACATGTTTTTATCAATGGCTCATAACTCTTCGAATAAATAGTAACTATCATTGCTAATGAGCATGTGCCTAGGAATGTTTACTTGTGGGTTTATGGTTCAATACATCTGATTTGAATTGGATATCAGACTGAACCGATCCAAAAAAATCAGATATGGAAAAAATTTAATATCCAATTAAGAAATCGATCGGATTCGGATTTAGTAAATGACATCCGATCAGATTTGGATTCAAATATACATAAATATCTGATCGGATTAAAATACAGATTTGGATCGGATTCATTTTTAGACAAATATCCTGTATCTAATTCTATTACATTTTGAAAATTGGCAAAATCCGGTTTAAAATTCAAAGTCGGATTCAGATATGAATATAAAAATCAGATTTGGATCGGCTTCGGATTGTAAAATCAGATTTCAGATTCAGATTGAGATATGACTTTTCTTTATTTGTATTTAAGTATGTGAATATCCAAAAAAACAGATATGATTAAGGGTATATCTGATCTGAATCTGATCCGTTGACATTCTTATTTGCGGCTTTACTAACTGTTTTCTTGTTTTATATATATATATATACACACACACATACATATTATAATAGCAGCTCATTGGCAAAAAAAAAATTATTATTACATTTACATTAGTAATAAAATAAAATCCGACAATGATAGCAGCTATGTGCACACCCTGCCATCACAAACAAGAACGTACTAATGACAGGTTGCACCGCCTTCCTCCAAACCTGCGACATGATCACAGAGTAACCAAGAAGGTACCCAAAAATGTATTAGCCAATCTAAACCCTAGAACCAACAAAATTATCGTTGTTAATTACATAACATCAACTTAAAACAGAAAATCCAAAAAGGAAGGAGTTCCACAAACAACCTGTTGTTGGGAGACCTTCATACTCCATTTCATTAACTGAATGACAAAACAGAATCTCATACAAAGAAAAAAAAGAAAAGCACACAATCAACAGTAGCAGAGAGCTCTACACAAACCCAAAAGGGCCAAAACTCTATACAAAAAGCAGGAGCGATATCAGTAGCATCTAATGCTCAGTTTCAAAAACAAAGAACAGGTGCAAGTTCATCAAAGAATCTGATAAGTTGATGCCAACATTTATTGATTTCTATTTAATCCTGATGCAACAATTCTCCGGCCTGAAAACCACCTCGCGGGAAGACACAGATTTTGAAAGGATAACACCTTCACCAGGGGTGCAGTAATGGGAGGGCTCGCAGGCCACAGATTTTTAAATTTTATATGTAATTCTAAAACGATTCATTTAGCCTATATAAAATTTTGAAAAAATATATTTTTGTTTCTGTCAAATATTTCAAACTATAGTTTGACCTCCCCAAAAGAAATTCCTATCTCCGCCTCTGACCTTCACCTTGTGATCTCCATCGGGAAGAAATAAGGATAAGTGATTCATGAGTTAACAAATAACGTTCATACTTTCTTGAAGTGGTCGATCATCTAACAGGAATGGCCTTCGAGCTTTTAATCTGTTGTGAGGCTTGTGCCGTAAAACACGGTTTCCTTCCACTTCAGTTTTTTGCGTGGACACGATTGACATGCAACTGCCGATCGAACGAGCGATTACCACAAAGACTTTCATTCCCCCTTTGGTGGATCGACTGATCGTTGCCATGCATGTCCGTCTCTTACATCTCAAGCATTACAATAGTCAATTTCATAAACCCTACCATATGGATTAAGAATGCTTACATTGTGGAATTTTTAAAATAATCATGAACGTTGGAAGCTTAATTGAATTTTACAAAAAATTAACCTAACATTTCATAGCTTTCTCTACTCATAGAATTGAATTTAATTAGACCAACAATTTTTTATGATTTTTTAATTCAAAATTCTGGCACGTTATGCATATATTTAGATTTTTAAATGTATAAAAAGGAAAGTTGAGAGGCATGGTTAGAAAAACATAATCTAAGGGTCTAATCCTGTGTGCGTGCATGCGTGCACTTAGTGCATGTTCGGTCTGCAGGGTATTATGACAACTGTGCGTGCAGCTAGAATGGTGACTACCTGTCCTGTTATACTTTGAGATGTGTATTTTTTATCAACATTTTTCGGATCTTCATTGCATATATATGTAATACGTGTGTACATGTATGTGTGTATGCGTGCGCGTGAAAGTATCCTAAAGATTTCATTTTAAAAAAAAATATGTTACTTCTAAGAAAATGGTAAAATAAAGCTGAAATCTCCACTTCATGTAGTCCCAATCACTTTTTTTTTTTCGGTAAGCACGGTTTCTCATTGCTCCTACGCAACTCCTTAACAATTAACATATAAGAGTCTATTTTTGGTGTTTCAGAGTACTGACCTCCATGTCTTCTGTTTGCATGTCCCGTGGCCTTCTTTTTGCAACACAGAAGGTTGACGTTTTGGTTTTAAAACGAAAATTGACCGCCTATTAACTCTCATTTGACCCTTCTACAACCTCTACCAGGATCACTACATTTTTTCTTTTGATTTTTCTTTTAGGCTTTAAACTCTTAAACTGAAGAAAGTGAAAAGATGGTTTTACATTCATCTTGGTGACATCGACTTGGCACCAGCGTTCAGCTCACAAAAATAAAGTGACAGGTTCGGATAAAAAAATATTCGATCGAAACCCGGTCCATTTTCACCTCTACTTAACGCTTGCATTAATCTCACACCAAATTGTCCTCAATTTGATAAATGTGAATAGCCTTGAAAAAAGTGTAAGGATATGAACAAAGGTGCCGGGCAAAGTGGGATCGTGTGGCTCTCTTTCTCTTTTACTCTCTCTTCTTAGATTTTTCTATTCAAGTTTTGAAAGGTTACATCCTTTGGCCTTTCACATGGATCATGTTTATGTTTGATTTGAACGAAGGGTAGATTGGCCGATTCACCTCATATGGCAATATATATATATATATATATATATATATATATATATATATATATATATATATATATATATATATATATATATATATATATATATATATATATATATATAGAGAGAGAGAGAGAGAGAGAGAGAGGGATAAGCATGGAGGGAATTGCCGTAAAAGAGGCAGTCCTCGATGTGGATATAGGTAGGCGACAAATCATCGAACCACGCGTCGATGAGTGGTGGACCAGAAAAGAGGTGCTTCCTTCAAAATGGCCACCTAAAATTGGGGCTTCAAGCTAAAAAAAATTGGAAAAGCGCTTAAATTTAAGTGAATCTAATACAAACGGAATCGGAAAAAAGGGATCCAAAAGTCTGGACCATTTATATGTCTTGGTTGTTATGAAACGAAAAACTAAGCTTTTAAATTATTTGTGCGGTCCAGTTATTTGTTTTTCAGCTAAGACCAGGTTAGCATGTTCTTGACAACTAAGAATAAGAACACAGTGTTCTGCAAATCTGTCCCATCTGTCCCAACTTTGGATCCGTTTCCGAACTTACCGGTTGATATGCATACTTTTAAATTATTTTTAAAACTCAAAAAATACGATGCCGATACATTAAGCCGATATGTAGCGATATGTACCGCCCAATTGGCGTTACAAATCAGGCAGATATGGATATTCATGATACTGATATTGGAGTATATGTTAACGCCTTTCACATTTGTATTTGGCCAAATATGTAATTTATACATTGGCCAATACGTGATTAGTATAAGTTTGAGCTCCGTATGTGGCCATGCAGCCTATCTCAAAAGTGGTGTCTGCGTTGTCATAAAAAGTGACAGCATATAAACAAACTTTAAAAGATGCATTGGTGATTCATTAAATATTTTTGCAAGTTAACAAAAAATTCTTTTTTTCTCATATTCAAATGGGCTGCCAGCCCCCACTTGCATTCGCCCCTAAGGATAGGATTGCACACGAGCTGACTCTAGCTTGAATTTGACTTTTAGAAAACTTGAGTTCAAACTCGAGTCAAGCTCAATAAAACAAACTCGAGCTCAAGCTAGACTCGTTTAACTCGTTCTTAAGCATGTCGTTTAACTCGTTCTTAAGCATGTCACGTTTCTTTTGACTTGTTTAACTCATTAACTTATTTAACTTGTTTAGTTACTACTTATTTAACTATTCTTTCATTATATAATTCAACATTCATTATGGAGTCGAGTTCGAGTTCTTACAACTTGAACTTGACTCGTTTAACATTTTGAGTGTACATTTGAACTCAAGCTTGAGTCAGACTCAATTCAAGTTTTAACTAGTGAGTTCAAGTCAAACTCGGGCTGGTTCAACTGGTTGTGCAGTCCTTCATAAGGATGGGTTTGTTGCGAAGATAACAAACGCAAAAAGGACGTGAAGCGCTTGCGTCACACAGTCCCTACTCAAATACCACCACCAAAAATTTAGATATAGTTCAACGTCATAAGATCAGTGCACAGTCAGCATAGAGCTTTTATTTGCTAAAGCACAAGATACAAATACCCATGCGATCAAACTCATCGAGTTCCTATCCGAATGTAAGACTTTGCCTTCCAACATAATGATTAATTGTATGCAAGAGTTTGCCTTCCATATCATATCCAATAATCCAAGGCTTTGCCTTCCAACAAAGGAAGAATCATGACTTCACATGCATCATTTTCTACTATTAATACATTTTAGAGAAGTTCCCTCGAAGTCCATCTAAGACCAAATGCTAAACATATCCTTTTGGAAGGCCGTAACTTAAATTTTTTCATTTGAAATAAATTGTGGCGAAAGGTCATGGACACCAAATTTTGACTAGGTTTCATTTGAATTAAATTTGGCAAAAGTTTTAAGAAGTATATTAACGTGATCATCTGGATAAAACATCGTTATTCTTTTAATCATATGAAAGGAAATCAATCCATGGTGAGGAAGTTAAGATCTGATTTTCTTCACTTAGTGTTTGTGTGTCAATGCAATATTATTATGGTGAAAGTAGGAATACCATCCAAATAAACGAATGTGTCCTTGCCATAGACGTAAATGAACGACCTCTCTTCAAAGGCTCAAGTATACTTATAAATGTCATTATAACATGCAAAAAGTTAAAAGAATATAAGTTGTGCGTATCTCCTTCTCACCGTCATTTATCTTTTGATATTCCTTCGTACCAGCAATGAGAGTTAGACACCTATGCTTGTAGTTGCAATTAAACTCTTAGTGGCCTCTCCCATCAACCATCTTTTTCCATCCCAAAAGGGAAGGCGTAAATCTATTGCAACTCACTATTAAGATCCCAATCACATTTTTCTTTCAAATGCACATATATCTTTAATTTCTTTCCAACTTATTCACCCGATTAAAATGTTAATATATCACTTACATCTTTCTTCCAAGCCGTTCTGTGATAGCCACATGCAAAAAGGTAGAGGTTCTAGAAATTGAATAAGCTGAGTGTCATTTTGTGATGTCACAAAGCGTCATTCACTTGCACACCATTAAAATACACTCAAATTAAATAGGTTATCTTTATGGACACTATTTAGCACATTCCACAGACGTTAATGAACCAGATCTAGATCCAATATCTAACCGAACCTCTTCAAAGAAATTAGATATGAAAAATGATTTTACCAATTAAAAAATCCGATTGACTTTGGATTTAAGAAATGATATCTGTTCAGATTTAGATTTGGGCATAAGTAAATATCCAATTGGTTTCATATTTGGATTCAGATCACATTTAATTTTAAATAAATATCCTATATCCAATGTCCATACATTTTAAAAGTTGCATCTTTTAACAATTTGTTATATGGTATGTATTTATTTGAAAAGTAGGATTTGAATGTGAACATAAACATAAGATTTGGATCGGATTCTTACCCAAATTCGTATATGGCATAGATTTTTCTTCATTGATATTCAACTATGATGGCAAAGGGGCTTTTCATCTAGGGTGCTCATGATTGGGGTTGTATATATCTAATTTGCCCAGGAACCATCAGTTCAATTGGACCAAGCTTGACTAGACACTCTCAATCAACCAAACTCAAGTTTGACTTAGGACGAAAAAACAAAAAATAAATTTTGTTTGCAAGTGAGGTCAAACATTCGGTCGAGCAAGTGGCAGGTCATAGGTCATTGGTCACGGTATAGATTTTTTTTCAAAAAAACAAGTGAACAGTTAAAAATTATAATATTTTCCTATTTAATTTCCTTGACGTCAGCCAATCTTCCACAGGGAGGTGAAGGGTGGCGAGACCATCGTGGATAAGATCGTGTTGAGGGAAGCAGAGGCGGGCTCCACCGCTGTTGGATTCCAACGGAAAAGGGTGAAAGAGTAATAATATGTAAGAGTAGGGTTATTACTGTAAATTATTGCTTCATATGGTTGATGAGAAGGGTCGGTGGGTTCTTATAAAGAAAAGGGTAAAACAGGAATCAGCAATCGAGAGAGAAGAGAGAAATTAAAATAAAAAAAGAAGAAAAAAGAGAAAAGAGTTGAGAGGATTTTTGTTCTACGTCCACATCGCCCGCCGATTCGGAATCCTCAAGAAGCCACTGAGCGTCGAGCGAGGCCCACAGCCACAGTGCGGCCTAACGCCCGCCCCGTTTCCCTTCGCTTCCCTTTCAAAAACCGAACGACGCGGACTGCAGGAGGAACCGAGCGCCGCCTTCATTCTGTATTTCCCTTCGCTTCACTTTCAAAAAATACCGAACGACGGGGACTGAAGAAGGAACCGACAGAACAAGAAGGACCGCTTTCATTCCGTCTTGTTTAGATACGAAGGAGGAGCCAGATCGTCGCCTTTTCGTCTCCTCGTCGTCGTCATTTTCTTTTGCCCGAGTAGACCGTCGTCCGGTCGGCCGTCGTCGGAGAGAGAATTTCAGGCATATCCATCTGCAAGAAAAAGGAGGAAGGAAAAAGGAAGCTGATCTTTTCCTTTTGTCGTGACGCGAGGACCGTCTTTACCGGCAAGAAAAGGAGACAAGAAGAAGGAGAAGCTCTGGAAGTTTTCGTCCATTCGGATTTCATCGTCGTTTCCGTGGCGCTTGAAGTCTTGGCGGTTTAAGAGAGAGAGAGAGAGAGAGAGAGAGAGAGAGAGAGAGAGAGAGAGAGAGAGAGAGGAACGTGACGTGGAGGTTTCGTGCTGGAAGCAGTGGTCACGTGGTCAGGAGGAGCCGAAAGAAAAGGAGCGAGATACTTCCGTTTCTCCTTTCTCCATCTATTGTTTTCCTCTGCTCTTTGTGCACAAAGAAGGAAGCCACCAAACAAGCAGCCGGTGAAGGGTAGGTATTCGGGTTCGTTTGGCCTAGAAAAAACTCAGACGTAGAGGATCGTTATTCGTTTTTGGCATAGATAGGAAAGAGAAGCAGAAGAAGAACGCAATATGGCGGAGGATAACGGCGTCCTTTCTTCGAAGATTAAGATCGGAGTGTGCGTCATGGAAAAAAAGGTGAGGCACTTACCCGCTTCTTTTCTCTGCCTAAACTATTTTAATGCCGCTCAATTTTCTAATAATTTTTTAAACTGGTTGGTTTTTGGAGTTATATTTACTCAATGTGATGGTTTCTAGTTTGTTCCTCACCTATTGCCAATGTGTAGTTAATATGCTGCCGTTTTTCTTTTTTATTTTCTAGTTGGGTCTGCTGAATCTGAGTTTTTTTTTTTTTTTTAAGTTTTATTGCGATCTCTATATTTGAATCTTCGATCATTGCATGCCTTCTTATTCAAGCTACCTTTATCCTTTCATCTTTGAGTTAACGAAGGTGCTTTCGGCTCCCATGCGTCAAATTTTGGAGAGATTGGAAGCGTTTGGCGAATTTGAGGTATGTCAATATAAATTCCTTTTTTTCTACCTTTATTCTTAATTTCTGTCCGACAACTGCCTCGTAGCGAGCGAGTGTTCGCAAACGGATTCTGTTGATTGGGCAAGCACTGTTTATAATAATAATTTCAAGAATATGGGCATTATCAAGACTTGACGCATACTGGCAACTTATCGTTGACGTCATCAGCATTGTCGTCATTGTAAATGTTGACGGTCTTGCAGCTGTTTATTCACCTTAATGGAAGTCTTTGACCAAGAAAATGCTGAAGGAAAGAAAGCTGTACGTGCTATATTGACTAAATCATGAGAAAAATATTTAACTGCCTAAATGAAGTAGAATCTAAGATAGTGGCCAGAAAATTGAACTAAATCTGTGGAAGGTGGTTTTAGATAAAATATTGAGAAAGACAGCTGAAGTAAAAAGATATGAAAAAGATGCTGAAGGCAAAAAGGAAAAAGTTAAAAATTGTGAGAAACTTTATCATATGTTGAAGCAGGTTCTTAATGAAATTCTTCATGGTTTACCTTTTAGGGAACTAATTATGTATTGAAAAATAGTTAAGATTTGTGTCACAAAGAATATTATTTTAATAGAAGTTTAGGAATAGGCAGACACAATTACCAAGAACTCCAGTAGTGAGTTTTGATTTGCATCTGATGACCAACAAATTAGCACCTTAAGTTATTTGTTTACCATGCGGTATTATTACATAGTCAAGGATTTCTTCATTCTCCAGGATGCTGTTACAATTTGCAGGTAACACATGTCTGCCTAAAAGCCTAAGTTTTGTTACTACCACCATCACTGCTGATGTATACAGTTGATTTACATATATGATGTCTCCAAAAGTGAAAACTGGCCTATAGATAAAGCTTAAGGATTTAAGCTGTTTTGATAACCATTTTCATGTCTTGACATTTACTAGGGTGTGATATTTGGTCCAGTTTTTGCATTCCAGAGACAGACTACTAGTAAGACAGTGCACATACATATGATTGTCAGATCCTCGCAAACCGGATTGTATGCTCCACATGGTATTATAGACACTATATTTTCTTACATGCTGTATGCTATTTTTTTATGAAGTTGGCAAGTTGCCCCTGTTTTGTACACTATGACTTTATGATTTTTTTTTTAGAGCATGTAGAAGGATTAGTGCATAAACTTGTAAAACTGGTTTCAAATCAGACATTTGACTGCTCTTATGTATTTGTTGTTTTCCTCTTTATGGTCTACCAAAATCTTCTTTTCACATTTCTCTAATTTCTGGCTATGGTGGTTGATCTAGGTTTGGATATTTGAGCTTTTCGACTTTTTAATGCTGCGTAATGCATCTGAAAGTTGTTAAATGGTCATCGAAAATGTAAAATTTATAGCTTTTTGCAGTCTTCTACCCTGTTTCTTCCATTTTGCTTGACTTATTCTCTCATTTAATTTGTGGATACTGTGTAGATATGCCTGTGAGATGGTCATGTCCCTATGGCATGTGGCCTATTCCATGCCATGTTTGCATTACTGACTATGCTGTTTAAGGTTTTTTGATGGATGGACTTGTCTTTAATGAACTTAGATGCAAATCCTTTAATTTCTTCTCTGTTTCTAGAGAAATATGGTCTTATGAAGATGCTGCTATGCCAATAAAGGCCAGCAGTGGCTAACATTCAAAGAAGAAAACAAAGTGATAAAAAGAATATTAATTGTACAAGAAGAAGAGGTGTTAAAATTGAAAGGAACAAGTCACTGCAGATGTTTTCTGTCCTTTGTTTTCCTTTCTCTATTGGATTGGCTGTATTCAGTCGGACTAAGGCTTCTGGGTGCCTTTTCCTTACTGCAATCGATGGATGTGTGTCCCTTATGTGTGTTAAAACAGTTTCAAAGCAATCCATTTTCAATCTTGGTGCAGTGCCAGTAGGTGCTTTGTATCTCCAATTTTATCCATTACTAGAATTTTTGGTTACCAGCTGGACTCTTGCATAGAGAGAATGTGATTGGATATGAGAAGGTGGGAGAAGTCCCTTGTTGTGGAAAAGAAGTAGTGCTTACAATAGCCACAAATATCGTGATAGTTTCGAAAATATCGCTATATTAATGAGAAAAATAAGGAAACGATAAAAACAGGTAAATATCGTGATATAATAAAAAAACATTAAAAATGAGATTTTCCCGATTTTTTCATTTTCTGTTTTTATCTTTTTCAACCTTTGTTTCATTGTTTTATTTCCTCTTGTTTTAGGTATTTGAGATAACCTCCTAAATGCAATACAATACTTATTAGTTTTATATTTCTTGTATTTACCTAACATTTTTGATTTTTTGTGTTTTTAAAATACTCTGAGATTTTCCCCAAAAAAAAACAACTTTGCCGATAAATACTCGAGAAAACCTCGCCGTTAAAAACCCAAGAACAATATTTGTGGCTATGAGGCTTACTTATCTTTTGGACTGAGGACCAAGCTTAAGTTACTTCTCCAGATGAGAGCACTGTTTTTTTACATCAATATATTTTTAACATATGTTCCACTTTCTGTGATGCAGATAATTACCTTCGGTGACAAAATGATTCTCGAGCAACCAGTGGAAAGGTGCATTTTGTGACTTTCTTATTTTATTTGGCAATGTTACGAATGGTGCTTTATGAAAACACTTACAAGCCCATGTTTGGGAGAAAACAATGCAAACTGCAACACAAACGAGTTTAGTAGCACTACACAGGATGCATGTCTAGCACTTGCATTGAACAACTTTGATTCGTAAATAAATATACAGCATGTAGCATGCTGCTGCTGTCCATCTCTGTTCATAAGTGATAAATGATGCTTTTCTTCACAGTTCCTACTAGAGATGGTCTAATGATCTCCTTAACATGGGCAAGCCACTTCTCGCTTTTGTTTCACCTGTTCATCTAAATTATCCTGTCTGCTTTCCGTTGTAGCCTTGTAGGTTTTCCCCCAAGAAGTTTAAAAACTCTATTAGCAAACTAAGGATAGTAATATACAATCCTCAAAAGGAATATATCTTTTTGCACTGTGTCTTGCCTTTGTTCTTTGAGTAGCATAGAATGAGCGTGTGAGCATTACTAAAATGTTAGTGTCCCCGAATCAAAATATCAAAATGTAATAACAATCAATTTATGCACCAATGCATATGTTTTTGTGGATGTGCGTATGTGAGATGGATTGAACAAAATCTGCACCTTGTTTCATAGCATACATGGGCATATTTACATATTTTTGTGCATGTGATCACACACACATGTGCAAAAAACAAACTCCTTGTTGCAGAAATTGCTTTTTTGTGACAATAAATAAATAGATACACACACACACACGCAAAAAGTGCCACTTTGTGATAAAAAAGTATGTTCTTGCATGCATGTGTAGATTATATGGCAAATATCTACATATGTGGGTCCAACAGCATGCTGTGTTATAGACCTGACTCAGAATGGTCTCTCTTATTTCTTTTCCATTTTTATTTTTTTAATCTGGGTCTGGACTACATCTGGGATTTTTTGTTTGGGGCTGAGTGTCAATATATCTTGCATGGACACCATTTGAGATTGTTGCTGTATATCCATTATAGGTACACACACAAAACTGTTTGACATAAGTAAGAGGATGGTATTCATTGGATCTATAACTGATCAGTACCTCCCATTTGCTGCAGAAAAATTGGAAAATTGACATTAAGTAGTTAGTAATACTGAGGTTAATGGTTCTGTTTTATGTGGTTGTTTGTGTTTTTGTTTTCTGGTTTCACACCTTACCTTGTGGGATTTTGTGAAGCTGTTTTAAATTTCAACCATCATTCAACCATTCTCTGCCCTATTCTAACATGCTTTCTCTAGTAAGTCATCCATTGCTCTGATGCTCGCTGAAGCATTGATCAGGAGATTGTTTATGGATGAGATAATAAGGTTTCCTTATTTTTGATGTTATGCCTTTTTTATTAGTTTATTTTGATTTGCAATACCAAGTGCAAGTGGCTTTATGTTGCTGACTAACTATTTTCATTTTTTCTTATTTCTAGTTGGCCAATTTGTGATTGCTTAATTGCTTTCTACTCTAGCGGATATCCTCTAAAGAAGGCAGAAGCATATGCTGCATTACGGAAGTGAGTTTGTTAGCAGTTAGCACTTAGCACTTAGTTGACATTTCTATTGCTGTTTCCTTCCATATACACTTGATGTGTGCTTTTCCGCATATATACACTGTCATTTATGTCTTTTTTTCTTTTGCATTTTCTTTAATTATAAGCTGTACAATTTGATCATTTATATGCATAAATGCACAGTTGCTTTTGGTATAGACTTACGTTGTTATGGAAAAGTCTTTGTGCTTTGAGAGAGTCAAGTTGCCACCATAATGGGACAAATAACTTCATATTATGGGTGCCACACCTGTGATTAAGCTATCATATACACTGTTTGGTATCCAAGTTTGACAGACGTGGCTCTCTGCTGGGATATAGACTACCCTAATCTTGTTGATACCTGTAGGCCATCATCACAAGCTAGCTGCAAGCCAATCTGTGAGTATGTGTGCGTCTATTTGCCTGTGTATATGTACCTTGTGTAGGTAGTATGCCTATTAAGTTTTATATCTGTGTTTTTGTTTATGTTACATGTTTATTTATTTTCTTTTGCACTAGCTTTTTTGTGGTTTTTTTTAATCTTTTATCTTTGCTAGAAGACATTTGGGTCAGTTTGTTGTTTTAAATTGAATTTGAATTTTATATTTTGAAATTAAATATAAAATTAGCTTTTGCCTTGTACATCTTTGAGCTCATGAAAAACCTGCTTAGGACTAGGGGATTCTATTGTGCAAACCATCTCAACTTCTTAGTGAAAAGGAGAACATAGAGAAAGAAGCTCAACATTATGCTGTTCAAGTATGAAACATAGCATATGATAGTTAGATAGCGGAAGACCAAGCATCAATGGAGTAGTACCTTATTGGTGAAAGTCCTAGTTCAGGTTTCTGCATATCTCAACAACAGTTGAAGTATGGAAGACTATGTTTTAGGTTTTTGAATTATCAAACGATTTACTTCCTTTTATTGACATTGGATGGTGGAATGATGCACGCCACTTGAATGTGTATATCTTGTGATTCAGATGCTTTTAAAGAGACGGCAGCTTTTCTAGATATGGTTTTTATTCTTTGTAAAGTTATAGTTTTTCTTTGTTTTCTTTTAGAATTTTGTTTTTCTTGAGAAAATTTGCAATCCAATTACCCAAAAAATTTAAACAATACATAAAAATAGTAAAAATATTATTAAATTCTGAGTTATGCATTAATTCTTCAACGACAATATTGGAAAAATTTTGGGATAGTTTTTAAATTTTAAAAGAAACAAA
Source organism: Nymphaea colorata (assembly GCF_008831285.2). NCBI lineage: Eukaryota > Viridiplantae > Streptophyta > Magnoliopsida > Nymphaeales > Nymphaeaceae > Nymphaea > Nymphaea colorata. The sequence goes on from NC_045143.1 coordinate 11,240,673, forward strand.
AGATGGAAATATACACTTGAATTTCATATAAACGGATTTTTGGAAAAGGAACAGCATCACATTTTTTTTATTATTTTGAAAGGTCATGATATTGTTAGACTTTCTTTTTTAATTTTTTGTCCCTAAAAATGAGGCGTTTAAATTATAAAATGTTGCTGCTATTTGTGATGGGCCAAGTTAAAAAGCTCTGGTTATTTTTTAATTTTTTAGTGCTGGAAAGATATCTTGGAGGTAGTAAAATTTTTGCGAGTACTTCTTAAGGCACAACCTGGTCACAGTAAAACTCTTCTCATATGTTTATTTTTTATATAGGCCATTTCTTGTGAATGAACTCGGACAGCAACACCTGCTTCATGATAGAAGGAAAGTTTATGAGGTATTTGTGTAATCAATCAAACTTTTTTTGGCTTTCTGTCTATATGTTCTTGTATTTTCATTCTGTTTTATTTGCACTGTTTTTATCCCTAGGGTCTTAATTGAGGACTTTTACCTGATTAACGAAGGATCTACCGTATCACATTCATTTATTTATTTGTTGATTTTATAGTTGTTAAAAATGGAAAATGAGTTAATTTCATGTAGAACATAAGCATAGCCAGCTTCGAAACATGATTCAGGTTCATATACATGTCCCTAGTCCATAGCCGGCCAACTAGACCATGGCAGTGTAGTTGGCTCGGCAGTGGATTATAGACTAGTCAAACAATCTACTGGTCCCTACTAGTCAGTGAATGACTGGCAGCTTCTTTTGGGTCATGTTGCATGTGGTATATGTGCTTAACATGTATATCTGCATATGTATTTTTTGCATATCTCTTTATTTATTTGTTATTTTGTTTATATAGGTTACTATGTATTTGTTTGCACACACACACACACACAGATATATCTATCTATCTATCTATCTATCTATCTATCTATCTATCTATATATATATATATATATATATATATATATATATATATATATATATATATATATTATATGTACACACACACACACATTTCATTGGATTATATATGATATTTTCGCTTCTCACCAAGAATGCAGATTACAAAATTGGGATAAAATTGAGCCACAAGATCATGGTGCCAGATGAATTCATGAGGAACAAGTAATTTTTAGGATTCAACAGAATTCAGCAAGTACTTATAAAGAGATCAAAAGATTCAAAATCAATTGGCAATATCTTGTCTGCTACAAGGATAAATGTGAAACACAAGTTTTTTTTCCATATGATCAGTTTTTAACCATATTCTGGTCCACGAATCTGGATGAACCTACTGTAAACTAAGCACGAGAGATACTTGGAACATTAAAAGCATGTGAGGCGCTTCAAACATTAATTAATTGATGCCTGGGCCAAAATAGGCTGGTGTTTTAAATCATCATTTTTCAGTCTTATCCTCAAAATTTTTGTTATACTAATTGAGCCTCAGGTACTTTTGCTCATATTTTTGTACATTGGAGATTTTTTTTTTGCTTCTTCTATCTCTTTTTGGATTTTTTTTCTCAAGCTTCTTTTCTATTAAGGATACTGCTGTTTGAAGCCTCACACAAACACAAGCAATTGCAAAATTTTGTCTAGGAAAATTTATGATTCCCATAAGTGCAAAATTGATTGAGTTTAAAGTTGTCCCCAATGGATTTGATTTCCTTTGTTGGTTTCCATTTGATTGAACAGCAAATTGTAACTATAGCGATTTGGATTAACGAAATTGAAGGTGGTTCCTCCAATAAGGTGTTGGATCATGAAATTTGAAGTCAGGCCATTTTAGTTCTCTGATGGAAGTATTATAAGACTTTCAATCGTCTTTTTTGTCAAACATGTTTGAGATTAAGATGTTCAGGTGTGACTCAGTAATATTCATGTTAAACATATAATGTTTCTAGATTATATTGATTCATGCTTTACGAAAGTTAATGCTGTGGGCTGATTCTCTGCATTCTTTTTTAGCGACTTGAAGTATTTGGAATTCCTGTTCCAAAATATGCTCTTGTAAATAGAGAATTTCCCTACCAAGAGCTTGACTACTTTGTTGAGCAAGATGACTTTGTTGAGGTTCATGGGAAACGTTTTTGGAAGCCGTTTGTGGAGAAACCTGTAGATGGTAAGCCGTCATGGGCAAGTCTGATTATCTTTTGTGAACTTTTCTTGTGTGTCTGATCACGTTAATCTTGTGTCAATTTGAGGTCTAACTCAAGGTTTTCTGACAGTTATATTTTGGTTGTTGCTTATTTGATCGCACAAACTTCATTGATGATCACTTTCCATCATCTATTGAGTTATGTTCCCTCTATAGCATGGTGTGGGGGTTTCTTCCTTTTTGTTTTGGTTTTCATGTTTATGAATGCTTGACAACTGGGGCTATGAAACATTAGCTTAGATATTGACTTGTCCTTGGTGCTACGCTTTTTTGTGCAAAGGCGGTCTGCTTTTTCCAAGACTCCAACTTGGGTGTGGTGCATTATAGTAACAGTTTATACGATTCTTGTCTGGTAAACCTCCATGGAAGCATCAGTTCTTGATTTAGAGGTCCTGGGATTTGGGTACATTTGAAAGCTTAACTTTCTTAAAACTTAAAAGAGATGACCATGCTTTTAGGAAACTTGAGGAAATCGATGTCCTATGTTAACATTTTCCACATGTCCTATGTTAGCATTTTCCACGTTGTTGTGAAATGACCAATAGCCTATGCTTATCTCTTCATTTTCCTTGTCTATGTGAGATGATTTTAAATGTAGCTAGAATACAAGGTCTCTTGGGATAATGTGCTGCGAGGTCCTTTGGCTTCCATTATTTCCTTTATATTTTCGTCATTCATCATATTCCTACTTGCTTGTTGCTTGTTCTAATAAGCTGGACTCTTTAAAAAACTTGTTGCGCCCGAGTCAACATGACTTGGGTGTGGGTGCAAGTGCAGCAACCAGGTATTTGCTTTCTTTGATGTGATTAAAGACTTTAGGTTTAAGCTTAAGAAGGTATATCATAGTATATATGGTGAAGTCATCAACAAAAATCACATAGTATGAAAGCTTCCTTTGGAGACTACGGGTGCCAGTTGTATACATTCGAGCGTATCAATTCGAGGGTTTATTAAAGAATTTCTCAAGCCAAAAGGTTGTAATTTCATTTTTCCCAAGATGCAATCCTTACAAAAGAACTGCTCTTCACAAAATTCCTTAGCAAAGGATAGAGGAGAGCTTTTCTGAGTTAGAATGTCCTAATTTGTTGTGAAGATCTATACTTATTTTCTCCACTGACTTCCAAAATGATTTTTTTGTCTAAGTCAAGAAAGTCCATGTGGTACAACTCTCCTCTTTTTATCCTTAAATTTTGCCCATTCATTGTAGGAAAACCTTTTTCTAGTGAATAGGCTTATACTTTACAGTTAAAGAGGATAGATTCATTAGGGGTCATGCGAAGGGAGACAGCTGAGTCCAAAAGCAAAAAATGCATCCCTTCATTTGTTGAAACAATTGCTCTAAAAGAATTCGTATGGGAGATGAAAGCTTGCATGCCTCTGATAGATGCTTGAATGTTACTTAATGAAGTTTTTTTCTTTATTCTCCACAACAACAACTTTCTTTTCTTCTCTCCTCAACTTGGGGCATGTTGGCCTATGGCCCGGGCTGTTTGCAATAACCACAAAACAATTTTTTGTAAAATTTTCATTGTTTTGTTTGTTGAAAGCTTGAATGTGGGTGTCTGTAAGGCCTCCAAATTATTCCCTGGTTTATACATTCTAGAATACTATCATTCTTAGAATTTTGGCCCTTTTTGTAACATATGCTTCTCCCAAGCAATGTTTGAGTTCTTAAATATATTATTTGGTGCTGCCTTAGTGCACAGTTTCTTTTTTACTCATGTATTTGTACTTAATTGCTTGAAGAGTATAGGTTTACACCTATTTTTACTATATGTTATATACACACAAACACACACACACACAAACAATATATATATATATATATATATATATATATATATATATATATATATATATATATATATAACAATGACTCTGGCCGTCTAGAGTCACCCATGCATTTAACTAGGGCCGTCCATCTAAAGCAAATGGATGGTTGAGAGAAAAATAAGGAGAAAAATGTGTAAACTATTTGATGACGAAAATGCTTGTTGTTTTTTTTTTCCTTGTTTTTCTCTATCATGTTAGATCGAACAGCCCTGGTTAGATGGCTGGGTGACTTTGAAAAACTAGAGTCACTATATATATATATATATATATATATATATATATATATATATATTTCTGGTTTTCTAGACTCTAGAGTCACCCATGCATTTAACCAGGGCCATCCATCTGAAGCTGATGGATGGTTGAGAGAAAAATAAGGAGAAAAAAGTGTAAACTATTTGATGACGAAAATGCCCATTACTTTTTTTCCCTTGTTTTTCTCTTAAACATCCATCATGTTGGATCGAACAACCCTGGTTAGATGGTTGGGTGATTCTGAAAAGCTAGAGTCACTATTTTATATATATATATATATAAATATCCCACATGTACCCATGTTCTTATGGGAAATACTGCATCTGCACCCCTCACATGTGTGACATAGTGCTTGTTTTAAATTTCATTCTTAAGAAATGTTATTAAAATTTTGATTCAGCTTGTGTCATGTGTGATTTGGGTATCTTAGAATAAACTGGTGCATATTTTGTTACTTTTGCACTTTCTCTGAACTTGTATACTGACCCACTTGTATGTTGAGAAGTTGAGATAGACACACATAAATGACAAAAAAGTTTGGGTAAGGCTGGCAGGGGGCCTGGGCCAGACCTGCACATTTGGTGCAAGTGTGAAGGCCCACCCGACGTTGTTGGGCCTGGTCCATCTATTCCTAGGCTGGTACAGGCCAGGCCCAGGATTAGATGGTCTGTGGGCTGGACTATATGTCTAGTACCTACTTGTTCCAATCGCTGGTGAAGGAGGGCTGATGGACTTTCCTCTCTTCTTCTGTCTCAGAGTCGAGAGGGTGAGAGTGGGTCATCAGGCTCTCCCTATCGATGGGAAAACAGAGGGAGATCCCCCTTTTTTCCCATGTAGAGTAAAAAGGGCCCTTCCTATCATAGAGAAAGGGAAAGAACCCCTTTCCTTGACTGTTCCTGTCGACAGTAAAGCAAAAAAGAGGGCAGGTCGGCAGGGTTGCTGACGGTAGCCCACGCCTTTTTCTTTTATTCTCCCCTACCATAACGGAAAAAGGGAAAATAGACATGGGTCAATAGCATGTGGCCCGCTGACTCACCTTGACACTTTTTTTTCTCCCCCCTTTGCCTGTAACAATTATTAGGTGTGGTAGTAAATAAATAGAGAGAGAGAGAGAGGGAGAGAGAGGCACACTTGTAAGCTGCTACCAGTGGTTCGGCAGAGAGAGAGCCCACTGGTGCAGCGGTTGTGGCCCATGTAAACAGGCTGCAGGAGTTTAGAGTTGAGTAAGCACTAAGCAGTTATTAAGAAGGGTATTTTCACCCATTATTTTGCGGAATGCAGCCCCTAATGGGTCCTTAATATGGTGATACCCAGGCCAACTAATCCATATGATCGAGTACCTGGATTTCTGAAACACACATCACCACCAAATATTTTGAGATCTAAGTTATACACTGATGTTTTTCAAATTGTTGTGGCAGAAAAAGTCGTTTCCTCAAAAGTAAAAGTAGTATGTGGTATTCGCTTGACTGCACCCTCGCCAAGCATGTGTATGACGATCTTCATAAGTAGTCTTACTACTATTATCGCCAAATATTTTGGTGTTCTAGAAACTTTTGATTGAAGGGTTGTGTTTCCAAGCTTCCCTTTGATCATTCCACTCTTCTTTGGATAAGAGATTTCCATCAATGAGCATGTCATCTTCCAACGTCATTTGGAGGACAATGATAGAACTAGTTGTCCTACTCTACCAAATTAGAGGGCATGGCTCAAGTTTTTAGTTCTTCTGGTATCATATTGTTGGGAATGATATTTAAAGACCTGTTTGGCTTCTTTACAGTGTCTATTGCATGCATGTTGTTAGAAGCTTCACCGATTTGCTTCCATTTTGTTATAGAATGCCAGGTCTGTTTTATAAACGTGTGATGTGTCTTCATTAACGTTACAATGACCTAAACAAAGTTACAAAGGTCAAATAATCTATTTCTGATTCTACACACACGCACCACAATGTTGATGATATTTCAAAATATTGCAAAGTTGCAATAATGTTGCCAAAAAATAATAAGTAAAATGGGATTTTGTTGTGATATTTTGAAAATATTGCCAGTTTCAACTTCTTGTGGATATTTTTTAGAAATTGTTTTCCTTTATATTTTGAACCCTTTTTATTTTGTTTATTTTAAGTTTTAGTATCTTAGTTACTGCTTATTATGTTAACTTTTTAAATTTTTATCAATGTTTTTGCAAGAAAATTAATATAGATTCATAATCTTAACTATAGGGAGGCATTCTGTTCAGAAACTTGTTTGAGCAAAAATAAGTCTGACTTGGAGATCAGACAACTCGAGCTTAAGAACCAGCAAAGCGTGTCTGAGTTTATATAAGATCAGACACCTGCTTGAAATCAACTGTAAACAATCACTTTAGATGTATGATCAAAATTAGAAATGGTGCTGTAAAATCTGTATGGCATCTGATGAGATTAAAACATGGAGGGGAAGAAAGAAATATATGGCAGAACCAATTTGGGAAAACAAGGTACTTGCCTAAACAGAATATGCAACCTGATTGGCAGGAGGCGCAGAGCAGAAAATAGGTTAGAAAAAGGACAAAGACAGATCAACATATTATAGAGAAAAGATCGAAAATGGATATGAAAGGAAGGCATGGAAATAGAATCCACTGTCAAACAGAGAGGAAAGCAAGCAATAGAAAATCTAACAATAAAGATGGATTGCAGCAGAAAGAACACAAACTGCGGAGAATAGATAGAGGCGGCAAGCTGGAACATGGGCAGAAAAAAGAACTCCATTTTGATGTTAAAAGCAAGATCATGACAGGTGACATTGGAAAGGGATAAAAGATCTAGATGTGATATGGAAGGAAAGATTTGCAGAAAATGAGAACAGATTGGAACAGAGAAAGACACAGAAAATCTCAACATGTGGCTGATTATAGATCTCCGGAGTCAAGGAAACTGTCCTTCATCTATGGTTTTGATACCATGTTAGATCTTTATGTCAAGATTTGTTCTGTGATAGAAAGAGAAAAGAAGAAGCGGGAGGGAATTCCTTCAAGTGTATGATGGCAGCTACAGTTCATCTTGGCATGCCTTAAGCTTACTAATAAGATTACTTATGTATACATGAAAAAAAAAAATATCAGTTAGTAATATAACAGGTATACCCGGGATGGACACAATAAGACAAAATATGGATCTGGCCTGGGATCAGCTCCAAAAAGGAATAGATAAAACACATAATATGTATACTTCTTTCAGGATCATGAGCGATGAGGTAACTTGGATCTTGTAAAGCTGTACTAGTGACCCAATTCTACTTTTCAGTAGGGCTTGGGTGAGTTGGATGGATGTGGTTCTGTCATGTAAAAAAAAAAGGTTAAGTAATAAATGATAAACGAACTTTCAATGTGTAGATTGTATTCTATAAGTGGTTAAGATCAATTGTCTTAGACTCTTAGTCATCTGAGGTTATAAAATCCAATCTACACATGAATTAGTCCTTTCCCCTGCTCTCATGTCTTTGACGTTTTGAGTGCATCTATTTTGTTAGATTTGTCAAAAAAAAAAAAAGAAAAAAAAGAAAAAAAAGAATAAAAGGAAGTGCTGGACGGATGTGGGCGGCACACTTGGTGGGGCACAATGTAATAGTCCTGCAAGTTGTGTGTAAAGCAATTTGATTACTTCCCCTACATATCTTTTGCATCCTTTAAGATTCTTGATATGTTTATGAAATTCTTAAATAAACATTAGCATGTGGAGTTATAAGATAGAATTGGATTTAGATGATCATTAAATAATGTTGGAGAAACATAACAATTTATTTAAAATCATGTATTTGAAAAGTATTATGCAAAACTCAATTTAGGACTTGCAGTTTTCTTGAAAGCTTCCACGTTGAAGGTCTTTCTTAATGTTGAAATTTAGTGCGTAATCCTAAGTCACACGGGTGTGCCAACTATGGTGGCGCACCTGCACTGCATCGATGCGAGTGCTGGTGTTGGTGCGGCCCGAAACTGCGTCAAATGAGTTTTGGCCGTTCGGAAAAATGTTTTGGCCGAGTTTCCATTGATATATTGATTCAAGGTAATCTTGATAGTTGATAAAAAAAAGTTTAAAAATATAGACAAATAAAATTACTTATATAGCAAATAACAATATATATATATGCTCTCGCCACACCCACACCCAATTTCTTTTGGAACTTGCTGCATCCCGCACTAGCACCTGCACCTCACACCCATGTGACATAGGTGTAATCTATGAAACACAGGTGCAGCTTCAAACCTGCTGTGTTTGTGTTGACTCGGCTTGACACGGGTTTTGGTACAGACACACGCCATGGACATGCTTGCATCTGGTGTCGGGTATGCTGACTATACCCGAGCATGTGTCCGTCCATTTTCGGACTTGGTCAACATTGACCGAGTCCCTTTCCGTCCATTTTAGGGTTTTTTTTTTTTTTTTAGACTGGATTTCCCCCCTTCCCTTTGCGAGTTGACCTTCCTCCTTCCGGCCACTGCCCTGTCCATCCTCCCTGTTCACCACACATTTTTTTCGCTTGTTTCCCATTCGGCAGCTGCATCCACCTCCACCTTCGGGTGTCGGCATCATCCGTACTTAGATACTGCAACTGCCATGTCTTCTATGAGACTATTACAATTTACGTACCAGTTTCTACAACTATATGTCATTATGTGTGCAATGCATCAGATGTAATGGCTGACTGCATACGTTATGTGACTGGTAAATTTTTAGTTTGTATCAATGTATTTTCCAGATTATTATATATGTATGTGTGTATGTATATTATATGTACGGCCAGCTGTACCCCCGTACTCATGATTTTGAATTTGATCCGTACTTGAACCCACACCTGCACCCGTACCCATGTGACAGTTCATAATATTCATTTCTAATATAATGAACTTGTTGAAAGCACTTGTATCTTAATTAAGTTTATGAAGCTTGCTTCACAAATCTGTGTTTAGATTCCTGTTTGTTGGGGTATTCTTGAAGTATAGTGTGATATGTAATTGTCGTTTAGTATTTTTGGGAAAAAAATGTCCAAGTACAGATTATCCTAGGAAATTCCTGCTCTATCTTCCTACTATGTGTAAATTCCTGTGCTATCTTCCTACTATGTGTTTTGTTTTTAACCTGTGATTACATTCTTTGTAAAGCATGCTTTTGGGCCATTGTTAGTGAATGATCCTTTGTGTTACTTGCTTACCTTACGTTTCTGATTCTTCTAGCTTAATAAATTGAAAATGACTAGAAACTTTTGCTTAGTTACATTTTTATTTTCCAAACTCATGCTTTATAAGTATGCTCTAATGCTCGTTCATTTGTGTTTTGTACAGGGGATAACCACAGCATCATGATATACTATCCTAGTTCTGCAGGAGGAGGAATGAAAGAATTATTCCGTAAGGTATGGGATTACTCTGTAACTTATTTATATTCTCTAGTTCAAGTATATGGCTCCATATAAAAGATTGAAACCCAATTTGATGATGTTTGTTGTCCTAGATTATCATAAAATTTATACCCATTTTTTTTTTCTTATTTTCATTAAATTAGAGCACCACCATATTGCAAAGAGTGTGTTTTTTCTTCATTTTTTTTCATTCATTTTGCTTGTGTCATCATTATTATTTGCCGAATGAGTGAATGGGCAACCTTAATATATCTGAAAGACTGAAACAATGCAGATCTTCACGAGAAATCTTGGGATTTTGGAAAAGAACAAAAGAGACTCGACTTTGATATCGTGAAAATGTGGTCTTCATGCTGGAGGCAGGCTCTGCCACCGATAGCATGTTTGCTAAGCTATTAACTGTCTTTTTCCTTGAAGCGATCATTGCTTCAATAAATTTAGTGCTTCTGTTTAAGGAACTGGAATTAAGGCTGGGCGTCGGGCCAGTCGCCTTCCCCTCGCTAGTGGCCGATGGAATTGCCAGCGACGGTAAGGCAGCGGCAGACCGCTGGTGCCGCCGGCTGCGAGGGGAAGGCTAATGGCCTCCCCTTTTTATTTAGAAATGAAAACAACCGGAAGGCAGGGGAGGCCATTGCCTCTCTTGGGCGGCGACCTTCCACCGCCCTCTCCACCGGCGGCTGGTGGGGAGGGTGGTGGGAGATCGCCGCCCGGGTGGCATCCTCCTCTACGTCCCTTTTTTTTTTTTCTTTTAATGAATATAAAAGAAGGTGGAAGGCCGTCGCCTCCCCAGCCCGCCGGTGATGGCCTTCCCCATCTCAGACAGAATGGGGAGGTGGCGCCTCCCTTCCCACTCTCCACCCTTGTCGAGCGTTGTTTTTTTTTTTTCTATTTTTTAATTCAAATGAACAGTTGAGAGCAGCTGAGCAATTTGCTTGGCTGCATTGAGCGTAAAAAAGGATGCTCTCTCTCTCTCTTTCTATATATATATATATATGTTGAGGACGTTTTTAATATGTATATAGGTGTATTATGTAATTTTCAATTTTTTACTTTTGTTTTTCTGTAATTTTATTTTTACTTGTATTTTCCAATTTGGTGTAGCTGGCTGTTGGCTTGCTCCAATGGCTCCTAAGTCCTAACCATTGGAGCTAGTCCAATAGCTAGGTTTTCTCACACCTTGTCTCTCTTTTTATTTTTTATTCTTTTTATATAAATGTGCTTTCATTCATTCCATTATGTATGCTGTTTTGAACAGCTTCTTTGTGATACGATAATACAATTTTCTTTCTTCTTTTTCCCTTATGACCTGGCCTTGGTGCCTATTGTTTCATGGAAGTGCCAGAAACAACAGAAAGTCTCCTTCTCCTATAGAATAATAAGAAAGAAATATTTGAGGAGGTTTTTTAGTTCTTCTTCAAGTCCTAAAAGAGGATTCATGTTCAATTTCACTTTTAGACACACTTACAGACATTTCTCTTGTGTGATAAGTGAAAATCTCTCTGGCTGGCTCAGTACTATAAGATCATCCTGACTATTTGGAGAATGAATTTGAGGATTTTCAAATTAGAGCTATTTTGATCTTCAGTATCTTCAACTCTTGAAGTTAATAGATCATGTAGAAATGGACAACCTAAACTATATTTGGATTCTGGTTTTTTAAAGCCTTTTGATCTTTAAGAGAGAATGTTTCTTGATAGCAAGAGTTTATCTTTGTCCATACTATTTTTTTTAAGGCTCTCTGTGTTTGATGCTTGTACTGTGTCAACGCAACGTAGTTTTATGGTTCATATCAATGAGGTTTTTCTTGGGTATCAATTGGAAAGTTTGTCTTCCTTGAAAAATCTTGGAAAATAAATAAATAAATAAATTCCGAGAGTACAACTATTCTACTATTTTTCTGACAAAAGCAATTGTAAAAATTCAAAATAGTTGTGAAAGTTATAAAACAAACCTCAAAAAGTTGTAAATATATCAAAAACTATTTTTTAGAAGGAAGTAGTTACTTTCATTTATGTGTCTTTGTTTCCAAAGTATCATATTTTTTCTTCACTTTTTTTGTTGTCTTCTTTTTTGCTTGTCCTTTGAAGAGAGTGATACTTTTGATTATGTTCAAGAAAAGACAAGATTGGGCTCAGTCAAAGTTGACTTAGTCCAAAATGGGGAGATAGAAAGGGCAGAAAATGCGATTGCATCTGACATCATTTTAGCCACCTCCAAGCTGTGTCTGGTGCCATGCCATGCCATGCCAGTGCTGGTACGGTTACCTTTTAGGCATGTTTGTGACATGGCAGCTAAGGTTTCTTAATCTTTTGTATAATGTAATGATACTTATGACATTGCTGGAGATTGTATTCCAGTTTATGCGTACCTCTAGGTTGCTTTTTGTGTGTTCTTAAGTAACCTGAGTTCCATTATTTACAATATAAGATCTAACTCTGTGTTGCATGTGTTAGGTTGGAAACCGATCAAGTGAGTTTCATCCTGAGGTTAGAAGAGTTAGACGGGAAGGTTCTTATATATACGAGGAATTCATGCCAACTGGTGGAACAGATGTGAAGGTTGTATGCATGGATCTACATTCCTGTCTTTTTGGCTGTTTTTTATTTTCATCTATTAAACATATCTGCCTGATTGTATATCTGAATCTCGTGCAATCCATCATCGACACCTCACTGTCTCTCTTTCTTGAGTCTGTATGATTTGCTGTTCTAGTGTTTGGAGCATCTGAGTACTAGGAAATGCTGCTGCTTGCTCCTTTTACTATGGATGCTTTGCCTTGCAAGTGCTTTGGGCTCTTCTCTATGTTAGAAGAAAATTCCTTGCAGAATCAAAATATCGACTTCAATGGATCTTGATATGAAATGATTCTACTGTATTCTTACTTTTCCTTTTCAAGCATCATGCTTGTGGATTGATGGTTTCTGCTAATTATTGTGGTGTTGTTTTGTCATTATTAGGATTGTCAATTCTCTTTACTTTGACTTGTGAACCTTTTATACGTAAGCTGGTACCAAATTTGTGGTCTTATTTTGACAGGTGTATACTGTTGGCCCAGAATATGCCCATGCTGAAGCAAGAAAGTCTCCTGTTGTCGATGGTGTTGTTATGAGAAATCCTGATGGCAAGGAAGTATGTTCTAGATTAAACTTCTTGTAGTGATATTTGAAAAAATGATGTTAATGAGCCTGCCATAATTATTCCCTGCTCCATTTATGTTCCCCTTCTGCTAGTCCAGTTTTTCTCTTTCATTCCTGTACATGAGATAGGTTTTAGACTAATCTCAGAGTTGTTAAAAAATTTTAAGCACTTGTTGGGTGATCAACATTTGAGGTAGGCAATGGAGTGAGCCCCTCTGTGTTCTGAAGGTGCTTCAAAGATTTGATATTGCTGATGTCCACCTGCCTACATGTCTGAAGTTTCAGGATGTCTTACATAGAAAAAGATATGGATGGGTTAATGTCTTTTATGTAATCCTTTATCTTTGAACATCTTACCAAACATATGTGCTTCTGTTTTGCTTGAAGTTGGAAATTTTAAAGTTCTGAACATGTGGGTGTAGGAGTGTACATGATTTTCTGAAAAATTTGTGCATTATCAGATTCATTAAGCCTCTGTTACTGTGCCCTTTTATGCCCGTTTTTATCTGTATTCATTAGTGGTTGCAGTTGACACTGAAGGATATCCTGGTAAGTAAACATAGCCTAGTCACAAAGTCACATAATGTTTTTAGATATCACGATAAAAACACTGAAAACAAGTGAAACAGAAAAAAGAAAATATTGTAATATTTTGATAGGTTACCAAAATAAAATTATCACGATATTTTTGCAGTATTGTTGCGAGCTTTCCAAAAAATCATTTAATATATTTGAACGAGTGATGTTTAAGGAGCTTGCTGTAATCATTCCCTTCTCCATTTGTTTGCTTCTTTTGCTAGGCCTGTTTTTCTTTTTCATTCCTATTCCATGAGCCAGGTTTTAGATCATGTACATGGACATGGCACTTTGGGTGCGACATCTTCACCAATGGTGTGCTTGGGTGTGGTACTCATTAAAAGAGAAAAAAAAAAGAAAATAAAAAGAGGAAGAAGAAGAAGAGGATGAGAAAAGACGAGGGAGGAGAAAGAAAGAGGGGAAGAGAAGGATGGGGGAAGAAAAAGAAGAGGAACATGCTTGGGCAGTGCAGATGCATAGTTGCTGGCACAATTAGGGTTTTATAAATTCTTTTGTTGGTTTCAAACCTTTCTTTCTTTGTTATTTCCAAAAAGGCGCATGCTACTTTTTAATTTTTACCATCTTTATTTTATTACAATAAGAGGCTTATTATAAAAAAATTGTTTTTACTTTTATCTTTTTATGTACATAGACATACATACACATTACACACTCACACACACATATTACTCCAACACCTAACTTTTTCTGAAAAGTGCCACACCTGCACCCTGTAAACGTGTAACATAGATCTTCTAAACTGAAACATAGCGAACAAATTTCATGAAGGCATGAGCCATTGTTGATTTCTACTGTTTGCATGTTACAGACAAATTATATGTGAAACTTTCACAAAATGAGTTGCAAGGTTTTATGAGGGCATATCTTACTGGATTTTTTCATCAAGGTTGGGTTAGTGTATTCTCGCATGCTCTTTAATACAGATAATCAAAAACATGTAAAACTGACCTTTCTGTTTCTAAAAGCTCTACGTTTCCCCGTCCTTCCTTATGTTTGCTGGTCGTGGGGATATTTGTAGTTATGTTTACTAGCATGACTTTCATTTTGTGCAGGTTAGATATCCTGTCTTGTTGACTCCTTCAGAGAAGCAAATGGCAAGAGATGTCTGTATAGCATTTAGGCAAGCGGTAAAGTCTTTGAAAACCTTTTACAATCATGCTCTCTCTCTTTCTGTCTCTCTCTCTCACTCACCCATAGCAACTGAAGAACATAAAAAAAACTTCATTGGGAATTTGATATTTTTTTTCTCTGGTTCATTTTCTAAGAATAGACACTTCTACTATGTCACAAAAAAAAAAAAAAATTGAGGCCACAATATTTGTAAAAGTAATATCTTGGAGCCCATTTGTTTTTCAAGCCATAGAAAAGTCTATCTGTCAAGTGTGTTTGAGTAAGTTTTTGTAGAGGCAAATTTTCTTGTAACGGTTGTTTATTGGAAAAGTGAGTATTGTCTTAAGTGTCCACTTTCATGCGCATGAGGCATCAAACATTCCCAAGATCTTTCACCTTTGATTTAAGGATTACGATGTATTCATTATTTCTTGTCACATAAAAAAAGCCCACAATCTTCTTGTATAAATCTGTCTAGTGAATTTGTGAATAGCTGAAGTCTGGCCTTCTGTTTTCAATTTCCTCATTTAAATTTCATAAGTTCTATCTTTAGGAGTCACAAAGAAGTTCTGCCCTAAGCGATGGATCATAGTGTGTCCTACATATACCATTCTGCTTTTCATCTACAAAATTGTTCTCCTCAAATACAGCACTGCTTGAAATTTTAATTTGTCTACTAGATGGAATGTAACACCTCTACCTCTTGTAATCTTTTGCATATTCAACAAATCTGCATCTGGTTATCTTGGCCTGAAACTTATTCTGCTGAGAAGAGATGAAAAGGGTACTTGAGGGTTGTTGCCTTGTAGATGATGCTGATTGAAGGGAAACCCATTGGGCAGTGGATAGGTTTTTGTCTCTAGCAAAAGTTTTCAGCCACCAAGAAAAAGTGGAATTGGCAACAGGCATGTAAATCAGGCCCAAATTAGGCAAATACTTCAAGAATATCACTCTTGAATCTCCCACTAACTCAACAAGGCAATACACGAGTCCTTTAACAAGAGGATAAAGAAAATATATATTGATCTTCAGCCAAACAAGGCAAATACTACAAGATGTGGCTTAACAAGCCATAACCTAAAAGGGGACAACATGCCCTTATTTATAATACAAGGGAAGAAGAGAGGAGGAGGGGAAATGACTGTTGGGCCATTTCCAACGGCTAGAATTCTAGCAGTTGGAGAGAGGCCCAACAGCTAGTTCCCCTCTTAAATAAAAGAAAGGTGTAAAAGAAATAGAAAAATACATAAAAGAAAATGAAAAATTACAAGAATGACCTAGGTACCCTAAAATATACACATATCTATATATGTAAGACATATATTAGCACACTAATATATGTAATGTACATGCATATATATGTAAGAGCCATGCCCTTCCTTTTTAGTCAATTAATAAAAGAGCTTCAAGGATTTTTGACACCATATATTCTGATGTTTGGGGGCCTGCTCCAATTCCCTCTTCTTCTAGGAGTAGGTACTATATCATTTTTATAGATTCATATTCCCGACATACTTGGACACACTTCATGAAACACAAATCTGAAGTTTTCCGTTTGTTTACTCAATTCCATGCCTTGGTTCGAAATAAATACTCCAGTAATATTGTGCATTTTTAATGTGATGGTGGTGGTGAATTTATTTCTAATGAATTTACTGAGTATCTACTAGATAGATTTCATGCCCACATACTCCTCAGTAAAATGGAATTGCTGAACGGAAACATAGACATATTGTTGAAAGCGCGCTCAACATGATGCATGACACAGACTTACCCATGACATTGTGGGCTGAGGCTTTTCATACGGCAGTCCATGTTATAAATCGACTGCCATTGGTTTTGCTTGATGGAAAATCCCCATATTTTTTATTACATCAAGAGCAGCCACGCTATGAGGAATTGCGTGTTTTTGGATGTGTTTGCTATGTGCATGTTGATATTTCCTTACGTAACAAGTTTCAAGATCGTGCTATTTTGTGCAGATTTATAGGGTATGCAGAAAACTACAAGGGTTATAGATGTTACAACCTTAAAACTGGGCGTGTTCATATTTCACGGCATGTTGTTTTTGATGAAAACAGGTTACAAGATCCCAAGGCTACTTGCATGACACTCAAGGATAAAAATGAGGTTTATGATACTTGGCTGCATGCTGAAATCCTAAGACAAGGGGCTGACCGTTTGATTGAGCACGAGGAACAAGATGTTAATGAGCCTGAGACACTTGTGAACGATTGACAACATGCCCTCATCCTCACAACCCCATGATTCACCTATACATAGTTGGTTCCCAGGCCTTGTGTACTCTAGGCGATCAGCTCCTACTGCAGCCCCACGTCAGTCCCAACGTGTGCGACATCCCATTGATCGGTGGGTAAGTTATAAGAACTTTTCTTTAGATTTTCAGTTGTTTATGACAGAAGTCAGCAAGAAGGTCGAACCAAAATCCTATCACCATGCAAGTAAGGAAAAATGTTGGGTTGAAGCTATGAATGAGGAAATGGCAGCCTTGCATGAGTGTCAGACTTGGCAGATTGTCCCTCGTCCAACTGATAAGAATGTTGTGGGCTCCAAATGGGTTTACAAAATGAAATATAAGCCAGATGGTAGCATTGATCGACATAAAGCACGTCTTGTGGCGCGCGGTTGCACACAGCAATATGGGGAAGATTATGATGAAACATTCAGTCCGGTTATCAAGATGGGCACAATACGTGTGATTATTTCTCTTGCAGTCTCATATGGGTGGCCTCTTTATCAGTTAGATGTCAAAAATGCTTTTCTTCATGAGATTTTTAAGGAAGAGGTATACATGGAGCAACCTCCCGGCTACAATACTCATGATCCTCAAAAATGGGTTTGTAAGTTACACAAGTCTTTATATGGGCTAAAGCAAGCTTCTAGATCATGGTTCGATCGGTTTTCTCATCATATACAACAAGTTGGTTTTCTACGAAGCTCTCTAGATCATTCCTTGTTTATGTATCATACCGAAGAAGCTACTACTTGGTTACTTATCTATGTAGATGATATTGTTATAACTGGGAATTCTTCTTCTCATATATCTTATGTTAAGGATCTGTTGCAGCAAGAATTCAAGATGAAAGATCTCGACGAACTTCGGTACTTCTTGGGTGTTGAACTTGACAGGGCAAATGATCGATTGACTCTTACGCAGCATAAGTATACTTTTGATATTTTGGACAGGGCAGGTATGATTAATTGCAAACCCATAACTACTACTAGTGTTCTAAACACTAAATTGACTGCCTCTGATGGAACCGCTGCCTATTCAAATCCTACCTTCTATCGCAGCATTGTTGGTATGTTACAATACCTTACCTTTACCCGCCCAGACATAGTCTATGCTGTAAATCAGATCTCTCAATTTATGCATGCACCCACAGAAGGACATATGGATGCCGCTAAGCGGATCTTACGGTATCTCAAAGCTACTCTTGGGGATGGATTGATCTATACAAAGTGTCCCAATGTTTCTCTTGGACATAGTATATATACTTATACTGATGCAGACTGAGCAGGAGATCCTGATGACCGACGCTCAGTTTCAGGTTTCTGCCTTTTTCTTGATTCTAATCTCATTTGTTGGAGCAGTAAAAAGCAGCGTGCAGTTGCACGATCTAGCACTGAGGCAGAGTATAGAGCAATGGCTGCAGGGACAGCTGAGGCATCATGGTTACGACATTTGCTTGGAGAACTTCATCTACCTATTGTTCAGTCCTCATTGCTATGCGACAATCAAAGCGCCATCAAAATTGCCTTCAACCCCATTTTGCATAATCGTACCAAGCACATTGAGATTGATCAACACTTCATTCGTCAGAAGGTTGAAGAAGCCGAGATCTTGCCTATTTATATATCCACCAGTGAACAGATAGCGGATCTTTTTACCAAAGGTCTTACAGGGCAGCATTTTTGGGATTTGAGAAACAAGTTGTGCATGATCAAATCTCATGCACAACTTGAGGGGGGCTGTTAAGTCTGTACGTATAAGTGTAAGGGGATCGGGTCTGTTCAGACCCGATCCACTTTGTTTTTATGTCTTCACGCTTAAGTGGTGGCATCTCTTATAATTACTTCATGTTTTATTCCTCTTTTTTGTTGTAACCTAATTAGGTTTATGTTTTAATAATAGAGATCAAACATCGTGTGGCTGCATTGGCCGACGGTTCTCTTCCCTTCATTGCTTTCTTCTATTCTCTATTCTCCATCCTCCTTTATTTCAGACGGAGAGACGTGATTCAGTGGTGTTTTAGTGAAGATTCTCACACGTAGATCATGTTGTAGAAATTCTTAAAGTTTGTGAATACCTCCGATTTGTGTTTGAGAAAGTAAACCCAAGTATGTCTAGAATAATCATCAATAAAGATCACATATAATCCTCCTTTCGACATAATAGGAGCGGGTCCCCACACATCCGAATGCACTAAATCAAAAGATTTTTGGGCAATAAAGTTTCTATTATCAAAAGGTAAGGCTTTCATTTTAGCCTTAATACAATCATTACAATAGAAGTTCTTTTGACAAAAATTCTCCATGAAGGGAAGATGAGACATTTTTTCTATATTGGAATGTCCAAGTCTTTGATGCCAAGTTTGAATGTCACATTCTTTGGAGGAGATATTGCAAGATGGTCTTGAAAGGTCCAAAAAGTCTATGTAGTAGAGATCTTTTGTTCTAAAACCTACCCCAATCGTTTTCTTGGATACTCAGTCCTGTATCAAACATTTGGATTGTGAGAAGATTATATCAAAACCAAGGTCGGCTATTTGAGAAACGAACAATAAATTTAAGCTTAATTTAGGAATGTGTCTTACTTGAGGTACTTTTAAAGTTTTGGATCCAAAATCTAGGTCAAGATTTCCAATAAAATCAATTTCAAGAGAAGTACCATCCACCGTTTTCACAAAGGAATAAGAATCATTTTTAGTGCATTCGGTGAGAAGGGATCCACAAGGAGTCATATGAAAAGATGCACCCGAATCAATAATCCAAGAATACTTACTTGAAGAAGTAGATGCCACGGTAGCTCCCAAAGTTGAAGGTGTGACTCCTCCCTTTAGAAAAGGTTGAAGAGCACTTATGAGTTGATCAAATTGGAAGGAGCTTGCTTCTTTTCTTTCTTCTTTAATTGGAGCCGCAACATTGCTTCTTTTGTCAAAAGTTCTATGTTTTGGACATCTTGGCTTGGTATGTCCTTCTTCTTGGCAATGATAGCAAATAATTGAAGTGAGGAGGTCTATAAGGTCTCAAATGGACCCCCAGCCTAGATGTGGCAAGCACATTGTTGACTTTCTCTTTATCAAGACAAAGACGATTTTCCTCCATTTAAAGCTCCGCAATAGCCTCATTCATAGATGGTGTTTTAGAACGATGAAGTAAAGCGGTTTTAACACTATCAAATTCAGGTCTAAGACCTATGATAAACTTGTAAAACTTGTCACGTTGTATTTGCTTTTCTCTAAGAATAAGATGTTGTGTCCAATGTGGTTCAAAAATACTCAATTCATCGTACAATTGATCCATTTCAGCCACATAGTCTTTAATAGATCTATCTCATTGTTGAAGATTGTGAATTTTGAGTTGAACATGATGCATATAAGCAACATCTCTCATGGTATGAGTTTTCTTTAGATATTCCCAAGCTTCTAGGGCAGAATTTAATTTAGAGATTTGCCCGCTAGTAGCA
This sequence comes from Nymphaea colorata, assembly GCF_008831285.2. NCBI lineage: Eukaryota > Viridiplantae > Streptophyta > Magnoliopsida > Nymphaeales > Nymphaeaceae > Nymphaea > Nymphaea colorata. Next base: position 11,260,864 of record NC_045143.1, read on the forward strand.
TTGTCAACACACGTCAAGATCCAAGTAATAATTTTGTGATGACCAACACTCCATTCTTCCCATTTCTTGTTGTATTCAGCTATTACCTTCTTTTTTTCGGTTCCATCCAATTCCATTGCCCTTTCATCAACAACTTTCGTAAGGACTAGTTATGGTTTAAGTTTTGTCCCATCAACTAGTCCCCAAAGGCTTTTACTACGAATAAAGTGTTCCATAGTTCTAGCCCATTGTATGTAATTTGTTGATGAGAGTTTGGGAAATGGAAGAGAAGAGACTTTGTCATCCATGAGCACAATCAACAAGGTAGATCCACTTACAAGTTATGAAGAAGATGGTAGCCACGTGAAAAGAAATCCACGGCAAGGATAAAAACTCAGCAATAATAGAGACCAGCCACCCTTTCATCAGCCACAAGTTCACCGCCAAGGGAGCTAAATTCCGTCAAGAAATCACCAAAAAGAAGCCAGCATAAACACTCTTCTTTTTGTGTAAAACTGCAGCAAGCAATATCTCGAACACTTGGAGTGCTTCACAACTCCAACGTAAGAGTAAAAACTGATCCTTCAATCTTGAACGACAGCACGACAAAGTGCCAAAGACGAGGCTCTGATACCATGTAAATCAGGCCCAAATTAGGCAAATACTTCAAGAATATCACTCTTGAATCTCCCACTAACTCAACAAGGCAATACACAAGAGTCCTCTAACAAGAGGATAAAGAAAATATATATTGATCTTCAGCCAAAGAAGGCAAATACTACAAGATGTGGCTTAACAAGCCATAACCTAAAAGGGGACAACAGTCCCTTATTTATAATACAAGGGAAGAAGAGAGGAGGAGGGGAAATGGCTGTTGGGCCATTTCCAACGGCTAGAATTCTAGCCGTTGGAGAGAGGCCCAACAGCTAGTTCCCCTCTTAAATAAAAGAAAAGGTGTAAAAGAAATAGAAAAATACATAAAAGAAAATGGAAAATTACAAGAATGACCTAGGTACCTAAAATATACACATATCTATATATGTAAGACATATATTAGCACACTAATATATATAATGTACATGCATATATATATATATATATATATATATATATATATATATATATATATATATATAGGAATACATACATTCTAACAAGGCAACCCTGTTTTAATTACAAAATTTAAATTTTATTATTTAATTGCTTTTAGAAGTAGATCAAGATAGACCTTGGTCAAGGTTGACTGGGTCTATATGGGGACAAAAGTTAACCATGAGTATCTTGATGCTCAGACACAACATTGGCACTCCTGACACGACATTGATTGTGTTGGGGCCAAGTTTAGAGCCACCTGAGTCTTGGCATGTTTGACATGGATGTATCCACCTTTTTGTACTGTCATTGTTACATAGTCATCACTGGATCACTAGCTTTTGTTTGTTTTTAGGATCATTTCTAATTTTTTGGCGGTGCAAAAGCTGCAAAAGATATTTATATTTTTCATTAAGGCAAAGTACATAACTTTCTCAACTACAATTATGGAGGTAGTGTGGTGAAAGGTCTTCTTCATGACATGAATGTGAAGCAAACTTTATTGTGATAACAGGAGTGCATGTTACATTGCCAAACAACCACACCTTCCATGAAAGAAATAAGCACATTATGATGGGTTATCATTACATGGATGAAGAGTTTTTCAAGAAAATTATCAACTTGCCATTTGTCTCATCTGAATATCAGCTGACAGACTTCTTCACAAAAAGCATTGGCTACTCTCCTTCTATGTCACATAGGTACGGGTGCAGGTGCCGGTACGGGTACCGGTGTGGGTACGGGTACGAATCATTTTCCAAAAACTTGGGTGCGGGGGTACGGCCGTACACACATATATAAATAAATAAATATATATATATCAAAAAAATTACAAACAAAATAGCATATTCATAAATCATTAAATCATGATCCAAAATTTGTAGATACTAAGAATTTCAAGACAAAAAATCTGTCCGTTGGGAGTTCCAAGGGGCGAAAAGGCGAGGAATGAGAGGGGCAAGGGGGAGAGGTGAGAGGATGAGAAAGGCAAGAGTGGTGAAAGGGGCGAGAAGGCAAGGGACGAGAGGGGTGAGGCAAGAGGGCAAAGGCATCGTGCGAGAGGGAGGGAAAAAAATGGTCTTTTAAAACATGCAATGGACGATTTTGGACTCGGTCAACTTTGACCGAGTCTGAATATGGTCAGATTCGACCTCAGGTACTTTGACCGTACCCGACACGGTCAACGCCGCACACAGGCCATACCCGACGCCGTACCCGTGCGGGTGTCGTACCGTTACGGTACTGGTACTGCTCCTTTGGAGCAGTACCCGTGTTACATAGCTCTCCTTCCTTGAGCAACATTTGGTGATTTGACTTTAAATTTGAGAAAATGGTAATGTAATATCATGTGTGCATGTGTTTTTTTCCTTTTCTTTTCTGCTGTATTTTATTCTGCCGTAATCATTATTCATTTGTTTTGTATTTTCCTGTTCCTTTTCTGTTCGAGAGAGTTGCCTGTTGGAGCCATCTCAGCAGCTAACACCTCTTATTATCTTTTGTACATTATTGAGACTTTGCCTTCTGATCCATGTCACATGGGGGGTGTCGATCAAATTCAAAATCAAGCATGCCAATGCTGCTGTTTCTGCCAAAATGAGTGCCGACTGGTTGGATGCTGATATCGGAGAGGTCCACCATTGCAAGCCAACAAAGGCTGCTGTTTGGTCGGACATGGACCCGGATTTTTTGATGGTACCCAACATGGCATGGACCGTGTCCAGGCCCATGTCCATACCCAAACCCGTGTCGTCTAGAGTCGGCACGGTTACGTTGCTCATGAGCCATACATGTGTTTCGTAGTTTTTGAGTACCTTTTGTTTCTAGTAACTAGAACTCATTTTTCTCTGTCTTGTGGAAAGCTCCTTGGGCAGTTGGTTGTGACTTGTGAGCTTGGTGGAGGCTCCTAGTTTCATGCAAAGCTATTGTTCTGCTGGTGAAGCATTTTTGCTGCTTTCTCTCAGGAACTTCTTCAATTTGCTTGTTCAATTCAGTGTTTTGTTTGTTAATTTGCTTGCTACATGCAATTGGAATTGCTGTTATAAATGTGAGTTGTTTAATATTGTAACTATACAAGCAGGTTTGCGGTTTTGACTTGTTACGATGCGAGGGGAAATCATATGTCTGTGATGTCAATGGCTGGAGCTTTGTGAAGAACTCCTATAAGTAATGCTCTTATTTCATGTCAGTTCATGCTTCTCTTTTTGTCCTAATGTATTCTGGTTGTAATTGCTACAACGTAGGCAAGCAGGTCAGTAATTAAGTTTTGCGGGCTCAGTTTCCAAGCTCTTTCTGATGTATTAACATTCTACAGTTACCTTTTTTTTTAGATATTATGATGATGCTGCTTGTGTGATGAGAAAAATGTTCCTGGATGCAAAGGCACCTCACCTCTCATCTACAATCCCGCCGACTCTCCCATGGAAAGTTAATGAACCTGTTCAACCATCTGAGGGATTAACAAGACAGGGCAGTGGTATCATTGGCACATTTGGACAATCTGAGGAGTTGCGTTGTGTCATAGCTGTTATTCGCCAGTGAGTTTTCCATTCCTAACACAGTGGACAATCTTCTTTCCCTCCCATTCATTGAGAAATGCATGGCCTACTTCTCCTGTACCCCTCTCTATCTCATTCATATACGTTACTGAATTTCAGTGGTGATCGAACCCCTAAACAAAAAGTGAAGCTGAAGGTTACAGAGGAAAAACTTTTGAACTTACTTTTAAAGTACAATGGTGGCAGGCCTCGGGCTGAGGTAGTTTTTTTTTTTCCACTTTGGATTTTACGGTTATTAATTCTTCTAGTAATGATTTACTTTTGCTTCTTGTTTTGGATCTAGACAAAGCTGAAAAGTGCTGTCCAATTACAAGACCTGTTGGATGCAACAAGAATGCTGGTTCCACGTGGCAGGTGTTTTTTTAGTTTGTTTTTGGCATCACATGCTGTTGGGTGACATGACACTTTTTTTATTTATAACATGGTTATAGGCTGGAAAGAAATATATAGTTTCAACTAGCTGATTTAGATAAACCCTCCCCCCCGACCCCACAAAACAACAAAAAGGAAAAAGAATAGGATTAAACTTTTTGATAGTGTGATACATAAATCTAAGCTCCATTTCCAATACTTCTTCAAGTGACCGAGTTTTTATTTTATGTATGCTCAGATCCGGCAGGGAAAGCGATAGTGATGCGGAGGACCTTGAGCATGCGGAGAAGCTTCGTCAAGTTAAAGCAGTTCTTGAGGAGGTTGCTTGGTGTTTTCCATATTTTAATCTAGAACTCCTATGATTGTGTGTGCTTTTTCAGCTTAATAGCCTCTGAATCATTTGTACCTACTCAAAGTATAAGGAGGTTCTAATGTCTAATAGCTGAAGTTACATCAATTAAAACAATTGTCCGTTATAAATTACAAAGTCTTTAAAATTTGGAAAGGAATATGATTTTAATGGCATAAAAAATCAAAAACCTGCCTTAAAAGTCTAAAAAATTTTAGGCTTTCACAAGGTGCATGTAAACCAATTTTATGACATGATCCTGAACATAAAAGACAAAATCTGACACAAGTATGGCTCTAGACATGTTAATTGAAAAACATAGATTTTGAAATGTATTATCCAGTAATATACAGAGAACAGGAGGAATTTATTGATCAGAACCAACGTGTGTGTGTTTGTGTATAAAGTCTGATTGCACTCAGTTTACATGAAGCTATATAACATATGTAGCTGAGTTCTGGTAACACATGACAACACTAGGCCTGGGCAATGGGCCCGGGTACCCGACGGGTACCCGGTACCCGGCCCGATCGGGCCCGGGCCGAAGCCCGAAAAAACCGGCCCAGAAATTTTAAATTGCATTGTCCTTTACCTTTTAAATAATTATAATTTGGGAATGAGACCCAGACAAGCAGCTATCGGTAGCATTCTTTAGTTTCTTACTTGTTTAGCATCCCAAGCAATAATGATACTCATTCTCATTTTGTGTTCATAATCTTTTAGCTGTTTGGAAACCTCCTTGTTTACATGAAAAAACACTTCTATTTCTGGTTGTTATCTAAAACTAACTTACCACTTGTAGTGAAGATGACTTTGGATTAGAATCTTTAGGTTAAGTACGTATTTTGTTGGATATTTCTTATGTTGTCATCTGCATATTTACATACCAACAAATGGAATTTGCAGAAAATTTATTTTGGGTCTTAAACTAACCTTGCTATGTCATAACCTTTAATTCTTTTGAGCCAATCCTCAACTTATGTGGAGGTTTGGAACATGTCACATATCATAGACTTATTAATTAGAAAATGTCCAAATTGTGTCAGTTCACTTCCTTCTCTTACTTGGGTAGGTTTCTGATAGGCATGTCATGCTTTTCACCAAAAATCTGTAGCCTTATTTCCTATAAGACGTTCAATCATGCCTCCCACTTATCTTGCCTCCTGTGCTCCCTGGTTTGCCAGCACTTTGTGTTGTTTTTAGCATCTCTATCCATAGACGCATGTGAAAGTCAATTTGTGTGCAATTGGTTGTATGTATGTATATACAGAGTGAGTGATTGATGACTTTGGCTATCCAGAGTTATCCAACCATCTAACCAGGTCATCCATCCGAAGCAGATGGATGGTTGATTAAAACATAAAGAGAAAAAGGTGTGAATTAATATAGATGACAAAAATGCCCATCACCTTTTTCTCTTTGTTTTTCTCATAACCGTTCATCATGTTTGATTAGACGACCCTGATTAGATGGCTGAGTGATTTTGAAAATGCCCATCATCTTTTTCTCCTTGTTCTCCTTGTTTTTCCTCTCTCTCTCTCTCTATATATATATATATATGTATATATATATATATATACCTCTTTACTGATACACAAACATGATGACTCCTTAGTGGACTATTGGCTTGAACTGCGGATGGCAAGGTGAGGGATATAAGCGTAGAGGTTAACATGCACGTGGACTGTTAAAAAATCAGATATGAAGTGTAAGAGTGACCAAGTAGGCATACTAGAAGTCATTATTATTGAGCTGTTAGTCTTTGTCAGACCAGGATAGTATGTTTCCTTGTGAATCATATGACTATCACTGAACTTGCTTCCCTTCTATGTCACATCGATGTATATACAGGTGCCTGAAGAATATGTGTGTGTGTGTGTGCGCACACTCATAAGCACATGAAAAACATATATGTAACTGAATTAGGTTTTGATGTATGTGAAGAGCAACTGCGAACATCCATACAACAGTGCATGTGCATCACTACCTGAGTTGGCCTATGTGCCATGCCCATGTTGTATCGATTGTGTATCCGTTATAAGAACTTTTATGTGGGGGCCTATGACTCAGGCATAAGGACTGTGCAAAATGCTGTTGGCCATCTTAGGTGCTCTGGTTCTGATGCTTCTGCTGCTGTATATTCTGCTTTTTTTTTATTATTATTTGTAATTCCAGAAGAATCGATATCGGACTAATTGTATTTCAAATATAGTTGTACTGAAAGTAGAGCTGAGAAATGTCCACAACCATTACAGTTTCTTCTTTATTGTTGGTAGGGTGGTCATTTCTCTGGTATCTATAGAAAAGTTCAACTAAAGCCTTTAAAATGGACCAAAGTTGCAAAAACAACTGGCGAGGGTGAAGAAGAGCGTCCAGTCGAGGCACTAATGGTTTTGAAATATGGTGGGGTGTTGACACATGCTGGTAGAAAGCAGGTTTGTTTCACTTTGTGTTATCAATCTAAGTAGTTTGTGTAGCATTCCAATTCACAGCTGGTAACTTGTTATTTTTTCAGGCCGAAGAACTTGGACGTTATTTCAGAAACAATATGTATCCAGGTTTTCTCCATTTTCTTTTTCTCCTTTTCCTGTTTCTCTAAATTATCTTGACCAACTGATGAGCTAGATTAGCAGTGTGCTGGCCTATTGAAATTTGTCATAGGTCAGTTCATTTTGTTTTATTTGGGTTCTGTTGCCTCTGTTCTGTAAAATTTGATGTGCAAATTTTTGGCATACTCTCATGGGAAAATGTATTGTAGACCCTTTTTCTGTCTGTTGACTTCTACCATACCAGTTGGTTTCTACCATACACGCTTTGCATGGACATCTGAATCTTTGCTAGAACAACTGTCTGCATCATGCGGATGCATCCTGCCTTTATGGGGGTTTCATTAATTTTTATAGAATTTACAATGTATCTTCTATATAAGGTACACACAGGACTCAAGGTGGATGAGTCATGTCATACAAATACCGTGAATGCTGTATGGTTATATTTCCAGCATCTGTAACAAATATTTGACATGGTTTTTGTGTTGTATGTGTTTGTACGTGTCCATCTATGCACGTTAACATATGAATGAGCACTCTATGGAACATCTGTACATGGATGTCCTTGTGTTCAATTGTAGTGGGAGAAAATATGGCAAACAATCATCAACCAATCAATCAGGAGAAACTAAAAAGTAATGGTTGTTGTATCGCCCTATCCTTTGTCAAAGCGATTGCTGCAATTAAAAGAGGCAGTACTGAAATGCAGAGTTGAAATATCCATGTATTTACATTCCTTCTTATAGAGATTAGATTTAATTTGTTTTTTCGTTTATTGTATTAGGTCACATTTAGTGAGTAATGTTAAACTTATTTTAGTGATTTTGCATATTTTGGTTGTTTAAGTTGATTATGCTTGCTATATTACTACTCTCCACATTTCAAATATTAGTAATAGTTAATCAAAATAACTTGACATATTAACATAACTAAAAAAAATAAAAAAAAAGTGGTTGGCTTTTTTGCCTAGGCCAGCCTAGGCGTGCCTAAGCGCTAGGCGCTGCCTGGGGGTAGCTTTCCAGACACTATTATTTGTGCACAGTGCACACCATTTGTGAATGTACCTTGGTATGTGATATATATCTTTGTATATATAAAGACAAGTGTGAAGGTGATGGATATATTGTAGATTCCTTTGGCTTTTTATCTGAAAAGACCATTTTCAGGTGAAGGAACAGGCCTACTTCGGCTTCATAGTACATATCGTCATGACCTGAAAATTTACAGTTCCGATGAGGGCCGTGTCCAGGTGGGCCATTATTGTACTGAACATACGAGCACTTTTGACTGATTCGTGATGTTTGGTTAAGTTTTTTCTTTTAATTGTTTTGGAAGTAATTTATTTTTTCTGACATTTGTTGTTCCAGATGTCTGCTGCAGCTTTTGCTAAAGGGCTTCTCGACTTGGAAGGGCAATTGACTCCAATCCTTGTACGACTACTTCTTTGTTTCTTTTAATCATTTTCATTTGCTGCATGCACATATATGACATATCTTCCTTGTAGGTGTCACTTGTTAGTAAGGACTCATCCATGTTGGATGGACTTGATAATGCGAGCATTGAAATGGAAGAGGCAAAGGTCAGTAATCATATTTGATGTCTTACAGATGCTATCTTTCTGCTGCTCACAGGTCAGACGTCAGGGAAGTTTGGTAATTTTGAAAATTACTTATAGGTTTCATATCCTACTTGGTTTGTGAATCTTGGTTGTATCATGTTTCTGATTTTTTTTGTAGTACCAAGTTATTTTTTTACGTTTATATTTCCAAGTCGCTGGGAACTCATTCATTATCTAAGTGGACACGTCAGATAGAAAGTATAGTTCATGTACCAAATATGAAACATCCTTCTGAATAGTTTGTAGCTTGTCCATCTACTTTTGTTGGTTTTGACTTTGTGAAATTTTCTGCCTGGCAGCTTGTAAGTCAATTTCTGCCTGACTCGTCAGTAGGACGCATCCTTGATTTACTAACAATTGGTGCACTTGTGGCCTGCGGTCTTTCTTTCCTGATTTGAAGAATTGAGCTACACAGTTTGTTGCTACTCATAGTCTCTCACGCACAAATTGGAAAGCTCGCTTGGAAACTCCTCAAGGTCATGTAGCATCTTCTATGGTTATGGACACGCTCTAGGATGACAAAGGGTTTTTTCTAGCTTGAGATGCACAAAGATTGTCAAGAATGAGACAAGTGGAAGTGTTAGGGACCGGGTCCTAGGTCGCGGGTCAGGCCGATTAGACTGACACCGGAAGAAGTATAAATAAGATTGGGCAGCTGTAATTAGGGTATCGCAGAACGTATCAGGTCTGCTCGGGGAGGAGAAACCCTAATCTTGGTGATTGGGGCTGAGTGTGTGTGTGTAGTTGGGTTTCCTCATTGGCAAGGTTAGTGGTGCCTAACAAAGGTATCAGAGCTACAGTTTAGCTGGGGTCGCAAGGGACAATCATCCATGGGCCTCTTCAACCACATGACAAGATTCCAGAAGGCTACACGCTTTTGCAGCTTGGATCCCAGGTACATGGCGTTCCTAGCCCTGAGCCTTGAAGCCCAAAACCATTTGAAGTATACGATGAATACATCCACAATCTTGCGAGCTTTGGGTTATGGCTGCAGAGGCAATTCTTCATCTTCCTAGGCAGGGAGTGCTATGAGGAGCTATGTCGCCTTGAAGGGGTCTTCGTGTGGCCAGTTGGGCCCAAGGAATGGCCATCTACGGTGGAGTTGGAGGAAGAAATTGAGAGGTTTGATGATGGGTATTGGTGGTTAGGCGTGAAACCAAGAAGTACTGGGAATCAACTACAGTTTCTAGGACCTAGTTGGGCACCGCCTAAGCACGATCCTATGGTGAAGACTAGACAACAGTCGATCGAACAAATCTTGAGGCATTTAGAACGTGAACAGAAATGACATTGGGAATAATGCTGCAAGACTGCTGGTCGACATTACCATAGGCATGAAGAAGGTGTTAAGAGATTGGGTATATGTATACATATATTACCTATGTTTATGTATGTATATTACATATATGAATATAGGTTAATATTCGTATTTAGGATGCCTTAGTTAGATGTTATCACAGTTAGGTTAGATGTTATCGCAGTTAGGTTTTAACATTTTATTTTTTTTTATTTTTCTGTTTCTGTTCTAGCCGTTGGCTAGTTCCAACGGCTCCTTATGAGATGTTGGAACTAGTCTCAACGGCTAGTTCAGCCCTCCCTCTTGTATAAATAGGCATACTATTCTTTGTACAAATTTAAGCTGTGTTTTACAGCCATTTAATATTCATTTGAATAAAAGATTATACTTTTTCACTTGGTTTTAGTGCTTACTTCTGTTATACGCTTCATTAGTGATTGTTACAGTCACGTTTTCATGGTATCAGAGCCATTGGGCTGCTTCTTGAAGAAATATTAGAAGCTGTTTTACTAATTTTAGCTGCTGGTTCATTGAAGGATTTCTGAAGTTGGTTATTGCTGAGATTGAATCAAATACAAGCCCTCAGATGCACAAACTGTTATATTTTCTGTCACCTTTTTGGCAAATACAATTAGCAGTTTTGCCAAAAATAGGCAGTTGTCTTCACTGCACTCCAAGTACATGCTTGCACCAGATTCAGGTTTCAAATTCTGTTTGTTGAAGAAGTAAAAGCCTTTTTATTGCTGCTGATCGTCATCTCTTGAAGACTGTTACTGTCGCTGTTCACCAACTGTTTGGTGAAACTTCTCGAAGGATTTTTTCTTGACTTCCTTGGAGATTGTTATTTAAAATCTTGCTCTCATGGAGGACTCTGAAATTTCGATTGAAGGAGGAAGTCATCATGCTCCATACAAGCTTGATGGAACCAACTACACACTATGAGCAAAATGTTTGGAGATGCACATCAAAGGAAAATATTTATGGGGCTTCATAAGAGGTACCTCCACCCTTCCTTCTCTCAAATTAACATAAGTGGAAAATGGGATTGTAGAAGAATTAGATGGGGAGGAAAGACAAAATGTTATGAATGAATATTATAAGAAATTAGATGATTGGGAAGCCAAGAACTCTAGGATTAAAGAATGGATTTACGGGAGTATTGAACCTACAATTGCCCAAAATCTTATGTATTATAAAAAACAAGTGAAGTATGAGAATATCTCAATGGAATGTTTACCCAAAAAGATATGATCCGAAAATATCTATTGATTCAAAAAGCCCAAAATATCAAAAAAGGAGAGAAAAATGTTAAGAGATTATTTTATGGAAATTTCTGGTATGTGGAATGAGTTAGATCAACTTAGTCCTAAACTAGGAATGAATTGTAAGTGCCATGAGATTCGAAAAGATGAAGTAGATGAATTTATATTTTTTTAATTTCTTCAAGGATTACGACCCAAATTTGAACAAATAAGGCCATACCCAATCTTGAGTGAACTAAATACTGCGATTCTGGTCTTTTTCAATAAAGTCATCACGTCGTAAATCAACAAAGCCCAAAGTGACATCTTGTTCCCCTTCCAGTTTACCTACTATGGTACTAGAGTGAATATGATCCCCCTCATACGCAACGCTTTAGCTAGTACACAGAAGTGAATACCATGATTCCTCTATCTATCAATAACTGCATGCATTGCGCGGTGGATGTGAAGAAGTAGGTCGTTGTCTCGGCAATAATGAGCCAAGCTAGTATTTGCGGCCCTACTATCCTTAGCCTCTCCTCCACTCATTCATGAACTTCTTACAAAATTGAGTGGAGAAGAAACTAGAATGAAATTATCCAAAGAAATGGATAGTCCTTATTTAAACAAGAAGAAGAAAAAGTTTTGTCGCCTCTAGACCCGGAAACAACATTAGATCTTTTAGACCCCCTCACTTTAAAAATCAATGTATCCCCAAAGAAAAATTTTGTCATTATGAAAAAAGTGTAGACATCAAAGATTGGGTCATCCAAACATTATGAAATTATCTATGATGACTCCTACCAAGTATATTTGTATTGAAGATTTCAAATGTAATGATTGCATAAGTGGAAAAATGAAATCTTTATCTTTTGGACAAAGAAACTTCCTTTCATCTACACCCTTTGAGCTTTTTCATTCCAATGTATAGGGACTATCCTCTATCATATCAAAAGGAGGGTTATTGTATTATGTGATATTTGTTGATGATTTTACTAGATATTATTGTATATATTTCCTAAGATACAAATCAGAAGATTTTGAGATGTTCAAAAATTTTCATAACTTAGTACAAACACAGTTTAATGCTAAATTAAAAATTCTAGGAACTGATTCTGGAGGTGAGTTCAAAAGATATTTAAAAAACTATGGAATAATTCATCAAAAATCATGTCCAAGAACACTTCAACAAAATGTGATTTTCTGAAAGAAACATAGGCGTATAATTGAAACAGCAAGAACTCTTCTTGATGCAAAAAATATACCTAAAAACTTTTGGGCTGAATAGCTCTTGATTCTGTCCAGGGTGGGCATCGGGCCGGGCCGCTCAGCCTGGCCCGGACCCGGCCCGGCCCACCCTCCACGTCCCTTTCCCCCCGCCCTCTTGAGTCTCCTGACCCCCTTTCCCCCGCCCTCCGGCTGCAGCAACGACGACGACGACAGAGCCGACCCGCTTTCCCCCCGCCCTCCCGTCGCCCTCCGGCTGCAGCAACGGCGACAGTGACATAGGAGGAGGGGGAGGGAGACGGAGGAGGGGGAGCGGAGAGGGGGAGAGGGAGACGGGAAGGGAGAGGGGGAACAGAGAGGGAGAGGGGGAGCGGAGAGGGAAGCAGAGGGGGACAGTGGCAGAGGGGGAGCAGAGAGGGAGAGGGGGAGCGGAGAGGGAGACGGGAAGGGAGAGTAGAGGGGGAGCGGAGAGGGAGAGGGAGATGGGGAGCAAAGAGGGGGAGCTGGAGTAGCGAGGGAGAGGGGGAGCGGAGAGGGAGAGCGATAGCACTACAGTCTCTACAGAGCAAAGAGGAGGAGGGAGAGGGAGAGGAGGAGCGGGAGTCGGGCCGGGCTGGGCCAGGTTTTTCCCGGCCCGACGCCCAGGCTTAGATTCTGTCTATCTCATAAATGGAATGCATTCAAAAGTTTTAAATAATACAACTCTTTCTAAAAAATTGTTCAAGTATGAACCCGAGCTCCTAAAGTTTGGTTTGATCGTTTTAACTCTGCTATCTCTAACTATGGATTTCATTCATGTTTGACAGACACTGCTTTGTTTATTAAGAATACTACTGCAGGTATCATAATCCTCCTATTGTATGTTGATAACATGATCATTACAGGTAGTGATAAGGAACCATTAAAGAATGTAAGAAATTTCTATAGAAAACTTTTGAAATGAAAGATTTAGGTTTTCTAACATATTTCTTGGGTATTGAGGTTGCATACTCCACTAGAGGCTATTTTTTGTCACAAACTAAGTTTACTGCAGAGATCATTGCTAAGTGAGGTATAACAGAACCCTCATCGCGTCGACGCAGGTGCGTTACCAAAATCAAAGAGTTCGCGTGACTTATTGTACATACCTGAGTTTCAATTCCAAGAAAGGGCCGATTGCAATTCGCCTTCGGGGATCGGCCTGTATATTCTCTTGGGTCACATGGCTCAGGTTAATTATAGACCATCCTTACATGACAAAAAGGGATATCTTATCAACCATTCTGTCAAGTGGTTCTCCTCCCCATGAACATATGGGGGATAATACATGAACTAACTTTATTTGCACAGCCAATCTTGTCCTGGCCGCAAGGCTTTTGCTTCATTTATTGAATCTGACGTTTGCAACTGTATTGGATGCCATTGAAGGGTTCACAAGGAGAAGGAGCCTTATCTCTCTTACACCAAGGAAGGGCAAGTTTGGATACAGAAGTTCCAAGCCTCGAGTGGCCAAGACAGCCGGAGGAGTTTGCCCAGGTTGGTGTCGAGGACTCCATGCCACCAATCGAGCAGATTTCTGTCTTCCCAGCTACATAGGACTTCATCCCAGGTGCCCACGACGAATCCCCACCAGTTGGGAGTGTCGCCGTGACGCAAACTGCGTGGATCCTGTCGGTCTGAAGGATCTCACGAGCTGTAGGTGGTGACGGGCAACTAGGGCTGAAGAACTGAATACGGTTCTTCTTCTCCCTGAACCTAGATCGACCAGAAGCACGTAGGATCACTGATTCCTCGTTGTGGTAAGCTCCAACATTGCATTTCTTTATTCCACACGAAATTTGGAGTCATTTGGGGGCAGATCCGATCGTGAACTCTGCTGTGGAAACCCCCTTATCGCCAATCCCCAATCTGCTGCCAATATACCTCTGTTCCTTCCATCCTTGCTCCGATTTGGGAAGATATTTCAGCGATATGACTCCACAGTCGTCTTCCCCAGGGACTCACACCTTGAGGGCAAGGTGTTTTTCAAGAAGGAGGGAGGGAATGGGGGGTGGGAGTATTGTTAGGGACAAGTCCTGGGTCACGGGTTAGGCCCATTAGACTGACCCAGGAACAAGTATAAATAAGGGTTGGACAGCTGTAATTAGGGTATTGAAGAACGTATCAGGTGTCCTCTGGGAAGAGAAATCTTAATCTGGAGATTGTGGCTGAGTGTGTGTGTGTGTGTATTTGGGTTTCCTCATTATCAAGGTTAGTGGTGGCTAACATGAAGACTCTCCTGCTTTTATCAGTATAGGAAGATCCATTCGGTAGGTCTGGGGATATCCAAGGCATAGTGGTAACTATAAGGGGCACTTAGGGCATAAAATGTAAATGAGAGTTAGAGAATAAGATAATAAGCTCTGTAACACAGCTGAGATATATCGTTTCGTGATCATCTCTGTGTCTTCCCTAGTTATTGCTGTGATATCGTTTCGTGAGAGGATTCGTCTATTTGGAATGATCCCCATTTCTATTGGTTCTGTGTTGCAGCTTTTTTGCTAGATGCTTTTCAAATATAAGTTGTAATGGTTGATAAAGGAAAAGAAATGATGCCTACAGGAAGCGGAAATGTAGAAAGCAGCAGTGGTAGTGTTAATACCGTAGAGAAGGATAACCCATCTCAGCTTGTTTGGCGCTATGTGAAGAAACTAGCAAAAGGACCAGGTGGTGGTGGGAATGTAATGTTTTCTTGAAAATTTTGTGATATGATGTTCACGGGCTTTTATACACGTTGCAAGACACATTTGTTGCATATTTCTGGCATTGGAATTAGACCATGCCCAAAAGTTACCAACGAGGAGATTAAGATATTCAAAAAAGAACAAGATGCAGTTGAGACGAAGAAATCTTCATCCAAGTCAAGTGTGTTTGTTCCTCTTTATGCTATTTGATGGACCAATCTTCTTGAAATGTGTTGATGCATCTGGGGAGTATAAAGATGCTGAGTATTTAAAAGGGCTATTTATAGAAGTCATCAAAGAAACGGGTGAAGATAATGTTGTACAACTTATTACTGATAATGCTCCAGTTTGCCAACGAGCAGGAATGAATTTGACAAGTGAACCCAAGTATAGTCACATATTCTGGACTCCTTGTGTGGCACACACTATAAATCTAGCACTTGAAAGTATTTGCAACCCATCAAAAGATGATCCAAATGCCGGTTTCTTGTGTTCATGGATTGAGGAGCTTGAGCATGATGTCAGAATCATCAGAAATTTTGTTGTAAACCACAACAATGCTCTTGCTATATTTAATAGGCATTCTGATTTGAAATTGTTGAAGGTAGCAAAGACTCGTTTTGCATCCATTATTGTAATGATGAAAAGAATAAAGTAGGTGAAACATGTATTAACACTTATGGTGACTGACAATGATTGGGAGTTTTGTCGGAATGATGACATTGTGAAGGCTCAAGAAATTTAAAAATGCATTTTAGATGATGAATTGTGGGATAAAGTTACATATTTTCTGCAGTTTACAGAGCCTATTTGGCAGATGCTGAGAGAAGTAGATAAAGAAGGGCCCATGCTTGATAAAGTTTATGATATGTGGGATAACATGATTGAAAAAATTCAAAACATCATTTTTAGACATGAGAAGAAGAATATTGCACTTGATGATTCTGAGTTTTTCGATCATGTGCATAGAATTTTAGTAAGAAGATGGAACAAAAGCAATAACCCTTTGCATTTTATGGCACACTCCTTAAATCCCAAATATTATGGACAAACATGGTTGGCAGGAGGTACTGGTCGTGTTCCTAATCGAGATCCAGAAATATCAAAAAATAGGGAGATATGTTTGGGAAGACTATATTTTGATTCTCATCGGTTGAAGATAATAAATAATGAGTTTGCGACCTTCTCTGGTGGAAGAAATGATTCAATACAAGCTGCAGTGGCAAGAGATGAAGAAGATCCTGTTAATTGGTGGTTATGTTTTGGAGCATCGACACCAAATCTCCAACAAATTGCATTGAAGTTATTATCTCAACCTGCAACCTCTTCATGTTGTGAAAGAAATTGGAGCACTTATTCTCAAATTCACAACATCAAGAGAAATAAGCTAACTAGTAAGCGAGCAGAAGATTTAGTTTATGTCCACTCCAACCTACGCTTATTTTCACGTACTTCAAATGATTACAGGTATTTCTTTCTGTTGATAGATTGTATGTTTCGGGTCCGGATCCATACCCGACCCGCCTTGTAGCCCGTTTTGGGCACTACTTAAGTCATGTAACCCTAATCCTTATGTGTTAATGATAATCTAAGGAGAGAGAGAGAGTCTGGCTGCTAGTGGGCACCAACTCCTCCTCATTCGTGGTTTTTTCTCCCTCGTGTTGAGGGTTTTCCACGTTACATCGTGATCGTTGTTTCTCTTCCTCTTCTTGTTCGTATTTCTACATGGTATCAGAGCCGTGAAGTTCCGGCGTTACTGGTTTGTCTTTTGCCCGTGTTGGAGGAGGATTCGCCTGACACTATTCATCGTGGCACTGTTCATTGACTCGCCCAAGCACTGTTCATCGTCTCGCCCGGCACTGTTCATCGCCCGTGCCCGACGCTTGTGCCCGAGCTTCGTCCGTCGCACCAGCCGCCGCCTCCGCCCAGCGACGCCCTGATCAGCGGTGCTCAGGTTCCCGCCGCCTCCGCCTAGCGACGACCGGCCCAGGGACCCCCTGATCAGTGCCGCTCAGGTTCTGGCCGCCTCCGCCCAGCGACGACATGCCCAGCGGCATTCCTCTCTTCCGCTTTTTGTCACCCGACGCATCGCCCAGCGCCGCCCGTTTTCCGGCGATCTAGCGCCGCTCTGCCTCTTCCTCCGCCTGTTCCGGCGGTCTGTCTCCGCCTGGTCTGACGACCCGCCCAGCGCCGCTCTCTCGTTTTTTTCCGGCGCCGCCCTCTTGCTGTCTCTACTACCGGTGAGGTTTCGGAGTTCTTCGTTTTTTGTCCGTTGCCTGCTCTCTGCCTATTTTTGTGCTGTATTGTGCTGCTGCTTCCTGCCTCCCTCGTTGCCGAGCCTTGCTCCCTGCTGCCCTTGCTCCCGACCGGACTTCGCCCGTTGCTAGATTGGTCTGTGATTATGGCAGCTTCTTCCTCGTCAACCGTCAACACAAATCAAACTGAAATCGGGGCTTTTAGAACTGAGAATGTTCCCATGCAAGTCATCACTCTTCGCCTTACAAAGGAGAACTATTTCTCGTGGTCGCCTGCTATGACTATGGGGATTGCTGGCCGTGGTCGGATGGCCTATATCGATGGGAGCAACCCCGAACCAGCAAGAACAAGTGATGTGTGGCATACTTGGTTTCTTGAGGATAATCAAGTGAAAACTTGGATTGTCAATTCCGTTTCCGCCGATATTCAGCCCCTTATCCTTCGGAAGAAGACTGCTAGAGACATGTGGGTGGTCCTAGAGCAAATGTATGGCCAAAAGAAAACGGCAATTCGTACTTACCAAGTAATGAAGACAGTCTATGGCATTCGACAAGGGAACTCTTACTATGGGGCTTTGAAAGCCAAGTGGGAAGAGCTTGACTATCATTCTGATATTCCTTGGCATTGTCCCCATGATCAGGCACTTTATGTTGCTCATGAATGGGAAAACAGGGTGTTCCTCTTTTTAGCAGGTTTAAATGATGAATTTGAAGGTGTTAGAAGCCAGATTCTGAATTCAGGGGAGGTGTCCAGTATTGAAGATGTGTACTCCTGTGTTGAAGCGGAAGAACAGAGACGACTTGTTACAAAGGAAGGGAAGAGGGAACTTGTACCCTATCACGAGAGATCCACTCTCGTGAGTCGTGGTCCTGGCGGCCCGTCTAGATCCCTTCGCCGGTGCACTCACTGCAAGAAGACAGGTCACACCGTGGATTATTGCTGGGATCTTCATCCAGAGAAGAAGGGAAACAAAGGGAGGTCTTCTATTGGGAGGACGCCTGTGTCTGGGGTGCAAGCATCCGGTGGAGAAAAAGTCTCCATTTCTGCTGACCAACTTCGTGAACTAAGGGCTTATTTGGGCAGGATCGATGTCAACAAGATTGAGACCTCAGAGGAAACTACAGCTAATCATGCTCTTGCAGTTATTGGCAATCAAGGTAACTCTTCTGTGGGGGAATGGATTGTCGATAGTGGTGCTACTCATCACATGACAGGTAATCCAAAATTGTTTCATGAGTATAAGTTGTCCTCGAGAAAGGAACGTGTTTCTCTTGCAGATGGTTCCTCTACCTGTGTGGCAAGCGAAGGCACTCTGTCCTTGTTGGACAAATTTCATGTGCAGGGCGCTTTGCATGTTCCCCAGTTTCCTTTAAATCTCTTGTCAGTCAGTAGACTTACTAAAGAATTGAATTGTGAACTTATATTCTCTGCCGATCGCTGTGTTTTGCAGGACTTGGTGACAGGGAAGAGGATTGGGATTGGTTTAGCTTCTGATGGATTATATCGTCTTCCCATACGTGTGGCTACTGCTCTGTTGACAGCGATCCGCAAGACAGATAAGAGAAGAGAAGATTGTTTTCAGTCTTTTATGTACTGGCATGAACGTTTTGGGCATTTACCTTTTGGGATTTTGAAACATTTGTTTCCAGACTTGTGTTTCTCCTTTGATTTGTCTTCCATTTCTTGTGATGTTTGTCAGTTTGCCAAACATGTGAGGGCTTCGTACCCTCTTTCTTCTAGTTGTGTTAATGAAGCTTTTTCCCTGATTCACTCTGATGTATGGGGACCTTCGGAAATTCATACCCGTCAAGGTTTCCAGTATTTTATCACTTTCATTGATGATTTCTCTCGTGCTACATTTGTGTACTTGTTAAAAGACCGCAGTGAGGTTCCTCGTATCATCGAGACATTCATTCTTCTTGTGCATACCCAATATGGTGCGAATGTTAAAACTTTCAGGTTCGATAATGCCCGTGAATACATGTGTCAGCCTGTTGAGGAGTTTCTTAGACAACGGGGGATTGTTCATGAGACATCTTGTAGTTACACACCCCCTCAAAATGGGGTAGCTGAAAGGAAAAATCGTCAACTTCTTAATGTCACCAGGGCTCTTTTGTTTCAGAGAAATATTCCTAAACACTATTGGGGTGATGTAGTTCTTACTAGTGCCTATCTTATTAACCGCATGCCCAGTCGTGTTTTGAGTGGTAGGACTCCCCACTCGTTACTTCCTGACAGTCGTCCACCATTTCCTCTTCCTCCTCGTGTTTTTGGTTGTGTATGTTTTATCCATGATCACAGTCCAAATGTCAAGAAACTTGATCCTAGGTCTATCAAAGGTGTCTTTGTTGGATACTCTCCTACGCAAAAAGGATACAAATGTATTGATCCTATTACTGGTCAAGTTTATGTTACGAGAGATGTTACCTTCTTGGAACATACCTCTTACTTTGGTGAGAATCCTCTTCAGGGGGAGCAGTCTGTGGGCAGGGAAGAGTATTCTCAGAGACAAGAACTTCAGTTTATAGATTTTTTTGGACTACAAGAAAGCAGAATCACTTACTACTGTTGATGTGCCTGAGAAGGAGGAAAGGTGTGACACTAGCATTGAGAAGGAAGGCCCTCAGTTGTTTGGACAGTTCTACTCTAGACGAGGTACTCGGACAGAGATGATGACTTGTGATGCTAGATCTACTTTCAATCCCAATGCCACTCCTTCCCTGGATGAACCAAGTCCTACCGTGGAGACCGTGGAGACTCATGATGAGGTTGAAAAGAAGAATGAAGATCTTCCCATTGCCCTGAGAAAGGGTGTCAGGTCATGTACTCAACACCCCATTGGTAATTTTGTTTCTTATTCCAGACTTGGAAAAGATTACAAGTGTTTTGTTTCTACTCTTTCTTTGGCTGTGATTCCCAGGACTGTTGCTGAAGCTCAAAGTGACTCCAAGTGGGCTGATGCAATGAAAGAAGAAATAGATGCCCTGAGAAGAAATTTGACATGGGAAGTGGTGAAGATTCCTGAAGCCGCTCACTTAGTTGGATCCAAATGGGTGTATACCATCAAGTACAAACCAGATGGGAGTGTTGAAAGATATAAAGCTCGACTTGTGGCCAAGGGATTTAGCCAGAAATATGGAATTGATTACTTGGAAACCTTTGCTCCTGTTGCGAAAATGAAGACTGTGAGGGTGGTTATATCCCTAGCTGTGATGAAGGAGTGGAAGATGTATCAACTGGATGTTAAGAATGCATTCCTCAATGGTGACCTCGAAGAAGAAGTATATATGCATATGCCTCCAGGATATGAAGAACCAGAAAAATGTTGTAAGCTGAAAAAGGCCTTATATGACCTTAAGCAATCGCCCAGAGCGTGGTTCGAACGACTGAGAAGAGTGATGATACGTCATGGATACAAACAAGGAAATGGAGATCACACTTTGTTTGTGAAGAAGAAGGAGAGCAGGATTACTCTCCTGCTGGTCTACGTTGATGACATGATTGTCACAGGAGATGATGAGGAGGAGATTATCAAGCTAAAAGGGTTACTGGCTACAGAATTTGATCTCAAAGATCTTGGCAAGCTAAGGTATTTTCTTGGTATGGAGGTTGTTAGGTCTAGTACTGGTCTTGTACTAAACCAAAGGAAATACACATTAGATCTGCTGGAAGAAACTGGTAAATTGGGATGTAGACCTACTCCTACCCCATTTGACACTGGGCACAAGTTGAGTCTTAGAGATGGAGAGCCTCTCTGTGAAGAAGACAAGGGAAGATATCAACGTCTGGTTGGGAAGCTGATTTATCTTACCCTCACGAGACCTGATATCACCTTTGCGGTGAATGTTTTGAGCCAATTCATGCATGTACCAACTGATGCACATCTGAAGGTTGTGGACAGAGTGCTATGCTACCTGAAGAAAAATCCTGGCAAGGGACTCTTGTATGTGAAACAAGAGACTGTGGAAATCGAGGGCTATTCTGATGCGGATTGGGTAGGTTGTGGTGATACCAGACGATCTACTACAGGGTACTGTGTCTACTTGGGAGGAAACCTTGTTGTATGGAGGAGCAAGAGACAGGATGTTTGCTCTAGATCCAGTGCAGAGGCAGAATATAGGGCAGTTGCTATGGGAGTGTCAGAGTTACTATGGTTGAAGATATTGTTGACTGACATTGGAATAGAGATTGAAGGACCTATGAAGATGTACTGTGATAACAAGTCTGCAATCAACTTAGCCAACAATCCTGTTCTTCACGACAGAACAAAACATGTTGAAATTGATCGTCACTTCATTCGGGAAAGAATTGATGCGAAAGAGTTGATCTTACCTTACATGAAGTCTGAAGACCAAACTGCTGATGTTCTGACGAAAGCTCTTCCTTCAGCTTCATTTGAGAGGAATGTATCCAAGTTGGGCATGTTTGATATGTATGCCCAACTTGAGGAGGAGTGTTGATAGATTGTATGTTTCGGGTCCGGATCCATACCCGACCCGCCTTGTAGCCCGTTTTGGGCACTACTTAAGTCATGTAACCCTAATCCTTATGTGTTAATGATAATCTAAGGAGAGAGAGAGTCTGGCTGCTAGTGGGCACCAACTCCTCCTCATTCGTGGTTTTTTCTCCCTCGTGTTGAGGGTTTTCCACGTTACATCGTGATCGTTGTTTCTCTTCCTCTTCTTGTTCGTATTTCTACACTTTCTTTTTGTATCTTTGATATGTATACATATTACATATGTATATTATGTTGGTTGTTTAAAGTTAATATTAACTTAAATCATATTTTGATTTTGTTGCAACTTATCATCCAAGTATTGGGATGTTAATCCAGAAGACATTGACATAGAACTTGAAGGAGGCCATGATTTGCATGCTCTTAATATGGATCTTACAGAACCTGTTGTTCCTTCTAATCTTGATGATGCAACTGAGGAGAATGAAAATCAACAAAGTTGATGTATTTTGAATGTTAATTATGAGACTGAGGAGAATGAGAATCAAGACTGATAAATTTTGGATTATGATTTATGAATATGTTATTCTGTTTGTAATTTTTTTTATATATATGTGTAAATATGTTATTTTGTTTGAAATTTTTTGACATATATATGTATATGTGCATGTGTGTACGGCCGTACCTCTCTACCCAAGTTTTTTAAAAATGGTCCATAACCGTACCAGCACTGGCACCCCTACCCGTACCCGTACCTATGTGACATAGATAATAAGTGGGTTGATTTTGGGTCATACTCCAGACCCATGTTTCACCCCCTCTGAAAGTGGGTTATGCTTTTTCAGGCAGGTAGCTGCTGCTACCACCTGACCCACTTATTATCCTATTGTCTAATTCTTATTGCAGTTAGTCTCATAATTGTCCCTGGTGCGTACCAAATAGCCCCGTCACTGATAGTTTTTTAACGAAAATTTGAAGTCACAAATTGCTTTCATAGGAAATTGAAATTATTACCTCTGCATTTTTATTCTTTTGAGAAATAAAACCTGAATAATGTCTTTTTCCACTTTTTGTTGCCTTCTGCTGTTTGTTTCTTTATTTTTCCCTCCTCCCTCTCTATCTGCTCTTTCTTGTGCCTTCCTTTGCTTCTGGTTCTCCTAGCCTTTTCTTTCTTTCCCTCTCTTTTATCTTTCTTTTCTTTGTTTTCATTCTTTTCTTCTCTTTTCTCTTCTTGCTTATCTTCCGTGTCAGATCACATTTTCATGTTTTCTAACTTGGTGACTTTGACAAGTTTTTTCCTACATTTGGTCATCTCCTAGAAAATGGTGCTTTTGTCTTCAGATCTTATGCTATTCATCTTCTGTATATATGATGAATTTGTACTTCAGATTACTGTTGGTAGGGTGAATTTTCAGCTCCATATGTTCCCCTTTGATGAGCAGAGCAGTGTGTTACCGTGTTGCATATCCCAGCGACAGCTGTTCTTTTAATGATTTTGTATCTACTTCTCTGAAAAAATATGGAAATTGTTGGGGAGTGTGGAAGTAAATTTTCAAAAGTGTCTCAGATCTGTTGATTAGGTCTTAATACTATAGAGTTCTATGTTGATTGTGGTTCGATAAATTGTTTGGTCATGATTCCTTATTGATTTTTTGCACCTTTTTATGCATTACTCTATTCTATTGATTGCAACTATCTTGTCTACTGTTGTGCCATGTGATGCATGTTATTCTGTGTTCATATTTAAATGTGTTTTAGTGTTCAAATCATGTATGAACATGCAGTCATTCACTTCTGTACCTCAGGTGTTGCTTTCTTCTCTCTTATATGTGGGTTGGTGCATGATGTTAAGAATCTTCTGCACCGTCTAAGTTTCATCAGCAATCATTTCAGGCTAGGTTGCATGAGATCATAACTTGTCCAAGGAAAGGAAGTAATGAAAATGGGAATGCCGAAGTTCCTTGGATGCTTGATGGTGCAGGACTTCCTCCAAATGCTTGTGGGCTCCTCCCTAAGTTGGTAATGATAAAATTTTGTTTTTTGAGTGGAGATCACTTTGGAAATCATTTTTGGTTCATGGTTATTTTTTTTGCCTTACATGGTTGAAGTGTTATTTCTAAAGTTTGTTCTTTCTATTCTGTTCTTTTTTTGTTAGTATTATTTTCTGGACTATATTTCATTCTTAAATTAGTTTTTTCTTCCCCCTTATTTAGGGTGCTTTGGCATCATTCTGCAAGAGTGCATGTGAAATGATGATCATGTTATATCTGGGCCTTGCATATGTTTTGCACATCCAGTTTTTTACATAATAATGTTTTAGAATTATTGTTTCATAGGATTTTGGTTGCCTCTCCAAGTTCTGTATCCATGTGACATAAGTTATATGTGGACTGCAGCATGATCATGACTTGGCTCTGGCGACAAGTTTTCCAGTCATATAGATGTGAAGGAAAGAAAAAGCCAACAATAAGTTGCCGAATCCTGACAAAGGCAGGATGATAAATGTGTTGGCTGTTGGGGGATTGTCACTCATTTTTCTTACAGTACTAATTTTTTTTTCTTTTTTAATCTTGCACGTTCACAATGCCTGATTTTATTTGTACTGACCTACTGGTCCTTGCCCCATGATTTCATTAAGACATGTTAGTGGGAACAAGGAACTATTTATAGCCTTTCTGCTATGAACTTCTATACTCATGCAAGCTACAGGAACATGCTATCTACATAGCACAAGTTTTACATTCTGGTTCTAATCTCATTCAGGTTGCTGGTTGCAATCTATGCATTATTTTTCATTTATTTTCAAGAATGAATCTTTCTTTGTCATCTTAAGTTTTATATATTTATGTTTCTAGCATTGTCTGTTTCTGCTGTAGGATATTGTATTTTTATGCCTTTCTGATTGCATATGAACTCTCTCATTTAGGTCAAACTAACAAAAAAGATCACTTCTCAAGTAAAGCTCCTTGCGAAAGATGAAGACGAAAAGCTCACACAGACAGGCTCTTACGAAGTGCTTCCTCAATACGACCAAGCCAAGGCCCTTGGAACAACAAATATTGATGTTGGGCGCATTGCTGCTGGGTTGCCTTGTGGTAGTGAGGGTTTCCTCTTGATGTATGCTCGTTGGAAGAAGCTTGAGAGGGACCTGTATAATGAACGGAAAGAGTAAGTCTACCACAAGAACATCCTGTATGTCTCTAGTTTTCAATTTTTTTTGCTCTACAATGCAATGACTTCATCTTTGCATTTCCTGTTTAATTATTTTTTTCAGGCGATTTGATATCACACAAATTCCTGATGTTTATGATTCCTCCAAGTAAGAAAAGTTTGTGCTTCCTTTTTCTCTTTAGTTTTGCAGTTTCATATGGATGGAGTATGTGTACAACACTTTGTAATCCTTTTCCATGCCACTTTTGGGTCTGTGCTGAGAGAATCAAATGAGAATGCAAATGCGGAATTATCATATGAACAGTAACTTGGTCTCGTCCATAGTTAGATAAGTGCAATTAAACTATTTTACTTGCACTGCAGTTTCATATTTCTTTTCATGCTATAAAAGGCTGTATTCCTGCACATATCAACTGCAACATATGCCTAATTAATTATGGATACAAAAAGAACTGATATAAAAATCTTTGGTTTATGTCAATGAGGACATTTGGAAATCTTCTTTCTCTCTTGTTATTAATAGTATCTGTCTCATTGTTCAGTTTATTCTAAATATCTCGTGTTTGGGTGACAGATATGATCTTCTTCATAATAGTCATCTTAATCTTGAGAGCTTGGATGAACTTTTTAAGGTTGCTCAGGTAATAAGTGGCACCACTTTAATCCTCCGCTTATGTGATTGTTCCTGTATCCAATATTTTTGATGGCTGCAGGATGAAATAAGGCATATATATAGATCCCAGATCATTGTTCTAAGAGTTCATGTTGCACAATATTTCATGTTATTACAATATTTCTTGTAAGATGCTCATCTGAACTTTTACCATGTTTCAGCTGCTTGCTGATGGTGTCATCCCTAATGAGTACGGGATCAATCCCAGTCAAAAGCTCAAAATTGGCTCTAAGGTATGTCATCAGTGGTGTTGGAAATATTGATGAGCCTGTGGTCTATTTGTCTGTGGCTCATAAGATAAGTGTGTATTTTTGGAAGATGTTTTTGATGGAAGATGTTTTTGAAACTTATTGGGATCGTAAACAGCCGCTGTTTGTTCGAATTTAGATGGGGATTATTCAGTGGTGCCATTATTAGTAATAAATTATATATTTTGGATATCTTCCTGTCTACTAAGAGAGGAAATTATCTGGCCTGATGTAGAATTGTAAACTTGTAATGGTGCTTTTGAAAGTTACCAACTGTGAACTTGTAATGTGTTTTCCGAAAGTCATTTCCTAAATTCTTTGGTTCCTCCAGATCATTACATGTGGCTAATTGATTTTACCTTTACGTTTTTTGCTGAAAATGACTCTAATATGTCTGTGTACACACACATATGTACATATAGCCAATGGCAACCAGGTGCCCAAAATAACCATACGGGTGTAATTTACTTGTATGCTGTAATAAGACAGGCTTTGAGTCATAGTTTCTGCAACTGGGCTATGTATATGAGTACTTTTAAGGATTTTAAACTTGATGGCCTTTTTAGATTCTGGACTGCTGTGACATGTTTTTTGGTTTTATTTTTAAAATGAGTTTGAATCTACAAGTTCATGGTTTTCACTAAAAATATGATAATCTATCACAAAGACTGCCCTTAATGTCAATATGAGAAGAAATATGCTGTTGACATATACAAGCATATACATGTGTCTGTATTTGTGAGTGGATGAACATGCCTATCCGTGTCAGCACAAGGAGGGAAGACATCTACATACATGTGTTTGGGTGTGAGTTTATCAGGTGGTAACTTCTCATGTTTTCATGTAATTTGCTCTTCAGATTGCTCGCAGATTGTTGGGAAAAATATTGATTGACCTCAGAAATACTCGTGAAGAAGCCATCAGTGTTGCTGAACCTAAAAGCAGTATGGAGCAACCATTGAATGGTTCTAGGAGCATAACAGAAGAACTTGAAGCAGTTTCAAGATGCCAGCTTAAAATCGATGACACTAGACGACTAAGTTCAACAAGTGAGAAGTCCTTGGACCAAGAAGATGATGATGACAAAGAAACCCAGTACCGGTTGGATCCAAAGTATGCATATATCTTTTGTTTTTCTTGTGTTCCAGAAGAAAAGAGGGGTGGGGGTGTTCTAATTGTTAACCAGTGGTGGAATCAGAAATCTAGGTTAAGGGAGCCTAGCAGGCAGGGAAGGGCCGGGAGAGGGGGGGTGGGGTGTGTGGGGAGGGCACCTTGTTGCAGCCCCTCAACATTTTCTTTGATGGGTCAGAGGAGGCATATTCTCCCTGGCTTGAATGTGCCTCTATCACTGTTAAGGGAATGGTTTGATGGGTGTTTTGGAACTGTTTGTGTGTTTATCTATGTTAGTCATGTGTGAGTCTCTTTCCAGGTATGCAAATGTCAGGACTCCCGAGAGGCATGTTCGTACAAGACTTTATTTCACATCGGTAGGTTTTCTGTTTTTTTTATTCTTTTGGACCTGTTGCAGTTTTGGTTAAGATAACCCTGCTTTGTTAGTGATCTATTCATGAATGTACCTGTCTAGCTAAATTTGTTCATGTGCATTCATTCAGATACTGTCACATGGTTATCAAGCTACATGAGTGCGGGTATAAGTGCCGTTAAATGAATAACAATAGGATTCATAAGAAAAACCAATCAAACACAGTATAAACAACTTGATAGCTTGGTCAAGAAATCCGACATGCAGGTAATATCACATGGTTAGATTCACACGTGTGCTTACACAAGTGAATGACTTTCAAAAAATAGTATGTAAAAAACTAGGGGGGAGAGAGACCCACGTGATAGGGAGAAAAATATAAAAAAGCATACCTGGACTGCCCAGGTCTGCCTTCTAACCACAGGGAAAAAAATTTTTTTAAAAAAAATGCATAGCTGGTTGTGGCCGGGTCTGCAGAGAGAGAGAGAGATTGAGGGAGAGATTTCAGGGACGCTTCCTATGTTGCTGCACATGAGAAAGAGCCAATGACCTGTTATTGCTTGTGCTTGAGTCGCCTGAGAACTGAAGGAGATGACTGCCTGAGGGAGAGGGATAGGGTGACTGACGATGTTGGAACTTGACCAGATTATCTTTTATTATAGAATGCACTTTTTCAATTCAACTCTTCAAGGAAAGACTGAAACAGACTCGGTTAAAATTGACCGAGTCCAGATATAGACGATACTAGCCATGGGTAAATGCACCACACCAGGCACAGGGTTGACCATGCTTAGGGGGAATCCAATGCTGCACCCAGTACCCAACTTTGGCCATGTCAACATGGGTGTGATGTCTTCCTACGCACAATAATTATCTTTAATCAGCAGCGGACAAATGTGTATTATCCGTTGTCACAAATGTTGTTGTCAGGTTAGTATTGGTGAGGTTTTTCTTGGGTGTTAGACATGAAGTATGCTTTTAGCCTTTTCTCCTAAAAATTTTGAAAATAAAAAAAATTAAAATACAAAAATATATATATATTTTTTTGAAAATTTTGTTCTCACAAAACAGTAATCAAAATTCAATATAGATAAAGACAAATAAAAAAATATGATATATTAAACAGTTTTTTTTTTAAAAAGGATACAGAAACACAATATTCTCATTTTGGTGATTTTTTTCCCATTTCTTGGTTATTGTCCCATTTTTTCCATGCTCTTTGGAAGAAACCAGCGATATTTGTGGACAATGGTATGATCTCATAAGTTGAGGTTTGACAAATTATTTCAGGATCAGGGGCATTCACGAAAGTCTACTGAATTACTTTGAATTGCAAAGGAAGGTTTCGATTCCTGCATGGTGATAGATACCTCAGGAACCTGCTAAATGTGTTAAGAACAGTATTACTTCCTTGTCGTTTTCATCATGTTTATGAGTAGATGAGATGGTTGGCAGTATCAGTGTAGTTTCTGCAAATTTGGTTTCGATTTCGGTAGTGAAATGTTGGCTTTCAGGTGTAAAAGTTTTTGATGAACTTTAATCTGTAACTTTCTTGTAAATCACTTCAACGCTGCATATTTCTCTATAGTCTATATGTACTCTTTTTATGTACTTCAAATTGGTTAAGTTCTGTTACATTTATTTTTTAATTTCTGTATATGTACTCTTTTTATGTACTCCAAACTGATTAAGTTCTATTACATTTATTTTTTAATTTCTGTATATGTACTCTTTTTATGTACTTCAAACTGGTTAAGTTCTATTACATTTATTTTTTAATTTCTGTATATGTACTCTTTTTATGTACTTCAAACTGGTTAAGTTCTATTACATTTATTTTTTAATGTTTACTTAAGAGAAATCGCCTTCAGCATAAAATCCCCAAGGCCATAACCTTATGTCTCCAAGGTTCTGGCTTGCTTTGGGCCATGGAAATGCTTCTGTTAGCAAGATATTTGACTATTTGTTCATGTACTGAGAGAATGTACTGAGAGAAAGTACATTTTTTTTGACAAAGTGGTCCCTAATTGCAGGAATCTCATATACACTCTCTGATGAACGTCCTTCGATACTGTAACATGGATGATTCACTTCAAGGGGAGGCGAGTCTTGTTTGTGACAATGCATTGGAACGATTGTATAAAACGAAAGAGCTGGATTATATGAGTTACATAGTCCTTAGAATGTTTGAAAACACGGAGGTTTGTACATTCATGCCCTTTTTCCCTTTATTCTCATTCATTGGTTAGCCTGCTTGATTGAATTTTTTCTTTCTATGGTGAAATATCTAATTATTAGATCAAATGCTTAATTTTTTTTGAACTTTTTTAGGATCTTTTATATGCAACATTTGCCACTGTCTATATTCAACGACATTTTCCCCTTGTTTAGCCATTTTGTTACCGAAAATCTTGTCTGTTATTCTGTCCTAAACAGTTGGATGTTTACGCAGACCCCGCTCACTTAGTGCTTCTATAGTGATTCCAATTCCTGCTGCTTCTTTATAGGTGCCGACATCTTTGTGATCCATGTGCATGCATTCCTAATTGGCAGAGAGAAGTATTATCATTGATGTCTTTGGAATGCATCGTGTGTGTTTGTTATTGAACTGAAAACTAAATAATAGGTGTTTTACATGATTGGTTTTGTGGCTACATGATTAGTGTTGTATGAATGCATGCTAGGACCTCGAAAATCAGTGCAATACATTGACAGGTGTCTTAACACTTGAAAATTAATGACTTAGATATAAATATCGAAGCATGAAAAATCATATTATTAAAAAAATGCTGTTAATTAAAGAAGCAGACTGTAAACTACATCTACAGGGTGGAATTTGCAAAGAGTGGCACTTAATGCTTATGTTACATGTAATAGACAAAAGACAGTTTGTACTGTGTGTAAACTGAAATAGTGTTCCTGGGCTTACTGACAGTATCTTCACTTAATCTGATGTTATTGATGGATTCAACATATTTTTTTTTTTTACAAATCATGCTTAGGTTCATATGTGTTGGAAATGAGTCGGGACTTTTTGACCCATAACTTTCACATTGTGAACTGTTCTCTGTTGATTTTGACGCTGTTGGTTTTCTTTTTTAACACCACGAAATAATGCATTTTAAGGGTTCTTATTTGTTATATAAATTTTATACATCACATATGGTCATTTGATCACTTGATCGAATGGTTTTTTAAGATGGGGAGCATGGGGGTGAGGGTGCAAGCAAAAAGACTCGTCTGTGTATGTGTGGGGGGTAATACACATATGTGGATTACAATTAACACAACTTTATCAAGTATACAGGTTTTTTTTATCAAATATGATAATGTAAAAACAACTTGGATTCGGAGCTGCAAAATATAGTCTTGCTGTCTTTTAAAGGCTGATAATGATGAACAGAGTTTGTTGCAATCGCAACTTTTTTCATTGATCCCCTCCAGTCTAGTTTAGTTTAAAAGTCAATTTTACATCGTCAAGGCTTCTGTTTCATGGATTTCACAAAAGCAGTCCCCATTAATTGTATGATATGTAAAACGTAAGTAATCAATACAAAATGTTGTTTCATCCCTCGAAGTTGTTTTTGTTTTTTTTCTTGAACATTAAGAGAAATTTCAATGAAAGTCCTTCCAGAAACAAGGCTTAGTAATCCTTCATATGGTGGAAAACATCACCTTGCACAACAGCCTAGGAAGAGTATGCAAATGCGCTAAAAATAAATTGAGAAGTTCTACTTAAAGAGGGCCAACTATTACAGCAAAAAGTAGGGTTAAGAGATGCACAAGGAAAGCTGGCTTGTCTAGCTGTTGGCTGGGTCCAACGGCTAAAGAGCTAGCCATTGGAGCCAGTAACTGCAGCCCAGGCGATGGTCAATACCTGCTTTTCTGGTTGGTTCTATTATTGTTTTTTTTTAACCTGAAATACAAAAGAGAAAGTGCATAGCACCTAAATATGTAGTTATAAATATATTTATGCTTGCGTATACCTATATTATATACGATACCGTATACTCTATATGGTGTATCTATGTATGACATAAAATCAGAAAAGTGCAACTACTTTTTAGCAAATGTCCATTATCCTTTTTATGCATTCTTGCACAATGCACTCTGTTTTTCCCGTATCGTATAATCATAATTTAGACACGTGAAGTGGGTTCTCCCTTGTGTATTCCTGTAACTGCAGCATTCTCGATGTTAAATCTGACCAAGAAAGTTTCAGGTATCGCTTGAAGATCCAAAGAGGTTTCGCATTGAGATGACATTTAGCCGTGGTGCTGATTTGAGTCCATTGGAGGTGGTGGATGAGTGATTTCTAGATCATATTTGAAACTTTCTCCTGACATTCATAGCTGAGCGTTACCTTCATTTTTGCAGTATAATGATGAGGTGGCTTCATCCTTGCATCAAGAACATACGCTGCCAATAATGGGGCCAGAGAGGTTGCAGGAAGTGGGATCTTGTCTCACACTGGAGAGGTTGGAGAAGATGCTTCACCCGTTTGCCATGCCGGCCGAAGATTTTCCGCCTCCTTCAGCACCTCAAGCTTTTGCTGGCTATTTCTCTAAAACCGGTGGTGTTTTCGAGCGCCTAGCAAGTCTATGGCCATTTCACAAGCAGGCAAATGGTACTGCAAGATAGAGAAGTTGCAATCAGTTCACATTTTTCTGCAATTGCAGTTTGATTCTTTTCTTATTTGTAAAAGCAATTTTGGTAACGATCCCAAATAAAAGCTTCGGTCAAGTTTGAGGTTCTCAATGAGAGAATTTTTACAGTAGCTGTACGATTTTCTGAATGGAAATGTACTTTTTTTCCTTTATGAAGGAGAAACAGACCAATCTGACCTGCTCATGCTAGCTTAACGGACCTTGTCGCCTTGCCTCTCTGATGCTACATACCTACTCTCTTTAATCTGAAGAGCCTGAGGAATCTCCTTCCCAGAAAAAAATAAAAGTAAAAATACAAGCGCCGGTATCAATATCCAAAACACAATTTTGTCTAATCTTGTTCTTTCTCTTCTGTTTAATGAGAAATCCGAACACTTTATTGCCAATCTTTTCTTTTCCCTCTATTTTTCATCCAATAAAAATAAATTAGTACTAGTTGGCAAATGTAATTTCCCCAAACAAGGCACGGATATATTTGTTACTTGTAATATGGTGCGTAAGGATTTTTGGCACCTTAGCCTCGTTATTAAGGGGATCGGTCTAGGAGATAACATTTATTGGTTCTGTAAACTTTTAAATGTTTGGAATGTTACAAGTCCATTTTAGCATCGGTCTAGGAGATAACATTTATTGGTTCTGTAAACTTTTAAATGTTTGGAATGTTACAAGTGCATTTTAGCTGTTGGAGCATGTCTCGGTGTAATTGACACCTTCAAGCTGAGTATCTCATTTGGTTGTTTTGGGCTTGACACAGTGACGCAGGGAATAGACGACGGCAACACGAATGGGAGATAGTGGGGCCCTGAGTTTCCTCCTTTTGCCGGTGGTCAGCAAGCCCTTTCCACAGTTCCACTGGTCTGTCCTCCTGGGCTTCTATGGTGGCGAAAAACACGGAAGATACTACGGGATGTCACCCAGAGACACCCAGAGATTGAAATTAAGGAAGAAAATGGACAGAAACGTCTCTTTTTGTCCAAGCTAGCCTATGAAGAACTGAAACGGCCGTTCAGGTACTCGACGATTGCAACCCTAGTTTGTTGGAGGCCGGAATCGTCTGAACTACAGTTTCATCTTCACAGCGCTTCGAGCCCAATGGCCTGGTATGCACTCTCTGCGTTGTTCTTCTGTTGGGAAAAGCCTTTTTTAATTTGTGCCCCTTCAGAAGAGGACATCGTGGCTATAACCGATCTTGGTAGATGGAAGATTGGCCACCGTCTACTCATTGCCAATAGGTGGGAGCCGGCTCCCCATTGAAAACCGATGCGGCTAACAAAATCTGGATTAGGTTCCCTGATCGCCCCACTCTGTTCTGGCAACCTAGGGTTCACAAAAACCCTGCTTCCATAATGGGAGCGATCTTCGTTGGGGTTGATCCCTTCACCAAGGAGAGGTCATGCCTCAACTTTGCTCGTAGTCTAATTGAGGTCCCCTTGGGGTTCATCCCTGTCCTTGAGGTGAAGCTTGTCCTAGAAGAACAGAAGGTTATAGTGCAGGCAATTGAGTGCGAATCGAGGATTCGTTTTTGTTCAGAATGCAGGTCTACCAGCCATTTCAGGTTCGTCTGCATGGCTCGGAAGGTGCTGTCTCTATAAACGCCCTCTAGTTCCCAAGCTGTTTTGGCTATAGGAGAGGAATGGAAAACGGTTCGAATGCCCAAGAAGAAAAACCCCAGCTCTCTAAGAAGGTCCCTGTAACTAAATCATCTAACAGATTGGACTCCTTGCTGTAGGAGACAGAGGAGAAATCTGATCAGATCGGTGCTGCTCCATCCCAGTAATCCCCTTCGACTGGTGAACACGATGCACCAAAGCCTGCGGCTAAGGTCCCTCAGCAGCTTGAGTTCCCCCCGCACCAGTAGTGCAGGGCACTCCGAACACCCTATAGCGGAGAAGGAAACATAAGCATTGGCTTCCCTTCAACAGGTTGAAGGGCTTACTTCTCCCATCGTGGCCGCAGGCCCCTTGATGGCAAGCAAAATTGCTGGAAACAAAGGTATTTCAGATCGTTCTAGTCCCTCGTTGGATGATAGAAACATGAAAGACAATGAAAAAAAATGTGCCCTCAAACACAAGGAGGCTTGATCCGAACATAGCCGATAGCGCTCTGCCTCCAGACAAGGAAATGGAAGATCAATCCAGCGAGGAGGAAGATACCTAGTGTTTGATGAATGAAGATTCTTCAATAGACTTGGAGAGTGAGGAATTCTTGCTTGAATCAGAGCCTAATGATAACTGCATGGGGGATGCTTGCCCAGAAGGGGGATTGAATGTCGCTGATGGCCAGGGTGGGAGGGGAGAATCTAGCCCTCATTAATGAAGATCCTCTCATGGAATTCCGAGGGCTAGCGAGGAAGCTAGCTCAGCGTGACTGCATGGACATCATCAGGAAAGCCAACCTGGTTCTTGCGTTCTTAGTTGATACCAAGCTCACATGAGATCGGCTTGAGAAATTCAGTACTGCCTTTCAGGACAGTGACTAAATTTCCAATCTACAAGAGGATGGGCTAGACCAGATGGAATCCCAATTTGGTTGAGGTTCTTGCAGTTGTTGTTAAGCTACATTGGTGATTCTTACCCTCAAACAGCGCCTCTTCTAATAGAGTATTTGGGGTTGTAGGGGTCTACCTAGATCGTGATTTCAGACGTCGAGTCCAACAATTTGGTCAACTTAGTGCTGACTTAGGCTTGGTCTCCCGGTCATTAGTATGGCAGACTTTAACTTTGTTCGTGGTGAATGGGAGAAGAAGGGCAAACCTCCAGCCTTGAGGGCTTGCCTTGCTTGTTCTCGCTTTATCTCACGGCATAATTTCACCGAAATCTTTATACTTGGACGAACAACAGATCTGCGGGGAACAATGTTATGAGCGAATTGGACAGATGCCTTGTCTCCGCAAGTCCACTGGCCCTAGCTAAGTGGCTCCAAGAAGATTGTCTCTACAGCTATGTCCATGGAGTCCAGTGGTTGCCCGATGATTAGGCTGTTGTCCAAACATGACAGGACCAGAAGAGACCTCAGAAGCTGGAGCAGAAATGATTCGGCTAATCTAACAAAAATCATTAGCAGATTGCGTACTCAAATTGGTCAGGTCCAGCAGCGCAGCGAGAGAGAACGGGTGATTGGCGGAGAGTGTGAACCTAAGGTTGAACTAAGTAGGCTTCTGTTGTTAGAAGAAGCCTAGGTCATGCAGTCCAAAATGACGTGGCTCCAAGGAGGAGATATGAACTATAAATTCTTCCATGCCATGGTCAAAGGATGGCAGAGGAAAAAAACACATTTCTACCGTCTCTTATGCTGGGGAAACTTATTGCGAGCCTGAAGACATATTTCAGGCCTGCACGGCTGCACCCGTTGCTTTTCTGATCTCCTTGGAGCATCTCAGGCCTCGGGCAACCTCCCGTCCTCACTGGTAGAGGCCTCCTGGTCTCCCAAGCTGAAAATGACAGAATTTCTGCCCCCATTGCTGACGCTGAAATCGAGTGGCAGTACTGAAATCTGACAAAGAGTCTACCCCTTGGCCGGATGGGCTTAGTAACAAGTTCTATCAAGACTTCTGCCCATTCTTAAAGATGATCTAGCTTGTACGACCAGGAATTTGTTAACTACAGGTTGCATAGTAAAAAGTATTAACAATACTCATATTGTGGTTGTCCCTAAAGTTCATGGTGCTGTTCAGATTAAAAAGTTTAGACCTATTTTCCTTTTAAACAGCGTCTTGAAGTTTATCAATAGAATCATGGTCGCTAGCATGCAACCGATACTTGATAGAATTCTGTCCCCCAACCAAAATGCTTTCATGAAGGGCAGATGTATACAGGATAACATTTTTAGTGGCCTCGAAGTCGTCCAGCACTTGGTGGAATTGCCACATATGAAATTGAGCACAATTTTGCAAAGAAATATCCCACTTGTTTCTCAAGAAAAGATAGGAAACATGCTCAATATCATTTGATGGAATAGTTGTCTCAGCTCTTTGTTGTTTGGGGTTTCGGATTCGGATAAACACGATCAAACAATTCCCAACCATGGTTCTTGCAGATCAGATCATTTATATAGGATACAAAAAGAAACTCCAGATATCGATATCTTTCTCTTTGAATGAGATGTCAATTCGAGATATTGTTTCATTATATATCTTACAACTAGAATCCCTCTTTTTTTCGATCCAGTTCCTCCACCAGAGGCATGATACACTTTTTAGTTATTGGGAGGATTCAAGTACTCTCTTTCGGATCCATGAAGCAACTTTCAAAGATCTTTTCCCTTTTGGAAGATACAAGAACGAAACAGTCAACCTATTGATATTGGGAGACCAAAAAGATTCTTCCAATGTATCATTTCTGGGTCCAATGGAATTCATAGGTATAGTAAGATGCCTCATCAAATGGAGATTTTTTCTTTCGAGCATATTTCGATTGTTAATACGATATATACTGCGACTACATGTAGTACTACACCTTTGATCATGAAAGTGAAATATTGATTGCCTGTTCAACCCTTTGAATCACGTGAAAGCATGATACTTCAAGTTTGGGGGCCAAGCAGTTTCACAAAACATTCTTGGTGGAAAAAAATGTGAGTGAAATACACCACTGAATTGAATTTGGTCCATGAATCTAAGAAATATCGAGAATTTTTTATCTCTCTCAATTCAAAAATGTAGGATTTGAATTGATGTCATTTCATTGATTTCTCCTAAACGAAAGATTATATTTCAATTGAAATCCACTTACACAAAAACAGCCCCTGTTGATGACGAGCCTCCGCGAAGCATCCATGGTTGAATGGTTAAAGTGTGCAACTCATAATTGGCAAATTCATAGGTTCAATTCCTATTGGATGCATGTGAATTGGAACGTTCAATAATAGCATTGGCTCATATCAACGGAATCTCATCATCTACATATAATTAATTGGTACGTTCATACTATAAGAATAAGACAAAAACAGTAAGACTTCTAATTCTTATAGATATTGGAACTCAGAGGGAAGAAAATGGATTCATGGATGAAATATGCAGTATTTACAAAAAAAAAGTATTTGGTTATTGAGGAACAATCAATATACTTCTAATGTTGAATTAGGAACAACTAGGATAGAAATAAAGCATTGGATCGAACTCTTCTTTTGGTGTCAAGGAATCCAATACATAAATCGGTTAATAAGAGAATGGGAAAAGGTTTTATTGTGTTGCTTAAGTTATACAGGAATTCCTGAACCCAAGAATTAAGAGTGATAAGTTCTTCATTACCCAAAATAGAATAAGCACTTAGAATAGTGAAACACGTTATATTTGTTGAGAAATGCAAAATAATATGTATATGATCTTGATTGTGCATTCTTACCAATCGTATCGTTTCTTTGTGGATTATTATACGAAGCTTTTGTATATGTGTCTCCGGATACTCCTTTATCATTTCGTCCAACAAGAACAGTGCTTCTAATTTTATGAATCCTATATTTTACAAATTATTATTCAATTCGAATTGAATAATATTGTTCTCTCTTTTCTTGTCATATTTATGTCGTCCTAGCTAATATGCATTGCATATGGTCTTTCTTTCATTTTACTTGTGTGAAATGGTTTGTCAAGCATCATACATACTATAATTTTCAATTTCTTAGTATGTTGGTCAATACAAATATGGTTCACACACTCCTTGTTATCTTAGAAACCAAGTGAGTTCTGTTATGGTTGGCTAACAATTGTTGTATACAATTAAAATTCTTCTCTAGTGCATTGCTTGTGCTTGAGAAGTCAAGTTCAACTCATGGACACACCTACAGCTCATTGACATATTTTTTCCAATCACACATTAAATTTTTTTCAATAATCACATTGACACCATATTATTTCTAAAAGTCAAGCACGATCAAGTACAATTATACATGTGATTTATAAAAATTAAAATAGGGCAATAATTGGACTGAGTTAGCTGCCATACTTGTGAGTACTTAAGCCAAACCAACAATATATCTCATTCAAACACTTCTGCAAAGGGCTGTCACTTGCCGCTGCCAATTCTATGGCTGCCACCAATGCCTCTCTTTTTTTGCTCCTATTGTAATTAATAATAGAAAATCAGAGTTTTTACTTTGAGTTGGTGGGTATTACATTTCTACCCCTTTAAATAAGATTTTGTGGCCGAAATTTAAATCTTATCTTTTCTCAAAATAGTTGGAGGTAATTCTTTCTATTTCCAAGCAGATTCTTAAAGTCATGGTATTGTCATTCAACCTTCACTGCTTCATTTGAAGTATTGGTTCTTTTTATCCACTATTTTGATGGGTTTTCTTCTACAGTCAAATCTTCTTGAATTGGGATGTCTTTGAAATCTATTATGTGAGTCCAATAAACCACATATAAATGGGAGAATATATATATTGAAACTAATGGTGGACTGTAATTACTACAAATTCTGTCTCATAAAGATAATGTCTCTATATTTTCAATACAAATACTACTCCCTCAATATCTAAAGCATGAGTAGGATACTGTTTTTTATGAGTTTTCAGCAGCCTATGCAATAACACCTTTATGCCTCATCAACAAACAACCATAGCTCTCATTATGCACATGTGTACATCACAAATTTGATTTTTCCAAATAGATAGTCAGTATGGGGGTAGAGATAAGCTTGTCTTTCAATGTTTGCAAGCTCTTCTCACATTCAACATCTCATACAAACTATGTTTCCTCTTTCAAAAGTTTAGACATCGGCATGACGATCCTTGAAAGTCTTGTGTAAATCTTCATAATATCCTGCCAACCCCAGAAAATTTGAACCTCTATCAAATTTCTAGGAGTTTTTCAATTCTATATAGCTAACACCTTATGGAGGATCCCCCAATACGCCATATTTCGATAAAATGTGGCCAAGGAAGTTCACATCTTCGAGCTAAAAATTGCATTTTTCACACTTGACATAAAGCTTATGTTTACATAAAGTCTCCATCACACCTATCTATGTTTTATTTTGTTGTTAGAATACATTAAAATGTCATCAATAAATATAATCATGAACCAGTTTGTGTAACCTTAGAATAACTAATTCATTAATTCCATAAATGTTGTAGGGGCATTGATCAATCTGACTGACATTGCTTGAAATTTATAATGCATGTATCTGGTTTAAAAAGTTGTCTTGGCCACATCTTGATGGTGGCTAGACCTTAAATTTATGTCGAGAAAAACTTGACATTTTTTATCTGGTTAAATATATCCTCAATTTTGGGGGAAGATATTTATTTTTAGTAGTGCCACAATTAAACATTTATCTATGCATATTTATATAGATTTGTCCTTTTTCGTTACAAATAACTAGTGCTCCTCTGGTGACACATTGGTTGAATGAAACCCCTTTCCATCAGTTCCTTTAATTAGTCCTTCAATTTTTCTAATTCAAATAGAACCATGCAATATGGTGCCTTAGATACAAGAGTGGTTCATGGTGCCAAATCTATTCTAATTCTACTTATCCTTGAGATATTTTCAATAATTTATCGGGAACACATTTAGATATTCATTTATAATTTTCATATCATTCACTTTCAATATTGTACATTCATCTACCACAATGTTGACCAAAGATATTATACCTTTTTTATTCATAAATCTATTGAGCTTCCAGAGCATATACTATAGTTTTATTGGTTAAATTGATTTTTTCTTAGTATTCTATAGGTTATGTTGTTTAGGTCAACAATTGTATCTGGTACTTCCTATAGCTTGGACATGTGTGACACTCATAGAGCTAATCCATTCTATGTATCACATAAAATCCACTTGAATTCATGATGTCTAACTGTGTAGACAAGTGATGTTCAGGACAACAATTGTATTGTTTACTTCATACAGTCTAGGTACATGTGACACTCATAGATCCAATCCATTCTATGTATCACATCGTATCCGCTCAAATTCATGTCCTCTAACTATATAGACAAGTGATGTACATGAATCACTACACCAATGTCAAATCAAATATTGATTACACAAGTTGTGAACATTCATAAAACTCGCTGTTTTTAATTATAACACATACTGTTCACATGTATATTCATTAAATCTGCAAACTGTTGGAAATAAATGACTTGTTGTCCCATAACCAAATAGTACTCTAGCAATATCTTTGACCAAATTTGGGATCTATCTTTAATCAAAGATCTCATTTTTCTACAACGAAAAAACGACATAATTTCTTGATAGTGATACCTCCCTGGGTGAATTTGCGAACGCATCAGGCATCTAGTTGGCAGCATTGAAACCATCGCTAAGCTAGTCATGGTGACATTTTACAGTTGTCAATTTCTGTAGGATAGTTTGTCATTTTGTTTGCCAAATTTTTCTTTTTTCCATGGAATCCATCTCGACCAGCAGACACAAATGTTTTGGAACGAATGAGTCCACATTTCCAATTGTTTTTTAATTTTCAGACCCAATCTTTATCTATTATTGATGCTATCGTAGTGGCACCATAATGGCTGCTAGACTTATTGCACACCACTTCACTTTATAGCCTTTCTTGCATACCACATTTTTTTTCTCTTTCTTGCTTATGCTTTGTTTGTTGCACAAATATTCAGACAACATCCTTTCAATTGATGATAAATCTCATCCATATCAAAATCATTTAAATGAATATCTCTGGATGTAATTGCAAGTTAAACTCAATTAGTTGAACTATAATTGTGTAAATGATAGACCTAAATCACATCCTTATTAATATGTACTTGTGATTACAATCATTTAAATGAATCTCTGTAAATGTAATTGCGAGTTAAACTCAATGGTTGAACTATAATTATGTAGACAAAGGACCTAATCCTATTTGTATTAATATATACTCGTGATTACGATCATTTATAATAAATCTCTATAGATATAATTATAAGTTAAACTCATTGAATAAACTACATTTCTCAAAACACAAATCATTTTGCTATAGTTCAAACGATTCTTGCATTTTTCTTTCTCTTGTATGTGTAGTGACGTATGGGCTAAAGATGAGTTCTCTCAACTAGTCCCTCACAATTCATGGTTGATTCACACATCAAATAGCACATCTTGACTGCCACCATACTTTGCTTTCTTCTGGCACA
The DNA here is from genome assembly GCF_008831285.2 of Nymphaea colorata. Lineage (NCBI taxonomy): Eukaryota > Viridiplantae > Streptophyta > Magnoliopsida > Nymphaeales > Nymphaeaceae > Nymphaea > Nymphaea colorata. The sequence continues at coordinate 11,301,898 of NC_045143.1, forward strand.
CTATGTAGTTCAAAAATTCACTTCACTTCATAGATATCATCTCCTCCAACATCAAAACAATGGAATTGTTTATATGTTGTCAGCAGCAGGTTTAAACTGCGTCATATACCTATCTTAACCTTGAATTGTGGGTCATTTATTGTTCCCTTGGTTGCCCACCATGGTTTGTGCTAGCATGACCAATATTTGAAGGGCAGTTAGTAATGTCGTTTGTTGGTTTGCATGCAAAGTTTGGCCAAATTGTTTCCTATCAATGGTTCAATCCTCAAACCAAGGGTACCCTATAACGTCCAACGTCTAGAACCGTGAAGCCACCCGTGTGAAGAAAGCCCGATGCTAGGGGCCTCATCCCTCCTCTCGTTGTTCTACGTTAACGAAGAGGAATAGGAGGCAAAAGAAAAAGTAGCCGAAGGAAAAGTAGAACGGAGGAGGTGACTGGAATTTCCATAGAGGTAATCTCTCCCTCTTCTTGCTATCTATCATTTCCTCTCATTCTTCTCTTGTCCCCTCCATTCTTTTTTTTTTCTCCCCCATCCAATCGAACTCTCCTTATCAGTTTCAGCAATTTTGGGATAATAGAAGAAGAAAAAGCAGGAGGTGTAGGCTAAGAAGGAGAAGTGAGTTTGAAGCAGAATCAGAAGGTAACTTTACTCTCCTCGATCTCTCGTCCCTCTCTAGCTCTCTGACTCTCACTGTCCCCCTCACGTTGTTCCTCTCAATCTCAATTGCTCCCACTCTCTCGTTTGTTTTCTTGCCCTCAGCCAAACCCTATATTGCCCTCTCACCTTCTCCCTCATTGTTGCCGAACTCCCTCGCATGAACTCTCTCTCATGCACTTGCTCCTTCCGCCGAGCTATCTCTCTGTCTTGGTTCTCCCTCTCAACCGAATGTTCTCCCTCTCGTCAAATTTTCCTCTCTCACTCGTTTGCTCATTCTCACTTTCCTTAGTTTTGTTTGGGTTGGACTGCAGCTTGGAGAATACGATTTCTCCCTTTTACCAGAAAATAAGGAGGTTGGTAGTGGCTGAAATGGAGTGCCTTGACGTTTGGTGGCCGGAGGAATGCTTGAAGGTCTGTCATGGAAGATTGTATTAGTTTGGGCTCAATAGGAGGGGTGAGAGAGGCCTAATCGAGCATATTTTGTTTGGTATTTTCTTTGAGTGCATGAATAATTATCTTTTGAGTATGCTAGACTCAATATTGAATGATCTAAGGTGCATGATAGAGATCTTATTGCATTAGGGAAGTTCTTAGGACTTCTTTAGAGGGGCATTAATCCATTCCATGCTATATTTTGTTGGATTTTGTGATACATGTGGAAAGAGAGTACTTATTGTGATACAAATGGGAAGAGAGTACTTATGATTAGTTTGTATGTTAAATTTATGGTTTGAAGGGATGACGGAACATGTAAGTTATTAGGTCCAGACATATGCTAAGGTGTAACAAAAATGTTCATTTATGTCGATTTGATTAATTATATGCTCTTACTAGTGAGCTGGTGTCGTCATCGCCGAGTTGTCAAAGGAGAAGCATACTTGTAGGGATGATGCCTCGATAGGGTGTTACCACCTAAATTAGGTGTCTAATTAGTTGATGATGCATGTGGTGATGTATTTGGGAAGGTTCACACTTAATGACCCCAATCATGCGACCCAGGTGTCGTTGGGAGCTAACAAGTGAAAGATGTGAATTGTGGTTTATAATAATCTAAGGGTGTATTTGCAATAGAATGATTTGGAGAATATTAATGTTCAATTTAGATTAGGGGAAAGCTCGTTCAAACATGTGGAAGGTGAGTGAATGCACTCCATGACCTCATAATATGATAGAAACTTGGAGAAATGTTCTACAAGTTTATTCAACCTATCGGTACTTGTTCGAGTCAATAACCTACAACTTGATGGTCTTAGTTCTAGAAAACTTATTGCTTTGAATTTTTATAGGTAGACCGGGTACATCGAGTAGACCATAAGTGACAAGATTGTGCTTAGGGAAATTTTAGGTTTTTGTGGAGACATGCGACATGTATGGCAGCATTCTAGATAAATCCTTGCCTGAGGCCAAATATGGATAGAATGTTGCATTCCCACGTGTGAGCTTTCAGGATTGTTGGATTTTATAAATTTGTTTTGTTTAAATGATGTGTGATATGACGTGCTTCTTGACATATGAATATATGTGCAAGATTGATTGATTATGAGATTGATTGACTATTTTTAAAATGTTACGCAAAGGCAGCTGCATGCTAGAAATTATAACTACCTAAGACAGCTTGGTCGAAGTATCAAGTTGCCTCAACCCTGATCGTGAATTAGGTGAGCATCCTAGCATATTATTTGCTTAGGACAGCTACGAGCCAATCAAAATCAAGATTACTCTCTGTGGTTCAGCTATGTTTTCATATGAAGTGATTTTTATGGTTTGATTGCTGTGATTGTTATGAGATTTTCATCTGCATTGTTGTTGAGCAATGATTTGATTGAATAAACTTAACATGTAGAAGTACTCATAGAGTGAGGTTTGGCTAGCCAAAAGATTGATTGAGTGTGTGACTTCTTATGAAGGCGGTTTGGGGTCTAGTTGCAGTTGTGAAGTAAACCAGCTTTGTGTGCTAGCCAACCATATTGTGAATGTGTATCAATAATGATAAATTAAGAAATAATAATTGATTGGAAGCAAAGTGGGTCATGGAAATACATTTGGATACATCTCGTCTTTGCCACTAGTCTCGTATGTTCATAGCTTAGGTGGTCCAAGGTCCCAGAATATCGTTATGTGTTGTGCTTGGAGTATTGGGCTCCCGCCTTCCCAACCTAAGTGTCCTAGAAAAGGCTAAGCAATCCCCTTAGAATTCATACATCCTTAGTGTATTGCTCTAATGTTGCAGCATGTATAGATCTGTATTATTTTAGACCACCACATAGGTTGTCTCCCAACCATAAGTCGCCTATGGTGTGCATGTGTTTGTGTGTTGTAGCTACAAGAGCTATCAATTAACTGTAATGGACGTGAAAAAAATATATGTGAAAGGGATGAATGAGACCAATAAGTGTAAAGATTGTCTATTGAGTAATCCCTACATATTGTGGAATATGTAAGGGACTACAATGACCGTTTATAAGAATGCACACATGCATTATTGTATTGAATGATGATGTTTCTTCTATATGACTCTAGATTTGAGCCCTTACCTTAGAGGACTAGGGATTTGTCTGGCTTTTTATCATATTGTGAAGGTTATACCTTTTGTTGTTTATCTTTTTTAGGTTTTGGCGGACCCAGAGCATTAGGTTGATCAGATTTCTTAGCTCACTTTTTGTTGGGAATATTTTGGGTGTATAGTCATGATGGTGCATCATGTCTTGTTTTTGTTTCAACCTCTTATTTTATGAGCATTTTTGGCATGAATGACATTGATAAATGCAAAGACATTTTGTATAAAATGATTTTGATACATAAATGGACTATTCTCTCTATTGTTATTTTCATCTACATAGCTCCATTGTGATTGTTATATCGTCGTGCCTTGACGTGTTATGTTGAAAAAAAAAATTGGGGTAAATGGTTGGGGTGTAACGTACTCATTTATTAATAAATAGGGTTTGACCCTGGCCACCCCATCTCTTATTCCTTTGTTAGTATTCCATCTATTTATTTAATTTAAGTGTGTCACATTCTGCTAGTGTTTATAGAATTATTGCATCTTCATGACAAAATATGTGCTGAAGAAGGCTTCTCTAAACTGCGGCCATGTGATTGGTGCTTGATTCACAAAACTGATGGCACAAGTTGATAGCCACCACTTCTAGGCATCAATTTTAACAAATATAAGCCCACATTAACCTTGTTGTCCTTTCGAATGTTAAGAAGCTCAAAAATATGGTCCACCTCATTGACCCACTTTTCTATGCATTACAACTAGTAAAGATGATAGCTTCCAACTTTGTTTGATAGATTTTCTAGTCCCAAACTTGGTCAGTTAATAATATGTTTCGATTTTCTGTTTTGGAGGAAATTCCAACTTTTAGGGAACTGATCTTATCCCTAATTCTTCGTTTAGGTTAAATACAACTAATCCATCACCTTGGCATCTCTTCTTCATCCAATTGGAAGGTTGACACTAGTTTTCAGAGAAATCTAGTTTCATTTAATCCACATTCTAGGTAGTAGTTATATTTTCTCCATGTTATGTTTCATTTTTGTAACAAGGTGTCATCTATTTGTTTATTTCCTCTTTCAAGTTTTAGATGGAATTTTCTTTTGTTATCGCCAGGTTAGGCAAGGTTAGGCATTTTCCACATGTCAAGTAGATTGTTATCGCGTTTAAAGCTGCCTTAGGATCCATAAGCAATTTTTCTATTGAACACCATGTTATCTTATAATTATGCACATCTCCCAACAAGTTTAACTGCATTTGTCTAGTTTGTCTTGGATTCTCATATGTTGTCATTCATTGGTGTGTCTCATGTGAGTTTCTTGCATTTTCTTTTGTTTTTTCATGATTTGTGATCTTCGGGATTTCATATTTGTTCATTCATGTTATATTACATCGTTATTCATGTATGCAGGTAGTCTTCTTAGGATTGTATTACGAAACAATGCGCAAAATAGAGAAAATTCTCTGCAGCATGCAACAGTGGTGCAGAAACAGACTGACTTTGGAGGGAGAGAGAAACAAAGTAACAACCTTGGATTCGGAGGAAATCACATGAAAGCATCTAAACATGTCAAACTAACTTTTCGAAGTAATGGTTTTGGAAAATGATTGTTGAATGTTTACCTAGACAACGACAAATATGCATTAGAAAACTGTGTTTTGTAATATGCAGAAACACGGTTATGATCTAACTAACAATTGATGAACCAAAACAAGACAACCCGACTTTGGTTTGGGCTGAAGTTGGAGGGTAGATAACTAGTATGTAGGTGAAGCAAGTGCATATTACACTATCTCAATACCACATCGTTGCCGATGCGATGAGGTTTGGAAGTTAAGGGTTTAACGCATATGAACAATCAACATCAAGTTACTATACTTTTCTTAGTGTGAATCCCATTTTTTGGAGTGTCATAAAGCAAAGCTGTCGCACGTTCAAGAACGGAAGCAGAGTACCATTCAATGGCATATGTGACTGCAGAACTTATATGGCTCACTTATATTTTATGAGCGATTGGCATATACCTTTCATGGACACCTACGCTATTTGGGGATAATATTTCGGCACTTCAAGTCTTTACTAAACATGCTGAAACATGTAGATATTGATTATCATTTTGTAAAAAAGGTTGTTGTTGGATCTCCCATTACCAATTAGTCCCATCACAAAGGCACCTGATTACTGCATAATGACTACACTAGGTTAGGTGAACCTGCTGTACACCTATCCAAGTGTAGCATTTAGTAAGAATGGGTATCTAAGTCCAAAAATAGAGTTGAATATTCGAATGATTGATTGAGAGGGTATTGGTTGTGTTAATGCAAATAGGGATTTGATTGGGGGCATTGTTTGACCACTTTAGACCCCTAATTGATAATGATTGATCGATTGAGCCATTGTGAGCATGAATAAACGTAATGGTATATGGGATTATTGATTTGTGTTGTGCCCCCATGAATGATAACAAAATGCTTGTGTGTTTCTTCGTCTAACACCTAAAAAAATTAATAAAATACTAATTGCGTGTTAGCTGGTTGGAGGGGTGCTCCATGTGGGTGTGGCCTTTCTTTCCCACTGGTGAGCCTACTCATAAGGTAGCTGGTACAAGGCCCTCAGATGTCATATTATATTATTGAAATGTAGGGCTTTGCCTTCCCAGACCGAATTTCCTAGGCAAGCGAAGCAACTCTATTTGTGGATGAATTTCTAATAGGTTGCTCCACCAATGCAATAGGACTAGGTCCATAGTGTTTCGGACCATCATGGGGGGTTCACCCGACCACGATGGTAGTCGCAGTGCACACATGCCTATGTTTGTGAGCATAGGAGTTATAAATCAAAAAATGAAAATGTGAAAGAACCATAGGGTGGGATAAATAAAAACCGACAAGACCACTTACATTAATAATTTAGAACATATATATATATATATATATATATATATATATATATATATATATATAAAGGTAGATACATTTTGGGATTTCAACTTAAGAGGCAGATACATTAAACTCTAAGGTGATTGTATGATATGGTTCTATCATATGTATTTCAAATGGTCAAGGGTATTTGAATGAATTTTTTATGTTAAATTGTACACCGTAATTGAATGATGTCTTAATTGTTTGAGTGGATGATGTTCCCATTGTGTATACCATATCTAGATAATTGAAAGATTTAATGAAGGATTTATTGAGTGTAATGTGATCGAATGTAGTGTGAATGATTTAATGAACAATCAGTTAAGTGCATTGCAAATAAGTGTATTGTGATCGAGTGAATGATTGATCAAGTTCCCAAGGTCTTAGTGTATTGTGGCGGAATGGGTGATTGAACGTATCATGATCAAATGAATGATCGATCAAGTGTATCCTCGGCACATAATTCAAACATATTGTGATCGAATAAATAATCAATTGAGAGTAGTATGATCAAATGAATGATTGATTTGAGTGTATTGAATTCTATGATTTTGTGGGATTATATTTTACCAAACAAATTACTTTGAAAATTGTGTCACATGTGTGATATAATACAAATCTATGATTGATATGCATCACTATAAATATATTTTTTTTTTTGGGGTTCTGGGTAGTGTAGGGTAATACAACTTAATGCATGCACCCTAGGGGAGGTCTACAATTTCATTGGTTATCTATGACATTGTGAAGACTCAGCCTTCAGCCTTCTTCTGGTGCATCTTATTTTCAAGTCCTAGTAGACCCCAGCGGCAAGTAGATTGGAAGGCATAATTCACATCCCACCAGAAAAGAAGTGTTTTGTTATCTAGCACATCATTTCTTTTGTTTACTTGCTTTTGATCTTACGAATTTTGAAAGAAAAGGAAATGGGGACGTCATGTCTATTTTTTTATAAACATTTTACTACTTGTATGTTTTGTAATAACAAAAATAAATAGACAAAAGAGGTGTTCTATGTCTTATGCTATTTGATTGTGTGCTTGTCACATTCCCAAGCATTTTGTATTCATTGAATTTTGGTATATTTTAAAAAAAAACAGATAGTAAAATTTGGGAGTGATACCTTTCTTCAGCTATTTCTGTTTGTAAATATTCCATGCTCCGTATTGGCTAGATCATCCTTTGGCTTTCTATTTTTTGTAGCATATACTCTACTGTTGGCTAGACCTTTTCTTTTTAACATTCTCATTTTTTGTAGACTGCACTCTACAGTTAACTGCAAGTTTTAATTCATAACTCATACTATAGTATCGGCTACACCTTTTTCAGTCAATTTCTGTTTTTCATAGTCTGTACTCTAGTATTGGCTACATCTTCTTTTGGCCATTTCTATTTTTTGTAATTTGTGCTCTGATATAAATTACATCTTTCTTCAGCTATTTCTGATTTTCGTAGACCATACTCTGGTATTGGCCGAACGTTCCTGTGGTCATGTCTTGTAGCTCGTAGTTTGCATTTCGATGTTAACTACACGTTATCTTGTAACATGCACTCGAGTATCGGTTACACATATGCGGTGAATAGGGTTCAAAAATCAGGCTTAACAGTAAACGGAAATAACACTTCATATTGTTGTCTGACTTTTAAGGAGGAAAGACTGCCAAATGGACCTTAAATTCATGAAAAAAAAAATCACATAAGGTATCTAGGCATGCCAAACTAAAACCTAGGGCAACGAAATCAGAAAAGACATTTGGACAAGGGAGAAATGATGCAACTAATAGACACAAAATTCTGCCTTATAGCAGAATACTATGTTCAACTGGTCAACTTGGAATGATAAAACATCAACTCCAACTGGCATAAACATCGTTGAAAACATGGGTATGGACTCTCTACACACAAGGACACACTTTGCTGCGGTTTCATCGCACTAGAGAATATGAAGGTTGGAGATTTATTCAATTCACGAAAACCACAAACTGAAATATGATAGAAAATAGTTTACATGTGGAAGACAAAATCCGAAGGTTGGAGATTTACTGAAATCACGAAAACCACAAACTGGAATATGATAGAAGATAGTTACCATGTGGAAGACAAAATAAATTTTAATTTGCATCCAATCCAGACAAAGATTGTAGGGACGACTCTAGACATGTAGACAAAGATATCCCCTTTTGGCAACTTGAAAGACGACATCAAAATTATGACCTTGTAATGTTGAGAGATGTACAAATTCTCATTGTTTATTTCTACAAAAATTCGGATTGCAAAAAATAAGTTCCTATAATCTGGTAGAGGGGTCAAACAATATCCTAAACATAAAACTTGGGTGCATTGCAAAGCTAACAAGTAAAGGCACAACTTTACCTTCTATAGGATCGAGAAATTCCACCTGGTTCATGAGCTATGAAGTTGTGGAATTTAACAAAATTTTAGAATTTTCAGATTCTGCAAACAAAAACTACAGAAGACAGGTTTCTGCATTACGTGTAAGAAAGATGGAAAATGGGCTTCAGATCACATAAAAACATTGCCAAACGAAAGTAGATGTCTAATGACTCCAACACATATACATCTATGGAGGATTCTATGTGTATGTGTGTGTGTATGTGATTTGCATGACCAACATCATAAATTAATGAATAAAATGGTACTAACCGGTGGCACAAACTTGACGAGAACACATAAAACATCACCTTTTGGCCTAGTTAGTGAATTCTACCCATAAAAAGGGCAGAATCTCTTCTAAATCGGCAATAATCACTCATGAAACATGAAAACTGCAAAACATGAAGGACATAAACCTAGAGATGTCTAACATAAGCTTGGGATTTGAAGGGCCTAGCCCTCTTTGCTAGGACTCTATAGAACCCATGCAAAAGATCTCTGTGATCTTCTACATAGAGTGAGGGGTGAACACGAGCTAAGTCGAGCCAACTCAAGCTCAGCTCGACCTATAAAATAATGAGCTCGAGCTCGCTCGATGTGCTCAAGCTCGATTTCTTTCAAAGCTCTTCTCAACCCTTTGAAGAAACTTGTCAAGATTACTCATTTTATGACCTTCATTCACCTTTCTCTTTGCTGCTACAAACCCATATGGACCTTCACTTGCAGTTTCATATGTCAGTACTACGTAATTTATCATTATTTGATAAAACTCATTATGAACACATATGCATATTTACTACATGACCACCACTAAGATCATGAAGATCAGAGAATAGGAAAAAGAAATTAGGTCATGATGAAAAGGACATACAAAAAGGCAAAAAAGGTTAGACCATGAAGAGGGCCAATATTCTTCTGCATTGTTTGTCCATTACAACGATGAAATTTCACATCAAGATAAAGCTGCAGAAAATGGCCAGGCACATTGTCAAAACAATGTGCATATTCTTTTAAAAAATTCCATTCATTGCCTTCATAGTGACAAGCAATGATAGTTGGATGGTGACTGACCCATAGAAGATGTACAAACAACAGGTTTATACATGAAGGCAGCAACAAGAACCAAAGAATTAGCAACACAAATATCCAACTTGAAGCAATCACACTTTTCTAACAGCAGAAATTGAAAACAAGAATCACCAAGCTTGTCAAAGTTATACACTTCTAGAAGTTGACTTTAATTTAGTGAAATCTTTGATTCACAGCAATCACTTGTTTCTGATGCCAGTGATAGGCCCTCTTCATTGGATGGAAAAGAGAAAAAAATATAGCACAAAGATGTAAAATCTTTCTATATAGTAATCTTTCCCTGAAGAAACATAAGTTTTTACTTCCATAAGATGAAACGTACACATAGAAAGGCTCTTTCTTCATGAAAATGTATATGCCTATGCAGAGACCAGGAAAATCTTAACATTGCATATTGTTTACTAACTTGCTAACTTTGAAATGAAGTGGTGAAGAAAAGCTCCAGAAAATGGCCAGGCATGCTATCACAACATTACTACCTCTACCATTGATCAAGTGATGGCACTCAAGAGCTCTTCTGATCAGTGCAGTTGGCTCCTAGATAGTATCCGAGATAGCTTAATCTTAATTAGTTCATGAATAGGTGTCAGTTGAGACAAAAGCCTGACACCTGTCTAAGACATGCATGTTCATCGGCCCTCAATGATGCCAAGAAAAGAGAACTGGTTTAAGGTCAATTCAAAGTTTATCCATTGGATCCATGCAGCAACGAACCAGAGATTTCAATGAAAGTTGTCATGATTCACATTAAGATGGAGCTGATCTTCAAGAATAGTTTTTTCATTCGTTTAAATTCAACAATATACATGCAAGGTGCTCTATTAGAGAGGAGATCGACTACTGAACCCAGTAGTCAAATAACCTCTCCCCTGTAAAACAGAGTCATGTGTAAGTCTCTTTCAAAAAGCATTTACTTTTTCTTAGAGACGTGTTTCTTTGAATGGTAGGATGGAGCCAGGCACACACATATTTGTTCGTTCACTAAAAAGGATTGGGTATAATCTTTACCATGTTCACAGTTCTAAAGATTCAACATTAGGACACCAGTCAGATGAAACTTAAGTGGCATTTGATAACTGAGAAAGTACCAAATGAATAGTTTTGTAGCATTTCATATTGCTAAATTAAAACCAGCAACAAGGCGACTCGAACCGACGCTGGATCGACTGAAGCATGTTGAATGCATTAAAGAATTAAGAGAAATTTCATTCTAGATAGGCTGAAATATTTCCTAGTGATCCTAAGAGTGATACAGAAAAAAACTATCTGCTCCTAAAACCTATGATCGAATACTTCCAATACCAACATAAGTTTTTGTGTAAAAGAAAAAATGACTGACTGGTTTGACTATGAGAACATCCAGAGATGATCTCCACCCAACAGTGGGAGGGGAAAAACATAGAGTCTTTGCTTGATTACTATTGAACATGCCCTAACATGGCTCCCTTGGGCAGAGTAAACACAAGGCAAAGCTTAATAAATCTTACTGCCATTCTAATAATGAACTCTCAAGGCTCAAATGAAAAAGGGCCAGAAAGACGTAAACCAAAATGAAAAATGGCGTATTCCCCTTTTCCATTCATAGAGCCAGAAAAGACAGAGGAAACAGCCCCTAACCTTACCATATTCCAACTCCATACATCCTCCAAAGACATGGAAGCGTCAATGGGTCATGTAGAGGGGTGTAGGATGAGTCTTCTTCGAAGAGAGAGTGAGGATACTTTGTGAGTTGTCAAACAGTGTAGGTTGATGTCTTGCTGAGTGGCTGAATAAGGGAACAGCTGTTGAGGAGATGCCAAGATGATTGCTCACTTGGCCTGCCATCCACAAAAGCCACCGCTGCCTGCTGCCCACAATGATTGAACATTTGGACACCAATCAAATGAAACTTAAGTGGCATTTGATAACTGAGAAAGACTCAAGCATATTGAATGCATTAAAGAATGAAGATAAATTTCATTCTAGATAGGCTGAAATATTTCCTAGCGATCCTAAGAATGATACAGAAAAATAGCTATCTGCATCCTAAAGACTATGATCGAGTACTTTTGAATACCAACATAAGTTTGTATATAAAAGAAAAAATGACTGACTGGTTTGACTGTGAGAACATCCAAAGACGATCTCCACCCAACAATGGGGGAAAATTTTATATTCTTCGCTCGATTACCATTGAACATGCCCTAACATGGTTCTGTTGGCAGAGTAGACACTAGGCAAAGCTTAATGAATCTAACTTTGCCATTTTAATAATGAACTCTCAAGGCTCAAATGAAAAAGGGCCAGAAAAACGTAAACGAAAAAGAAAAAGGGTGTATTCCCCTTTTCCATTCATAGAGCTAGAAAGACGGAGGAAACCGCCCCTGACCAAACCAATTCCAACTCCATACATCCTCTGAAGACATGAAAAGGTCAATGGGTCATGTAAAGGGGTGTAGGACGAGCCTTTTTCGAAGAGAGAGTGAGGGGAGATACCTTGTGAGTTGTGAGACAGTGAGAGTAGGTTGATGTCTTGCTGAGTGCCTAAAGAGGGGAACAACTTCTAAGGAGATGCCGAAATGGTTGCCCACTTGGTCCTGCCATCCACAAAGAGCCGCTGCTGCTGCTGCTGCTACCTGTAACCAGTAACTTGTGACTGCGAGTGCGAAGGGACGAAGGTTTTTGCATTTGGCTTTTTTGGGTGAGATTCTAAGATCAGAGACGACAGACGAGGGTACTGGGTAGGGTTTCATTCAGTTTTCAATTTTTCATTTTTCAAGTTTTAGGGATTGATTCATTAGCTGAGTCAAACTTTAATGACTCTATACAAATGAAAAAAACGAAATCGTTAAAACACGATGAGGAGTTCGATTATTTTTAACTCGACTCAAGCAAATAAACGAGTTGAGGCTCCAATTCAAGCTCGAGCAACCAAAAATACTCTACCCGACCTCGAGATCGAACCGAGCTTTAGTGACTACACAAAAAAAAAAACGAAATCGTCAAAACTCAGACGAGTTGAGGGTCAAAATCAAGCTCGACTCGCAAACAAAAATACTCTACCCGATCTCGAGATGGCTCGAGCTAGCTCAGTTCACTGTTTTCCCCTACAAAGAGCAAATGGTGCCATGCAAGGGGGAATTCATGAATGCGTAGGAGAGGAAGTACCCACCTAGTGATGTCTCCTTTCTTCTTCGGAGAAGGCCCCCTTCTCCTTCTCCTTCTCTCTGTCTACTGGATGTCCAAAAGTGAGGCCTGGTTGGGGCAGCAAGTCGCCTTTTGTCCTCTTCAAAACCGTAAGGGGCCGTTTGATGGCCTGGAAAAAAATTTCTAAAAATATATTGCTGGAAATATAGGAAATGAAAAATGGAATGAGAAAAATTTTTTCCATTCCAATTTTGGTGTGTGTGATGACTCAAAAATATATTTCCAATTCTATATTTCTAAGTTTGATAGTACTGAAATATATTTTCAAAAATTTAATTCTTAATAATAAGAAAACATTTATCCAGATTTACAAAAATATGGCAACCACATAATTATGCATGTATGGACGTATAAACAGGATATACTCGCCCACACAATGTGAATAAAAATCATGCCATGCCAGATCCGATCCACCTGTGTCAGATCTCTACTCAACCAAACACCCAACTCGCTGCAATATATATACATCAGATCTACATGTAACAGAACCATAACAAAAACGGCTCTGATCTCCACTGCAAGCAGCCAACGACCGTAGCTGCAATGCCAAGAAAATTGTAGTTGACATCAGACCAGCCACCAACAGCATGATAAAAAAAATTGAATCAATCTGGCGTCAAGTCCATCACAATTTCAACACTTTGCCCCTATCACACGAAATCAAAAGTCATGTATTCCTATTCTTGGCAATTGAAATTCAGATTAATGAAGCATCAACTGCACACAGGAAAAGCAGCTCAAATTACAATGGGAGGTCATGCGTCAGTCACCCATACATGGCACATGTTGCCAAAGCTCAACACAAAATACCAACACCCAATAATTGCTGCTCACCTCATTTGCAACTTTTTCAAGCCTGAGGGGCACATTTAAGCCATCTTCTGGAATGTCATCAAAAGCAACAGTAATTGACATCAACAACAAAGCACAATGATAGACACAAACCACATATATAAAGAAGGATCATATCATTGTTCCCATCAGTGATAAAATATTAAACAAACCACATACATAGTCCCATCAGTGTTAAAATATTTACATATTCCCATCAGTGTTTAGAAGAGCTTCAACGTTCAATAGAAAGCCAAGTGCATGTATCGAGTATTCAAAGAAGCAAATACATATGCAGTGTCTCTGCACCATAACAAAACAAAAAAAACTGAAACTGAATCAAACTTTCCCCTTGCACGACCTTTAAACATACGTCAGACTGATGTCGGTGCTTCATCTTCAACCAGTCCTGAAAACATAAACATAAACAACACATTTCCACTGAGATTAAAGCGCAAAAATCATTTATTCTAAGTACAATAACTAACAACGATAGAACATAAACAAAACAAACATTTGCCTAACTATGGATGGCAACATAATAGTTTATGTGTGTGATAAGTTAATCCGCACCTACGATTTTAAAAATCCATAAACATTTGAGATGTTATTGTAGTCCGCAGATCATTATTCGATCATCGACGATCACTTTGACTCGTACTTTCATCCTCGTTTACAAACGATGTGCATGATGGCCATCCTTCTGTTGTTGTTTTACTCAGGAAAGTTTTGAGATTTTCCAAAAAAAAGAACAAGAAAAAAAATCACAAAAAATAGGCTAAAATAAAACAAATGAACAGCTGAAATGAAGGCATTAGACATCTAAGTCAAAAGGACTAATTGAGTTAGAATTACCTAATTAAGCAAGTAACGGTTGCATAACAATAACAATTAGCACTAAATGAGTTAGAATTTGCTAATTAAGCAATCTTCACTGTAGTTGTATGACAATAACAAAATTAATAAATAAGTGAGCATCTAACAAGTAACATGTAATTATAACAGTCAGACCAAACCATGTAAGAAAAAGTTAACATAACTCGTCCGACTCTTCTTTGACAAACAGATAAAGCCAAACCATGTGCATCATTTTTGTTCCTGGTACATCTACAACCATAACAATCTGAAAAATGTCTTGATGAGCAACCCCATCGATCTGAAGCTGCCATTGAAGGCAACCCCATCAATCTGAAGCTGCTCAAAGGGCAACAGCTAAGTTGAAGGCTTAATTCTGCAAAATGCATGAAAGAGAACGTGAAGACATGACCAAAATCATGCCAAACAAAATCTAGTAGAACAGAACTGATATGAGCAAACCCATTTTAAGTCCAACTGAAACCCAAAATGAAGCCCAGCACAAATCTATTTTGAAATCTAATCCCCAGGCTCAGTTCCAAACTTTAAATTTCAAAATTTAAAGTTCAGTTGACGAATTAACCTCAAAACAACAGTGACAGTAATGTAACTCATTACATAAACTCAGAGTTTCTTCTTCCTCGTAAGTCATGAGGGAGTCTGATGTTCCAAACATGAAGAGACCAAAGAAATTGGAAGAGACTAAAGATGTTGCAAAGCTGAACTTTTGCAGTTAGAAAAGCTCGCACAAGCAGTCGTGCAATGCTATTCTAAATCATTGTTGATCAAAGTAGAAATCGGAAAAGCATAGCTCTAAAAAGATAGTTGGGTGGCGAGAATCATCAAGACAAAATAAAAGAAATTATAGAAATTAACAAGAGGGAAGAGAGAGGTTGAGCTTAGATCCCATGCCATGTGTCAGCATAGGGTGAGCTTAGATTTTGATATTGGATTTGAATATAGATTTGTTCTGAATATGGATCTAAAGTAAACATTTGGATTTCTAATTCAGATAAAATACTGGATTTGACATTTGAATCACAATCTGAAGCTGATACTTGAATCTAGAACAGATCCAAAACTGATATCTGATATTGAATTATGGATCTACGTTGTGAATCTACATCTAGATTTTATTTGAAATGGGGGATGCCCCATCCTGTGTGCCACTGAGCTAAGTGTGTTTGTTTCAGGTTCAGTTGACTGAGCCTAGAAGAGTCAAGGCAAACAACAAGTAGTTTTAAGAACTAGGTTCAGTTGACCAAACATAGTCAAACTAAAACTACATTATGTTGGGTTCAGCAATTTTAAGCCTGCGGAAGCTGGATTTGAACTGGAACTTGAGCCAAGATAAGACCTGGCTCAACTGGTTTTGGACCAGGATTAGTCATTTTACGCAGGTCAAGATGACCTGAGCTGAACTGGATTGAATCTAGCTAGCAATTGGGTTCAGTGGATTGGGCCAGGTTTAGTTTTGGTTGAAACAAATTGGCTTGATCAAGATGCTAAATCAGGCTGATTTTAGAAAACTAGTTTGGTGAACCCCACCAAGTGTAAATTACATGAGTTTTGGACAAACTGCGCTATGTGATCCAATGGAGATAAATTTGGTAGTTTTAGTTGAGTTGAGATCTTATGGTCCTAATGAAGTTATTTTTGCAAGTATGATTCTATAAATCCTATGGGGCTATTTTGGGCTGGCTGAGTTCAAATGAGATATGTGAGTCCAGCTGACCTATTTGTGGTAGGTTTTGGAAATTGAGGTTTATGGGATGTAAAGAACCTATTTTTGGTATGATGATGGAATCTATTACTTGTGGAACTTACTGAGCTTATTTTTGGTAATTTTGAAGAAACTAGGGTTTGTCAATTTTGGGCAGATTGAGCACAACTATATTAAGAAGGACCAGTAAAATAGCTACTGATGGAGTTTAGTCCTCTAATTTTGCAAGGTTGGGCTCCTTGTCTTAAATCATAATCTAGTTTAGACGAAAGTAAAAATGGACTCCTAGTTTATATAAAAAATAGATTTTTCTAAATCACTAAGCTATAAATAAGAGTTAAAATGGGAAAATTTATGGTGAAGTGGGAAATGGCCAATTTAACAGGCCCTAGATAGACTTTTGGCAGGTTGAGCTAAAGGAAGCCAGCTCAGTGACTTGTGGACTAAGATCAATCAAGAAATCAAGAAACTTTGATAAAAATCAAGCTGAAATGAAATGAGGTTCAAACATAAATAAGAGTGAAGCGTTTGAGTGAATGAAGTGGATAAAGTCAATTAATTTGCAGAAGAATAATGATATGGATAATGCAATTGAAATCAGGCAGGGAGAAGTCAGATCAACTCATATGAATATGTCCTTAGCTCAAAGGGAGTTGAGATGAAAAAATTGTAATGAAATTGAGCTCAAACATCAGTAATGGAGAGATTGCCACCGAGGAGTGACCTAACTTATTGGAAACTCGAATGAACTAAATATGAGATGAGTTTACCTAATTCGAGCTAGGGTTAAGCTACTTTCAATAGGACTAATAAGGCCTAAGCTTGATCTAGTTGACTCAACCTAACTGTGGTAGATTTGGGCTGAAACTACCACAATGGGTGGTTGGATGAGCTACCTTTTAAGGAATAAACTCAATAGAACTAAAATTTGAAAATAGTGCCCTATGAAAAGTTGTTTTAAGCTTGTTAGGGTTGAGGGTAGAAATTAAATAAACCTAAGACCTAAAAACCTGTCAATTCATACAAAATGGGGCTCGTAAAGTCAAAATAAGCAAGATGGAACACTAGTAAGCCCAAAACGAAGGTTCTGGAGTCTATTATAAGGCTGTAAATGGGTTGGTTGTGGTCATTTCTAGAGTTTTTTTGGGATTCAAGGGTAAAATGGTAAAAGTGACATACGGTTAACCTAATGGGCTAAGGTTTTCCTAGGATTGGGGTAATGCTGATCCTATTAAGGACAGTCTAATACTATTATAGGGTCACAAAACAATCAAGCTGGAAAGGCTTGAGAGCCTCATTCGGAGCGAGCCTACAACTGCTATGACGCCTACAACCGTTGACGGTTCAAAATTACGTAGACCAAGGGTAGAATGATCATTTTGCAATATAAAAAATTTAGGATGTTTACAAGTGCCCACTTTTGTTGGTAGGCTGTCTGAAGCCGGACTTAGTGGTGAAGATAAACATTCCAAATTTTCCATGTAGACAACAAGTTATGCTTGAACATTTGGTTTCAAAATCACCAGTTCAAAGACTTGGTTTCTTTTTTAATAAATGAGGAATATCAAATTTTAGTTCTCTTCATTTTTTTTAGTAAATTAAGATATGACTTTTCAACCTTCTATTTTGAAACTGATGTTTGAAATTTAGCATGGATGAGGTAGGACATTTCATTTCCTTTTGCTTTGGGAAAATGAATGTGATTTTTCGATTAGTATTTTGGTTAAGATGAGACAAAGCATTTCCTTCCCGTTTCAAATAGGGCATTTCTTTCCTTTTCTCTTTGGGGAAAGTGACTTCAGTTGGATTTGAGACAAGATATTTCCTTTCTATTTCGCGTTGGGTAATGGATCGAATTGGATTTCAAAATGAACAATGAAACTGAACTTGTGAAGGCATGAAACCTTATGGCACTTAATTTACAAGATATTTTTATGCCAGAGATATTTACAAAGCACTTTCAAGAGGAGTTTATGGAACTATGTATTGCATCACCTCACTTAACCAACTTAATGGCAAGGTTAAAGTATATACTACTATTCAAGTGATGGAAGGTGAACATATAGATGGAGGAGTCCAAGTTGAAAAGGAATATACAATTTCATATTATCCAATAAGCCAAATTCTTATAAGTTGTCGATATAAACTATGAGAATCTATAGGCATTGTCATACACTTATAGTACACATCACAAACAAGATATACAAACTACTACCAACTTATATTGTTAAAAGGTGGACTAAAGTTGTAAAAAAGAGTATGAAACTTCAACTAGCATGCATTGGTTGATGCAAAATGATCCTTAACAAAGAAGAAAAATATCCTTTATTGAAAGACAAGCAGGTAGATTACTAAAGCATAGTCATGTGAAGAATGTTACGAAGAAATGTGGATGGATTGGATAGATTGTTTGCATGTCTAGAAAATATAAAACTTAGCTACCTAGATTCAATGCACAATGAATGTGAATAAGTTAGTGATGAATGTAAAGAGGTCTGTGTTTGTGTTGTGTGTGCACAAAATGAACATGAAAGTCTGAATAAAAAATGCAAGATCATGGTTGCGCACATGCAAAAGGAAGTTCTAAGTGAATTCAACCAGACATCCATAAAAGTAAGTTTCATAGAAGTTGTGCAGCTTGTAATCAAACTAACATGATTCAAATGCATGTCTTTTAAACATGAAATCAAGGTAAAGGTGCAAATTTCACACATATAAAAACTTTATGCAAATGATTATTTTGACTTATTTGATGTCTTTATATGAGTACTTCAATTGATGGAGAGACTGCAAATCCACATGTATGTCATCCACATAGAAGAACTGACCATGATAAAAAGAATTGTCTAAAATTGAAATATGTTGCAGGTAATAACATGTCTACAAATGTTGAAAATGCAAGTCACCAATATGAAACAGGTACTTAATTGACATTAGTACATATTTCTTGCAATAACACAATTATTCTTGCATTCACATGAGAAAAATGTGTTTTCGTGTGAAGAGGTGAGTGGTCCTCCATAACATTGATATTGTTGTATCTCTTGGTACACTTTGATATTGTTATATAGTTGATCAAGGTAAATTTACTTCAGATTCAAGTTGAACTTAAAAGTATGTTAAACTTCTAATGCTGGTTGAACTTCTAATATAGGTTAAACTTTCTTAAGCTTTGTAACATCACTCAAGATGAGGTGGGAGCAGAATCCATGAAAGCCTTGTCGTACTAAATTATGATGATGTACCCCTGCTAATGTTCTAATGTTGTATTTTTTGAATGTTTTGCATCATTGTTGATGTAATGTTATATGTGCCTGTTATGTATAATGGTGGGATATTGAGGTATAAATATGTATGTAGGAAGTTCAATGAACAAAACTTGGATGTTAAGGTATCATAAATATGTAGAATGTGAAGGTATAAAGCAAGGCATGTTATGTGTTGTTCAACTATAATTTAAGTTTTGTGCTTGTACAAGTTGTGTTTGCTAAATCTGATGTTTATACATATAGATTTTGATAAGGCTATGATCCCATTACTTGCAACCTTTAATTGTCTAAAAAAGATGGTGTGTATTTTTCAATGTAAAATGTTTGTGTGCCATGTGCTTGAGTGCACCTATAATGAAAGGCCTAGGTCCCTAGCTACCACGTAACAAATTTTTAGGCAATATCTTAGGGAGCACATTTCCTTTTATGTTTGTCTAACAGACATGTATGTTTGGATTACTAAGCAATATATGATAATATTCAAGGCTGGTAATCAGGTGAGTTAAGAAAAGGTGGTATTCACTCAAATGATTAAGACAGTGTTTATTTATAACATCATTCATTATTCAACTGTTCAAACCTTCTTCAAACAAATCAAGATGAAACTAAATATACATCATCAACTTCTCTAGATAATTACGATCAGACTCTAAAGTAAAGATGGTTTAGATATGGGTTTTAGGGCCCACGGAGGTCACCCTGTTTGACCAACCCACCAATGGAATCTTAGCAACAACATTTCCTTAGATTAAAATATGCACCCAATTCTAGATAATCACATCTGAACAATGAATATGATTATCATGAACCCCATTGTGGATCTCATTGATTCGCCTACCTCCAGATTTAGAGAGAGAAACAGTATTTGAATCTTAATCACCTGATCCATGTACAAGGTGCTCATGTCAAAAACCACAGATGCATTCAAATATCAAAAACAAGATAAGAAAAAAGCAATTTATGCTTTACATTTGACTTTCTTGGAATACATGTCAATTTAAATGATTAGAAGAGTAGTCTCTACTTTTTACATACCATGCCTGTCAAATGTGTTCGTATCTTCCACTTAAGATGCCAAAAACCTGCAATGTAGATGTACAATTTATGATGTATTTTGAAACAATTTATAATCCTTTTAGAAACAACTTTCAATTTTTTATACATTCAATAAGGAAAATTGAAATCTATCGGCCGTCCTAGATGGCTAAATAGTTAAAAAACGTACATAGCTGAGTGCATTATAAATCATCACTGAAACGCTATAAACTACCAGTAAACTATAAACTGTTGCATAGAACGTCAATTTTCAAAGGTTTTATGATATGGAAATCAAATAACTACATGTATATATGATTTTCTCCATCCAGTTCTGGATGGGAAGATCTCCTGGCCTCTCTCACACACACACACACACACACACACATATATATATTAGGAACTGATATCCTCCAACCACGTTACTTCAAGCAAAGTGATTGGGCCCAGAAATCCATAAATTCTCTCTCTTTTTCTCTCTCTCTCTTGATCCAATCACGTAATATACACTACACAATAAAAACTGTGTAGCGGCTATGCTCTGCATCGGATGCTCAACGTTTTATTAAACAAAAAAGCTCCCCAACACATCGGAGAGCACCGCGAGGGGAGACCCAACCAAACCCCCACCGAGGGCTCACCGGCGGACCTGGACCGCTGGTGTTGGTCTAGGTCCATCGGTGAGGCCCCTGCGGGGGTCGCCGGCTGCGAAGGTAAGGCGACAGCCTCCGGCCTTCCCCCGCGGTAAAAAAAATTGCTGTTTAGGCAGCAATTTCTTTTTTTTTACAGGTGGTTGGGCACGGCCGATAATGCCTCGCTTGGCGTCGCTATTATCGCGGAGGGGAGGTGATGGCCTCCCCTCTGCAGTGGAGGCAAGGCGTCTCGACGCCCTGTCATTTTTTCTTTTAAAACGCGAAATTATATATATATATATTTATCCAACATCTCCATTTGGGTTTGCTTGAAGAAATCTTACGCATATATATATATATATATAAAGTTAGTTACGTGACGAAAAGGAAATAAGTTGCCGATTTGCATAAGTATGACTTTTCCGAATCACAAACTTTCGTTTTGCTGCACATGAACGTTTGAGGCCGTCCACTAAGTTCCCTTCTTTCCTTTCCTTTTTAAATCAATAAACGAACTCATAAATAAATAGTAACTGATACATTACACCATTTGTAATTCTCCTTTCCGCATGCCCTGATTTCCCCTTCCTTCTCGGCGCGCAAAAGAGACGCTCCAGCTCGATTCTTTGTCCAAGTATCGATCGCAGTGAGCGTGGTGTCAGAGAGAAGCCGCTGTTAAGGAAGCGTTGCACAAGTTAACATGGGTGTAGATTATTACAACATCCTCAAGGTCAATAGAAATGCCACAGATGAAGATCTCAAGAAATCTTACCGAAGGCTTGCCATGAGATGGCATCCTGACAAGAATCCCGATAACAAGAAGGAAGCAGAAGCCAAATTCAAGCAAATCTCTGAGGCATACGATGTAAATTTCTCTTTTCCCGTTCCCCATCCGGTTTCTGCCCTTCTCATATCTTTCCAATCGATTTTGATGGTACTCACGGTTAAATTTCTCCCATTTCTGGTCTGTTCTTATGAGTTTTGTGGTTTTTCATAGGTTCTGAGCGATCCCCAGAAAAGGCAAATCTATGATCAATATGGGGAAGAAGGGCTAAAGGGTCAGATTCCTCCTCAACAAAATCCTGGCGGTAGTGGCGGCTTCGGTTTCTCGCAGAGGGATGCCGATGATATCTTTGCAGAGTTCTTTGGGGCAAACCCTTTCGGTGGCATGGGTAGCAGATTCGGTTCCTCTGCTGCAGGGGGAAGTCGATCGACTCGTTTCTCCGATTCCAGTATGTTCGGGGGCGCATCGGAGAATATGTTCCGGTCCTCGTATGGCAGCGAGCCGGCAGGACCTAGGAAAGCTCCTCCTATCGAGAATAAATTGCCGTGCAGCTTGGAAGAACTCTACAGTGGATCTACGAGGAAGATGAAGATCTCAAGAAATTTGCTCGACTCTAACGGGTATGTGTATTTTTCTCGTGTGTGTGATTATTCGTCTGTGTAGTCTTATGCCTTCTCTTATTGTATATTGGCAGATCTAATTTGGACACTATTTCTGCTTTTCGTTATCTTTGTCTAGATCTCAAAACTTCTCAGTGCACATTCTGATTTTTTAAAGATGAGATTGGTTATTGTTGTGTATATATGTGATCACGCTATTGTTGCTTCCTCGATAGAAATTCAGAGATAGATTTTTCTTTTATTAGGAATCGAATAGCTGATTGTGGACGGGGTGTGAAATGCTGTCGTATGGTTCAAGTTTTAACTGTGATAGAAGTGGACCTGAAGAGGCAATTAGGAACTATGATGCTGCTGTTTTGAATGGGAGATGATCCGTTAGTGAATAGCATCGTTGGTTATGAATGTGATACAAAAACAGAAGTTGCTGAACTCATGATTGCAGATGGGGGAAGCCATCATAAGGATGCCACTTCAGAGTGATGTGCGCACGCAAGGTTTTTAAAGCTGAAGGATAGGTGAGACATCCTAGAAGCAACCCTGAAGGTCCAAGCATGTGAATTATGAAGGATTGGAATATAAGAAGGTACAAGCTTCAAAAGATGAGATAAAACCAGCAAATGTGTAGAAGTTTTTGAACAGAGTTAAGCAAACAATATAATTGAATATAAAATTTAAGTTGGGACATTCGGGGGAAACTGAAAGTACTGAGAAAGATTGTCCACTGCATATAGTTAAGAACTCTTTTACATATTCGGGGGAAACTGAAAGTACTGAGAAAGATTGTCCACTGCATATAGTTAAGAATTCTTTTACATAAAAAAAGAAGCAGTTCCCCAGTAAAATGCCTCGATTACTGTACTTCAAGGCATAGAAGCATGCTCCTCTTGTGCTTTTTCTTCTAATGTTCGTACTTTTTTTTTTTACAAAATACAAAATGACATAAAATGTTTCACTTCTTTTAATGAAGTTCCCTTTAATTTAAGATGATATTATTATTTTAGATCAGTACTTGTTTAAATTCAAACAAAAGGAATGGTGGGGATGTGTAGTGATCATAGTTGTGGGTGGTGTTCATGGTGATAGTAGTGGAGGGCCTGGAGGCAATGGTGATAAACTTAGGTATTGGCATTGATGGATGACAGTGATGGTGGTGATAATAACACCCGTTGTAGTGGCAGTGCACTGGTGAAATGGCAACAGAGGTGGTAGGTGTAAATCAGGCCTGATCTTGAGAATACAAATGCTTCAAGAGATACACTCTTGAAGATCCCAACAACTTCAATAGGTAATACACAACCAAACCTCAAACTTGAGGAGAAGATACCAAATCTATTAATCTCAAGAGAAGAATACACAAGAGAGGCCTAAAAGCCTTAACCAAACAAGGGACAACAGTCCCATATATATAGTACAATGAAAGGGAGAGAAGAAGGAGGAGTTGGCTGTTGGGCCAGCTCCAACGGCTAGAAATCTAGCCGTTGGAAGCTGGTCCAACAGCTAGTTCCCTTTTACAAAAAAGGAAAAGGTAAAAATAGAAAAAGAAAAGAAATAAAAAATACATAAAAACGAAAAGGAAGCAAATAAAATAAAATACATAACACCTATGCATACATAGATATTCATATATACAAATCATATATGAAACATATGTATACTTACATAATGTCTAATATTTAAATTCTAACACCCCCCCTCAAACTTACGGTGTGATCACCGAAAGTTTGCCAAGAAGAAACTGAAAACGTGCTGAAGCAAGTGCTTTGGTGAAGAAATCTCCAAGTTGATATTCGGAAGGGACAAAGGATATATCGATTGTTCGGCTAAGATATTCTTCTCTCACATAGTGACAATCCATTTCAATATGCTTCGTCCTTTCATGAAAAGTATGATTGCTAGCAATGTAGATGGCACTTTTATTGTCGCAACAGAGCTTGGTTGCTTCATTTAAGTCAATTCCAATGTCCTTCAATAAGCTTTTTAACCATACAATCTCCATGGTGGTGGTGGCCATGGCACGATATTCTGCTTCAGTTGATGATAGAGAGACTTTATTTTGTTTTTTGCACCTCCACGAAATAAGAGAGTCACCTAGAAAAACACAAAAACCGGTGGTGGAATGCCTGTTATTAGGATCTCCACCCCAATCAGCATCAGTATAGGCAATCATATTCAAGTTTGATGAGGATGATAGAAAAAGTCCTTTAGTGATTGTGTGTTTGACATATCGAACAATCCTCAATGCGGCTCCCATGTGTACAGAAGTGGGTCTTTGTTGAAACTGACTTATGACATGTACCGCATGTGA
Organism: Nymphaea colorata; assembly: GCF_008831285.2. Lineage (NCBI taxonomy): Eukaryota > Viridiplantae > Streptophyta > Magnoliopsida > Nymphaeales > Nymphaeaceae > Nymphaea > Nymphaea colorata. Next base: position 11,326,702 of record NC_045143.1, read on the forward strand.
TATGTCAGGCCTTGTAATGGATAGATATGTGAGAGCTCCAACCAATTGACGAAATGGAGTGGGATTTTCTAGAATTTCTCCATCATCAATCTTCATCTTTACTCCTAAGGCTTCAGGAGTGTCTACCACCTTGTCATCAGTGATACCTGATCTGCTTATAATGTCATTGGCAAACTTCATTTGTGAGAGTAAGTATCCTCTTCTACTATAAGCTACTTCAATACCAAGAAAATATGTTAGTTTACCCAAATCAGTCATTTCAAATTCATTCTTTAGAAAGTCTTTTACCTGCATAATTCCGTTGGCATCATTACCTGTAATAATCATATCATCTACATATAAAAGTAACACAATTATACCTATAGCAGTATTTTTAACAAACATAGCAGTGTCAGAATAGCATGATTTAAAACCTTGTTTGAACATAACATTGCTAAACATGTCAAACCAAGCTTTTGGAGCTTGTTTCAAGCCATATAATGCCTTTCTAAGATAAAGAACTTTTCCTTGAGGTAAATCAAGCCCAGGGGGTGAATCCATGTATACCTCTTCATTTAAGTATCCATTCAAAAAAGCATTTTTGACATCCAATTGATATATAGACCATTGTTTAATGGAGGCAATGGCAATAAGAGCTCTAACAGAGGTCATACGAGCAACAGGGGCGAAGGTTTCTTCGTAATCAATCCCATATTCTTGGGCATATCCTTTGGCAACAAGTCTAGCTTTATACCTTTCAAGTGATCCATCACTTCTAGTCTTGACTTTGTAAACCCACCTACATCCTATTGTCCTTTTCCCTATAGGAAGAGACACAATGTCCCAAGTTTTATTGTCTTCAAGGGCTCTAAGTTCATTGTTCATTGCTTCAATCCAATGTGGGTTAGTTTTGGCTTCAAGATAGGATGAAGGTTCAACATGAGAGTGAATAGCTAATAAGCAAGCTCTATGTTTTGGGGAAAAAGACTCATAGGAAACAAATTTTTCAGGTGGATGAGAATCTCTTTGAGATCTTCTAAGAGTAGGTTGAGACTCTTGGATGTTTTGTTGAGACCTTCTCTTATAAACTATAACTTCTCTTGGTGATCCATCACTTCTTGGTGAAGATCTATCAAAAGGAGTATTCTCAACCTCATTTTGAGCATCATTATGTGAAGAAGGCAAAACATCATCATCATTATCAACATCATCATCATTTATCCATAAAAAAGAATAGTCATCTTCATGCTTGGGTTTATTTTCATTAAAGCCATTTTCTTCTTCTAAAAATATCACATTTCTTGAAACATACACCTTATCTTTTTCAATATCATAGCATCTATACCCTTTTTGAGTTTCGGAATAGCCAATAAAGACACATTGAATAGCCCTAGATGAAAGTTTATCATTTTTGTCATTTAAAATGAAACATTTGCAACCAAAGACTTTGAATCTTTTATAAGTTGGCTCCAAGTTAAAAAGTTTTTGAAAAGGTGAAATATTTTCTAAAACTTTAGAGGGCATTCTATTAATCAAGTAAATGGATGTTAAAATTGCTTCAGCCCAAAAATTTTTTGGAACATTTTTTGATATAAGAAGAGCTCTTGTTGTTTCAAGAATATGTCTATGTTTTCTTTCGGCGACTCCATTTTGTTGGGGGGTTTTGGGACAAGACTTTTGGTGTATAACTCCCTTTTCTTTTAGGAATTCTTCAAATTCATTGGAAATGAATTCTCCCCCGGAATCACTTCTAAAAATTTTAAGGTTTGCATCAAATTGAGTTTTGATCATGTTGTAAAAGTTTTTAAAATTCATAAGGACTTCGGATTTGCGTTTAAGAAAGTAAACCCAAGCATATCGAGAGTAATCATCCACAAAAATGACATAATAAAGCAAACCACCTTTAGACATAATAGGAGCGGGACCCCATACATCCGAATGCACTAATTCAAAAGGTGCTTTTGCAACAGAATTTCTATTTCCAAAAGGTAAAGCCTTAATTTTGGCTTTAATACAATCATCACAAGAGATCATTTCTTTACATTTCTCTTCCAAAAAAGGGATACAAGACATTTTTCCTAAACTTGAATGCCCAAGTCTTTGATGCCAAACTTGAATGTCACTCTTCTTGACTATATTGCAAGTAGGGTTGGAAAGATCCAAATAGTCAACATAGTAGAGATCATTTTTCCTAGAACCTTCCCCAATCGTCTTCTTGGAAAGATGGTCCTGTATCAAAAATTTATTTTGTGAGAAGACAATATCGCATCCATGATTTGTTATTTGAGAAACCGACAAGAGATTTAAGTTAAGTTTGGGAATAAATCTAACTTTTGGTATTTTAAAAACTTTTGAATTAAAATTTTGATCAATATTCCCAACACATTTGATTTCAAGAGGAGTTCCATCGGCGGTTTTAACAAATGGACACGATTCTTCCTTAGTGCATTCGGTAAGCAAAGAATTACAAGGGGTCATATGAAATGAAGCTCCGGAATCAAGAATCCAAGAGTACTTACTTGATGATGTAGATGCCACGGTTGCTCCGGAGATTGGAGAAGTCCCTCCTCCTTTGAAAAGCGGTTGAAGAGCATTAATAAGCTTTGGTTGGAGGGCACTTACAAGTTTGTCTAGGTCAAATCGATTGTTTTCTTCATACATTGTCCCAGCCACACTTGTCTTTTTATCAAATCTCCTCAATTTAGGACATCTAAGTTTGGTATGTCCTTCTTCTTGACAATGGAAACATATAATCTTCTTGTTGCCATTATTGCTATGCTCATAGTTTCGATTAAAGTGAGGAGGCCTATAAGTTCTCATATGAGCACCGGGTCTTGAGGTAGCAAGAACACTTTCACTCTTGTCTTTTGAAAAATTGAGTCTATTCTCCTCCATTTGAAGTTCCGCTATGGCTTCGTTCATAGATGGCACTTTATGCCTATGGAGCAAGGAAGTTTTGACTCCATCATATTCCGATCTAAGACCAAGAATAAATTTATAAAATTTCTCCCTTTGGATTTGTTTTTCTCTAACTCCAATGTCTCTTGGATCATACCATTCGGGTTCAAATAGAGCAAGTTCGTCCCATAATTGCTCCATTTCTCCAACATATTCTTTAATGGTCTTGTCTCCTTGTTGGAGACTTGCAATCTTCATTTGAAGATTGCACATGTAGGCCACATCCTTCATAGTGTGGGTTTTCTTGAGGAATTCCCAAGCTTCATGAGCAAAATTATGTTTTGCTATTTGGCCCATGGTTGTAGTATCAACACAAGCAATAATCCAAGTGATAATCTTGTGGTGTCCTATCTTCCACTCTTCCCATTTTCTCTCATATTCATTCATAGCCTTGTCTTTTTCAACTCCATCTAGTTCTTGAGCTTTACCATCTATGGTCTTGGTGAGGACTAATTGAGGTTCACTTTTTGACCCATCAACGAGTCCCCATAGGCCTTTACTTCTAATAAAATGTTCCATAGTTTTTGCCCAAGAAACATAATTTGATGAAGTTAATTTGGGAAGAGGAGTAGAAGAAGTTCTTTCATCCATAATGTGTACCTTGTAAAAGAGACGTTGAGGTAGTGCTAGGATGAAAAACAGCCACACAAAAATGAAGCTTTCGACGCGTCAAGGACTGCCACAATCTTCACCACCAAGGGAGCTTTATCCCGTCACAAATATCACCAAAAGAGGCCAGCAAAATAACAGCACCTTCTTGTGTCAAATTTCAGCCAACAATATATCGAACACTTGGAGTGCTTCACAGCTCCAAGGAAAGAGTAATAATTGGATCTTCCAAGCTTGAAAGACAGCAACACAAAGAGCCAAAACGAGGCTCTGATACCATGTAAATCAGGCCTGATCTTGAGAATACAAATGCTTCAAGAGATACACTCTTGAAGATCCCAACAACTTCAATAGGTAATACACAACCAAACCTCAAACTTGAGGAGAAGATACCAAATCTATTAATCTCAAGAGAAGAATACACAAGAGAGGCCTAAAAGCCTTAACCAAACAAGGGACAACAGTCCCATATATATAGTACAATGAAAGGGAGAGAAGAAGGAGGAGTTGGCTGTTGGGCCAGCTCCAACGGCTAGAAATCTAGCCGTTGGAAGCTGGTCCAACAGCTAGTTCCCTTTTACAAAAAAGGAAAAGGTAAAAATAGAAAAAGAAAAGAAATAAAAAATACATAAAAACGAAAAGGAAGCAAATAAAATAAAATACATAACACCTATGCATACATAGATATTCATATATACAAATCATATATGAAACATATGTATACTTACATAATGTCTAATATTTAAATTCTAACAGTAGGTTGGTAGTGGTGGCAAAGAGGTGATGGGACCAAAAGGTATGTGACACGGGTACGTGGAATTGCCCCACGTACCTGCTCCGGTACGTGGGTACACGGAAGCGGATACTGCTAAACTATTGGGTACGGGTTGAATTGGGTCTAGGTCAAACCCATCCAAACCATAAAAATCATTCGTTTTTACTTACGAAAAAAACGTCCAGCTCTACAGTAGAGCTCGACTTAGCTGTGTTTTCTTCAACCCTTGTCTACCGCAGTGATGACTAGGCGACGACGACGTCCGGCGGCGCCAGGTGGTGTCCGGCGAGTTGGCGACATTCGGTGGCAGCTAGGTAAGTGTTTTTTTTCCTTTTTCGCTATTAAAACTTAGGGTTTCATTTTCTTGATTTGGGGTTTTGTTTTTTTTTATTTGGGGATGTTTTGGTTTGAAGATTGAATGGTAAAACCGTCGATCTTTCTATTTTTTTCATATTTGTTTGATTTTGCATGTTTAATGTTTATCTATCGCTGGCTATTTTGGCTGCTTATTTGTCGCCTTGCCTGCCATTTATTTGTTGTTGTGCTGGCTATCTGTCGGGTGTTGAAGATTATCTCCAATCTTCATCAAACAAACTGTTGCTGCTGAGTGCTGATCAGCGAAGCTCAGGCGCAAGCCTAAAAATTGGGACGTGAATGTTGAGGACTTTAACTTAGAAGAAGACAATGAACTTGAAGTTGTTGTTTCAAGATTCGAAGAACCTTCTACTCCCTCAACATCTTCTAATGTGGAAGAAGAGGAGGACGAGCTATGTCACATGGGTGCGGGGTGCGGGTGCCAGTGAGGGATGCGGCAAGTTCCAAAAAAATTGGGTGCAAGTGTGGCGAGAGCATATGAATAATATATATATATATATATATATATATATATATATATACATATATATGTTATTTGTTGTATAAGTAATTTTACTTGTCTATATTTTTAAACTTTTTTTTATCAAGGTTACCTTGAATCGATATATCAATGAGAACTCAGCCAAAACATTTTTCAGAATGGCCAAAAATTATTTGACGCCATGTCGGGCCGCACCTACACTCGCACCTGGATCAGTGCGGTGTGGCGTACCCGTGTGGCTTAGAGGACGAGTTGGCATTGACTAAAATGATGATAATAATAGTGTTTTTATGATAAACGATGTTTTCTTTGTGTTTTGTTTGAGACTTTCTTATGAGATTATAAGTGTGAACTATTAATTTTTTTTTCATTTTATCATTTCTGAGAATATAAAATTTTCCATACCTGCGTATCCACAATTTTTTAAAATTACTATATCCGAACCCGTACTGCTGTACCTGTACCCTTGTGACATAGACCAAAAGTGATCATGATGGTGGTAGCAATGTTGATTGGTGGTGCTGGTTCCAGTGATGAAGTGATGGAATGAAAAATAAGCGTAAGAAAATATAAGGCCTGCTACAAATGGTCGTTTTCTACTTAAATTTATAAAACTTAGTTGAAAATGTGAGCATGCAAAGACTAAATCCAATCATTTAACAGTATGTCTAAAAAGCAAGATTTCTGAACCTTCTGTCTCTATGGATCTGCCAGACTATGTCCTGTTGTTGCTTTTTTCTTTTCTGTCTTTGGCAAAGGAAGACCCTCTGTCACCAATTATCAGCTGGAACTATCAGTGGGTAAATTCTATAAGGTTCCCCGCTTGCTAGGGCCTTGTGTTATTGATTATGGTTTTTCATTAAGTTTGTTATTTTTTGAAAGTAAAGGGAGCAACCTATCAGCCTGTTCAAAAAAGGGGCAGCACGCACCCGCGTCGACGCAATGCGGGTGCAGGTGCGGATGCAGCTGCTGCTCCGACTCGCATCCCAACTGCACCCTATTCTATTCCCTTTCAAAAACTTTTTTCCTCTTTCTGTTTCTTCTCTCTCTCTCCCTCTCTTCCTTTATTTACAGTAAGAAAAGAAAAAAAAAAGACAAATTAAGCTAAAAAACGACTATATATATATATATATATATATATATACACCCTCATCCACCCCTGCACCCAATTTTTTGGGAATGTGCCACATCGGCACCGGCATTGACACCCACAACGTGCATCCATGGACATAGCGAGCAATCCTTTTTTTTTCTTTTTTTCCTTTTCCTACTAATCAAGCTTGTCTTTCACTGCAAGCCCTAGGAAGGATCACGTTGAGAAATAAACATGGTTGTGGAATTTTTGTATCGTTAATTGAGTGAACTGTGAAGTTTACAATATAAATTAGTTTCTTGTATTATTTTGTTGTTTGGTTAAACAAATCATATGGGGAAACTGATTTTTGATCTCTTATAAATAATTTTGATGGAATTAGAAGGGTGGAGAACTATCGAGTATGCAAAGCAGAACCTGCATTATCTTTTTCTCGGAATAGTAGATACTCTGAGAGGAGCTTTTGTCATGAACAAATTCCTTTGTCTTCTTTTTCCTTCTAAGTGGTGGACCTCATGGTCAAAACTGCTAGTAGCAAAGCTAGATTAAATGCCCCACTGCCCATTCCTATAGTTGTGCCAAGTCTTAGTAGTCAAAAAGCAAGGTATCGCATGCATTTTATTGTTTAGAAAACACATGTCACAATGGGAATCAGAATTTCGTTCCTGACATACCCTTATACTGAAACAATATCAGAAGTTCAATAAAATGGAATATCCAAATCCAATATATTCTCCTGAATTTGGTTGAACAAGATAAATATTCATTATCATAATCATTTTAGCCTTTTAGGGTTACAACCCTTAAAAATTTGAATTATGAGAACTTTGAACATTTTTAATCTTTCATGTACATAATTAATATGATTGTAAATTGGAAAAATTGCAAAAGCAGATGTTCTTGTTTCAGGCCCTTCACATTTTATGAAGGATATCATAGAAGTGAATGATGTCCAACGTAGTAGAGTATTTCTCAAGTTTGTTCTCCTCCTGCTGAAGGAACATGTTAATTTTGGCAGTTGCTGCATTAAGTAACAAAAAAAGGATTATTGGAATAAAAAAGTAGATTGCCATTCTCTATGCATTTGTAGATTCTCAATGACTCGATCATTTTCATTATCTTGAAAGCATTGACAATGATCAGTTGGTTTCTACATCTCAACGCTTTTTGCCATCAATGTTGGAGCCTTTATCGTTGGAAACATTCAGTTGTTGGAGAGCAAGCTGTTGCTTTTGAGCAAGTAGTGTGATCCCTCTGGGTTGCAGTCCTGCAGATTGTCTCTATTTCTCAGAAAGCATTTTCCTATTTAAAATTATGGCACTCTTACTATGTCTTATATTCCACTTTTTATAACTTCATTATGAGCTAGCATATCTTGTACCTAGACGGACATTTTATCTTTCTGCTGGTTGTGGTTGTGTGCCTTCCCTCACAGATATTTTTTGCTTCCTGGTTATCTGATATTGTATGGTTTTATTTCCAGGAAAACGACAACTGTGGATGAGATATTGACTATTGATGTCAAGCCTGGTTGGAAGAAGGGAACAAAGATCACTTTTCCAGAGAAGGGAAATGAGCAACTAAACGTTATTCCTGCAGACCTTGTGTTTATTATAGATGAGAAGCCCCATGGAGTCTTCAAGAGGGATGGAAATGATTTGGTCATCAACCATAAGATACCTCTAGGGGAAGCACTTACCGGAACAACCATTAACTTGACTACACTTGACTCAAGGAATTTGTCAATACCCATTACAGAAATCATCCATCCTGGGTATGAAATGTTGATCCCAAAGGAAGGCATGCCTATTGCGAAGGAACCTGGTAAGAAGGGGAATCTGAGGGTAAAGTTTGATATTAGGTTTCCATCTAGGCTCACTGCTGAACAAAGGACAGGCCTGAGGCGGTTGCTTGTGGGAAGTTGATATTGGTATGCCTTAGAGTAGCCACTTATTGAAGTTGGATTAATGGTTAGCAATCATTATCTTAATGATGATAGTGGAACGGCTGTATCAGCCATGTTAGGAGGTCATGCCGATGCTTTTTTTTATTGAAGATTTCATTTATTGGTCTGCATCTTTGCATGAGCCACAAGTTATAGTGGAATATTTGGTGTATATGTCAGATTTGTTAGTCATTTGTAATTGAGTTATGTTGCTAAGAAATCCATCTTGTCTTGTTTGAGAGAAATAGTTAGTGGTTTCTGCTTTCCTTCCATCCTTTGTCTCCTGTGCCTCATTTTTTCCCCTTTTCACCCGCCCATCAAACGGGCCCTTATGCTTCTCTTGTCTATCTACTTAGCCTTGTTATTGCTGATGTGGACCATGTGCCCTGCTCGTACAAGTACAGTTAGGCAAAGCTTATCAATGAAATCTACGTGCGAGTGCATTATTGTAATTGCAAATTGTCAATATATTTGCCTCCTGATCTTTAATGATTCTGAATTATTATTTGGGTCACTGATTTAAGAGGCTAGCCCTTCTGTTACTTTCATGATTCTGCGCTTGTCCTGACCACAACCTGGCAACCTTCCTGCATATTGAATGTCTGGAATTGGCTGATTGTGCTGTGTAAAATGTCCAAGGAAGAAATGGTATGCCATAAACATCAGAAAACAGACTGCGCTCTTAGTTGAAGTTCAATCAGAGGCTTGAGAGACCCCGATATATGTGTTTGTGTTTACATGCGGCACATTCATGTAGACGGTATCATACTGTCTAGTGGGCCAAACCCCGCCTCTATTCTTTTCAAGCAAATTCTGTAAAAGTACTTGCCATGGTTTTCTTAGCAAGTAAACATGTTGGGAGTAACAGAGTTAATATGACATTTGCTTTTGTAAAACAGATGTAGGCTCAGCATTTCTTATGCCAACCAAAATGGGTCTGCCCGTGTAGTGCCCCATAATTATGGAGAGAAGTTGTAAGGGGCCTTCTACCTTCTAAATTTGGAAGAAAATTTGCCCCCACCAACCTCATTCCGTGTCAGTCATTCAACAATTATATAGGTTTTTAAAAGGAACATGATTATTATAGTACACTACGACCATGATTTGTGGTATTACATCCTTAACTTCCATAACAATTTTTACTTTAAAAAAAGAACAGCAACCTTCTGTGTTTAAAATGTTTTTTATCGCCACATGTAGTAAACTTGTGCTTATACCATCTTGACAGCACGCACATGTTCATCATCCACTACTGGTTTTTCATTTGTATCAAATTTTGAATCTCACGATGCATTGGATCTGATTGTGCTAATATACAAATCAGCCCAAATTACATTTATTTTTTTGTTCTAGCATCTAATGCCAGGGAAAACAAGTATATCATATCCTAGGACAGGACCACTACATATTTTCCTTTGGCATTCCTTAACTTCAAGGAATGAAAGGTGATAGATAATGTTCCTTGCTAATGCCCATCATTTTATGCATTTCCATGTCTACTGATCAAAAGGATGAACAAAGAGGCCTAGGTGTTACATAACCATTCCATTCTTTTCTTACTTTTTGTTGGTTGATATACACAGCAAGCAAATAGAATCACTTGCCCGTAGTAAGAATTAAAGGAGTTGAGATGGCTAACAGATAAAGAAATTGGATTCATCATCCATCTTTGATGCCTTCCGCAACAATCTCATGGGATGATGTGCATCCATCAAATTTATTAATACCACGCCTAGGGATGTCAACAGGTTGGATTCAAATCGGATATACCCTTAACCGTATCAATTTTTTCATATAATGCATGTTTGGATTCAAATACCAACAAAAAAAGTCATGTTTGAATCTGAAATCCAATTTCAAAATCTGAATCTAAATCCAAAATCCGATCTCACAATTTGAATCTGATCCAAATTTGATTTTTAAATTGATTATCAAGCATTGGATATAGGATATTTATTTGAAACTAAATTCAATCCGAATCCGATTGGATATTTATGTATATCTGAATCTGATCGGATGTCATTTCATAAATGTGAACCTGATCAGATTTCCCAATCAAATATTACATTTTTTTCATACCCGATTTTTTTTAAACGATTTGGTCAGATATTCAATCCAAATCAGATATATTGACATCCCAAGCCAAGCCATACAAAAAAGGATATGTAAAACGAAAGTGATTAGCGAGTGATTTCAAGAAGAATAGTGATGAAAAAGAGGCAATTTCAGAGGTAGGGCCACTAGACAAAGTATTGACGAAGAAAAGGTTTTGGTTGATTAAGTAAATATAATAGAAATTGAGCCTTCTCTCAAGTATATTTCTAATCTTTAGCAGTCAATTTTGATTATCTGAGATCAATAGGTAGTTGAGGTGATGTCTTTCACTCAGAGGTCAAATAAATGGTTTGAAGGTTGAAGCTGCAGATTAAGTTCTCACTCTTTGAAAAAGTGCACACCTGGCTTAGGATAAATCTTTACTTTTGTTCTGACAACCATAGGCAATGGAGTAACTTGGTGAATATATCAGGGACTGAATTTCGATGCAGACTTCATTTTCTTTCATACTAAGCCAGTCTCCCATGGGAATACCCATGGATATCAAAATGTGAAGCTCCAACTATTTGATTTTCTGGGAAAGACTTTGATTAAGGCTCTAAACAAATATATACAGCATGCCCAGATATCTCATACCTCAAAAGCTACATGGGAGGATTATCATGCAATCTCTTTTTTCTGATTGACCAAATGTGCCAAATAACTATATGAAAGCAAAGTCTCCAACATCTCGTGTATCTAAAACTAAAGTTGAACAATATTTAAGTTCAGAGATAATATTAGCATGGCGAATCCAATGCTTTTTTTTACAATTTAATTATGAACTTTTCGACTTTTAACTGCCAAGAAACATGATAGGAAAAGGTGTTCTGTTTTGATTCGTAGTGATGCTGACATATGAAACACCTATTTGTTATGGATATGATATGCCCTTCTTTGGAAGTCAGTCAAGAGCAAGAAAACAGATCTCATATGTTAAGAAAGTAAACCACTTCGCCCTAAGGTTTGCTTTCTTGAACCAAATCCATTGCCTCCATTGGCTTACATGCCACTTTGCTTTGATATGCTTCCAAATTGTCAGTGAAGAGATTAAGCCAACTATTTTGTTTTGAAACAGCATTTAATCATCACAGCAGTTGGTTGTAGGTCTAGAAGTCCACAATCGTCACCCTTAAACTGAGACTCCAAAGTGATGTCAGAACTGAGAATGCAATGGATGAGCCAGTTGAGGCTGTAGAAGAAACGACCTTGTTCCTCTCTTAAAAAAGCCATGATAAAAAGGAACACCTCCCTAGTTGTCATGCCCAAAGGACATAAATTCATTTCCAACCAACGACTGAAAGTTTTCCATGATCGTATCCTTAGGCCTCCTAATGCCTTTCAATGACATTGAGGACGCCCTGCAAGATTTGATAATCTATTATATCACATGTATGTCTAACTGTGGTATAGATTATCAAATCCTGCAGGGAAACATCACGGTATTCGAAAGGCATTAGGAGGCCTTGGAAAAGATCCTGAAAAACTTCTAGTGGTTGGTTGGATAGGAATTTATGTCATAGTTAGACATATCAAAGTATAATTAAGGAATTGCATAGATGGAACTATCTTTTGACTAGGAATCAGGTTGTAATATATAAACCTCCCAAGTAGGCAAGTAGCTCGGTCCTGCCCTACGATCCTACTGAGAATCTCTTTCATTCTATTTGTCATAAACTTAGCAACTAACTTGCATAAGGAGATGCAAAGGATTGTGGGTCTGTAATCCTGAGTTCTGGTCACTCTTTCATGCTTTTGGAATAAGGGCAATGAGAGACCAGTTAATTTCCTTACCAATTTTCCGGATTCTGATACATCATTCTAACAATTTGAAAGGGGGATTCGCAGAAGGATGTAAGGAACACATACTGGGCCCATGCACTATCCCCACTAGAGGCAAAAACTATAGCTCAGACCTCCTCTCAGGCGACAAGCTGCCAAAAGGTGTAGCTCTCCACTTCAGTGACCTGTTGCCCCACTCTTAGGTTGTTGCCAACCTCTCCTAAGCTTTTCCTCACAAACCAAAAGAGAAGAGAAGTAGGTTCAACAAATGCTTGAAGCTTATAGGTCCGTTACATTCTACCTATGAATCGAATTCATAGTCTTGTGCCCTCTAGCCAAGTTTTGGAAGAGTAGTTATAAGGGCTGTACAACGAGTTGAGCCAGATGGAGCTTATCAAAACTCGACTCAAACTCGACTCATTTGTAAACAAATTAAGCTCAATGGATGATTTAAATGTTAAAGGAATTGAGTCTAAGCTGTAAGAACTTGACTCGTTGAACTTGACTTGGCTCGCTTACTTGATGAATGCTAAAATATATTGAAAGAATGGTTAAATGAGTAGCAACTAAATGAGTTAAACAAGTCAAATAAGTTAACAAGTTAAAAGAAATGAGGCATGCTTTATGGACACGAGTTAAATAAATTAAACAAGTTGAGCTCGAACTTGATGCTGTATTATCAAGTTGAGCTCGAGCTTGTTTTATGGAGCTCGACTTGAATTTGAAACGAGCGTGTGCTCGAGTTTTCTGAGTCGGGTCAAGCTATAGTTTTTTTAGTCGAGTCGAGCTCGACTCAGCTCATGTGCAGCCCTAGTTGATATGAGCTCCTTTTGAAAGTCATTTCATCCTTGCTTTCGGATGCCATGAAGTACATTTGGATGTTCCTCTTCGTCGTGCTGAATAGAACAAATCCAGCTTAGTTCAACCTTGATGCCATGATTTCTTCATGCTGTAGATGACATTCGATGCTTTTCATATTTATGCCGTTAGCCTTCCTAGTTGCACAGTAGTGGGATTCCATGAAACCCCAAGATAGCTTGATTTATTATTGTTGGTATTGTCAAATGCAATTACTCTTGTTATAACACCATATATAGATGGGGGCTCTTTAATTATTTGAAGGCAAAGCTGTTAAATGGTTTGATCCGTGGCTCCTCCCTGTGTATTGTGACTTTCATATGTAGCATCTTATTGGAGATTTACTATTGCAATTAAAGTAGTCAGTCCTTCCAAATGGGTGTCCCTGACAGTGGTGGTCCTTTTCATTGTATTGGCAACTTCTCAGTCCATTGTGATGCCTGCATTAATTCCAAAGTACACTAGATAGAGACAGAGAGAGAGAGAGAGAGAGAAAGATGATTTTGCTGAAAGACTTTCTTTTCTTTTCCTGTTCCTGTTCCATTTGGACCAAGAAGAAAGCGCTTTGGCTAAAGCAGAAGCGACTTGACATACCAACCATCAAGTAAGGACCTTAAATATTTCCAATGCAATCTTGGTGGGATGAAGGCTTCCCTCACCTTTATTGATCAAAAGATAGAGCTGTACAAAAAGAAATCATTTGTAGGACACAGGACCAAACTTGCTGAACCAGTAAGGGCATATCAGCAACACAACCAAGACACTAAAACAAGAAGAAACTCAAGGTTAAGTTGTTCAGTCCAAGGATGAGATAGGTCTAATAGCTCTGAGCATCGGAGACAAAAGTTAATCCAGAAGCTGTAGATGGCATATTGCTGTAGGATACAGAAATCTTATCAGAAAATTGATTGAGGACTGGGAAACGCCTCAACATTGCATTCCTACCTTCAATATTTATCTCCAAAGACTTTCAAAGGCCCTCACCAGTGAAGAACTGAGGATAAAGCTTCTGTATCTCATTCAAAGATTACCTTCTTTCTCTTTTTCTTTTTCTTTTTCTAAACGTTACCAACTTCAGACGTTAAAGTCTGCCTCGCAAAATGTAATTGCCTTTATTTTTATTTTTTATTTTTGGATTTTGCCTTTGCTTCAGCCTTTACCGGTAATCGTGTGAGGCATTAGTGTGTACCACGTGTATGCACAGGCTTTTGGTTTTTCAAGCTACATGAAGCACATTCACGTATATTATATAAAATTGTTACTTTGGTAACTGTAATTTCACCCTTCCTATCATCATCGTTTCCTTCATCATCATCATTCTTCTTATTGTCATCATCTTTCTTCAATTGGACATGAATGCCATGTGACCGTGGCACCTTATTCACTACGCAAGCCAATAAAGTAATATCCTTAAAATCGTCCACTGTGTTATTGCACCCATAAAACAATGGAAGTTAAAAGGGAGTAACATAGCTGGTTGAACTGATTGGTGGCTGGTCGCTGAGAGCCTCATTGTCACTTTGATACCTATAAATGCTATTTTTCAAAACTACAAAAGATAGCAGGTGCTATTTTCGGATTGAATGAAGTAACTACAAGTTTACCAGTCCTGATAAAACAATGGTAGAAAAAAAGCCGAGAACAATTGAAGGAATTAATGTAACTGGTTGAACTGGCAGGATGGTGGGAGCCCATTGGTCAGTTTGATTTTTGTAGGCACTATTTTTCTAAACCACAAAAGGTGGTGGGTGCTACATTCGAGTTCAATGGTGTAACTGGAAGTTCACCCAGTCTCAACCCCAAGGACAAAGAGAAAGAGAGGAGGCTCCGGAGGCTCCGGCCTTCCTTTGGAGACGTAGGTTCCTGATATTCTTTTTTATTTGTAGAAGTTTAATCTTGTAGATTTGACATTGTCCCAAGTTGAAGAGGCAAAACTAAAGCCACCATGAGCTGACGAGAAACCACAGATGCAGGCAGTGCTTAGTATAAAAAGATTATGGAGAAACAGGGAGAATCGAATCCATCTAGAGTAAACTGTGTGTGACCTTTCATTCTTTGCACCCTCCTCTTGCTTCTCGGTGCTCCCAATTTTATCATTTCAATCATCATCGGCTCCATGAGTAACAACTATTTAGACACTTACAGCAAGGTGTACGTGGAACCGGCCGAGATCTGTTTGTCATAAGAGTTCAACCTAACTTTCCAACTCAACTGTGCAAATTTATGTCATTCATCTTATAAGCCATGTTAGAAAAATATAGAAGGGGAGGCAGTTGCAACGGATATACTTGCCTGGCCTTCATATATTTGAAAATGGTAGGACGGTATACCTGATCCTTCAAGCCATTGATTTTAATCTTGTGTTTACTGCTGACGTTGGTTGACAGAAATTAATGGCTGCTGAAACTTATGATAAAGTAAATGCCAACTCCAGAAGAGTCTCCAACTACATTTTACATTCACCTACCGGACATAATTTTGTCTGTTGCAATATTTATGCTCTCCAACAATTAGAACATGAACAAATCAACACGAATTTCAAGACAGTAATCAGTCTAGGAAAAGAACATAGCAAAAGTATGCTGGTTCTTTTTCATTTTTGTAACAGAGAAATCACTTTCCTGGGGCAGGGACAAGATTCGGCATATCGACTTGCATATAGCTGGTACCAATGTTTGGCGTTTGTTGGAATCATAGTCACAGGAAGCGCATCTTTTTTTGGGGAAAGATGCCATAAATAAGTAAGCTGTTTAAAACTTTAGAAAAAAACACCATTTTTTGGAAAAAAAAAATGCCAAAACGAAAAAAATGCACAAGTTTTTAAATGTTTTTTTTTGTTTTTTCATTTTATTCATTTTTCATGTTTTTTAAATGCCAAACTGCTTGTTTTCATCTTCTAATTTTTATTTTTTGTAAATTTACTTATTTTTTAATGTTTGTGTTATCAGTTTCTCACTTATTAGAAAGCTTACATTATTTCATTTTTTTTTATCTTTCTTTCAAGTACCTCACCAGTTAAAATGTAAGAAAGGTTTTTGTAACTACGGTTTGAATATGACCATAGACTAGGGATTCCCAAATTATGTGGTCTTAGGAGTTTCCCAAATTATGTGGTCTTAGGAGTTAGGACAGATCCAAATGTACCAGTGATGATCAATCAACCTGAAATTTTGCAATACTTCTCAACTAGGAAAAATTAGACCTAGCACCAAATAAAACTAGAATTAATTAATAAGGCAACTATGAGAAAGCTTTAAAAAAAAAGGTTCGGCGTTGGCACCTAGTTCTCTTGTGCAGCTTGGTCCAAGCCTACACACCCGCCAGGGGCCGAGCTAAGGCAGGGCCCTCTTGGGTCCT
The DNA here is from genome assembly GCF_008831285.2 of Nymphaea colorata. Lineage (NCBI taxonomy): Eukaryota > Viridiplantae > Streptophyta > Magnoliopsida > Nymphaeales > Nymphaeaceae > Nymphaea > Nymphaea colorata. The sequence continues at coordinate 11,343,008 of NC_045143.1, forward strand.
AGACCCGCCTGAAAAAAATCTTTTAAAAAAATTTACTTGTAAATTTAAAAAAAATCACTTGTTATATATAAAAGTTATATATAAAAATTTTGAAAAGTGATATTTAGGTTGTAGTTAAAATTTTAAAAACTTTAATTCAGCCCGTCTAATGAAATTCTGGCTCCGCCCCTCAGACCCGGCATGTCGACCCTACATTAGAGTCTGGTCTAAGGGTGGTTTCCGGGTGCAACTGGGCCTGAACCATGCTCAGTCTAGTGCTGCATGCTGGGTCAGGAAAAGTTTCACGTTCGAAACACATCAGGTTCCTTCAGATATAACAGAAAGTGGGCCTGGAACCTGGAAACTGGCCACATGCTTATGACATGAACCACCTAACCTGTTTCATCCACGATACGATCGCCCGTCCGCATCTGCTACGATTTTCATTAGATCAAGAAGAATATTATGAGGCTTTCCTTTGAAGAAAATATCAAATATTATCAATTCAGAGGCAGTGCCGATGATCTGCTTAGAATACAGCCAGTAAGAGAGGACGGCTATCTTTTTTTTTTCTCTTTCTTTCTTTCTAGGTCGAACATAGAAAAAGGCTGAGCTGAACCTTCATGGGAGAAGTAGCAAGGCCTTGCAGGTACGGCTGTTCAACTAGTCAAGCTAACTAGAGCTCTACTCGAAGTCGCTCCATAAGCTTGACTCATTTGTTAAACGAGTTATGCTTGAGTTAATAAAAAAACTTGACTGCATAAATGAGTCGAGCTCGAATTAAGTAGGCTCGGCTCGGTTAAACTTGTTTAAGCTTGAACTAGAGAAAATAAATGATATGTCTTGTAATGTTATCACAAAAGGTAGATGGGTCAAATGGATGTGCGCCCGAGCATGAGGCTCATTATTCTGCTGCCTCTTTCCTTAAAAATTAAAATTTTTAATGAAATACTCGGCTCGGCTAAAGTTTGATCGAGCCAAGTTTGAGTTTTTAGAGCTCGAACTGAGCCGAGCTAGAGCCAAGCTCGAGGTAATGAACTTTAAGCGAAAGTCAAGTTTTATTTGAAATACTCAAGCTGATTTGAAGCCACCTTAGCTCGGCTCGACCTCGGCTCATGAACAGTCCTACCTGCAGGTCTTAGAAAAGTGAGTGAAAGTGAGGGCTTGCGGCAGTTGGGGATGCCTTGACCATGGAGCATGAAGTTACAGCGCAGTGCCATTTTAGTCACTTGTAAGGTCGCCATTCTGGGCCCTACTTGTCCCTCTCAATAATTTTCTTTGAATGGCCAACATGCGTGACTTCAATGGGCATGCCTGTTGACTTCAAATATACCCTCAATTCTTCTCTTATTTCATTATTACATCTCTTACAAACTTTTAGTTTTTTTTTTTTTTTTTTCCTTCAAGAGAAAGAAAAGGCCAGTGGCCTTAGGAGATGACAGTTGAGTCTGAGTGATGCCGATCCATTTCCTTCAGGTTTCTACCTACCGTCGTTCATAGTCGGTAAACCTTTTATATCATAGTTAGTAAACTCATGACTCTGACTATGCCATCGAGTTAGAGCCGATTTAGTGACTCGACTGGATTAAGCCGTAATATTTAGTAGAGCGTAATATTTAGTAGAGTAGATCTCTTTTATAAATAAATGATTAAAACAAGTTTCTAAGAACTTTCTGTTCGAATTTTTCTTGATTAACTAAAACTAAAACTGAATGATATGTAATATGTGCATTTAGGTATATTTAGTAAAGTTTATATTTCGCAATTCAAAAAGAGCAAACTTTAGTATTCAGCAATAAACGATAAAAAAAAAAAAGACAAAAAAACATATTAGTTACTTGACACTTGACAATCTTAGTTTGACTCGGTGAACTTTGATCTGTCTCCCAGTAAATGGACTATCCTTAACCGATTCGGGCTACTCGCAGCGAGGATCGACAAGCTTGCTAAGTCTGGCTTATATGTGCTTCCACGCTTCCAGATCGACCTGTACCAACTACCCCATGTATCAAATACAATGATGTTTAGAAAAATAAACTTCCTTTTCCAACTAAAATCACCAAAAAGGCGGAAACGCATTGGCAGTGTTGAGCGAAACTCCTTATCGTCAAGAAAAACAACAGGCTGTTTTCCAACAGCCGCCTTCGGTTTCAGATATCCTTGGAAGACCTTCCACAGTTGTTAATCAGAGCCTGGCTGCATCAGAAATTTCAAAAAGGAAAAAGATGGCTTGTTTTCCGGAAATGAGGGAAAAGAATGCGGGCCTTAAACGGAACGCCTACGCGGCTATATCACCTAAATATTGACGTTCTCCCAAATTTTGTCTGCTCATGGCAACTACCACTTTGATTTGAATTCATTTATCAGCTATGAAACTCAAATAAAAATATCTAAACATTGGAACAAAGTAAAAGTAAACCCACATGAGCAATCTCGCTTACATGTACAAGCCTTTCTTTTGCAGGCACAGCCATTCACTCAGCATTTGTTGCAAAGGAACACCCGCTGGAGACCTCCAAAAAAGAAACAAATTAGAGGGCATGAAGAAGTGGTCTGTCAATCTCCTTAGAAGACCAACATGGAAGAAATGTGAGAAGACACTCTTAAATACAAGAATACATTTCCTTTCTGATGCTTGGATTTCTAGTGGACAAAATAACCCTCTGCAAATCTGCCTTGTTTTAGAAGATACACATATATACGGCACATTTTTGAACGAAACAAACAAGTGAGCAAACATAAACCGCCAAATTTTCCAACAAATGCAGCTTTCTTCATCTTTCTGTATGAAGACCACCGTTTCATACAGATTGCAATTGCACGCCTGTTGGCATCACTTGGAACAAACAATTGATTTGGTACTCAAAGATACTGTCAAGGGCAGATGCTCATCTAGGCATCAAACCTCACAGCATCATAAACAAACTCCTTTTTGAGTTTCACATGAGATTATCCAAAGAACTGGATGCATGCCTGCTTCATCAACCCTTGAAATCATCATCAACTTTCAGGGAGCCATCCTTCATTAGATTAATGCTTAGGCTCTTGAATCTCTCTCTTGAATAGTGACGAGAAGCCATTCTCCAATCCGTTCCCGTTTTCATCATGGATATAAATTCCGCATAACTGATGCGACCATCCTTAAGAAAGACAAAGATAGCAACGATAAACAATAACGAAAATAATTAACTTGAGAATTGATTATGATAGTCAACAAACTCTTCATGCAGAAGCCACCTCACCTTATCTGTATCTACCTCACGCATAATATCATTTAATACTTCACCATCAGTTTCTCCATATTCATCCATCAGTGCTTCCCTTAGCTCATCCATTTCAATATAACCACTTTCATCCTTGTCAAAAAACAAAAAGGCTCTTCTAAAGTGCTCGTCATTTTCCATCTTCTGCAAGTGGACTGTGACTGTGACAAATTCCCCATAGTCCAATGTTCCATTCCCATCAACATCGGCCTTCAATTGTCCCATCCATTGCCACAAAAGTAACAAGAAACAAGATTTTAACAGGATCAGCTCAATTTAAGAAAACAAACAATCAACAGCTGGAAACAGGCAAATCATGTAGAGCAAGAAAATCCATATAGTTGTTCAAAGTTGTCCCAGGCTCCCAGCCACCAAAAACCAGGAAAGCATGATGTTAAATTTTGGAGACCCACATTAATACATGGGGCATCAATGTTTATATGCTTAGGATGAAGATTGATATAACAGGAATTCCACATAACTGTTTGCCAAGGCATTCATTGAACAGGATTAACATTGGGATAGTTTACTACTTGTGTAAGAAAGGTCTGATTGCTATTAGACCATTCCTTACAATTATGTGTGACCACTGCAAAAGAAAAGGGACAAGGAAAATGGAAAGAATGTGGATATGCATGGGGAAACCATCTTCAACATTCTATGAACCAGTAAGCAATACTGTAGCACCTTACACCATTTCACCTACTAACTGAGACATTTGCCCACACCCATTTATAACTAGATACAAGTTTAGCAAGAATATCTACCTTATTGAACATAATATCAGCAAAGATGGAATGAGAATCTAGTTCAGCTTGTTTTTTCTCAAGGTGTTGGCTGTTAGCTATATCCACCAAAAATTTATCTGAATGAAGTCTAAACAATGCTTAATTCACTCCACAGCTAATGGGTATACTGACAATAGGTTCTATGTATTTATTATCTACACAGCCATGCTTGAGAAGGACAAATTGTAGCATGAGACATAGATAAAATGGCTATGTAGTCCATGTCAAATGCATTGAAGTTGACTAGATCGTTTTTCCAAGTCAAGCAAGCTAGATATAAACCTCATCCAGGTGAAAGCACTTGCTCATTATGACAGTGCAACTTGACATTCCAGCTACTTCCTCCATTTCTATAAAACTTCAACTAGTGGTGTAAGCATTTCCAAGTCAACTTCAAGTCCTTTTGTCGTCTATTCACAGAGATAACTCCTCCCAGTCTAAGTCCTCAGCAGTCATCACATACTCCTGCCGAGCTACATTCAAGATATGTTTGTCCCATTTTACAGGTTTGAACAAGCATACTCAGATCCCTTAAGGGGGTTACCTATTGCTATGCCTTGGGCTTATTTGGCAGCAGAGACCGAAGGTTTTCCCAATAATGTGATAAGAACAAGCTGGAATCCATTTTTTCAGCATTATTAAGCAATATTTTGAGGTCTCCAGACTCCAACTTGGCCTGTTTGTGGTGCCAGACACACATTAACCTAGTGCATGTGCAAATGACTCACGAATAGATTGGTGAGCATGGGCATTTGTTGTTACTCGGTGACAAGGAGATTAGTTCATGTTATACATTTCATGACTAACAAGATAAAACGTGAAAGGCATAGGAAAATTGAAAAAGCAGTTTACCTAGTGCATGTGCCAGACACACATTAACCTAGTGCATGTGCAAATGACTTACGAATGCCAGACACACATAACCTAGTGCATGTGCAAATGACTTACGAATAGATTGGTGAGCATGGGCATTTGTTGTTACTCGGTGACAAGGAAATTAGTTCATGTTACACATTTCATGACTAAGAAGATAAAACGTGAAAGGCATAGGAAAATTGAAAAAGCAGTTTAGCTGTTGCAATCTACAAAAATCCATGACCAAAAAAAAGGAACTAACTAACAAGCAAACGTACTGCTAAGTAATTACCGCTTCCATCAACATTTGCATTTCAGGCTCAGCTAACTGGGATCCAACTTTCTGCAGACCAGCTTTTAATTCCTCAAAAGTAATTTTTCCATTGTTGTCAGTGTCCATCAATCTAAACATGTCTCTTATGATTTCTACTTCTTCAACAGACAAATGTTCCGCAATTACCTATTACATTCACCAAGCAAATTAGAATTAAAAGAGGAAATAGCCTGTTGCAGCAAGAATCTTAAAATAGGAATGAAGTTCAAACAATCAAATACGATTGGTGACAATTAAATGATAAGCACTAACCCTCAGGGCTTTCTTTTTGAATCTATTCATCATAGAGAACTGCTTGAGCCTTGACCTCACAATATCTCCCAGAGGAACATTTGGAGCCTTTTTAGCATTTTGTAACCAAGGATGATCTAAATCCAAGAAAATTTCAAGCATAAGCAAGCAGAGTTTAATAATCTCAGTTTTCAATGTAAAATAATCAGTTAGAGATATCATGATACTGAAATAAAACATGGTTATCAAACAAACTTAAAAATGTGGTAGTACTCTTCCTTCTCTGCCATTCCTATTTGCCATAGCAAAGGACATTTTTCACACTCAAATCACACTCCTTGTAAGGCAGATTGCATATTACATCTGCTTCAGCTTCACAAACAACGATTAAAGCTTCTCAGGGCAAAATCAACACTATTAAGAGACTTCATGTCCTTCCTTTGCATGGTCAGCTACGTCACATGGATGCAGGGTGTGGATGCAGCAATTTTGAAAAAAAAATTAGGTGCAGATGCAGCGATGATGCACAGCAAAGAGGACAAATATACATGTGCTGAAACTTCCTCATGACAGAAAAAAACATAAGTACTTTTGAAAACAGCTCCATGCAGTCAGAAATCAAATTATGCAAATGAAAAACTGTAACTATGGTTTTGTCAACCTGGCCCTAACAAATAGATCCAGAAGACTAGAAGGCAACCTCCATTTAAGCACATAAATCAACAATAATATAGCAAAAAATGGGGACAATGGTCATTGGGATGAGCAGTGACATTAGCACCCTGAAAACACATTCCTACTAGAACTTCATCCACTCAAAACCATGGAAAGGACGAACAAATGAAAAGTCGCTATTCTAATCCCCTTGTATGTGAGCTAAAGCTCATAAATCTTGGTCATTTTATTCATGTTGAACCTACCAAGAACCTGCTGAGCTGTCAACCTTCTCCTTGGATCAGGCTCTAGCATCTGGCGAACAAGACTTTTTGCAGTGTCAGAAACTTTGGGCCAAGGATCTCTCTTGAAGTCAACGACGCACCGAAGAATCGCCTGAGCAACACCTTGCTCGGTTTCTGCATGCATTCCAACCAGACCATTAAATGAAAACATGATCAAGGAATAATAGGATGCTTATAGCTACATGCTAGCATCAACCGAACGACATGATTACAGAAAGCGCACAGCCCCATCTAGTTGTGCATGAACCATCAAATAAAAAGAGTATCATCAGAACCAACCTGCCCAAAACGGCGGTACCCCACACAACAGAATGTAGAGGATTACTCCTGCACTCCACACATCGACCTCCTGCCCATAATTGCGCTTCAAAACTTCCGGTGCCATGTAATATGGGCTTCCTACAATCTCTGAAAATCGTTCACCTGGTTCAGCATCACCATGAATAAGTAACCAAACACGGCCTAATCGCAAGAAATTTGCAGATTGCAGATTAACTCCAAGATTTGCAACACGTAACAATGTAGATCTTAAACAAAATTTAGCAGAAATACAGAAAAAGGGGCAAACTAAGTATCTCAAAAAGCAAATAATCTCTAACCCTTCTTGTCGTTCGAAATCTTGTCACAAGATTCTCATGAAAAACAGTCGGCAACTGAACAGTTGCTCCGACAACCGTGAATCACAAATTCAATATAGTTCATTCAATCAACAAAGGAGGAGGAGGAGAAGAAACCTGGTTTGAAGAAGACCGAAAGTCCGAAATCAATCGCTTTTAGCAGCGAATTCTCCTTTTTATTTGCGAACAGAAAATTCTCTGGCTTCAGGTCTCTGTGAATCACGCCGTTTTTATGACACATCTATGAAGAAAGAGCAGAACAAACACCGCTAATCCAAATTAAGCAGACGAAGATAGAAGGAGAAAGCAAAAAGAGTCAAAGCACCACGAATTACGGAAAGGCGAGAAAACAATGGTGAATTTTACAAAGAAGCAGGGGAGAGGGAGGAGAGTGGCCAGACCTGGACGACCTCCACGATGGTGCGGGTAACGGTCGCGGCGGCGCGCTCGCTGTAGTGGCCACGAGCGACAATTCGGTCGAAGAGCTCCCCGCCCTCGCAGAGCTCCATGACGAGGTGGACGGCGTCTGCGTCCTCGTAGGTGGCGCGGAGCTTCACGACGTTAGGGTGGTCGGGAAGACTGCCCATGATGGCTACCTCCCGCCGGACGTCCTCCACGTCGATGGCTGTCCGGAGCTTCCGCTTGGAGATAGACTTGCAGGCGAGAGCCTCGCGGGTTTCCCGGTCGGTACAGAGGTAGGTGATGCCGAACTCCCCTCGCCCGAGCTCCCTCCCAAGCACGTACTTATCGGTGATGCAGCTCCGGCCAACAGGGACGTCCTTCAGGACCCGCACGGCCGGCACCGTCCCCGTCCCACCGTAGTTGCCAGCAAATGGGTTAGGCCGCTGCTCCTTTCTTTTCCGCCGCTTTTTCTGCTTCTGTTGCTCATGGCTTTGCTGCTTCCCCGGCGAAGCGGACTCCGAGGAGCAGCAGAGGCAGTTCCCCATTGCCTCACCTTACAAACCACCAACGACTCTCTCCCTCTCTCTCTCTCTTTCTCTCTGGAATTAAGAATAGAGAAGGAATCTCCCGTTGGAAGGATTAGTTGATGGGTGGTGGTGGCGGTGAGAAATATCTCTCTCTCTTCTTTTCGCTCTTAATGAGAGGGCAGAAGGACAACTGTCGTTAGTATTGGTGAGGACGGTGGCGGGAAGGACCAGGCAACAGTAGTAGTGATGGCGGCGGCAGGCGGAGCTCCGCCTCTTCCGCGTACCTGTCGAGGCGAGGAAGACGACCGAAAGGGGCGAGAAAAGAAGAGTCCAGGAGGGAGAGATCATCACCATCATCCCATCATCATCATCATCATCCTCTTCTTCTCCTCTCTCTCCTCCTCCTTCCACACCATCCATGATCATGATCATGGTCGTTGATATGAAAAAAAAATTCTCATTTTCCTCATTAAAATAATTAGCAAGCAATCTTTCGTTCGGTCCCCTTTTTTTCAAACTCTATAAAGTGTCTACTATACCCTTAATCTTTCTATCAAATGACATCTCTAGACCCTGTGCTTGTGATGATGGCCCTCACGTGCGGGCGCCCACGCGGATCAGCCGCGTTCGGCAGTTTTTATGGCAAAAACTAAACTGGATCGGGTAGGGTCGAATCCTGAACCGGGAAATCGGATCGGCTCAGTGAATCGGTGATTCTGCAGTCCAGGGGAATAACGTCGGCTTGATAAGAAAAAACGTTAATTATACAAAAATAAATTGAAAATAACCTGCAAGCAAAATTCAAATTAAAGGAACTTAACCGGTGAATCCCAATGACTTCATCATTGATTTGTTCTCTCAGTTCCCTTTGAAAAGTTGGATGGTTGAGATCAGCCAGAGTTTCTTTCGCAATTGACATTGATTTATGTACATGTGGGTCAGATCCGGTGGATTACTTTTGGCATATTTTATTGCTCCCAGCCTTGACTTTAAGCTGACGTCTTTAGGGCCTTCACAATCTCACACCCGTCCCGTTTATTGACTGCTTCTTTTCGGGATATAAAAATAAAACTAAACAACTTTTGTGGCAACATTTTGAGCTTGTGAAAATTATTAAAAAAAAAAGCGGTCAAGCTTAAAAATGATATTATTTTAACAGTATAATTGGTCGACAACTTGATCATCAATTTAATTTTTATGAGTATTACTCTTTTAAAGTAACTGTAAACAGCAATAATATATGAAAGATTAATATTTTGATGAGAAAACAAAAAAACTTGTATTACTTCTTAAAAATATCCTATATTTGGCCCGACGTCGAGCCAGTTCGGTTGGGTTTGATAAGCCCGGGTGGGTTGATATTTGTTAATGTTTAGTTTATTAATATATATATATATATATTATTTTATTATAATTAATTATATTTATATATTATTTGATATTAAAAATATATTTTTTACTTTAATCGACCTGAATTCAAGCCGAACTCTGGCTCGGGCTTGAATGGTCGTGCCAGGCCCTGACCGAGGTTTCAACCCGAGCTAAGTCGACCCAGTGCCAGACTTAGTTATAAAGGAGGGATTTCTAGAAATTGATGATATTTACTACCATAAATGTGGGCCCATTGTCCCCAAATGGCTTTTGAAAGAAATTAAAGTAGTTGTTAGCCCGTGCAAGTTTTAAATATTATGATATTTTATGAGCTTGTTCACTAACATTTTTGAGGTGCTCGAAAATTTTTAATTTCTCTCTGATAGTTTACTTTACTTCTTTCAACTTAACTAAATATTTGCACATTAATTTTTACCTTAAATATAATACCGTATTTGACCACCAAGTTTTGGATATTGTTTTATTTCTGTTTATTAAATTTCATGGTTGTACGCAGGGGGGCGCCTGGGCCATGGCCTGGGTGAGCCCAGGAAATTTTTTTTTTTATGTAAAAAATCATTTTTTTTTTTTAGTTTGGCCGGACCCTTCGCTCCTCTTGGCCCTACCATCGCTCCTCTTGGCCCGACTCTCGAATGGTTTGGCTTGCCCTTGAAAAAAATCCTGGTTCCGCCCATGGTTCTACGTGGCGCATTGCAATTTTAATATGGTTTGAAAGGTTCATCAAATGGCGTTAAAAAGTTATGACACTGTAAGCCAAGAGCACGTCCAACTTAGGAACAGAAGTATCTGATCTAAAATCCAATCTGAAACGAACCGGATTCCAACCGAACCTGAAGCTCCAAAAGGTGGTAGTATAGGAATGCGATTGGTTTGGATTTAGCTTTCCTGTTTTGGATTCTTTTTTTGGATCCATATAGAGTTTGTTAAGTGCAAATTCTCACGCATTTATCAGATCCAGATCCAAAACGTTTTTACATCACTATGCAATGAAACACAAAGTGGCAGCTGGATCGGGCTATGGTGGGCCAAGCCGGCCCTAATCCAACTCCAAACTTGACCTTTTCGAATTCGCATGGCACTCTATAATTGTCGCTTTATATGTTTCGATTTTATATTGAGAAAGAGCTGTTCAACAAAATCTTTAATTAACTAATAGTAATGGAAACATTGAAATGAGAAGAATTAGAATGTAAAAGCCCGAATTCGTTGTTGTCATATCTATGGGCATTTGGAACATAAAATATTTGTTATTGCTGGATAGAATAATAATTCCACAAGCGTTCTGTTCCACGCGTTTTCTCCGTGGCAGTTGAAATCCAAAGAAGAGCGGTCCGAAAAAAAAAAGGCTTTTTATTTATAATTTGACGGTACAGATAGAAAAGGAGTCAAAATATTTTTTTAGAATGGCTAAATAATATTTTTAAAAAAAAATTTTAGGTAGACCAATAAAAATTTTTCAAAAACATAAGTATAAATTTACTTAAAAAAAAAGGAGAGCCAGGGCTTTTGACACACCTACTTTGCTTCCGGTTGCAGTTATAAAAGCTCACAATAATTACATAAATAAATTAATAGTTTAACTGGGCAGTCTTGTGATACATGTAGTTGTTTTTGGTTTTACTCAGACTTGTAGTGCTTTATGTGGCTGTTTTTGGTTTGACTCATGAAAATTATATTCGCCAACATGTAAATTGAAGCATATAGAGATCGATGTAGCTATAAACCCTAAAAACAATTTAAAAAAAAAAATTTTTGACTCTTACCTAAGCAATGAGATTAATCCTCTCCTTCCCTCGAAATTAGGGTTTGCTTTAGATTGAGTCTATATCAAACTGACAATCATATTTCATGTAATTCAGATGTGGATCTTGATTCATATTTAAACCCAACTTCTAAAACCAATACATGTAAACTTTTTTAAATTATGTTTACTGCTTGCATCAAACCATACTAAGCTCATATTTTCTAGTTTTTTTACTAATACTTTTATTGATGAGGAGATTATATGTATGGAGTGAATGAGCTGATTAATTAAATTAATTTAGAAGTAAAGTCCGTATTTTTTTTAAAAGTAGAAATAATAAATAAATAAAAAATATATTAAAAGAAAAAAACAACAAAAAAAAAATAATGGTGATAGATGTCGTGGTAAAGAAGCTCTACCGGGGCGCCGTGGCCCGTGGGGTGGGGGGGGGCGTCCGCGTTGATTGATTCTTGCAAGTAAAGGCAACGACTTGAGTGAGCCCACTTTTTGATTTGGTGAGAGTCTAAAAGTTCAGACCTTGGAGTGGGCAGACAGCCTCTCCCCTCCTTACGAGTGGGTCCCACTTCCATCATTCAACAAACCTGCAGCGTGCACCTCGTCCTCCAACAAATGAATCCAACAAATGAATGGACATTGAGGGAGACAGCCGCATATATAATTCCCCAATTCCTGAAGAGATAGAGAGAGAGAGATTTTGATGATTTTTAAGAAAAAAACTAAAAAATAAATAAATAAATAAAATTTAAACAAACGGCATAATTTAACCAGACTGGATATTTTCAGTTTTTAAGACCACTATTGTCCAAATTATTTTGTGACTGAATATAATTTGGTGGTTCTAGTCTAAGCCAAATGCTATGTGTGATCTAATGGAGGTGATGCGCAGGGACGGAGATTTTTTATGAGAAGGTTAAATTGTAGTTTAAAATGTTAATACACGTTGAAATATGATTTTTTAAAATTTTTATATAAGATAAATATTTTTTAAATTTTACATATAAATTAAAAAAAAAATCAAAGAGAACCAAGGCCCCTACCATCTCCCCGCTCTGCCTGTAGTGATATGACATGATTTTCTTAATTTTGCATGGATATTATTATAGTCAGTAATAGGGGAGGTTTCTTTTGCATGGAAATCAGGTCTAATGAAATTTTTGAAGGTCCGGCACCTGTGACACCAGCAGCCTTGCATCAGAAGTAAGTACGATGAATACAATCCACTCTCGTGAAACAAGTTTAATCTCCCCTCCCTTTCCCCCAACGTCGAGGGCTTCATCTATTTGAGTTATCATTTAACATTATCAATTCAAATTATTTTTATGTTGAGTTGCTTTTGTAGCCATTAGTAATTTTAATAAACATTGGTTTAACGCTCCATAGAATTGTAGAAAATATAAAGTTGACATTGATTAAAGGGCAGGAGGAGCAAGAGCAGGAGCGGAGCCAGAAATTTTTTATGAGGAGGGTCGAATTAAACTTTCTAAACTTTGACACGATCCAAATATCATTTTTTAAAAATTTTTATTTAGGACAAGTAAAATTTTGTAAAATTTACATGTAAATTAAAAAAAAAAAGAATTTTGAAGTGAGGACAGGGCCCATGCCCCCCTCCTTTAGCTCCGCCCGTCAGCCGGAGAATTGTAGATATCAATGGTACATTGTGGAACAAGAGATGCAAATCATTTTAATGCTTTACGACTTGGAAGAAATGAAAAACAATGTTCACTGAGATAATCTAAACAAGTGGATACTCCCCGTTGCTTCCCATCAAAATGACATTTTTTGCCAAGTTTTTTTTTGAAGAATTTTAAAGTTTTTGGTGACTGTTCACCAAATATCTCATAATTAAAGGGGCACAAGATTATATGCTTGAAGAATCATAATTGTCATGGTTTTGTTCAACAATTTATTGAGGTTGTTACTAAAAAAAGTCAGTTGTTATGTTTATCAAATTATTGTAGTTTTCAGAAATGTACCTATGAAAGGACATAACTATGACCTGTAATAAATAGATGAACAATTTTCATTATCAATGTGTTAAGAAAAGACGATATTATACCTTAGGTTACCAACATATTATATATTAGCATCATATTTTGTGGATATTTATATGAAAAACTTGCCATCTTCTAAGCTAGCCCCTTTTTATGATCTAAAATTTTAGTCGATCGTAAGACAAACAACTCAGACACATTTAAAAGAAAATTTCAAAATTTTACCTTCATGGTGAATAGTGACTGCATGGGCCCTGGCCCCACCTAAAAAAATGAATAAATTTACATATAAATTTAAAAAATTTCATTTGTTTTATATGAAAATTTCAAAAAATGATATTTTGGTCATAATCAAAATTTAGAAACTTTAATTCGACCCACATCATGAAAAATTTTTAGCTCTGCCCCTATGACAGAGCTGCATGTGGACTTATATGGGCAGCTTTCAACGCTCCATGTGAATTGTAAACTTCTAAAGAGGTTAAAGCCCCTCAGTTTTCTCATTCAATTCATGTGAATTGTCATGAGTCTAGTATAATGCTTTTATCTTATTTAACATGGGGGAAGTTAAAAAAAAAAAAAAAAGTACTCCAGTAATATTTTTATGCATTCAGCTGATATAAGCCCAACCATTTCTTAGCCAAGAATAGTGCATCTTGAGTGTATGGCTATTGGAGTATGAGAAAGTCAGATATTCACCCAATATTTAGTTGTATATAAGATAATAATATATAAGTGAATTAACTGAGGTAAAAGTGGTTCAGGCAAGTAAACATGACCTCGGTAGGCTCCATGCTCATTTGATAGCTAAAATCACATCACAATTAGAGCAGGTAAGTAGTTTGGTATAGCCTTTCTTTCACTTTCTCCTTTTTTTTAACTTTTAGTCTTTAATAATTAATACTCGTTTATGTGAATCCAACGCAAGGCCATGTGATCTTTCAAATTGACTGAAGCATGTACACGAAGTCTCTAGAAAAGGGATTTGAAGTCTAATGCCTGCGTGTGCATGCGATGGTTTTTCACATAGACTTTTTTGTTTTTTTTTTTTTTGAAATTGAATTCAGCATTTTAGTTCTGCTTACTCTTGACAATGCTTCTCCAAATCTATCTCTTATTATTATTGTAAGGATGGAGCTTACTCAAGGAAACAGAATAATGCAAAACAATGAGTTCCGAACCATAAATCTCTTTGGGGCAAGAGCAAACCGACACTTATTTTATTCATAATATTTTTTTTATGACAATACCAAAAAGCACGCTTAGAGATTCCTAGAGCATCCTCCCGCCATCAGCATAATATATACCAGACTTGATAAGGTTTGTCTACGTCATTGATTCTAAGAAAATCATATAGCAGTGATTATATCAAGTCTGGTATATATATATATATATATATATATATATATATATATATATATATATATATATAAGACTTGATAAGGAAAGGATTGTCTAGGTCATTGATTCTAAGAAAATCATATAGCAGTGATTATATCAAGTCTGGTATATATATATATATATATATATATATATATATGTATATATATATATATATATATATATATATATATATATATATATATAAGACTTGATAAGGAAAGGATTGTCTAGGTCATTGATTCTAAGAAAATCATATAGCAGTGATTAAGTTGAAAATAATAGAAACTCGGTTGCATCTTTAAGAGATTGAAATACCTTGCAAAGAAAGAAACAGATAAATCTTCTTAATTGATACCCCTTGCTTCTTTTGAAGAGTATTTCAATTTATTGGAAATACAACTAAATTTTCATGTTTTTCAACTTAATCTTCACCATAGGATTTTTCTTAAAATCAATGGCAAAGACAATTTCTATTAAGTTTAACATGTGAGGGTTTGAGTATTTCTCTCTCTCTCTCTCTCTCTCTCTCTCTCTCTCTCTCTCTCTCTCTCTCTCTCTCTATATATATATATATATATATATATATATATATATATATATATATATATATATATATATATATATATATATAGACACTATGTTTTTAATTCAGAGAATATGATGTGATGATCATCAATATTGTTCTAAATTCAAAAAGATAATCATACTTGTTCTTTTTTTGAAATAAGATATGGTGTGCTTGTAAAACATATTCTTCACGAACACTATTTTTTATCAAACATCCTCCAAAAGAACGTGGTTTTAGCTCTCCAGTATGATTAAGAAGTCGGTCAATATCATTTAATTATAGCTAGGTTTTAGCTAGTTGATCTACGAGCAAATATATCGTGGCTTATAAAATGGTCTAGTTCTTTAGACCTTTCCACCATATGGGGATGAACTATTGACATCCGAACAAGATTCTTAGACGTTAAGAATAGTTTGGCAGCAAGAATACCTTATCAGCCTCTGATGAATTTGCCTAATCTTTAAACCCTTGAGATACTCACAAAGTGTCTTTGTGCCAAATAACCCCTACAAAGTAAGCTAGGTCTCATGTCCTTTTTAAAGTTAAATCCGCTCTTGCCAATATCGTGATTTACGCAAGTTGGGCTCAGGCCGCAACTTGTAACTGCAGCCCAGACCTGGCTGGGTTAAAGTTAATATATATATCTACCTATATAATTAATTATAATAAAATATTTGTAATTATATATAAAAATCAGTAAAAATAACATTAAAAATGTCTTAGCTGACTGAACCCGGCTTAGTCAGGCTCACCCGAGCTGGCCCGATAACTTATCAGGCTAGTCCGTTACCTCTTTTCAGGGCTTGAGCCTAGGTCAGAGTCAAGCCTGATACCAAGTACATGGTGCCTAGCCCGATAGAGCGTTTAGCTGGTTAGCCTTAGCCTCAAAACTAAGAAAGACTCACTTTCGTATACACCTCCGGACCCAAGCGTGAGGCCCAAGTCTAGAAAATCGGAAAAAGTCAAAAGCTTAAATTGACTCTAAACTGTCTATGCATTTTATTAAATCTTATTTGAGTTCGACCCATCGCCCACGCCATGTTTCTTGGCAAATAAGCAATGACAAAAACAGCAAAACTAATAGAGAAAAAAGAGACTTCTATGTAACTTTTCAGAAAAATAGACCGTTTATGTCATGCGTGTTTCCTTCCTTTTCTTAACTTTTATTTTTCGGGTCATGGCCAAACCAAATGTCATTTAAGATTCCGTCTCTTTCCTTTTCTCTTTATTACCAATTACCATTCAATTGCACATATTAATTATTAAATGTCATCAATTTTAAGAAAATATTTTATGATGGAATTATAATTCTGATTTATGGTATTTATTATTCGAAGAAATTTAAATGATAAAAGTTCTAAATCTGGATTCCTGTGCAAGTTGATGTTAAAATATGAACACCGGTTTTATTCAATTCTTATATAAAATAATTCTTTGAAAATACTTAATTTGTGATTTTTATTTATTATTACACCTGAAATGCACATAAAATTATAAAAATATTCATCTAAAATATAATATAATATTATAAATTTGTGACTAATAACCTTTTATTTGAAGAGGGCCAAACTTGTTTTTGTTGAATCTTCATATAAATCTGCTAGAACCGTCTACAACTATGCTGTAAATAATAAAAACTATGTAAATCTGGTTACGTGAAGTGAGTTTATGTCATGAATTTATATTACTGTTGCCTCGTAAAAATTTGATTTATGCATAAGACTCTTGCATTTTTTTTTGAATCTTATAGTTTTAACGATTTCAAAAATATGTATGTATGTTTAGTCGATTCAGAAGATTTAAATCCTTCCTTTGTGCAAATGGAATAAGGGAAAACCGATGCTCTTAAACCCCAAGCTAACTTCTTCGAAGATGACTTCACGGTTTGATCTCTATAACAGTTGTACTTGCTAAATAGCATTGGGAAAGAAGGGCTGGTGGATCTAAATCCATATGGATTTCAGATCCAACTCTACAGGTCTGAATCTACTAAGATCATGGAAGAGTCAGGGTGGAGTGAGAAATTTCTATACATTTGTGAACTACATGTTGCTTCTTCATACATATATTATGAAAGTACATGACATACATGCTCCATGTATATAAAAATGTTTCTTATATATATATATATAAAATAAGATAGCCAACATCTACTGTTAAATGACTTTTTTAAAAAATATTTTGTGATGCTAAAAACTGTTACATGTGGTGCATTTTAAAGATCACGATCAATGAACTGTTATATATATATATATATATATAGTTTTTAGAGCTATCTAGTCATCTAACTAATGTTGTTTGATATATCATAATACAGTTAAGAAAAAAATAAATAAGAAAAAGTGATGGCATTCTTAGCATGTACTAGTTCACATTTTTTCCCTTTATTTTGTCTTTCAATCATCCATTTGTTTCATATGGATATGGACGATCCTAGTTAAATAGTTGAATAATTCTAAATTACCAAAATCATCATCCACTATAATATATATATATATATATAGGTAAAGACTTGGAAGTGGTCAAGATGTGAATTGGTACGTGCATCAGGTGGTTGAATGGATGAACGGAGACAGGGAACCTCATAATTACGGTGACCTTCAATTTCACTATCATTGCGCTATGTAGATCTTCTGTCGGCTTCCAAAGGCTTCCAAAGACTTGACGTAGCCCCAAACAGTTGCAATACAATGAAACGCAAAGTTGCCTTCAATCGAGGTCGTAGGACACGAACTTGTAGACAAATAAGTAATAATACAATTAATGTATCTTGCTTCATCTCGACTTTCTAGATAAGCTTGGCCCTTCTATATACACTATTATCCATGAAAAAGATTCTTAAAAATAACTTAAATAGACTTGAATTATTTTTAAAATAAAGGAAAACACTGTATGCAAACTGATAATAGATATGCTTAGAAAGAGTAAAAGCAAGACAGAGGGGGCTGGTTGGCTTAGGGTTTGGTGAGGAGAGTAAATGGGAGTGGGTATGTGACAGCTACGTGTACGAAGGATGCTGGTTTCTTGGTTTTTCACCACTCGGCAATTAAAAAAGTGTTGGGTGAGTGAAATAGTCAATATATCTGTTAACTAGAGTGTCACATTGTCACCTTCTGCATTTTAAAGGAATAACGGCAACGGGAATCAACTTGATAATGACACTCTCACCATCCTATCAGCTCAATAAGGTACGCTCCAACCCTAAGTTTGGAAAACTTTCGCTAAAAAATGAAAGACCTTTAAGGACGTGTTTGTTTAGTGGCTCGATCCATCCGAGAAAGAACAATCCAGACAGGTCGTCCTTATTTTCAGAGAAATGATAAACCCAGTGGAGAGGGACACAAGTGTCTGCTTGTCTCGATTCAGGCCTTTTTCACAATTTTCACTCGAACTTGACCATGTGAAGCGCATGCTGTAAAACGAACGGGAAAATGCTCAGAAAAAATAATGAATTTTTGATAGACAAATTGAATTATGCAAGTCTAGAAAGCGGATGAGGATGTTTCCACATGTTACAAAACAAGGGGCAGTAAGAAAGTGTTGGATTTTCACAAAACAGTGTTCCCACATGAGGGATGAAAAACTTAGGCCATCCCCCCAACCCGGGTGGGGGATCCAGGATTATTAATCAAAAACCTGGTTTTCAATGGTGAAAACCTGGTTTTTGCCTGGTCACCAAAACATGCAAACTAGGTTTTCATTAAAAAAGTCATGTTTTTACAAAATCTGGTTTTGCAAAAACCAAGTTTTAGATGGTGGCATCCAAACATTCCAATAGTGGTTTCTATGTTTTTATCAACTGATTTTTTGTTTTTAGGCACCTGGCACATAACAACATAAAATTCCTTTATATATATATATATATATATATATATCACACCACCTAGATAATAGATAAAAACCAGATCTATTAAGACTAACCATTAGCTTTTTTTGCAATTTAAGTTCATATATGTGATTTTAAAAGTGATTTGGTGACAAACATATATTAAATTAATTATATTTTTACTTTAATAATGTTTTTTAATAATAAAAAACGAACGCGTATGAAATATCAATATTTTGACAGCAGAAGAACGCCTAGTGCTGTCCATAGCATGCTATAGAAAATGACTCTAGCATTCTAGATCTTTCATATTTTGATATATATATATATATATATATAGTGTTAGCATTTGAAAAAGGATGAAAAAAGAACAAGTGGTCGAAGAAGATGGCATTAGCGGACAAGTCAACGACCTCTTTAATGGATTAAGACATACCTTGAATGGAAACCGAGTAAAGTTGGGGCATGGAGGATATGAATTGTGACATTATTATTGATTTTTTCAAAGGCCTCAAGTCTAACATATGCAGGCTTTTAATTACTCAACACAATTGCGTATTTGACTCTACCACGTTTTTTAGAAAATTTCAACCTTATTAATTGTGCTTACGCTGCTTCACAGTTGTAATTAAGGCTCAGAGAGGCGTAGCATGGTGGGTCGCACTAGGTGAAAATATAGGCGTTAGTTCAATTCTCATGAGTACTATTTTTATATCGGCGTTAGTTCAATTTTCATGAGTACTATTTTTATACTGCAAATCTAGTTATCCGATTTATCGCTTTCCAATCAAATCTCCAAGTAAACCTAAATCTTGAGGGTGCGGGAAATGGAAAAAATCCAACTTTGCCCTCTTCATGGAATCTCCCAACTTCCCCTAACTTAAGGCTGGGAGTCGGGTCAGGTACCTGATGGGTACCCAGCTCGACTTTGGCCCAAGTGGGCCCGACTAAACCAAATTTAGCCTGATAAGATTTTTTTGATACATATTTTATTAATGTTTATATATAATTATAATATTTTATTACAATTAATTATATTTATATATTATATATATATATATTTTAATTTAATCAACCTAGGCCCGAGTCAGGCTCAGACTTGGGTTTTAGGTGTCGAGCTAGGCCCGAGCTCGAGTGTACGGCAGGCCCAAGCCTGACTCCTTATTGGGCTGAGCTGACCCCATGCCCAAGTTTACCCTAACTATCTTTTCATTTTCATATCATTTTTTCCATTCTTACGCTACATGTGATGCAATAATTTGTCAAAGTTACCAAATCCAAAGTGGTTGGTATTGTTGGGATGGGTCTCGCGCATTTTCACGTGTGCCCCACACTGATATCATGTCTTTCCCTAAGCAGATGCTATATTCGGATCCACCAAGTACATATGGATGTAAATAAATCTGATTTGAATTCGATACATATCTATCTCTGAATTACTTAAAAAATTTGATATGACATTTAATGCAGAAAGCGGATCGGGTTTCGATTTAAGAGATGGCATCCAACTAGATTTGATATGGATTGAAACAAATATTTAATTGAATTCAGATCTCGATATAGTTTTAAAGAAATATCTGATATTCATTGTCTATACATTTTGAATGTTTGTTCTTAACATATAGTAGTCTGGTTCGGGCTTGGTTTAAAATTTGGATTCAGATTCAGATGTAAATTTGAAAATCAGGTTCAGATCCGATTAGGGTTGTGAATCCAGATTCATATTTGGATATAACACAGACTTTCCTTCTGAATACGTGAGTACCAAAAAATGCAGATATGTACATCTGCATTGAATCTGATCCATGGACATCCCTAACCATATATATATAACATCTCTCTCTCTCTCTCTCTCTCTCTCTCTCTCTCTATATATATATATATATATATATATATATATATATATATATATATATATATAGTCCAGTAGAGTGGCTATAGTGGAGTTGGCATCCAAAGGGTAAATGTTACTCCCAATAGCTCAGATAACAGTTGAGTCACTGCCCACTCTCAATGAAAGGCTGTTGGGAGATGGACTAAATCACTGCCATATATTGAATGGTATAAATGCATGCATTTTCTTAATCAACACATTACACTTTACTATTTTTAATTGAAAATGTCATAATCATTACTAAGATTCTCCTAGTCTTTGATAAAATCCTATATACAAAAGCTCTTTTCTCTCGAAAGAGAAAGACATTGTTAATATGAAAAACATTGTTAGTGAAAACATGTTAGAAAGTGCCCGTTCTTTTTTTTGGTAGAAAAGTTTAAAAGCTTGTCCATGGCCATGATTATTAAAGCTTACAAAGCGATATCCATAATCATTACTGGGATTTTTGTTAAACTGTGCAATCATTTATACGAGCTGGTCATGCCTCTGCAAATAAAAAGAAAGAAAAAGAAAAATCACTTTTCTTTTTAAGTCACAAAAAATTAGAAGTCTTTGTTTTGTTCAATTTCTACATTTATATCTGAATCTGAATTCGAATTTTGAATCAAACTTGGTTGATTTTCAAAATATAAGAGCCTCAGTACATGATGTTTTATTTAAAACTGAATCTGGTCTGAATCTGAAACTGATCATACGTTTACTTATATCCTAATCTGATCAGGCGTAACTCCTTAAGTTTAAATTTGATCTGGTTTCTTAATCGGATGTTAATTTTTTTTTCATGTCCAATTTTTTTGGAAGGATTCAATCAAATATCTGATATAAATCAGATATATTGACATTATTTTGATTTTTTTTCCTTATTATGTCAAGATTAGGCATGTTCAAAGCCCACACCAAAACTGCATTTATGTGCAGTTGACATCTAGTGGGGGGCTACGTAGCCATACTGTTATGTCAAAGCTGGTTACGTGTACAGGGATGTGCACGAACAATTGGTGCACAAGATGTCAATGACCAAAATACCCTTATTAAAATACTAAAAGATACTTTTTAAAAAGGTAAAAAAAAAAAGAATTTTGAAAAAAATAACAAAGTCCAAAATGTCCACTTCCTTTATAAAAATTTTCAAAAAATGTCTTCACCTTCTTTTGTGCATATTTGTTGCATGCATACCTCTTTGCATGCAACGCAACTCAATGTGGTGCTAGTATGTTCGATAGTTCCATAAATCCGTATGGTTAGATTTATAGAACAGTATGTGATTGTTCCTGCTACCAAACAGACCCTTAAAAACTAATATATAAACCATATTTGTTTTAGAATATCACAGATTTGGGTTGTTATGGTCAAATTT
The DNA here is from genome assembly GCF_008831285.2 of Nymphaea colorata. Classification (NCBI taxonomy): domain Eukaryota; kingdom Viridiplantae; phylum Streptophyta; class Magnoliopsida; order Nymphaeales; family Nymphaeaceae; genus Nymphaea; species Nymphaea colorata. Next base: position 11,365,145 of record NC_045143.1, read on the forward strand.
AACATGGATGTGATTTAGATGGGTGGTCGGACGATAATTTTATGATTGAATTACTGTTTTACTGCTGCTCTCACGAAAGTTTGCTCTTTAAATTTTTTAAAAAGGTTTGTGATATGGTAAAATTTTGAACATCGGCTGCAATTTTCACGATTTTGCTCACGCCCTCATAAAATACAGGCGTTTCCCGAGTTCGTCTCACGTCTCTTTATGATGGTAAAAAGAATAGTGTGTTCTTTCGACATTTTACAATACATTTTCCAAAAGCTGGCGTCATTTTTTTTTTTGTTTCAAGAAGCAGTCTGATTATGTATCATGTTTTATTAATTGAAACAATATTCACAATTATGTCATGTTTCATGGACCAACAAATTAAGGACATAGATTCCAAGATGACAATGTTTTTCTTATTATCATCTACTTGAACCTATTCTAGTTGTGAGTAATTAAATATTTAACAAAGTATTTGATAACTCCAAAAAAAAGACAGAAATTCATGCTGCCATACATCCCGGAAAAACCAATCCTAAATGTAGGTGTTGTGAAGATTGGAGCATATTCATACCCCAATAGTTGCAAAACGCTAAGGGCTCAGACTTTTTTCTCAAAAACTTTTGTCATCATATCCAATGAAAACCTAGAGAGAGATAAGCCCACAATAGCTTAATACTAAAACTATTATCATCATATGCAAGGATAACTTCGTAGCAACAAAATATTTGCTTGCCATCAATTGTCCCCTCAGGTAATGCATATAACTAATTCAACTTCTATATGAAACTGGCTACTGTTTCTTCAGTAAAAAACAAAGCATATTTGTTCCATTTTATTTACATATGCATTACACATGCTAAGGCAACTTCCTATTGAATTACTGTAATCATATAGCCTTCCACAACAATTACAACAATCAATAACAGTTTAAAATGTTGACCAAAAGTGGTTATATGACTCAGTTATGAATGACGTGCACACAATAATAGGGGCAAATGTGCTTCCAAAGTGGGAACTGCTCATGCTTCACCAAACATAATAATAGGGGAGTTTTATGATAGGCACATTCTTTACTTGCAATGTCCTCTCAAACACTGGAGATTTCTGCCACAAGCACCTCAGGGGCAAAGCCAGGGAGCAGCAGGGGCCCCTGGCCCCCACTAAAAAAAAAAAAAAATTACATATAGATTTTTAAAAAATCATTTATCCTATATAAAATTTTTGAAAAATTATATTTTGGTTCCTGTTAAAATTTTGAATCTATAATTCGGTCCCCTTCATGAAAAATTCCTGTTTCTGTCCCTGAATCGCCTACAACCTATTTTCTTTTTAAAATAAATGGGCAAAATAATTGGACCTTTGGAGGGTCCACATTATTTGCCATGTTCAATAATCAAGCATAGAGAGAGCACTAGATGACCTTTCCTAGCACCAAACTGACCTTAACAACACATGATGTGGTAGAAGGAACATCATGAATGTGTCCCCAAACATTCATGGAACACTATACATGTTCCAAACAGTGTTGTTTTCTTGTTGCTAGATTGCCTCTTAGAGAAATGACTTCTCCAACCATAGGGAAGTAGCATGAGGTGTATCTATTATTAATGCGTAGCACATTCCATTATATAAGTTTATGTTCTTGTTTTTTATTTATTGATGTCTATTTGAAATTCCTTCATCCTTGTCTCGTCTCACTTGTTTCTACATTCTTTTGACTTACCTTCCACTACCATTTCCAAGATGCTTCTCACATCCATTTGCATGTGCTTCACAATTATGTGTTGCTTCGCCCTTCCCTTACATGTTTCTGGGGAACGGACATGTGTTCATTATTTAAGCAAATGTGGACCCTCTCAAGGCTGCACCATGTTCTTTCATTTTTTAGGATGCTAAGAAACAAGATGTCCATCTCAATTATACATATCAAACACCCACTTAAAATGGCCGAGGGAGCAGCCTAGTTCTCACTACACTTCCCTTGGTTTAAGCTTTTATATTGCATGCTTCTCTTATTATTTGATGCTTAATCTATTATTTGCATGCGCGCGCATTGGTGCCTACATAGGTTATGTCCCAACCTAGTCCCATGAAGCTGAACCATTTCCATTACTAGAATTAAACAAACAATTCATCTAGGCTCATAAATGTCTTCATATACCCAAGATTAATACTTATATAATTCTAGGTTTGGCTTAACAGATCTCCTTCTGTTTGATTGCTATCTGTAAACCAGATTCAACTTGCATGTATTTAAATGTCTAACCAGCATGTAATGGGAGCTGAGGTCTGGGAGTGGGCGTCTGTCTCTAAAGCCCTATGACAGTAAAAATTTGAAAAAAAAAAAAATCAAAACAAGCAGATGTGTCTTGTGAACGAATATATAGAGCACATTTTGGGGGCATTTGACAACAGGAACGCTAGCTTAGTGTTTCACGAGTCTGTCCAAAAAATTGAGACAAACTCATGTAACACGAGAACATAGTGTTCCATGAATCTACCATAATCCTTGGGATAGATTGAAGGAACATTATATTAGTATTTGTATTGCCAAATGCCTCCTTCGTGAACCAAAAGCTAAAACTAGCTTCTTTAGTTTGCTTATCAACATATTATATTAAATAATTACATTCTGTCAAATTTCTCATAAAATATGATTCCATGAATTAAAGAGCTAAAGTTCAAACTTCTTTAGTTTATTTTTCAAAATGGTACTTTTAGCAAAACACCTACATGGGGTTATGCCCCAAGTCCATTGCAAACAGGAGGAGCCAAACAGCAAAATCACACAAAAGATTCTATTCAGGACTCTCTGGCTGAGATGTAAGCATCTCAACCATTTCAGCATAATGGTCAATGTTAAAAGTGTTAAGCATGTCCATTCCTGAAAGTAAACATTTCCCTAGCTGAGAAGCAAGCATCTCAACCATTTCAGCAAAAAAACCAATGTTAAAAATGTTAAACAACCTTCTATTTCCTGAAGATTGGTGGGAATCTTTAAGTTGTCATGTGACCACTTTGGAAAGCCACTCAAGTTGGCTGTTATTGTTAGCCTACATTGCTATTCTAGAGTAAGGGTTGCTGATAGCTGTTAAACATTTAACTAGTCCCCAATGTTCAACATTATGTATTGAGAATGAACTCCATAACGAGATTATCAAATATGCACCATTCAATAAGACCAATCACACCTTGTATTGAACCTCTCATCGCCGGTCCCGCTTGAACGCAGATTTTAGCGTCTGGGTCGCACATGAAATTAGAATATCTGATCCCTATGATTAACAATTGTTTAGCTCTCATTTCTGGTCCTCATTTCAGTCCAACTTGAAAAAATACTCCACGCAAATCTCCCACATAGCTTTATAGGCATTCTGATTGCAACTCCACCATTTATGCTTCGTATCATTTCTTTTATTCCATATCCACCCTACAATCAAGTGGTAACAATGACAAAAATTATTAATGCTTTGGCCTAGAATTTCCTCCCCATTTACCATTTCAGGCTATAAACAAGACCACTCCTAGAAACACCCTACAAACCAAACCTGCTAGAAACATAACACCATATTCATTGGGAGGAAGCACCAAACAAAAAGTGAAGAGAGTTCTTAACATGAGCTTGACAAAACTGTCATATGGATGCCATGAGAAAATCATGTGTTGCATCCTATCCTCAGTTAAGAGTCTATTTTCAGAATCAAGGAAGCTCTCGGGTATGAGCTACATTTCCATATTAGGTTTCTCCAACCTTCTCTCTGCCCTTTTCTTCAAACCATTTCCCCAATATTTGCTCTGGTTAAACTTTTGGCAGGAGAGGAATTTATTTCTATGTAATCAGTTAGGTTGTCAATCAGAGACCTTCCATTGGGTCTCAACCTCCTGAATACTTCAGTTAAGTCAGCATTAGGAGATCCCAACATGTCATGAATCAACCAAAGAATTGAATGTTGAATCTTAAGAAAGTCTTTCACTGGGATGTCTCTAACGAGCGGCCTACCACACCATCTATCATTCAAAAATTTCACACACAGTAGGCCTTCGGTCCATCTGTCCACCCAGAATTTCACGCGACTTCTTTGTCCTATTTTTCACTTTATATTGGGTTCAATAAGGGACCAGCCCCATCCCGGACTCTTCCAACTCCAACCTCCTTTGTATGGCTTTGTCAAAATCCATAGGCTCTTATCCTCTCCCATCTGCAAGTGCTGAAACCATTTATATGAAAGGCTAGGATTATTGAAAATGGCACATATCTTTCTAGCTAAAAGAAATTGATTGAGCTCCAACAGGAGCTTCAGCCCAAAACCTCCCTCCTCCACTGGTCAAAAGAGTTGCCTCTTAGAAATAAAGTGGGGACCATGGGAATTGCCTGGACGTCCATAGGAAGGCTATCATGCTCAATTCCAGCTTTAGGACAATGTCGCTTGGGAGACGTTAAGGCAACCATCCAGTAAATTAGAAGAGTAGCAAAGTTGTGCCTAATTAGACACAACTGACCTGCATAAGAAAGCATGTTTGCACTCCAGTTGGAGAGTTTAAGATCCCATCTCTGCACAGGCTCTCTGCAATGGGATTCCAGCATTCGGCCACTAAACATTGGAGCTCATAGATAGCTCAAAGGGTATGCTTTCCAGTTCCACCCCAAGGCGTTTGAGAGGGCATCTGATTGCTCAATACTCAAATCAAACGAGATCAACACTGATTTTTCCTTGTTTGGTGTAGAAAACACGCACCATACATGAACACACGATGTAACGTGGAAAAACCCCTAAAGAACGAGGGTAAAAAAACCACTTGAGACGCGAAGGTAGTGGATGGTGCTCACTAGCTGTTGCCACCTCTTTTCTCTATCTTAAACTTCGTTCATAACATAAAATTAGGGTTGCAAGACATAATTAAGGAACATAGTCACGGGTCAGGTCTGGACCCAGACCTGATCCAATTATACAGACGTCAACAATCCCCCTCAAGTTGAGTATACACATCAAACATATATAACTTGAATACATTCTTTTCAAATAGAGTGACTGACAAGGCTTTGGTCAATACGTTTGTTTATATCCTCAAAAAATTTATTTTGGTCTTTGGAGTGCTTCAAAAAAATTGTTTTTTTTTTTAAATAAGAGAGAAATGAACTCTCCCATCGGTACGAGGATTGACCGTCCCCGACGCCTTTACTGGATGTAATCAATCCAAAGACTATGCTTATTCTTGATGCATTTTATTTTTGCTTAAGCATCTTTTCATGCTAAACCGGTCTGATGTTTGAGAAAATATTGAAGATTTGATGTTTAAATTTTTTTGAGAAAGTTTTGAAGAATCATTTGAGAGTATAAAACACTTTTATTTGAAAATCTTTACAAATATCATTTGGAAATTATTAAAGATCGCTTTTGAAGTCGATTTAGTGTTTTCTTAAGAAATTAAGTAGGTTTGAGACCTTGCTCTAATTCAGTTGCTACCTAGTTAGAGCTCCATCTCATTATCCTTACGTTTTTTTACTAAGGTGCTTGTGATCATTCGTGATTTCACAGGTGAATATGAATGTATGAATGCATTGACCCTACATGGTTGGAAACAAGTCACTTATTCCTACCATAACATTCAACTAAAAGTATTCCTACCTCGCATACATCTAAGTTTTTCATTTTCATTTATATAATTATCATAAATATTTTTATGAAAAGAGAATTTTTGAAAATGGAATGAGGTTGTAGACTATCAAGCATGATTCTAATATTGCGTCATTACTTGAGTTTTGGTATTGGTGAAATCGGCAAATGAAAAGTTATTCAAAATAATAAAAAAGAAAAAAGACTTTAATCCAAGAGGAATAGGAAGAGAGAGAAAGAGGTTTGAAAATCACAAAATAAAAGGTTTTTAAAAAAGAAAGATGCGTATTCTTATATATATATATATATATATATATATATATATATATATATATATATATATATATATATATATATATATATATATATATATATATATATATATATATATATATATATATATATATATATATATAAATGGTTTCATGAGAGTTGAAATCAAGAAATAACTTGAAAATATCCCTCTTTAATTTTTTATATGTATGCCAGAGAGAAACTTGGACTCATGCAAGAGCCTAGACTAAGTCTCCAAGGCCTCATGAGGGTTCTTGCTTTCAAAAATGTTTTAGAAAACATGATTCCAAATATTTTTATATGTGAACATAAACCATGATTATTTCTTTTATTACAAGAAAATATATTTCTCCCACCATTGGGTATGGAAGAAATTCAAATACACATGAAATGGAGAGCATCGTAAAAGAACACTCATTGGGTTGCCTAATCGGGTGATTAAGAGAGAAGCTAAAAATAGGAATGTCATGAAAATACATTTTAACATGATATTCGTGAATGGATTTTCTCGGGTTGGATAAATCCCAACCTCAAAATCAACATAATAATAAAGAAATCCCAACCCAAACATTCACTCTCACTGTTTATTTGTCCATTAGTTAAGAAAAATTAATCTATCATGCATGAACATTATCTCAAACATAAACGATGAATAAAGCAATATAACAAGCATGTTTCAGAAATAAATGAAGAAATGAGAATTTTTTTCGTCTTGCTCCTATTCCCGATGCACTCAAGAGTAGGTCTTCACTCCAGATGAAAAGTCTTTAAAGCTCTCTTGCACAGCCATTGGAAGGTGGCAAGGGGAAATGAAAATATAAAAAAAAAACAAGATGAAGACTGCATACCTCTAATATAGATGATTTTAAGAATGAGTCTCAATCTTTGGATGACCCTAGGGTCGCCTCAGGTGAAGCTCCAAAATGAAGAAGGTATTCCTCCAAGAGATCTCTTTGTGCTCTCTTGGAAAGTTGGAACTTGGAGAAGCTTGCTTCCAAGGTTGAAGAAGAAGAAGAAGAAAAGAAGAGATAAATGGAGAGAGAGAGAGAGAGAGAGAGAGCTACAGAAAACTCTAAATCTTGAAGTTATAAAACACTAGAGGTTCTCCAAGGGTTAACTCATGCCCAAGAAAGAAGATTGTGAAGGTATTTACAGAGAGTTTTGGAGCCAAAACTCAAAATTTATTTTTTTGATTTATCAATAATTTTATATGAATTCCAAGTTTTTTAAAATGATTTAAACTTTTTTAAAAAAATAGGTTTTGACCAAGTGGGATTGGTCCTTAACCCTACAAATACCCCTTTGGGGTGTGGGCAGGGCTAATGCCCACCCAACAGGGGCCACGCTGCGCTGCCGCACGAGACGAGATTGCTGACGTGCGGACAAGCAACGGGCCATCGCGTGGCACACGATTGCGTGCGCCAGTGCACTGGTGCAGCCTGCTGCGCTGAGTTTATATGAACGGGGCGAAATGCCCCCTTATTTTCTCGTTTGGACCAATAAGGGGTGGATTTCACCTCCCAAGCCTCCATGGGATCCGTTCATAAAATAAAATAAGAAAAACATAATAAATGTGTATTTAAAGGAGGTAAAAACAATTTTTGTTACAAATGGGGCAGACTCTGTTTTGAGTGATTTCAGGCTTGTTTTAGATATAGATTGAGTTTGATTGGTCTCTGATGCATTCTAGTAAGTGGTTTAAGCTCAAAATCACATTTTTGGTGTGAGAACTAGACATAAAACAAAAGGAAGGTCCATGCATGCACGTGTGGTGCTCAATAACATCAAATTTTGTTGTTTTGATCTCAGCTTTGGATTTTGAGTTTGAAATTCTCGATTTGGATTTATACTTGAGTTTTGGATCTAATTTGGATCTGGCAGTTGGACGTCGGATTTGAACATTGTGTTTGGACTCAGACATGGGTCTGGATATTTGTTTTGGATCGAATGGTCTTGAATTGGACTTCAGTATGGATATGAAAGTTTGTATTGGGTGTTGGGCTTAGGGTTGAAAAATTAAATCCAAATGAAATAATTGATAATTTCATTTGAATGAAAATGGAACATAGTGCTTTTAAAAAAAATTGGGGTGATAACAATGTCAGCAATTTGACCCTACAATTTCATATATGAGAGTACAAGTTCCTTCAAGAGTCAATTTTTCACGGATGAAGTGACGATCAATCTCCACATATTTCGTTCTCTCGTGAAGTATTCAATTGTTGGCTAAACTTAGGCTAACTTGTTGTCACAATACATCTTCATAGGATTGTCAATTTCAATTCCAATGTCAGACAACAAAAATTTCAACCATAGTAATTCTGAGACCCCCATGGCAACTACTTAATATTATGCCTCAACACTCAAACGAGAATACAGGTAGACCTCCAAACTATAAGATTTTCTCCCAAGTAAATATGATAGTCTGTAGTACACCTCCTTGTATCTGTACAACCTGCCCAGCCTACATCAAAACCTTTCAATCCTAAGATGATCTTGCTTAACATACAAAAGGCTCTTACCCAGATTTTTCTTCAAATAACACATGATCTTATCTACAACTTTCAAGTGAACATCAGTAGGAGCATGCATGAACTGACTCATCACATTAACTGCAAAAAAGTAATGTTTGGTCTTGTGAGAGTAAGATAAATCAACTTTCCAACAAGACATTGATATCTCCCTCTTTTTTCTTCATCTAGAAGCTCCCCATCCTTGATGTTGATTTCATTTCCAGCTTCTATGGGAGTGGGAGCAGGTTTGCAACTAAGTTTCTTAGTCTCCTCCAATAAATCCAAGGTGTATTTTCTCATATTTAAGACAAGACTCATACTAGATCAGGCAATTTCTATCCCAAGGAAGTACTTCAATTTGCCAAGGTTCTAGAAGTCAAACTCGATAGCCAACAGTTTCTTTAGTCTCACAACTCATCTTTGTCATCTCCTGTTACAATCATATCATCAACATATATCAAGAGAATAGCTACCATGTGTCCCCTTCTTTTCACAAAGAGAGTGTGATCACCATTGCCTTGATGATATCTATACTTCTTCATCATAATTTTGAGACATTCAAACCATGCCCAATGAGATTGTTTGAGTCCATACAGAGCCTTCTTCAACTTGCAGCATTTCTCATTTTGCTCATATCCAGAGGCATACACATATACACTTCTTCTTCAATATCTCCATTTAGAAAAGAATTTTTAACATCAAGTTGGTACAACTGTCATTCATTCACCACCGCCAATGCAAGAATAGCCATGACAGTCTTCATCCTTCCAACGGGAGCAAATGTTTCCAGATAATCAATTCTATATTTCTAACTAAAACCTTTGGCTACCAACTAGACTTTGTATCTATCCACACCACCATCAGGCTTATACTTGATTGTATATACCCATTTGGATTCAACAAATTGAGCATTTTAAGATATACTCACAACTTCTCACATTCTATTCTTGTCCAGTGCTTCCATTTCTTCTTGCATTACAGGCACGTACTTGAAATCAACCTGAGCCTCAGCAACAGTCCTAGGAATCATAGACATAGAGAGAGAGAGGATATAAAACATCTGTAATTTCCACTTAGTTTAGAGTACAATATAAAATTACCAATAGGATATTGGACACATGATCTGGTACCCTTTTTGAGAGCGATAGGCAACTCTTCAGCAACAGCTCCCTTTTGACCTCTTTTAGCTAACCCCTCACAAGCCATACTTGAATCATTCAAGGAAGATTCAAGATTGGGATTAGTGTCATCCTTAAGCTCTGCTCTAGCCAATCTTCTCCTTAGATATACCTACCCAAACAAGTGATCATGCTGCCCCTCATTACCAATCAAGTATCCGGCTACTCACTGATGTTAGGATAAAAAAATTCTTTAGTTTTACACTCTAGGAAGTCAATACAGAGTGCAGAGTAGAGCCATTCAACACCCGACTAGGCATATAGTCGACCAAATACGCACTGGTCAAGACAACATCCCCCCAATACTTCTTTGGGATATGGCGTTGAAAGAGGAGTGCACGGGTAGATTATGAACCAAGAATTTATTCAACAATAAGAGATTCCCTTTTCCGGCCACCGTAATAGAGGAACCATCATCAAGGGACACTCTCTCCTTGCCATATGAGAGCTTATACTCATGAAAGACTTTAGGATTCGTGGTCATGTAATGTGTAACACCACTATCAACAATCCATTCTCTTACACAAGAATTACCTTCCTCACAAGTGACAACAAGAGCTCGGTTGACCTTCACATCATCAGATTACATGTCATACTGTGTTTCGATGTGATTCAGGTATGCACAAAGCTTGCAGATCTGATTTTTGTTTTTTGTTATTTTTTTCTCTAGATAAAGATCTCAACAAATCTGGTTTAGAGGACAGCTCCAAACATCATCAGTATAATAGTATAATTCTTCCCACTTAAACTTCAAGGCAGCATAAAAACCAGGAATCGACTTGTCCCTTTACCGCAAAGCATATACATTTTTCATGAACAGATACACATGAACGTCCTTTTTCTTTTGAACATACATTTGCTCTAAGATTACCCATATGTCACAAGCAGTCTTCTTATGAATGATAAGAGGCTAAATATCTGAAGACAAAGAATTGATGATCCAAGTCTTAACCTGATCGCCCTCAAGAAAGCATGTGTCCCATGCTGGATTTGTTTAATGTGGTTCAGCCTTTCTTCCATTGATATAGGCAATCCGTCGACGACCAACGATTTTCATAGTAATGGTAGGGGACCATTGCATATAATTATCCTTGATAAGTCTAATAGTAGTGACTTGAACTGGAACATTTTCATTTTTGGAGACCACGATGTCTACATGGTCAGTACTAACAACGGTTGAGAAAGGCACAAACGATAACATCTAAGAAAGGCACAAGTAAAAGCAGCTGCATGGGCCACCAGCAGCTAATAAAGGCATGGGGCGACAGCAGCTGTGTGAGCGCAAGAAGAAGGCTCGGGTGAGAAGATGACTGCAGATGACGACAGCTACACAGAAGGCTCAGGCAAGAGGCAGCATAGCTGCATAGAAGGCTCAAGAGGTTGCAGGCGACACGCAGAAGGCTTGGGCAAGAGACAGCAGGCTCAGGCGACGTAATAGGTTCAAGCGACGGCTTGCGCGATGTAGCACATTCAGGTGATGGCAGCATGTTCAGGCAACAACTCAAGTGACGCAACATGTTCAGGCGAAGACTCGGGCGATAATGTCTGCAAGGTGAAGGCTCAGGCAATGCAACAGGTTTAGGCGAAGGCCCGGGCAAAGAAAGTAGGCAGCTTAGGCAAAGGCAGCAGATAGCTTGAGCTACAGCAGCTGCAGAGGTGATAGTGGCGACTGCGTTTGCTCAGGTGACAGTAGACGACTTCAATGGCATGACGATGGATGCCTTCGACAACAGCTGCAGAGGTGACAGTGGGTTGGGTGACGGCATTTGCTCAAGCGATGGTGGACGTCTTCCTTCTACGACGGACGTTGTGCAGCTTGGGCAGACGGTGGACTCAAAACATAAATAGCATCGGCAGTGGCGAGCTTTGATACCATGTAAAAAACACGCAACATACATGAACACACGTTGTAATGTGGAGAAACCCCTCAAGAACGAGGGTAAAAAAACCATTTGAGATGAGAAGGTAGTGGACAGTGCTCACTAGCTGTCGTCACTCCTTTTCTCTCTCTTAGACTTCATTCATAACATAAAATTAGGGTTACAAGACATATTTAAGGAACACAGTCATGGGTCGGGTCTAGACCTAGGCCCGACCCAATCATACACACGTCAAACGTTTAGCTTTAGGCCAGACCTTACTTCCAAGTCCTCGAGTAGCTCCTTAATTGCTTGAATCGATTTATGAGTTGCCCTGCTAAATAAGAACACATCATCTGCTAACATTAATGTTAACACCCCAAAATTTTCCACCCTAGTTGACTAAAGCACTGTCAAAAGTTTTACGAAAGAATTTCCACAAAAATTTGAAAAATTATAATTTTAAAACCAATTTCGAATCTATGCACAATTTAGATTCAAATCACGAATTTAACTCGTGACATGAATCCCAAAGTAGGACCCACATGTGGGCCACACCTAGCTCGTGTGGTCAGGAGCCCCCAAGAGGTCACACACCGCTCCTTTTTAAAAAAATATCTCCTCACAATTACTTCAAAAAATCATTTTTCATGAGAAATGAATGAGGTCATAACTGGAACCTAGGACAATAGAGACATTTATGTCTCCCTCTCTCCTTTAACTAGATTCTCTTTAAAGAGGGGTCAACCGAAGCAATAACTAGGTTGACCAAACCTACTTAATTCAAGTAGGTTCGACCCTAGTAAGCCCAAATGTGACGCGATTCAGCTGGACTCAGTCAACACGAGCTCAGCTTGGCCAAAATGGAAGGTCTATCTCACGACCCAATTAGTGGACAGAAATAGACCTTGACCAGATCGAATCCACTTTGACTGAACTCAATCAAAGTACAATTTAGCTCAATTAAGAGTTTCTTAGCTCAAATTGATCGAATTACATCAAGCAACTCGCAAATGAGGTTTGACTTTGGTCAATTGGTCAAATTTGTTCAATGTAGACGGTTTTGTCTTTCTATGATCAAATTGAGATTACAGAATCCAAATTCGGATTCTATGGAAAGCAAAAATACATTTGGAATTGTCAAATGCATAAATCAAATATCAAATTAAAATTTATTATTTCAAACTAAAGTTTGATTCAATTGAAATCCATCTTCAATCAAGTTGTGGACAAAAATACCCTTTTCAAGCTAAATTTGATAGAATTTTCAAAATTTATTCAAATTTTAATTAAATTGTCATAATTCAATAACATTTAGAGCTTAATGACTGAGTTTTAACCTAACAAGCTCAATTTCAAACAAAGAAAGAAAATAAATAAAATAGAAAAAGGCAAAATCCTATGCAAGGGCATTTTCATCCAAAATTTTGGTCAAAATTGGACAGCTCAATCTAAACCAAGGTTGACCACGCGTAGCCCATCCCACCTGGCTCGTGTAAATGAGTTAGGTGTGGTCAATTAGAGCCATTAAAAAGCCAGTTAATCCGTTTTACAACTTCCTAAGCATTGAGTAAACTTTCAAGACAAATTAAAGAAGGTGGCTGCACTCATCTCCTCCTCTATATAAACCCCGCTTGGCAACCAGGAGGGGACGAATTTTTGAGGTCTTCATCAAATTGCTGTAGCCAATGAGCTAGGAAGGAGAAGCCAAGGAGAAGAAAAAAAATTTGTCCAAGCCCTCTTTCCTCTCTCTCATTTCCTTCTTCACTTTCCTCTATTCTCTCTATCGATGTTGCTAAGTTAGGGTGTTTAGGTGAACCCTAACTTAGAAGCTCTCTTTTCCCCACTGCAAATTCCAACAATTAAGTTATTCTTCTTCTTGCCTTGTTAAGCTCAAATCCAAGCTTGGGTTCTTGCTTAAGATTGCTTGAATCAAACATCATGACCGATCACAAGGTAGGTGACTCTAATCCATTTTTTTTTATCTATTTCAGCTTCTTGCTATGTATTTTTAATTTCAGCACCCATGGGAAGGGTTTATTTTCATTTGTTTCATGGCTGGGAATGATGTCCAGCTAGGAGAAAAGCACAATCAAATGCATATGATAATGCATGATGTATGAATGAGTCAATTTTTCTAAAAATAAACCTATGAATCAAGTTTTGAAAAGGGCCCCAAGGCCACGACCCTTTCAAAATCAACCAGCCTAAATCCATTTTGAACTCCCTACCATGAGTGGTTCCCACGGTGAGAGAGAGGTTTGCTGTAATATATATAATATAAAGGTCTAATTAGGGACAAACATATTCTTATAAATGTGATACACCCTTGAATGGCGAAATTAAGGATGAACCGGATTGAGTGTTCTCTTATTTCCTTTCATTTAAAGTCATCTGGATTTATGCTTATTTTTATTCAATTGATCATGGGTGGTAGATGTGATTAAAAATGAGTTTTCAATCTTCCTATGTAAAAAACCTTTTAGAAATTGTTGATTTCTTTTATCAATTTTCAGACTTACATGTGATTGATTAAGTTTCAAGAACAATGTAAGATCATGCTTAAGACCCTAATCCTTATATCCCCTAAAGAACAAGATCAAAAGTATTTAAATAGTCCAAGAAATGAGCGGATCTTTTAGCACAAGAATCTAGAATTTAGTTTGATTTTGAGGAGAAAGAAATGTTCTTAGAACTTCACAACATGAATGAGAACATATGGCACACATGCTTTTTGCTGATTTGGATGTTTATTTCATATGGAGTCAAACCGGATTTCATCATTTCCTAAGAGTCAAACACTCTTAGAATTAACATTTTGATTTTAAACCATTTAAATCAGAATAAATCTAATTTTATGGTAATTTTGAGGAAAATGGATGATACCCACATTTCCCTTATGTTTTAAAGGTGGATTTCATCTTCATCTGTTTAATTTTTAATTCTTCTGAGATTCTTATCCACAATTCAAGGTTATGGACTGCATCTCTAACACTTGTGCTTAAGAATATAATAAACACATTTAGAGAAAGTTCTACATTTTAATTAACATCAATCTTTGTGTTTGTGTGTAAATTGTATGATGTGTAATTTCATATGAATGAACTTTGAGAGATTATGAGAGAGCAAAACATGAATGTTCCAAATGAATGGATTTGAGAGATTATGAAAGAGTGAAGAATGTATGTCTCATGTAGTTTTCCTTCCTATTTCACACATTTACACTCACTCAAGGACAATAGCATCACATGCACCTTTTCAAGAATTAAGTGATTCAAACTTGAGTTGCAAAAGTGACCAAGTTATATTGCAACAAGAATTTGTAAACTTTACTTAATTTCTAAAGAAAATACAAGCAATGCATTCATAATCTTGGCCAAAACATGTTTAGAAAACAATATATTTTCTAACAATTTGGAACCCACATTTTATCAAAAGAATGAACTCTACTTAATCAAATCCAAAGTTTCTTTTTTTAGACCAAATCACACATTTGGCAAAAGAGAATTTAAAATCAATTTAGCTTGCTATCGTGACTTGGTCATTTCCAAAAATTGATCATAAGACGATCACAATTTCAACCCAAAAATCATCTTGAGTTCACAACAAAGAATTCAATTTCAATCTTAAAAATCCCCAATTAAAACCACTATCAAGAAAAATAAATGACAAAACAAAAATTTTCAAATCAATTCAAAAACTCAACAATCTTGAAATAACTTTTCAAATCATTTTTCAAGGAATTTATTTTCATAAACAAGTCACTTATTCAAGATGAATGTTGTTTCTTGAATCCAAAACCTCAATGCACAAACATATAGGATTTGCATCAATAACTTGTACATGATGCAAATGATATTTAGTCCTTGGTCCAATTACCCCTGTTAAATGCGGCAAGAACGGTCGGACATCGTATCGATGTGCGGATTCCTTTCTCTTGAAAATTTTCCTCAAAATTAATCTAAAAAGAATTTTTGCTGATTCACATTCGATGCCCCCGAGAACGGGGTGGGGTGCGAACAATTAAGGAGTCAAGGAAAGTAGTCTAAAGACACCTGGTTAGGTAAATGCTTTTCTAATCAACAAGGTACTTAAGGCACCTTGAAAACATTTCCATCACTAGGATGAAAAGGTAGGGAGACAAAGGGTCTCCTTGTTTAAGTCACTGGGAGCTTCCAAAGAACTTCCCCTATTTCCATTAATGAGAGCTGGGTAAGATGAAGTGGTCACACAAACCATGGCCAATTTCATCTAATGTGGGTGAAAACCAAGCTGAAGAAGGCTCTCCTTAAGGAAGCTCCAAGAGATGCAGTCGTAAGCCTTAGAAAGGTCAAGGTTCAGCCCCACCACCTTGTCATTATATTTGCTGAGAGATTCCATGATATCATTAGCCAAGAAAATTTGATCATGAATTGTCTTAGACTATACAAATGCACCTTGATTGGAGTTAATAAAACGTGTAAGGAGGTTTTGTATATGGAAGACTATCATCTTGGAGATGATCTTGTACAAAGAGTTGCATAGCACAATGGGGCGATAATCCTCTATTCTCACTGCCCCATTAACCTTGGGTATCAGCATCAGGTTGGTTTGATTCACGCTGCATACCAATTGACTAGTCCTGAAAAAATTGTTAACTGCCTTACAAACATCCTCCCCAATGATCTACCAATTTTTTGGAAGAAAAAATATGGGAAACAGTCAGGGCCCACTACATTGTCAGCGTCCAAGCTCTTAACCACCTCCCAAATTTCAGCCTCAGAAGGGGGTTGGATCAGCCTGTTATTGTCCTTGTTCAGCACCACCTCTCCCTCTTGCAACTTGTCAAATCATACAACTTGAGGAATTATCATCATTAAGGAACTAGGCAAAATAAGAACCTGAATGCCTTAGAATGCCTTCTTCATTCTCTGCATTGATACCATTCAACATCATGTTGAAGATTCTGTTTCTGATTGTGTGCCCCTTGACTTTGGGTTGGAAAAAATTTATATTTTTGTCCCACACTTGCAGCCATTGAACCTTAAGACCTATTCTTCCATAGCACTCCTCCATTAAAAGATCCCTATCTAGGTCTTTAGCAGCTCTTTTCTCTCTTTCATTGAACTCTGGAAACCCATTTTCATGTTTGAATGCAGCTCAACTCATTCCACCATCAACCAGCTAAATTTCCAAAATTGGTGATATTCTGTTTTTTGAGTCATTTATTAATTCTATTGAGTTTGTATTGGACCTGAAATAGTGGACAGCCATATGCTGTCCTTTTCCATGCATCCACAATCACATCCTTAGCCCTCGGGTCCAATGCCCAAGGCCTAAAGAAGTGGAATCAACTACAACGAGGCCTCAACTGCTTCCTATCTATAGCAGATAATAGCAATGCCTTGTGATCCGACATAGGTCTTGCGATGTGGGTTATCTCAAGCTCATAGGGCATATGAATAGACCATTGCCCATTTTTAAAGCACTAATCTAACTTACAGAAGACCCTCTCACCCTCGCTCCTTTTGTTTGACCGTGTGAATATACTTGTAGAGTCCTCGCTTTCTTGGAGCCCACTTATGTTAATAGTTTGATTGAAAGAGTGACAAGATTGTGGATTTGGAGGACCACTTGTTTTATTGGTTACATCCCTTATTACATTAAAATCACCAAAGATTTCAGCTCGATATCCTCAAAAGAAATCTCATCTTGTAGCTCCATCAAGCTCATGTGCCTCATAGCCAAGTCGGTGGGCAGGTGCACAACAAACAACCTAAACAGAGGGCCTCCCATGTATTGGAATCTGCCCATAAGCCACCAGGCCGACTTCTTCCACTAAATGACCTGAACCTTGTTTAGATTCTACATGCAAACAATTCTCGCATGGGTATATACATCCCCATCATTCAATTCTAAACCCATATTGTCAATCCTATATGTGAAGCTAAGAAGAGTCACATGCTTAGATTGAGCATCAAGCAAAAATGTACAGATGGGCTTTTCCATGTTTATGAGGGCTGGGAGATCCTGCTGTGTTGCCGCCCTCTTAAGGTCCTTCATGTTCCAACATAAGAACTTCATTCGGGCACTCCAGGAGCAACTTTTTCCCCTGGTCCACAATCATCTTATTCATTTGGGGGTGTTGCCCTTAGCCTATGATCCAATAGCTAATGAAACCTTGCCTTCCTCTTTCCGCCATTTACGACCAACCGTTATCCATTCTTCCTATCCTCTTTCCCCATAATAAATTTCTTTCAAAGATATCTACCACCTTGCTCGTACTTGATTGTGCCCCTTTGGGTCTTCTTCTAAGAAGAGAGCTTGTCTTGCTCTGAGGGGGTTAGAAGTAATCGCACTAAGTGGTGTAGATGTAGCAAAAGAAAACCTAGGTAGAGACTCCATTTCCATCAGATCAACTCCTTTGGATAAAATTGAAAAAGGGTTCCCAGTGAGGGGGGCCGTACCTATAGAGTTCCAGCTTTTGATCACAGAGTAGTGGGGAGATCAGCTCTATTGGAGACATGACACCTTGCCCAAAGTCCAGTTGTGCCTCTTTCCTTCTCAAAGCTGCATTTCTATATGTCCCTTCCTTTGCATTTGGGTTTAGTTTTAATTCCTCTTTGCATGAGTTTGATGCTTCCCTTTGATTCTACTTCGTGACCAGGGACTCCCCTTTCCCATGCGAACTTGTATTGGGTTCCACGATAGGCGTAGAACACTATGTGTGACCCATAGCAAATTTCCTGCCTAAGATTAATTCACTCGTCCAAATGAAGTTTAACTCGGAACAAGGTTGAAACTGATAGGCACTTTCACCTTGATGTGGGCTTATCCCAGATTTTCCCAATTTTTTATGCATTCATCATCTTCCTTAAAAGCCCCTTACATCACCTGTGCAATCACCCGTGCGTTCATCATTTTCCCAATTTTTTATGCATTCATCTCCTCTTCAGCTATGCACATCTCCTCTCCTGGGCACCAATGACTCACAATGAAGATTCGAGATCCAACTTTCTTGGCATGACACCACACCATGATCCCCAGTTCCTCTTCGCAATAGCAGGTTGTTGGGGAATGCAGCCCTTTACTTTTATTGAACAAAATTATCTATACAAAAGGAAAGGATAACACCAAAAGATCTGCTATCCTTCATACACAATAGATCCAAAGGCTGACTTAGTTCTTCAAGAATATATATACCATATCACAAAAAAAGGAAAAAGAGCCAAAGATCAACATTAGTTAGCCTGCATACAAAATTAGATCCCTCCACTGCTTGATGTGGGAGGTGATGAAGGAGCCAAATTCGATCGTAGGATAAACTTTTTCAACTTTTACATTGTAATGAAAATTTTTCACCAGCCTGTAGAACTGTGTCCATAGCCTTTTTCCTTCATAATGTTGTCGTATCCTTCAGTCAAGGGTTTCCACCTTGGTGCAAATGGATATGCAACCACCATATTTCTTATGATACCTGAACCTCTTTTCAAGCACCTCCAACTCTTCTGCAAGCACCCTGCTGCTTGAATTCAACAATATCGACACACCATTAGCTCCATCACTAAAATATGAGTTTCTTGCAACCCTCAACTGCCCTACAATTTCAACTTGTGTGACCTCAAAAAAGAGCACATTTGGAGGTTTTCTACAACTGTCATAGCACATTAGATTAGAGATAGCCCAAATGTGAACTGTGCCTTTTACCACCTTTGGCCATTTGATACCCAAAAAGGTGTCCACACATGTAGACCAGATGCCTTCTTTAATCTTGCTGGCTGCACCTGATTTTTCTTCATGAGTCATCTTGTTTCAATGCCACCAGATTTGCCAACATACAACAAGAAAGGTGATTCTCCAATACACCCTCCTCCACCTACCATGCACCTTTTTTTTATGGACCATATGATCTTGAACTAAAGCTATGGGTGGGTGAATAGATGGTGCCAACTTGGCCGAGATCCATTCTCAAATTTTTCTACCTACCTTGCAATGGAAAATAATACGTTCATTCGCTTCTTCAGCTTTCATGCAAAAAAGGAAATAGTTAGCAAGTTGAAATCTTAACTTTTTAATCCTGTCTAAAGTGGGCAGCCTGCCCTCACTTGCAAGGAAGCTGAACCAGCATGCACTAGACAGAGCTTTTGCTTGCCAAATATAATTCCTCTAGCTCTTTCCCTCACCAGATCCCCTATAATGGCTGAGGATGTTTGGCACCCCAATATAGGTTTGGTGATTATCTATCCAAACAACCTTGTCAGCTTCATTTGACAGAGGAATAAAGTCTAAGGTGACATTTAGTTCTATGCATGCTTTCACCACTTTGTTTGTGTCCCTCCTGCCCAAGCGCACCTTTTCTTGGACTGAAATATTGAGATCCTTTGCAATGCTAGCCAAAATCTCACCATTGATCCTCTGAAATAGAGGGCTGCCCTGCCATGGATCAAGCCAGAAACGACAGCAGCTACCATCCCCAAGATTCCATTATGTCTAATCTTGTATTAGTCTCCAGCCCCAAACGAGGCCTTTCCAGCCCCAGCTTCCTCTTACTGACCCATTAAGAATCTAAAGGCCATTCTTTTGGAGATATTTGTCCTTATAAACCTAGGCCCAGATGCCATCATCCATCAATAGCCTACTACACCTACTTGCCAAAAGCGCATGGTTCAAATCATCCACTTTGTGTAAGCGGATGCCCCCAGTATCATAAGGATTGCATAGTCTGGTCTAACTAATATGGTGGACATGTCGAGCAGACTCATTGTCCTTCCAAAGGAATCTCAGACATATGTTTTTAAGTTTCTTTTTTACAATTCGAGGGAGCTGAAACACCATCATCCAATAGTGGGGAAGGATACAAGCCTAGGCACCGGGCAGGGCCGAGCCATCGGAGAGTACCCAGTACCCGACCCGACTTGGGCCCCGAAAAAAGAGCACCGAGCCGGCCCGATAATTTATCGGGCCAGGCCCAGGTGGGCCCGATAAAAAATATTTATTTTATTAATTTATATGTATAATTATAATATTTTATTACGATTAATTATACTTAAATATTATTTTATATTAAAATATATTTTTAAATTTAATTGGGTCGGCCCGAGTTGGGTTTTAATTCTTGGGTCGGGCCCGGGTTAGGGTTTCGGGTGTCAGGCCGGCCCGAGCCCGACTCATTATCGGGCCAGGCCAGACCGGGGCAGCCCAAGCCTGACTCATTATCAGGCCGGGCCAGCCCGATGCCCAGGCTTAGAAGGGTAGACATCACATATTTAATAAGAATGATACATCTTGCATAAGAAAGAATGCGCTCACCAACTTTTTCTCTATTTTGATTAGCAAGCAGTAGTACATGTCCTCAGTGGGTCCACAAAACAAAAGGGACTCCAAGATACTTAGCTGGAAGGGTACCAATAGGCCATTGCAGTAGATTTGTGAGATTCTCTACCCTACAGTCTAAAGTTCTGTCCAGGAAAATTGCAGATTTTGCTTTGCTCACCTTCATACCAACCAACTTCTCAAATTGATCTAGCATCTCTTTAATGGCACGAAAAGAGCTTCTTGAGGCCTTAGAGACCATAAGAACATCATCTGCATAAATGACCGCTCCTCTCTCATGGGATACCTTCCAAATCCTGGGAATTTAGATGCTCTTGTTACAAACCTCTACTTGGATTCTGCGATTAAAATTTTTCATAACCAAAATAAAAAGGTACGGGGACATCAGATCCCCTTATCTGAGTCCTTTAGAGGCAGTGAACCTGTCCCCCAAGCGTCTGTTGACCACCATCTCGTATGACACTATTGAAACACATTTTATCACTAATTCTATCCATTTAGGGTGGAAGTCTAGCACAAACATATTGTTCTGGAGAAATTTCTAAGATACTCTATCACATGCTTTGGAGAGATCTAGCTTAAGAAAGCAGCCCTTGTTCAACCAAAAATCTTTAGAGTTTGCAATCTCATTCACCCATAAAATATTGTTTTGTATTTGCCTCCTTTTAGAGAATTTTGTAATAACCTTATAAATGGTGTTACACAAAGACATGGGCATGTAGTTCTCTACCTTGGTAGCATTTAGTTTCTTTTTTTTTTTTGCATTCGGGCATATCATGGTGTGGTTCACACTACCAACTAGTTTAGCTTTCAGGAAGAAATCTTGTACTGCTGCTACCACATCATCTCCTATCATGCTCCAGTAATCCTTATAGAAGTAGTTAGGGAATCCATCCGAACCAAGAACACCATCTTTGTCAAGACTCTTGACAGCCATGACTATCTCCTCTCTCTTAATTTCGGAGCATCCATTGGTTCTCTTCATCTGAAACCATATTGCCATCATCAACACCAGCAAACAGCTCCCCCGAAGCTGCATTTGAGCCCAATATATGCTGGAAATGAGATGTACAAGACTGCATGATGTTGTCCTCACCTGTATGGGTTTGCCTCTCTGCTTCAATGACTCTGATATACCTCTTGGCTTTACAACAGTTTGGCATAACATGAAAATAGGTTGTGTTTTTGTTCCCTTCAATGAGCCATTGCACCTGAGACCTTTGCGTCTTCCATTTGAAGGGCCTCATTAAGCAAGCCTCTAATTTTGTATTCATGCTTTGTTGCTTCCAAATCCCCATTTTCAATTAGAAGCTTACACTGGGCGACGTGGAGGCAAAGATTCCCGATTTGCTTTCCAACCGACCAAACTTCTTTGCATTTCATCGCCCTAAGGCTGCTTTGGCAAACCCTATCTTCTTAAGACACTTAATCATGGGGCATCTAGTGACATTGGAACCTCATTCCTTAACTATATCCAACCCAACCATATCCATGATCCAATGCTTGAAAAACCTGAAAGGTCGACGCCCCAGGCTTCTTTTCATGAATGTTTGATACACTAAAAAATTGTGATATGAATTAGAGGAAGTGGTTAGACCACGTAATTTTTTTGGAGGGATCATCCACTTCTAACAAGTGGCATGAGGTAATGAAACGATTGAAGACCAGAGAAGATCTTACCAGAGGATGGGCTTCTGTTTTGTTCCAACTACCCATCATCGCATTGAAGTCCTTGATAACCATACATGGCCCATTGATACTAGAGACCACTTCCTCAAGCCTAATGAGTCTCTCCAGCCTATCTACAAGACTCGTAGGCAAGTAGATACTAAAAATCACAATTTTTCTACTATCACGAAGATTCTTCAAACACACACCAACCCAATACGAGTCCACAACAAAGCTAAGGACCTACAAGGTTTTTTTCTTCCAAAAAGACATGATTCTACCCCAACCATTAAGCACAATATCATTAGACATGAAATCATATTCTGTAAAATTACTCATAGTAGCACCCAACTTTTGAGAGTTGTAAAAGCAGAGACAAACCCAATCTCAGGTTTCGCTTGAAAAACAAGGTCTCTCAGCTCCTTATGGACCTCCATCCTAGCGAGGCCCCGAATATTCTAGTAAATTGCTTTTATTGGAGTTTACTGGAGTCATTTTCATGATGCTTACATGCCTCCATAATATCACAATGAGAGCCCTCCCCTTTTGTAGAGATGGCATCCTCGATATGCCCTAGGTCAACAACCACCCCTCTGGCCTGACCACCATCTTCCTCTTTTTGGTGCCAGGAGAGGAGCTCAACCATGCCAATAGGCGTCAAGAGGGGTCTCCTCTTCTTTTCCGTACTTATATATTGGAGTCCCTTCTTAGGACCCTTCCTGCTATTGATAGGCTTATCCTTGCATAGAGGAGCAGACTCCTCAAAAACACTCAAGAATTTGAGCACATGGGTTTCCCTCTCCTTAGGTGACTTGTAGGGGCTAGCATCATTCTCCTCATTCAAGTTCAATGAGAATCTAGGAGGCCCATACTTCTTTAAATTACAATGAGAACTAAAAGGCATCAAGTTGGCAAAAGGGTTAGGGTCGGTGGCTTTAACTCCTACTCACCGAGTGGAGGCTGCAATATCATAGGCTCCTCTGCTGCTAGGAACCTTGGACTTGCCTTTCCTCCCGATGGCTTCAAGATCACCAGCCTTGGATTGCTGCCACCCTAGTGCTCCCTCTAAATGTTGGTTGTTAACTGCTTCATTTTCGGCCCTATCATGTGGCTCCAAAGACCGAACATCTTGCTCCCTTTCCTTCTCAACATCGCCACTAAGAACTGAGTACCAGTTAACGTCTATCCCAAGCAGTTTTGGGGGTCTGTGATGATCTATCACCCATCTCTTGGCCAATAGCTTGACCTTGCTTCACTCATTCCTGCTCTTTTCCTCCTCGCTCCCTATGCCTTGAAGTTTACACATGTTGGAGAAGTGGGAAGTTGTCTCGCACCTGTGGCAATATCGTACACGGTTCTCATACCAAACATCCTGGAGGTGTTTGCAAACCCCATCTACCCTCATGGAAATTTTTGGGATTGGCCGGAAGCTAAGAGGAACTTCAATACATATGTGTGCATATCCAAGGGCAAGGCCAAGGGGCCCACCTAGGCTGTGGGCCCACCCCAACAATTTGAAAAAAAAAAATTAAAAAGTTTGAAAAATTTTAGTTTGGCCCTACCCTAATTCAACCCACAAAACCCAGCCCGTATCCCCTTTCGTCTCTCTCTTGGCCTATTTCAAAAACTGGTTTTTGAAGGGGAAAAACACAAGGCTGCAAGAATAGAGTGCGAGGAAAAGAGTGCAAGGGAGAGAATGAGAGACAAAGAGAGGGAGATAGAGAATGAAAGAGAGAGAAAGGGAGAACGAGAGAGGAGGGCTGTAGGAAGGAGGTCGGAAGAGAAGAGGAGAGAGTCAAAGAGAAGAATGTGAGGAAAAAAGGACACAACAATAGTGGGTAAAATCGTTTGAGATTTTAAATTTTCTTTTTCGGTCATTTTTTTTTATTAATGGTTTGGACGATTAGCTTGCCATTGGAATTATTACACCCAGGAAGTGTTGGCTTTGATGATATTGGCTTTTGTTTTGGAATTCATAGTGTTTACTTGCTTACTTGTACATGACCTGTGGTAGATGAGGTTTTGAGCTTCTAACAAAAGTAGAACTCTTGTAGTTTCTTTTCCTCCGTCCAAGCAATCTCATTCTTCAATAAAAAAAACATTGCATAACCTTATTGGTTCTATAATGAGTCCTTAAGTGGGATCTAGTCTCATGTGAGGAGCAGACCACCATGTTCACAAAACGCAGCATTCTACTTCTGTTTCATCAATTTGGCTGAAAGTAGAGAAACTCATCTTTGTGTCTATTCTACCTAAGTTGCAACGTGCATCAAACGCCCTAAATTGCAATATCAGTAACAAGAATGCCAAAATAAGCACAAAGACAGATGTGATTGAATAACTTCACCCTTTTGTGTTGGGATATACTGACAATCAAATTACAGAGTTGACAAATTGTGTAAAAACTAAAGAATCAAATTGGGAGTTGTTGAATTTTCGATACCAATATTGCAGTTATTATATGCAAAAAGTTAGCAACGTCCTCTCGGAAGGGATTTCTCATGTCGCCAATAAATTTCCAGTTCTTATTCACACGCACACCAAACTTTCTAGGCTTTTCAACTACTACAAAAATTCTTTTATCATATTTGATGGTACATTCATATCAAGATTTTCTATGAACAAATTGAGATTGGTTGCTTGGAGGGTGACTCTCTTATGCAGGGTCTTGCAGCAACTAAATATGGATTTTATTTTGCTTCACCAGCTTAACAAAAAACTTTGGTGGAAGATTTGATCATATTTGAATGTTTGGTGGGCATATGGTGAGATCGAAATGTTTGGTATCCAAAAATGTGCCACTTGGAGTAATTACAAAAGATAAGATTCCAACATCTTTCCAGCCTAACATAGCACTTCACTGGGGCATATTATGCCCAATCATGCTGATCCCTGCACCTCGTGAGCCCTCTTCGTTAAGAGAAAATTTTTATTGGTCTATTTGGTGCATCATTTGCCTCAAAATCAGTTTTCTTCATTTTTTTCCTTTAAAAACTAAAAATAAAATGCAATGCCTTTCAGAAAATATTAGTTGGTGCTATATATATTCATTTGATCAATTGGGTATTCGAGTTGCCTGATCAAGATGAGTAGCAGCAGTAGCAACCATACTTTTTGCAGTTACATGAGTAGCAACAGTCTAAATTATTTAGTATGTCTCCATTATCCTTTTTTTTTTGTCTAGGTGGTGACTCTGAACCCATATTTGCAGGGCCTATTCACTGGTGGTAATTCGAAAAGCAAAGCATCATCATTCACAAGGGAGGGTAGAAAACAACTTTTCGTTGTTCTACAAAGTGCAAGATGTTCAACAAGTGAATGTTGTCTTCTTTATCTCTTGTTTACAAGATGGTTGGTTCTAAATTCTTGTTTTTCATAAGTTAAAATTTTAGTATCTTTCTTTGATATGTTTAAATCTTATTGTCTATTCTAAATTTTAGATTTTTCATATTAGTTCATTGAGAAGATGATGAAAAATATTCAGGATTATTTCAAAAAAAAAAGTTATTGATCAAGAGGATGAAAACCAAAATGTTGGTTGTTCTAGTCCGAAAGCTCTTGATGTTATTCTTTTTTACTCAGATTCTCTACTTTTTAAGTATTTAAAAAATCAAACTTTAGAAAACATCGTGCGTGATCCAGGGTTGCAATGTCCTATATGGGAGATATCAGTAAATGAGAGAAATGAAGTTAGCCGAACATAAATTAATCATGGGTCATATTAGCACATGCTTCATAGATATCCAGTGTCAGATCCTTCAAATCATCCTCACAAATTTCAAGCTTCATGGTTTCAAAAATTTTCATGGTTAGAATATTCTTCCAAGGTAAATAATGCATATTGTTCGTTGTGTTACATTTTCAGTACTGCATATTCAAATGACAGTTTATTTATTATTGAATGATTTAGAGCTTGGAAGAGGGTGGGTGGTAGTGAGAAAACATGTGCATTTCATAGTCATGAGGGGTCAAGTCAAAATTCGCCTCATCATATGAACGTGTGAGGGCATTTAATGACTTAAGTCGTCAAAGCAAACACATAGATAAAATGATTGAAAAGCAAAGTTCAGAGCTTATTGACAACAACCGTTTGAGAATAAAGGCATCTGTAGACGTAGTTCATTGGTTAGCATTTCAAGCTTGTGTTTTTAGAAGTCATGATAAAAGTTCAAGTTCATTGAATCACTTTATTGAGTTCATTAAAACTTTAGCTAGTTATAATGATAGAGTTGCACAAGTTGTTTTGGATAAAGCCCCAATGAATACTAAATATACATCACCATCAGTTAAAAAAAATGTATATTTTTGCAAGTAAATTAAGAGTTAAAATTATAGAAAAAATTGGTGATGCTAAATATTGTATTATGATTGATGAAGCCCGAGATAAGTCCAAGAGAAAGAGCAAACGGTTATTGTTCTTAGATTTGTTAATAAGCAATGTCAAGTTGAGGAACGACTTTTAGATGTTGTGCATGTGAGAAATACTACAGCAATTACTTTGAAGAATGAAATTTCTACTTTGTTGTTTTAATATAATCTAAGTATTCAAGATATATGGGGTCAAGGATATGATGGTGCTAGTAATATGTGAGGTAAATGGAATGGATTGCATGTATTAATTTTGAATGAATATCCTTATGCATGTTATGTTCATTATTTTGCTCATAGATTACAAGTTGCACTGGTTGCAGTTTCAAAAGAAGTTGTTGATGTTCATAACTTTTTTGAACAGTTAATATATGTAACTAATGTTATTAGTGTAAGCAATAAATATAATGATGAATTGCATAAAACTCAAGCAAATAAAATTGTATTTAGAATTGCCATATATAAACTTGAAACAAGAATAGGACTTAATCAAATTGAATCATTATAGTGGCCTGGTGATACTAGATGGAGATCTCATTTTTATTTTGTATGCAGTTTAATAAAAATGTTTGATGCAATATGTGTAGTATTAAAAATTTTAAGAGGCAATGGATCAGCATATCAAATAAAGGGTAAAGGTAATTCAGCTTACAACAGGATCACATCATTTGACTTTGTATTTATTTTGCATTTGGTATAATAAAATTTGAGACAGAGTAATACTTTTTGTCAAACATTGCAAAGACAAAGACAAAACATTTTAAATGTAATGGTTATAGTTTATAATTCAAAAAAATTCCTATATTTAGAGAAATTGGTTGCGATTCATTTATAGATACAATGGGAGCATTTTGCACATGGTATCCCTATTCTAGATATAGATGCCCAACGTTTTGTCAGATAATCACGTTCTCGTCGTGAACGTAATTTTATTAAAGTGAGACATCATTACCATGTCGATATTTTTATTCTCAACTGGCAAAGTTGAATAGTAAATTTAATGAGAATTCTATGAAAATACTTTGTTTGATGTCGATGTTCGATCCTATAGATCAATATGAGTCGTTTAATGCACGAGATGCATACACTCTTGCATAGAAGTTTTATCCTGAAGATTTTCTAGACTTAGATTTTATGAGTTTAATTATCCATTGAGATATTATAAGAACGATATTTGTCATCATTCAAGTTTTCAAAATTTACGTGCACTATCAGATGTATGTCAAACATTGATGTGTAGTAGAAAAAGTAAAGGATATCCTTACGTATACAGGTTGTTTAGTCTCATTTTAACGCTTTGTATCTCCACTTCAACCACATAAAAGACATTCTCTGCTATGAAACTTATGAAAACAATGTTGCATAACAAAATTGAGGGCAGATTTTAAACTTTTATATATTAAGAAAGAAATTGCTTAAATATTTGATTTGAATGATATTATTGATGCCTTTTATAAAATGAAAAGTTGTAAAACACAACTGTAATAGGTAAAGTATTTTTGTTGCAGCCTTTTTATGTTAGTGTTTATTTAAGTCATTATTTAGCTTCAATAATAAATGAAGTAGTTTTTATTTACAATTTATTATGCAAGTCAATGAATGATGATATGTAACTATTTTCAATAGAAACAAAGACAAAAACTGGTTGTGTTACATAGAAAGAATATAAAATAGTTTGTTTTAGGTAAGTAAACATTTATTTTTTTGGTTTTAGAGTTTATAGATGTATTTGTTTGCTACATTTTGTGTTGTGATATTTGTATGTTCACTTTATGCTTACACCTACGTCACTGTAATAGAAATAGAGTACCTTATCGGTTTAGGACTTATCATGTTTTGTGCTAATGACACAAACAATTACTAAAATGTGTCGGACGGGTCGCGTTCACATTTATGATGTAGACAATTGTATACAATATATGTTGACTTCTACTACACTGTGATTTGCAAATACTATCTAAAGTGTGTCTGTTTCAATCCCTTCCATAACAGTTGTAGAATCATCTTTTGATCCAGAAATTTTTCAGGAGGTGGAAGCATCGCCTCGCCCCTTCATGGTCACCTACGTAGCTCCCTGGCAACTCTAACCCCTTTTGATTGCTAGACAAGGAACCCAGCCTCTCTCGCTGCAGCTCCTGCTGCACCTGCTGTGCTCCATGGTAAGAAAAGATGGAGACATCCTTCAGATCCATCCCCGCTGCTCTTCCCCCAGCAGGAGTCGAGGGACGACAGAAACACAAACAAACCCTAACACCCCACTCCCTCTCTTGCGGTCGTCTCTTTCACTTCTTACCCTCCCTAGTTCCT
Source organism: Nymphaea colorata (assembly GCF_008831285.2). Lineage (NCBI taxonomy): Eukaryota > Viridiplantae > Streptophyta > Magnoliopsida > Nymphaeales > Nymphaeaceae > Nymphaea > Nymphaea colorata. The sequence continues at coordinate 11,394,250 of NC_045143.1, forward strand.
CTTCATTATCCACTCGTATCAGGAAACGACCATTTCCTATTAAGATTCTACTGTTTGGCAGAATAGGATTCATGAAAAAGGCTACAGAAAAAAGAAAAAAAAAAAACACCCAATGGGAAAGAACCTCCTTCATTGGCAACTTTCTTTGTCTAATCGAATTACATAGAAAACTACAAGTATCTATATACATATGTATCATTACAAGAATCATGCTTGTCTGAGCCAGTTATACATGGGTGATTTTAGAGTGGAATATCGTACACATGGAGCTGATTTCAACACCAATGCCATGGCATGGCTTGGAAAAGGTACAGACAGAATTGAAAAATTTTTATGCCTAAAACTCTACCACTGCATTAAGATTCTAGCTGGCAATGCCATCCAATGCAGGAATCTCAATTTTTGTTGGTAGGCATAATCCTACACATCCAACTGTGCATTGTTACAGATCTGGAACACACCATATCTAAGATACCACTTTTGTCATGGGACTTATAAATATGCTGACAGTACTATTCTAAAAGAAATTTGAAGCATACGGTGCAGCAAACGGATAAGGGCCAATTTTTCTTGAAGACATCTTTTTTTCAGGTTTTGGCGGACCCGGGGCAGCAGATTGATCAGATGGCTTCACTCTCATCCTACGGGGGAGGTTTTGGGTCTTTGGTAGTGCCGGCGAGTCATGGTTTGGTCTTTTTGATGTCTTATTTTTGTTAGGCATCAAAGTTGTAGTTTGGGCATTTTTGTCATACACTTAGATGTGATTTTGTATGAATCAAGATTGTTATATGAATGAAAGTTCGCCCCATTGTTTGGAATGGCATAGCTCCCTTCTTTGAAATGTTGTGTCGTCACACTTCAATGCTTTATGTTAGACTAAAAAAAAAGTGTTTGAGGGTCAAAAAGGTTAGGGTGTGACAGGCAAAGATAGAGTGGGTGGGTTTGCCAGTATTATTGGACTCTCTCTCTCTCTATTGTTTAAAACATTGCAAAAAAATGCATTGATGATAGCCAATGTTTTGAGAACCGCTTTTAGCATTGGGACTGCCTTTAGGGTCAGAAAATATGAAAAAGAGTCATCAGTAACATAGGTAGCCCACTGATTTCAATTATATATATATATGTGTATATAATTTGGCCTGCCTTATGTGGCTTAACTAATTATACTCTTCTGTGGTTTGCAATATGATATCAATAAATATATTAATTGATGTGAGAACACCCATGATCCATCTAATCATCTTGATTTGGTAGTTTACACATAAAGACATGCACAAGTGGTTCCTAGCTCAATAATATAAATGTCATTGATAAACTAATTTACATGGATAATGCATTCGTTCTTCGTATGGCTTATGGTGTTGCAAGTTTTTTCTGTTAGTGCATGTATAATTATTATTTGAACATGCTAGAATCAAGATTGGATTATTAGAAATGCACGTTAGTGACTTTGCTATTTTGGGGAAGGTCTATGACAAATATGGAGGGACAATGATCTATGCATATGATTATCTTTCAGCATGGTGAGACTAATAATTGAAGTGGTTAGGAAGCATGGTAAAGATTTGATGTTGTTGAGAAAGTTTAGAACTGTTTAGTGAACTCGTGACGTATGTTGTTGTTACACCCCAAAAATTTAGTCCCGTATTGAAGATTGTGAAGGATCTTCAAAGGATTATAAAGGAAGTTGTTAAATAGTTGGTTGTCCTGGTTCGTAGTCATTTCGTAGTTGGAGCCGAAACTGCTAGGGGGTGGGTTGGGCTCCACCGAACCAAGGGCCCGAGCCCAGGAGTGGGTCAGGTTGTTACAGTGGTATTAGAGCCAGTTTAACACTCGAACTTAGGGTCTTACATGCGCGGACGCGTGTGTCTTAAAGGGGTGGATTATAACACCACAAAAATTTAGTCCCGTATTGAAGATTGTGAGGGATCTTCAAAGGCTTATAAGGGGGGTTGTTAAATAGTTGGTTGTCCTGGTTCCTAGCCATTTTGTGGTTGAAGCCGAAACTGCTAGGGGGCGGGTTGGGAGCTGCCGAACCAAGGGCTCTAGCTGAGGAGTGGGTTGAGTTGTTACAATAGGGACATTTTTGTCATATGTGTTATTGACAATCATGAAGTTATTTTTGTATGAATTGATTTTGGCACATAATGGAATATTTGTCTTACTATCATTTTGATTTGCATAGCCCCATTTTAATTGTTGTGTTGTTGCACCTCGACGTGTTTTGGAAAAAAAAAATTCTTTGGGGTTAAAAAGGTTGGGGTGTGACATTGATGGTATAAGGAGAAAGTTCGAGAGTGGCACAGTATACCGGAAGTGACTAATCCGAGATCGGCACATGTTGCAACTATAAAAAGTCGAACCCAACTGTACAACAAAAAACGGGCCAGGTTGGGTGGTGCAAGGGTACGGGGATCCATGAGTGAAATCTTCCCTAAATGCACGGATTGCTAAAGTGCTCCTTCCTCAGGCTACTTAGAGGAGTCCATCCCTATCGTGAGGCAGCAACTGTGGAATGCAGTTAATGCAATAATGTTGTTGAGCTCAATGAAATGTGAGTCACGGCAGCGGTTACCCCAAAAGGCCCAAACTATGTCAATATTCCTAGTGACTCAGTGTTTGGAATCGAACATTGTGAAAGAGTCCACCCTAAATACACCATCGAGTTGGGTGACATCATGTGATCTTATTTAGGCAGGTGCATGTGTATGCATCATAAAAATTCACAAGATTCTGAATTGTCTTATTTATTTATTTGTTCATTTATATGTTTTCTTTATTGTCACCGATGTGATTGGTTTTTGTGTAACTTAGATTGAGTTTGATTCGTTGAAATGCTGAAGAGTTGAAATGCCGAAGTGGTAAACCAAACTTCAATACAATACATAAACTTTATGTTAAGTGATATATCAGAAATCTTGTTATGATTTTCATTATACTCAGCAGTTGTATTGATGCTATGATTATATGCCTTCATTAGGTCCTCACGTTGTAACGGATGGTGCTCGTTGATCGGGCGACTGAAGGGATGGGGGATTGTTGGAAAGTAATGCGACACTGTCATATACATTTCTCCTATGCACTTTTGTTTGTACATACTTGTACAACTTTATGGTGTTTGACACTAAGACTTGAGAGTCATGGCTCTCCAACATATATATTGTCACACCCCGACCTTTCTAACCCCCAATTTCTTCTTTTTTTTTTTTTGATATAATACGTCGAGGTGCAACGACACAACAATTAAAATGGAGCTATATTAATCAAAATGACAGGGGGGGCAAATATTTCATTATGAACAAAAAACCAGTTTATACAAAATGACATCACATTTGTCAATGACATACATGACAAAAATGCCTCCATAACCAAAACATCGATGTCTAAACAAAAACAAGACATCAACGAAACAAAACGTGACACGTCGGCACGACTATAGACCCAAAATCTCCCCAATAGGTTGTGAGCTTAGCTATCTAATCAACTTGCTACCCCGGGTCCGCCAAAACCTAAAAAAGATAGACAACAGAAGGTTGTGTTTTTGCAATATAACGACAAATCAGACAAATTTGTTACCCACTAAGGTAAGGGCTCAAGTCTGGAATCTAACATATAAAGAAACATGATCACTATGATCATGATATGCGCATGTAGTCACATAACTTAACACAATAGTCCTTCACATATTCCATAACATATAAGGACCGCTCAATAGCCACAATCAACATACTTATTAGTCATCTTCAATTCATGTACATTCATTTCATTTACATTTGATTCAATGAATGGACGGCTCCTGTAGGTGCAAAACACAGGCGCATGTACACCACGGACAGCCTTTAGTCGGGAGAAGAAATTACAGCTTGGCAGTAGATACCATTGCCCCTCTACAACCACCTTCAATCACTTATTTGCACAGATTAACTGAAGCTTCAATCGCTGCTTCATCATCATCTGCAAAGCAGGCACAAGAGAAGCCACGACCCAGATTGGCCAAACCATCCACAAAGTATTAGACCAAGCCCAATCAAAGTAGGTTGGGATCAATTTCAGCTAAGGGTCCTTACCCAGCCTCACACGTTTGAAATCATCCAAGCATTTTTTAGCATCTCAGTAAAAGCTTATGCAAACAGCATCAAACAAGCAAGAGATGAAAATGTTATTGATTAGATAACCGACAACCGGACAACTAACAGAAACAACTGAGCTAAGTAGCCCAGCAGAGAATGAAGTTAGCTATTTTACCTCTCATATTCTTGTTTTGCCCTGTATGAATGGTTGAGCAATGAACGCCCACTATTAATAAGATCCTGGTATATGTGGGATCGACTGATTGCATTTGAGAGGTCCTCTAGCACACTAGCCACGGAACCCCAAAGTTTGAAACAGAAGTCAAGCGACTCTAGCACAGATAGTGACAGATACTAACCCAGCATCTGACCCTTCCGGGCCTACAAGAAAAAAAACTGTTCACCGCAAGATAACTCTTTAGTAATAAGAGGATGTAATGAAAAGAGAAAAATTAAAGTGCCAAGTAAAAATTGACGTCTTAGTTGATCCCAACCAAATTTCATTGAGATCCCAATACAAGAGAACATGCAGAATGAGGCCAAGGAATGAAATGCCTTTGAAAGACAATGCTTCTTATTGCCAATTACCTTTTGACATTTCACCTATTATAGGAGACAGTTTTCAATTTCATTGTCCATGCATCAACACTTACCAAATGCTCTCGGTTAAGATAAGATGCAATCGCTGTTTGCTGTCACATTCTGCGTGAGTGAAATAAAAAATAGTTGCTAGCTGAGAGAATTAAGAAGGTGTTCAAGCAACTGGACAACTTGGTCAACAGGTAGTGTCGACTTGGAAAAATTGGTTTTTGAACCACAAGAACCCGACAACTCTGAAGATAGTATTGCATGCTGTTGAAGACTGGTTGTGACAGCACGCCACCATCAAGAATCTGAGATACGCCCATTTGCAACAAGCATAACTAATGATATTGAGCATGAAGAAGCATAACTAATTATACTGAGCAAATTTTATTGCAGCAACCAATAGGCAATGCTAACATACTTGCCGGAGATTCTCGCCTGTGAAACTCAGTAAGGTCATTTCCGAGTATAGGAGCAGTAAGAGGGTGAGCAATTAGTTTAGCTTGTACAGCTACTAAGAAATCATGTTCTTCCATGTTTATTATGTAAACATAATCAGCACAACAACATAGAAGAGCATTTATATCCATTAAAAACAAAGTAGAATCTAAACTTCCAGCAATAGCTTTAAAAAGGAAAAGAAAAATGAGCTGAAAATATTAACCACAAGATTCATTTTAAAAAGAAATGCATTATGTTAGAAAATACATAGACAAAAACAAGGTCAATCTCTATAACATGAAATGAAACATTTTCATTCAAAAAATTGCAAAGGTGTTGCCTGACATTCTTTAGCACATTGGTCGTTTGGCAAACATTTTTATTAGGCAAGTATTGCCCAGGAAAACTTTTTTAAGCCTTATTTATGGAGGTTAAGGAGGCTTCCTTTTTTTTAAGGTACAATAACCTCTTCCGGCAAAAGTTTTCTTGTTGAAAAACTACATTATGTTTGTTTAGTAAATTTGAAACATGCGACCATGTTTATCGACATAATGAAGCTCCATAACAAGAAATGAAACTTGTATACCCAAAGTACTGCAAAGAGGTAGCATCACGTTCTTTTAGAGCAGTTCGGTGATGGGCAAAAGTTTTCCATTAGACAAGCTTTCCACCGAAAAAAGCTATGTTACCTGGGTGCGTTTTTTTTTTTTTGCCTCGCACCACGTCAACGCGATGCAGGTGCGGGTGCTGCTGCGCTCTGGATAAGCACCCAAACTAGTCAAACAAGAATCTGGAGCGCTCAGCCGCACCAAACTAAAATCGTCATTTTCAGGTTTCCACCCGACTCGAGTTTGACCCGAGTCGAGTGCGGTCAAATGTGAGTGGATCTAATATTGTCCAATTTTTAAGTTTTTTTTTTTTAATAACAAAGTCGATCCCGCGTTTCCTCTCCCCTTTGCCCGTTTGCCGCTGTTTCTCTCGCCTGCTATCTTCTCTTCCACCGGCAGCTTCCTCTCCAGTCTCCATCCGATGATCGGTGTCCATGGCATCATCTCCTGCCCGCGGCATCAGGTTTCCTTCTTTTCCTGTGTTTTCCAACCGTCCAGCGTTGGTTGTTGTCTCGACTGCTTCTCTTCTGTTTTCCTTCATTCTTCATAAACCCCTACCTCGACTCGACTGCTTCCCTTCTGTTGTTCTGCATTCTTCATAAAACCCCCTTTGTCAAGGGGACCCTCTGTCCCCGTACCTCTTCGTGATTTGTTGAAAAGATGTGCCTTATCAAGATAAGGCGGATAAGGTGGATCAATCTTCTTAAGATCTTATCTAAAGCTAATCCTTGATCTTAGGCAACATTAGAGGTTTCTATGTATATCACCAAAATCAAAGACTATATATATTGTGTAGTCGACAATGAATAAATCAACTTCTTCCTCTTCTCTCGTTTTCCTCTTTTCCCTCTTGTTCTCTTCTTTCACAATCTTTAACATGGTATCAGAGCAGAGTAAAGATGAGCAATGGCATATGCTGTCTTTGCAGAAATTTCCAATCTGACAGACCAAGGGATCGTCACAGGCCAGAGGTAATCCCAGCCATCGTCACAGGCCAGAGCGTTGTATACTTCGGTGATCATTCCCCTTCATAGTGCCCAAAGGGCATCCTTGGGTCGTTCGACTGGAACCAACGCCTGAGCAGGCAGGAATCGAGGAAACTTGGGCATCCTTCTTCCTGTGCGACTGAACAGGGGCAAAACCAGACTTCCGCCCTCCGATCATCTGCTTGCCGCTGTTTTCACTAGAGTTCATTCGCCATGAAATTGCTCAAGCAATGTCTCCGGTGAGTGGCGGTTCCAACAGACATGAGCTCGACCTGTGTGGTGGTCGGTACCCGCCGGAATAGCCCGATTTCTGGCCTCCTGTCCTGTTATTGCCTGTTTGGGCGTTAGTAGCTTCATCAATCGCTAGCGACAATTCCAGCGATCGACGGCGTTCTTGGCGCTCAGACTGACACTCCAGCCTAAGGCGACCGTGCTGGATCCTGAGCCGGCCGGAATTGAAGTTTCTTCTGGCAGTTCCCTGTTCTGCTGCAGGCCTCCTATTGCAGCGCCTTCTAGCGGAGAGTCCTGTTCCACTTTTCAATCAGAAAAACATGTTGTTCCAGAATTCTTTCTTCTGAACAGAAAAGTGATGTTCTGGTTTCTGTTCTGCAACACTCGGTGACTTCTGAGTTTCTCCGGCTTGAGGTGCAGGCGACCCGCGTTGCTGCTGCTGCATCGCTGTTGCTGTGGCAACGATAGCTGCGACTGCAGAGAACCTCACAGGTTTGGGGAAGATGGCAGAAAGGGGAGAGGTCATTCTAAAGGAACGCAAAGATGACGACATTAGTACAGGAAGCCCATATTATGTTCATCATTCTGATGGACCAGGTACCCCTTTAGTCTCTAATGTCTTGACAGGAGATAACTATATGATGTGGAGGAAGGCCATGACAATGGCCCTTTCCGCCAAAAACAAGTTAGGATTTGTCGACGGATCCATCGCCAAGCCTAACAGTCCTATGTTCCTCAAAATTACGTGGGAAAGATGCAACAACTTGGTTCAATCTTGGATTTTAAACTCCATCCATAAAGATATCTTGGCTAGTGTAATTCATGCCAAGACTGCTGCCCAAATTTGGAGTGATCTTGAAGCTCGATTTTCTCAAGCCAATGGCTCACGCATTTACCAAATACAATTTCAGATAATGAATTGCAAGCAAAATCAATCGTCTATTGCAGCTCATTACACAATAATGAAGGGATTATGGGATGAGTTAGCCCTCTATGCTAACATCCCTGATTGTTCGTGTGGTACCATGAAGGCTATTGAGAATCTTCACCAACAAGATCAACTTATGCAGTTCTTGATGGGCCTTAATGATAGCTATGCAGCCATTAGAAGCCAACTCTTGTTGATGGATCCGCTTCCTACTATAGCCAAAGCTTATTCTCTTCTTATTCAGGAGGAGAAACAAAGGGATGTGAATATGGTACATGCTTAGGAAAAGGTCTCTATTCTTGCAATGCAGCCTTCACCACAAATGTATGAAAGAAACAAAAACAGTCAGACCAAGGAGAGAGGAAGACCACGTATGAAATGCGAACATTGTGGTAAAATTGGACACATCAAAGCTAAGTGTTATTTTCTTGTTGGTTTCCCTAACAGGTCTGGTTCTTCTAATGCATTGACAAAGCCAAAGGCTAACGCTGCCCTAGGAACTGCATCCAACGATCAACCCAATGAGCAACTATTCAAAAAATTCCTTGACTTCATGGAGAACTCTAATCAAGGTACCATTGAACCCAGAGTTAACCTCTCAGGTAAATACTCCTCGCCCATTTCATGTCTTAAACAATCATGGATCCTTGACACCGGTGCAACCCACCATATCACTAACGTTATCTCCAACCTTTATGAACCCATCATCACCAATCACCCTCCTATCAGTCTACCAAATAGGTCCAAAGCCAACGTCACCCATATAGGTGACATTCATTTGAGCCCTAAGATAACACTGAAAAATGTTCTTTATGTTCCTAGCTTTGCATTCAACTTGATATCTATTCCTAAACTCTGTAGTGATTTAAGATGTGATGCAAAATTTAATGAGAACTCTTGTGTGGTGCAGGACCGTCACTCGACGACTATGATTGGAACGGGTAGATTGCAGAATGGATTGTATGTCCTAGATGAAACAAATCTCAGCATAAACTTAACTACCACCAAATCTGCTCCATGGCATCTTCGGCTCGGGCATGCTTCTGATTCCAAACTTTCTATTTTATCTCGTTTGAACCTTATTGACACTTGTAGATCTGTTGATACATGTGATATTTGCCTTGTTGCTAAGAACACTAGACTTCATTTTCCCAACAGTACTATTTCAACACATGTTCCTTTTGACTTAATTCATTGTGATGTGTGGGGAAGTTATCACACGCCTTCATTGACTGGTGCACAATATTTTCTAACTATAGTTGATGATTTTTCCCGATCTACATGGATTTATCTTATGAGATATAAATCTGAAGTTTTTGGAGTCATTAAAAATTTTGTCGCACTTATTGAAAACCAGTTTCGAACTAGAATCAAAATTCTTAGAAGTGACAATGGAACTGAATTCTTTTCACAAGAGATGAATAACTTTCTTCATGAAAAAGGCATTGATCGTCAACATAGTTGTGTTGCGACTCCTCAACAAAATGGTGTGGTCGAACGCAAGCATCGAGACCTCTTAAACATGGCACGAGCATTGATTTTTCAAGCTAAACTACCCATAAAATTTTGGGGAGAATGTGTCACCACTGCTGCTTACATTATCAATAGGTTACCATCTAGTGCATTAAATAATAAAACTCCATATGAAGTTTTATTCAAACGCCCACCAAACTACAAACATATGCGTGTTTTTGGATGTCTATGTTATGCCTACAATATTCATAAAGATCACAAGTTTGACTTAAGGGGAAGGCGATGCATATTTCTTGGATATCCATATGGTCAATCAGCTTACAAGGTTTATGATCTTGAAAGTGGGTCGTTGTTCACCAGCAGAGACATCAGATTTTGTGAAAATCATTTTCCATATAAAAATGAAGTGCACACTGGGGACAATGAACAAGTGGTTCTTCCTTTACCATTCAATGATTATGTCTCAGGAGAACATGAGTTTCTTTCAAGCCCAAGCAAACCTCTTCTAGATGATGAGACCAACCCAGATCCCATTCCTCAATCCATCGAACCTACTCATAATGATTCAATCCAGCTTCGTAGATCTATGCGACCTAGGCATATACCAACTCATCTAAAGGACTACAAATGTTTCTCAATCTTGCCCAGTTTCAGCCATTTGTTGAAGAGTGAAGGGACAAGCCCCACAAAAGGTACTCGTTACCCGATTGCACAATGTCTTGATATCACTAACTTCAATTCCAACTACAAGTGTTTCATGTCTACCCTCCTTGAGCAATGTGAACCTTCATCCTTTGCCCAAGCCATGCAGGACCTTAGATGGCGTGATGCTATGAAGGCTGAAATTGATGCATTAGAAGCCAACCATACCTGGACTGTGACGAAACTTCCTCCTGGCAAAGTTCCTGCAAATGGGTATTCAAAATCAAATACAAATCTGATGGCTCTATCGAGCGATACAAGGCCCGCTTAGTCGCAAAAGGGTATACACAAACAGAAGGAATTGATTACAATGAGACTTTTGCTCCAATCGCCAAGATCTCTACTATTCGAGGTCTATTGACTATTGCCGCTATTCAAAAGTGGCACTTGTTTCAAGTTGATGTTAATAACGCCTTCTTACATGGTGATCTAGAAGAAGAGGTTTATATGCAATTACCTCCTAGATTTAGTCGACAAGGGGAGGAAGGAATGACATGTCGCCTAAATAAGTCTATATATGGGCTTAAACAGTCTTCTCGAAATTGGTTTTCCAAACTTGCTACCTTTCTCAAAGACATGGGCTATATTCAATCCAAAGCAGATTACTCATTATTTTCCAAGATCGGCACTAGAGGACGAACATTTGTTGCAGTGTATGTCGATGACATCATCATTGCAGGGGATGATTTGAATGCAATCAATTCCCTAAAGCACATGATGAATGAAAGATTCAAGTTGAATATATTCTTGGCATAGAATTAGCTACTTCAAAGGATGGTATCTTCTTATCTCAAAAGAAATATCTCCTCAACATACTTCATGAGACAGGGTACATGGGAGCAAAACCATGTGAGACACCTATGGAACAACACATAAAGCTTGACAATGAAAAGGGAGACATCCTCAAAGATCCAAATCATTATAGAAAAGTGATTGGGAAACTAATATATCTGACCTTAACAAGGCCAGACATTGTTCACACAGTCCACATCTTGAGCCAATTTATGAGTCAACCACGAGTGCCGCATAAAGAAGCCATGAACCATTTATTGAAATATCTGAAGGGAACTGCTGGATATGGAGTTATGTTGTCATCAAAGGGGCCGATTCACCTCAAAGCATATTGTGATTCAGATTGGGCTTCATGTCCAATGACACGAAGATCTACAAGTGGATATTGCACCATGATTGGGAATAGTCCTATTACTTGGAAAACCAAGAAGCAAACAACAGTCTCTAGATCATCTGCAGAGGCAGAATACAGGTCTATGGCCCTCGCCACATGTGAGCTTATTTGGCTAAAGGCTTTACTCAAAGATCTCGGGATCGTCCACAAAGAGCCCATGACGTTATTCTGTGACAACCAAGCTGCAATGCATATTGCAGCCAATCCAGAGTTTCATGAGAGAACAAAACACATCGAAATAGATTGTCATGTGGTGAGAGATAAGATTCAGAATGGAGACATCCAAACTCAATTTGTTCCCACAACTAAACAAGTTGCAGACATGTTTACCAAGCCCTTGGGACGAGAAGCATTCCACAGTCTGAGAAGCAAGTTGGCGCTTGGCAATCCGAGAGCGTCAACTTGAAGGGGAGTGTTGAAAAGATGTGCCTTATCAAGATAAGGCGGATAAGGTGGATCAATCTTCTTAAGATCTTATCTAAAGCTAATCCTTGATCTTAGGCAACATTAGAGGTTTCTATGTATATCACCAAAATCAAAGACTATATATATTGTGTAGTCGACAATGAATAAATCAACTTCTTCCTCTTCTCTCGTTTTCCTCTTTTCCCTCTTGTTCTCTTCTTTCACAATCTTTAACATGATTCTTGAAAATTTTTCAAGAAAAATTGAGTCAACCATTATCAGTCACAAAATCGAGGTCCCTCATTTTGGTAGAGGTATTGAAGGTGTGCCGGCTACCATGTATGTGGACGGCCTAGTCATCTTTGTTAATTTGCTGGGGTTCAAATTAATCAGTCCAAATCTAACTTTTCTGGCTTTGCTTTGTCAGAAGAGAGAATGATTAGTGATCAATTTGGGTGGGTTCAGGGCTCATTTCCCACGCATATCTTGTGGGGAGATTCTGAAGTTAATTGCATAATGCATTTAGTCCCTGCTCAAGAACTTTTCCTGGTTAACCCAATCCATTAAAAATCAGTCTCTTGTCTGGCCTCTTTATTGCCAAAAAAGGATATTCGGCACGATATATGTTGGGAGCTTGGCTCGATTTTGGACTGACTATTGGAATGTTGACTGTTATCTGAATTGTTTATCGTTTGCGGATCAATTAGAGATGGATCAAGACAACATGCTTACAGTTAAGGAGGCCGTTGGCAAATATAATTTGAGTTTCTAGTGGAACCAGTGTCTCTGTTTGTACGTTTTGCAGGCTGATAGTCTGCTCGTTATCTGATCTTGTTGTTCTCAAGTGTTGGCAGGACACAAAAGTTCATATTTACTGCTTGCAAGTTAACTGGAACACTAATATTACTGCTTGCAAGTTAACTGTTGGTTGTTCTTTTGTTCAATTGTTCTAATATTATTGCTTACAACTTAATTTTGTAGTTGATAGACAAATTTTTGTCATATATATTATATACATATTATTATTATAATAATTAATTAATGATAATAATAATAACTGCACCTAAATTTTTTGAGATATGCCGCGCCCGCACCGGCACTCTCACTCCGGTGACATAGAAAAAAGTTTTCAAAAAGCCAAATTTTATCATTTTTATGAAACACTCTCTTTAAAATACCATGAACTCCTTTGGCAAGAACTGCTTACACAAATTTTTTCCTGACTGATTAATATGCTTCTAGGAAAAAGTTAAATAAAAGGCAAAATTGTTGCCTTCAACTAAACAAACTTGTGCAGAAAAGACTGTTGGCTAAAATTTAACCGAATATAAATAAGCTAAAATTTAATTTAATTTGGATCCATACGAAGACGCGTGTCCACCCCATACACCTTTTACATGCAAAGGCGCAGGATTTTGAGTCCGAAAATATCGTGTCTTTCATGTCTGGATTGAAGCACATTCATGCATATCGGATTCGATTTGAGGTCCGGGTTTGAACCAACTGCTGTCAATTGGAAATCGGATCTTTTCGTGATCCGATCCTATCTGCCCTCCTGTTCCTGGGCCTCTGGCTCTTGCCCTCTCCCTCCCGCCAGAAGAAATCCAGAGCAACCACAGCATCCTCGAATCTTCTCGTTAGAATCAATCTTTCACAGAAGCGAAACTGGAAACCTTGCTGTTTTTCGTCGTCAATTAGGTGCATAATGGGTCCTCTTGATGCTTCTAAAAGGACTGTTGGTGGTTTTGGTTCTGGAAATTATCAAGTCCCTGCTTTAGGAGTATTACTCGCACTTAGGTATCCGGAAAACTTTTGCTACTGATGAAGTTTTGCACTTAAGTCAACTGAATTCAATCTTAACGTGGTTTGAGAATTGTTGTTGTTGCTGAAAACTCTGCAATGATTTAGGTCTGTATCGATTTTCTCCTTTTGTCTGTAGTTTGACTGTTCAAATCCGTACTTTTCTTCTAGGTTACTTGTGCTCCTTCTTCAATTTCTTTTTATGTGAGTTTATCCGGTTGTTCTAATCAATTTTTTACTGGATATAGCCGGAAATAAGGTTTTTGAAGTAGAGTGTCCTCCTCTTTCCTTCGAATGCTTGACCATAACAATATTCCATAAAGCTTCACATTCTCTATCATTTTTTTCTGATTGTAAACAACTTACCTTTTTGTCAATAGCATAGAAGCCATTTGAAGAGATCTTATTTTGCAGGTAAAGTTAAATTACGTAGGCATTTTAAGATTTTACTTACCGATTGTTTCAGAGAAATCGAGAAGCAGATTAAAGGTTTGGTATAGCAGCAAGCAAGTGTGAGCTTTTCTAAATCAGAGATGGTGACTGGCCATTCGACAGCCTTTCTGGGCAACCAAATTTTAGTAGTAGCTTCAACATCTTCATCAACATCACGAGTAGAGTCTCCATTAGGAGGAGGAGGGAAATGGGCTTCAATCAGTGCAATGTGCTCATCATCGTCAGAGAAGGAGGCCAGAGAGAGGAAGGAAGCAATAAACAGGAAGATCGCATCACAGAAGGCAATCTCCATCATTTTAAGAAGAGAAGCAACAAAGGCAGTCATCGAGAAGAAAAGAGGGTCTGCAAATTCTAGGAAGCTCTTGCCTAGAACTGTCCTCGAAGCACTTCACGAGAGAATCACTTCTTTGAGATGGGAATCGGCTCTCAAGGTTGTCCTTGTTCTTTTTCCACTTGTCCTGCTTGTTTGTTCGAATCCTCTTTCACCAACAAAATCTCTTCTTCTATCTCGGTTTCCCGAATTGCGTAAGTGACAAAAAAAGATTTGAAGCCCTGCGATATACCGTTGTGTTTGCATTAATAAGTTGAAGAACCAATATGCGCTAGTCTGCACTGTGCAGCCGCTTTCTGCTTTTGTGCTTCCTAGCCATGTCTTTCACCAGTTTTTGAATTTTAATGATCGAAACCTATTCATTGGACAGGTCCTCTGCATGTTTTTCCTTGATCATTTGTCTTCCTTCGTAAGAAATGCACACATCTCCACGCATAAACGGATTAACTTAGCAATCTTTTCACTTTCCTGTTTGATTTGATAAAAAAAATTCTTCGTCAACCACACCTCTAGTTAGTTCTCTGTATTGATTAGTTCATTTCTTAAAAGGTCCAGTTTTTCCTTAGCATCCTATTTTCTCAGTTTACTTGTGTTGGGAGTGGCTCTGCGGATAGAATTTAGGTCCATTATCAAATTGCCAGACGGCAGCTTCATTCATGGCTTTGTTGTTCTCAATAATTTTTCTCAGAAGCAAGTTACAAATCCATTCTTTTCTAAGGACCTTAGTACCTGTGTGCAATTTCATTAACGTTGAAACTCAAAACGTCTTTGTTAATTACCTTAAAATCTTGATGCAGCTTAATCATGTGTCGGAGCATTGTCAAGTTGTGCTTAAATTCATGTAACCTGCAACACATAATGACTTCTCTTTACATTTCCTTTTTCTGTGGGAAGATATTTTTTTTTTTGTGACTGTCAGAGTTATGCAGATGCATCTATATTGTTGTAGACTATGTTATTCCATGGCAAGGAGCATAGGTAGTTAGTAACTTGGTATCCTACCTTGTGCTTTCATACAATCTGGAGAATTATTAGTTTCAACCTAGCTTTCCTGTTAAACATGTATAAATTATAATCTAATGCAAGTAGGGAAAAATTTTATCCATCGACGCTCTAAGCAAAGGGCAATGCCTGCAGGTGTTCGAACTAATGCGTGAACAGCTCTGGTACAAGCCCAATGCCGGAATATACATCAAGCTTATTGTAATGCTTGGAAAGTGTAGGCAAACAGAGAAGGCACGCATCCTCTTTGATGCAATGGTCGATGAAGGATGCAATATAAATCATGAAGCATACACTGCTCTTCTTTCAGCCTATAGTCGAAGTGGTTTGTTTGACCAAGCGTTTTCCATCCTTGACAAGATGAAGACGATGCCTGACTGCCAACCTGATGTTTTTACTTATTCCATTTTCATAAAGTCATGCTTACAGTTCACTATGTTTGACAAAGTCCAAATATTACTAGAAGATATGGCTAGCAGAGGGATCCAGCCCAACACTGTTATATATAACACACTTATTGATGCTTATGGAAAGGCTGGAAAGTTTGACGAGATGGAAAGGACGCTTATGGATATGCTTGGAGATCGTGAATGCAGACCAGATGTTTGGACAATGAATGCCACTCTCAGGGCCTTTGGCAACACCAAGCAGATTGAGATGATGGAGAAATGCTATGAGAAATTCCAGGACAGTGGGATTCAGCCGAACATAAAGACATTTAATATATTGCTATATTCTTACGGGAGGTCAAAAATGTATGATAGGATGAGTGCCGTAATGGAGTATATGCAGAAATATTATTTTTCTTGGACACTGGTGACATACAACGTGCTTATAGATGCATTTGGCAGAGCAGGAGACTTAGAGCAGATGGAATATCTGTTTAGGCTAATGAAATCAGAGAGGATAAAGCCTAACTGTGTAACTTTGAGTTCTCTCATAAGCGCTTATGGAAGAGCACAAAACCTTGAAAAAATTGTGGCAGTAATGCGGTTCATTGACAATTCAGATATTACGTTGGATACAGCATTTTTCAATTGCTTGGTTGATGCATATGGGAGGATAGGATGCCTCGCTGAGATGCGGCAGGTTCTGGCAGACATGGAGAAGAAAGGATGTAAGCCTGATAAGATCACTTACACTACCATGATAAATGCCTATTCTCGTAGAGGAATGAATAACCAAGTTAATGAGTTACGTAGAAGGGAAGAGGAGTTTCAGATAAATGGTTTTACCGCTGGTAAAATGTCACTTGATAGATTGTAGCAAGGACACTCGGCTACATGTCCATTATTCATGTAATATTCATGTAATCATTCTTTTATCATTTTAATCTTCAAATTGTTTCCTTTTGTGCGTGGTTAGTCAAAGCAAGTTGCTTTTCTGGTCGTGGGAGCAAGTTCTTAACCATGAAAAAGCCCTCTGCTGATGGAGCAAATGCATTGTATTGCTGAATTGAACCCCACGCATTTACTGTGATGAGCTTTGCGTTGCACTGGATCAATATTACATTCTTTAGTATGTTCAACCTACTCGGACCACAAAACTTCGTGCATCTCCAACGACTTTGCTCGGAGCTCATGCTTTCTCATTGAATCACCCAAGTGCTCAATATATGCAAAGCATTTTTTCACCTTAACATTCTATGCAAAAGGTGCAACTAAAGTGCTCCACAGATGCTAAACTCTTTCGTCTAGCAAGATCGTGACAGGAGTCCCATCAAACTAAATTCCTCCTCCCTAGAAAAATTTGCATTATTCATCCTCGACAAACTGGGAAATTGTGCATGTGCACCAGATATCTGTCTAGGTGGTTTAAGGGCTTCCAGCTGCAGAAGGTTGTCAACTGATACGGAGGATCGGCCAAGCAGGCAGACATCTTCCCCACACCCAAAAGGTCATGACTAACTTAACAGCTCTACACTGCAGTTTACTCATGCAAACTGTTGGAAAAAAAGGTTTGAGGCTCTTGCTTTTCTAATGTTTACCAAAATTCCACCAAGTGTAATTTAAGATGCATTTAAATCATCCAAGTCTGAAGAATTTCATATTAAGAATGGACATTACCTCCCCGAAAGTGGCTCTTGTTTTGAAGGCAATGTAAATTGGGCCTCCGAACCCACCGTTTACCAAGATACGTTTTCCAAAGGACTGGGCTTTAGTTTTTCAGATCCTTGAAGAACCAAGAATGAGCTCAAACTCATGAAGGTACAAATACAACCAACCCAAATGTGAAATGGGTCATATTGAAACTGATTGACGCGCCACCACTATTTCTTTGTTTGTAAGGGGCCTAAACATTAAGACTGGCATCACATACTATATATATATATATATATATCAACAAAGTTGTCAAAATCTTACCATATAATGGAATCTTAGGCTATCCCAAGGAGATCATAAAGCACAGTTTCTACCGTTTGGCAGAATAGGATTCAAGAAAAAATCCACAGAAAAAAGAAAGGAAAAAAAAAACACCCAATGGGAAAGAATCTCCTTCATTGGCAACTTTCTTTGACTAATCCAATTACATAGAAAACTACAAGTATCTATATACATAGGTATCATTACAAGAATCATACTTGTTTGAGCCAGTTATACATAGGTGATATTAGAGTGGAATATCGTACACATGGAGCTGATTTCAACACCAATGCCATGGCTCGGAAAAGGTCCAGACAGAACTAGAAAGATTTTATGCTTAAAACTCCACCACTGAGTTAAGACTCCAGCTGGCAATGCCATCCAATGCAGGAATCCCAATTTTTGTTGGTAGGCATAATCCTAAACTTCCAACTCTGCACTGTTACAGACATGGAACACGGCATATCTAAGACGCCACTTTTGCCATGGGACTTTATAAATATACCGACAGTACTCTTCTAAAAGGAATTTGAAGAATATGGTGCAGCAAACGATTAAGGGCCAATTTTTCCTGAAGAAATCTTAGTGTCTCTTAGAACCATTCTTCAGCTCCATGATTAAGAATTGCAGCTTGACAGTGGATATCACTGCCCCTCCACAACCACTTTCACTCACTTATTTGCAGGAATAACAGATTAACTGAAGCTCCAATCCCTGCTTCAGCAATATCTGCAAAGTAGGCACAAGAGAAGCCACGACCCTGATTGGTCAGACCATCCACAAGGTATTAGACCAAACCCAATCAAAGTAGGCTGGGATCAAGTTGTGATCATTCATTGTCCATGCATCAACACTTAGCAAATGCTCTCGGTTAAGATAAGATGCAATCACCGTTTGCTGTCACATTCTGCGTGAGTGGAATCAAGAATAGTTGCTAGCTGAGAGAATTAAGAAGGCGTTCAAGCAACTGGACAACCTGGTCAACAGGTAATGTCGACTTGGAAAACTTGGTTTTTGAACCACTAGAACCCAGCAAATCAGAAGATAGTATTGCATGTTGTTGAAGACTGGTGAGCTCCAAGAACTGTGACAGCACGTCACCATCAAGAATCTGAGGTACGCCCATCTGCAACAAGCATAACTAATTATATTGAGCACAAAGAAACAAAACTAATCATACTAAGCAAAGTTCATTGCATCAGCCAATAAGCAATACTAATATACTTGCCGGAGATCCTCGCCCGCGAAACTCAGTATGGTCATTTCCGAGTATAGGTGCAGTAAGAGGGTGAGCAATTAGTTTACCTTGTACAGCTACTAATAAATCATGTTCCTCCCTGTTTATCATGTATATATAATCAGCACAACAACATAGAAGAGCATAAATAAATTCACTAAAAAAAAAGTAGAATCTAAACTTCCAGCAATAACTTTAAAAGGGAAAAGATTAACCACAAGATTCATTTAAAAAAGAAATGCATTATGTTAGAAAATACATGGACAAAATCAAGGTCAATCTCTATAACATGAAATGAAACATTTTCAACCGAAAAATTGCAGATTTGTTACCTGGCAAGTTTTGCCTAGGAAGACTTTTTTAGGCCTTATTTATGTAGGTTAAGAAGGCTTCCTGCAGCTAACCAGTAATCTCCTACGCACACACACTCCCAACACAAGGTTAGGCCAAGAAGACTCCTCTCACCGAGAGGTAAGTGTTCATTAACTATTCACACAACCCTAATTCATTAGGGTAACAGTGTATATACGGTATGAAGATGGGTCTAACGAGAAGGGGAACCCGACCCATTATTCCCATGGCTATTTATAAAAAAAACCCCTTAACAGCTGATATTTCCCTATGCTAACAATTGCCCTCCCCTTTAGCAACAACTTGTCCTCGAAGGTGTAAAATCTGGAAAACATTGCGGTAAAGATGATGGTTCCTCCCATGTTGGGCCTTGGTCCTGTTCTCCCTGCCATTTAGGGCTGGGCGTCGGGCCGGCCCGGCCCAGCCCGGTTGGGCCCGGGCCTGGGCTGGGGAAAACCTGGGCCGGGCCGGGCCCAGGCCGAATAGGCCCGGCCTAGCGGCGGCCCGGCCCGACTCCCGGGCTCCCCCTCCTCTCCCTCTCCCTCCCCCTCCTCCTCTCCGATCTCCCTCCTCCTCTCCCCCTCCTTCCTTTCCCCCTCTCGGCCAATCCCTCTTCCTCCTCCTCTCCGCTCCCCCTTTCCCTACCGCTCCTCCTCTCCCTCTTTCTCCTCCTCTCTGTTCCCCCTTTCCCTACCGCTCCCTCTTTCTCCTCCTCTCCGTTCCCCCTTTCCCTACCGCTCCCCCTCTCCCTCTTTCTCCTCCTCTCCGCTCCCCCTTTCCCTACCTTCTCCTCTGCGCAGGTGGCTAGCGCTTTGAGAACGCCGTGGAAGAAGAGGCATGGCGGAGAGAAGGCGGTCTTCGGAGTGCTGCCCTTTGAGGTGGCCAGCCTCATGTCCAAGATCGTCCATCTCTAGAACTCCTTGTCGGAGAAGCATATCGTCGCCGCCTCGAGCACCCACGCCCCTGGCTGGCTTCGCCCACACAGATGCCGTCGTCGTCGCCAAACGGGCCGGGCTGGGCCTGATTTTTGGTGGTCCGGCCCGGCCCGGCAATATTATCGGGCCAGTCCTGGGCCCGGGCTTCAGGCCCAACGGGCCGACCCGGGCCGGGTCTTAGCGGGCCGGGCCGGGCCGGCCCAGCCCGGCCCGATGCCCACCCCTACTGCCATTCAGTCAACCAACGTACCCTGGGCTGCCCAATAATTCTCCAAGAGAAAATCTGAAGGATTCTAAAGGGCTGTGGAGACTGGGGTGTAAATCCTTAGCTACAATTTAAAAGCCTCTCATGCTAATAATTCCTGTAATAAAATATATTGATAACTTTAATATTTGAAAACTTCAAAGAGGAAAAGCAAACATAATCAATAATACAGTACCTCAGATGTGGACGTGTGCAATGAAGTAAAAGTACCTTGAGAGAGGGACAAATATTACCACGCTTCCCAGAAGCGTACATGCAATAACACTAGTATAATCTGCTGAATCCAAAAGCACCTCACTACTGCTGCAGCCCTTTATCAGATCTGTAGGTAGCCGGAAAGAAAATGATCCCTACAAACAAATAAAACGTTGAACGGAAAATGATCAATGCAGAAACAGGATATACAACAAAAGATAGAAATTTTGACCCCAAAACAAAAAAAAATGCTTCAAGTCAAACAGACAAATAATTCGGTTTGGATACCATAAGAACAACTTAAGCATAGATCCCAACACATTCAGCCATTTACGAAAAAGTCAACCAACTTTTCTGTTATTGTACTGTTGCTTTCTTTTTCCATTTGCATTTGCTAAGCACATAATAGTAAAAAACATTCAGCTCTTTTTTCTTTAACCCAGAATGTTAGAGTACCTGACGGACAAGAAAATAACAGAAAACGAATTCTTTATTAGTGGAAAAAAATTAATCAATATCACTTGACATCTCAGTCTTTAGTTAGCCTTCCTAATTAGTGTCAATGCTAAAATATGTCTCTATCTAAATTCCCCTTTCTTTCCTAATTAGTTGCAAAGCTCAAATGTCTCTTAATTCCCCTTCTCATAATTGCACGATATAGAGAAAACAGCAAGCATTTAATCTGAATTAAAACCTTTGATCACTTAGCAAGTACCATAAATTGGTGAAACGGGATCTTAATGTATTCAAAATCACCAATATGACTGTCCAGGAAATGAAATATTTGCCAACTCAACATTGCAAGAAAATTAAAATCACCATAAATTCATCTAATTATCAGAACCATGTAGACGTCACACTTTAGGTCATAAGGAATTTCTAAAACCTTCATTTTCCCATGTAGAAACACGAAAAATAGGAAAAAGAATACGATGAACACGATGTAACGTGGAAAAACCCTCAACAAGAGGGAAAAACCACAGATGAGGAGGAACTGGTGCCCACTAGCAACCAGACTCTCTCTCTCTCTTAAGATTTCATTCACTCCCAAAAATTAGGGTTACAAAGATATAAGTAGAGCCTCAACAGGCCTAAACAGGATCACCTACTGGACCGGGTTCAAATCCAAACCCGTTATTAAAACATGTCAACACTCCCTCTCAAGTTGGGCACACAGATCAAACATGCCCAACTTGGATACATTTCTCTCAAATGAAGTTGAAGACAATGCTTTGGTCAGGACATGAGCTGTTTGGTCTTCAGATCTCATGTAAGGAAGTACAAGTTCTTTAGCATCAATTCTCTCTCGAATGAAATGCCGGTCAATCTCAACATGCTTTGTTCTGTCATGAAGCACAGGGTTGTTGGCCAAGTTGATTGCAGACTTGTTATCGCAATACATCTTCATTGGTTCTTCAACCTTTATACCAATATCAGTCAAGAATACTTTCAGCCACAAAAGCTCAGAAACTCCCATAGAAACGGCTCTGTATTCTGCTTCAGCACTGGAATAAGAACAAAAATCTTGCCTTTTACTTCTCCACACTATGAGATTCCCTACCAAATATATACAATAGCCAGAGGTGGACCTCCTAGTGTCAATACAGCCTGCCCAGCCTGCATCTGAATAACCTTCAATCCCAAGAGTGACTTGGTTGACATACAAAAGACCTTTGCCAGGATTCCTCTTCAAGTAGCACAAGATCCTGTTAACAGCCTTCAAGTGGGCATCTGTGGGAGCATGCATGCATCACATTCACAGCAAAGGTAATATCAGGTCTAGTGAGAGTAAGATAAATCAACTTCCCTACAAGACATTGATATCTTCTTTTGGCCTCTTCACAGAGAGGCTCTCCATCTCTAAGACTTAGCTTATGGCCAGCATCTAGAAGAGTAGAAGCTGGTCTACACCCCAATTTTCTGGTCTCCTTTAACAAATCTAGAGTGTACTTCCGTTGATTTAGCACGAGGCTAGTCCCTGACCTAGCAATTTCAATGCCAAGGAAATATTTCAACTTACCAAGGTCCTTGAGATCAAACTCGATCGCCAACAGTTTCTTTAACTTAATTATTTCATCTTCATCATCACCTGTAACAATCATATCATCAACATATACCAACAAAATAGTAACATTTTGCTCATTTCTCTTCACAAAGAGTGTATGATCTCCATTCCCTTGATGGTATCCACATTGTCTCATGACAAGTCTAAGTTGTTCAAACCGTGCTCGAGGAGATTGCTTGAGCCCATATAAAGCTTTCCTTAGCTTGCAACATTTTCCAGGTTCCTCATATCCTGGAGGCATACACATATATACTTCCTCTTCAAGGTCTCCATTGAGAAAAGCGTTCTTGACATCAAGTTGATACATCTTCCACTCCTTCATCACAGCTAAGAGATAATGACTCTGACAGTCTTCATCTTCGCAACAAGAGCAAATGTCTCCAAGTAATCAATCTCATATTTCTGACTAAGCCCCTTGACCACAAGACGAGCTTTGTATCTTTCAACACTTCCATCTTGTTTGTACTTGATGGTGTAGACCCACTTAGATCCAACCAAGTGAGCCGCCTCAAGAATCTTTACAACTTCCCATGTCATGTTTCTTCTCAGGACTTCCATCTCTTCTTGCATTGCATAAGTCCACTTGGGATCACTCTGAGCCTCAACAACATTCCTGGGAATCATAGCCAAAGAAAGAGAAGATACAAAACATTTGTAGTCCTTGCTCAGTCTAGAATATGAAACAAAGTTACCAATAGGATGTTGAGTACATGACCTAACACCCTTTCGCAAGGCGATGGGAAGCTCTTCACTTGCAGGAACAGTATGACTCTCTTCTTCAACAGGTTGCTTTTGAGCACGACTTGGGTCATCCATGGAAGGACTAACTGGATTGGGAGTAGAATTCTCACCACCTGTCATCTCATCTGTACAGACTCTTCGCCTAGAGTAAACTTGCCCAAACAGACGATTGCATTCCTCTTCTGCCCCAGTAGAACACTCTCCATTTTTCTCTTGTTCAAGCACCTCAATAGAAGGACCAACAGATTCACGCCTGTAGTCCAAAAAATCTGTAAACTGAATTTCCTGACTCGGAGAATACTGAGAATACTCTTCCTTTGACATAGAATTCTCCCCCCTGAAGAGGATTCTCACCAAAATAGGAAGCATGTTCAAGGAAAGTGACATCTTTGGTAACATAGGCACAACCAGTGGAAGGGTCCTGACACTTGTATCCTTTTTGAGTGGGAGAATAACCTAGAAATATGCCCTTAATAGACCTTGGATCAAGTTTTTTAATGTGAGGACTATGATTGTGAATAAAGCAAACACAACCAAAAAACTCTACGTGAAAGAGAGAAAGGTTCACGACTCCCCGGTAACATAGAGTGAGGCGTCTGCCGATTCAACACACGACTAGGCAAACGATTTATAAGATACGCACTGGACAATACAGCATCCCCCCAATACCTTTTTGGAACATGAGAGTCATATTCAATAACTGACAATTCTTTCGTTCAGCAACTCCAATTTGAGGAGGAGTATAACTACAGGAAGTCTCATGAACAATTCCCCTTTTTCGAAAGAAGCTATCAACAGACTAGACTGACACATATACTCACGAGTATTGTCAGATCGAAAGGTCTTAACAGATGCTTCATATTGAGTTTCTACATAAGCAATGAAAGTTTCTGTGACAGTAGGAACTTCACTACGGTCTTTCAACAAGTAGACAAGTGTTACGAGAACAATCATCTGTAAAGGTGATAAAACACTGAAAACCATGACAAGAAGGAATCCCTGAAGGCCCACACATCAAAATGAATCATGGCAAATACCTCATTAGACCGATGGCTAGACAAAGGGTATAAAGCTCTAACATGTTTGGCCAGGTGACAGACATCACAGGACACTATGGTCATGTCTAACCTGGAACATAAATCAGGAAACAGCTGTCTAAGAAGTCCAAAAGGTAGGTGTCCAAGGCGCTCATGCCAACGGAGAATCAACTGAAGGGAGTCCTCTCTGTTCTTCGTTGCTTGGCTAACTGTCGTCATAAGAGCCTGAGCAGCACGCAAAGGTAAACGACATAGCACGTCAGAAGCCAGACCAATCCCAATCCTCTTCTCTGTCACCAAGTCCTCCATAACACAGCGATCAGCAGAAAAGATAAGTTCGCAATTCAACTCTTTCGTGATCTTGCTAATCGACAAGAGATTCAAGGGTAGATGGGGAACATGTAAAGCATTGTGGACTAAGAACTTGTTCAAAAGTAAGAGACTCCCTTTCCAAGCCAAAGAGATAGATGAACCATCGACAAGAAAAACACGTTCCTTTCCTGACGAAAGCTTATACCCATGAAAGACCTTAGGATCGCCGGTCATGTGGTGAGTAGCGCCACTGTCGATGATCCACTCGCCCATATGGAAATTCGCCATCACGTAGATAGAACACCCAAATTTCTTCCGGAACAACGCTGGTGGACGACAGCCAGACGATGCAGTTGATGATCCAACCCGTGAGGGCACTAGGACCGTCGGGAGAAGTCCTCAAGCGCAACTCAGCTTCAGGCCTGTCGGAGAGGGCTTCACTTGAAAAATTGTATAAAATCGTAGACACCTCCAAAAATTCTGAAATTTGGACCACAGCAAGAGCACGAGCCAAGGAGTGGACGCTTCAAATTTGGGCTGAATCCGAGCAGTCTACACTCAGGTCGTTGAGCCTTGAAGTCGCGGGTTGCCTGTCGCCTGCTTCAGGAAGACGCCACTGATTTCCACCAGATTCCGTCTGTCGCCTCCAGAAATGCCATTTGTGGTCCGATCGACGTCAAACTTGGTGGAGAGGATCACCTAGATGTTGGGAATCAAATGGCACCGGAATCATCAAAATCCAACGCTCCGATCGCCGGAAAAGTCACCGAAAACAAGGACTGGTCGGTGGTGAAGGAGCTTGCACAGCAAACCGGCAAGAGTCGACGGTGTCCACCGGGACTTCATGGCGGCAGACGATCACCACTCAAACGGTGATCCAATACGAGCACAAACAAGAAACTCAGAACCAAGTGGAGGAGCAGAGGGCAGCTTTGGGCGACAGCAATCTCCGACGTCGGTCTGGAAAGGGTAACTATCTCAGGCGATGCAATCGGGCGGCAGTGGCAGTGGCGGCGGTGGCAACGGCAGCGGCGGAACAAGAGCAGCGAGGATGGAAAGGTCAGGGCCGGAACTTCACGACCGCAAAAAAATTCCCAAACTCGTTGGCTCTGATACCATGTAGAAACACGAAAAAGAGGAAAAAGAATACGATGAACACGATGTAACGTGGAAAAACCCTCAACAAGAGAGAAAAAACCACAGATGAGGAGGAACTGGTGCCCACTAGCAACCACTCTCTCTCTCTTAAGATTTCATTCACTCCCAAAAATTAGGGTTACAAAGATATAAGTAGAGCCTCAACAGGCCTAAACAGGAGCACCATTGGACCGGGTCCAGATCCAAACCCGTAATTAAAACATGTCAACATCCCATATAATCAAGCACATGAATATCCATATATAAAAATGCATTATATTAAAACCAAACAAAACATTATCAAGCAATTCTCCCTTCAACTAGACTAGCTATAGAAAAGAAAATAAAATGCCAATTGCCCAACAGGACATCCTTTTAATACTCAGTATAAAAGCTCCACACATTTTTTGTACCTTTCTCACGCTCATCACCGTTTCTCCCATGAAATAAGAACAACAAAGTGTTAAATTGCGCTCTGGGCTTGCATTATCTGGAATTCCAAGAAACAAAAAATTAATGGCTAGAGAGATGATTTCTGATCTAACAAAGACAAAGCAAAAGAAAGTCAACATATAGCTCTGGGCTTACTTTTCCCATAAATAAGAATAGGAAATGCCTAGATAGAGGGATGCCAATGGTTTGGATAATCCAATATTTGTTTCAAACCCAAATTCAAGTTGTTGCACTCGATAAAGAAAATTCACATGTAATTAGTAATAGATGCAGATATGAAATAGGATCTTCCTTACCAAACCGATATATATCCTTTTGCTAATAATCATCCAGATCCAATTACATGTAACATTCCAGATATTGATTGTATTTTCACATTTTGAACCCCCAAATAGTTCTGAATCAAATTAAGCATTATCAAGATCGAAGCTTATGGTATTACTTATAGTTGTATCTGCTGACATCCCTAACTATGTACATATACACACATACATACACATATATATATGACTGTGTCCGTCTCTTGAGAAATGTATTCCAGTGTAATTTGTATCATACAATATGGAGTTGTATCATATGATACGTATCGCATAGATTGCCAAAACCTGTATGATACGGGCACGATACACAAAATGCATGTGTATTGTGCGTGTATTGGTCGTACCCCCGTATCACATGATACGGCCGATACATGATGCCATATCTTTGTGAAATCACCAGTTTGAAAGGATGAGGATGAAGATGAAGAAGATAACGATTATTATATCAATTGACAATAATCATGATATTATTTAATCATAAACATTATTTCAATTCTCATTGGACAATGAATGACTACGGATTATACGTTTTAATGTGATGTAAAATATTTTAAAGTTCAGAATTTATTTTACTAATGTGTTGTTACTTATGTGTTGTTACTTACGAACGATAAATCATGAATGTTCATTATGTGTGCAATGAGTTTTTTATGTAGAACACATTTTTCTTGATTTTTCAACATTGTTTCTGAATTTTTCTCTATGTTTCTTATTTTTACTGATTTTTTATGAATTAAAAAATAAATTTATGATATGCTTACTATACTTTACAATACACGTAGAGGTCGGCCTGACCGATACACATTACAACACACCCTTTACAACATTGATGTATTCTCTAACTCAAGAGCACACTCTGTTTCAACGCATTAAACTAGAATTGCTTAAAAAAGTTTAGCACACTATGAGCCATTGAACCCTTCGAAGAACATTTATTGACATAAAAAAGACCAACATAAAGTATATTTTCTACCAAGTAACCTATGAAGTGTTGCAGATCAAGCAAAAGGAACCCATAACTACGTCCTTTGAGAGACCTAACATCACCTATTGAAAATGGCTCCAAGAGAATCATGTGTAGTGCATGTTGGGAACACAATACATGTGAACAAACAGCAAAAGAGACGGTAAGTATTCCCTACAAACACCAATATTAGCAGCCTCTTTAAAGCACCTCCACAGAACTGTACATACTCCACATGCTCACAAAGGTTGGTAGAGCATGCAAACTTTGTAATTTTTCCCTTTGTTTGAAAACTTTGCTGCTAATTTAATTTTACATGTGCAGAATGTGCACGTACAAGCAAACAAATAGGGCTTCAGGAAAACAAATATATAATAATATCTGAATTTCAGGATAAAATGTTGGAGTTTACCTTCTAGATGACTAAAAGAAGACAAGACAGCAACACTTCCTCGGCGGTCTGACACAAAAGCAGTCTCCAAATTCACAAGAGCACAATCAGCAACCAGCCTCTGACAGGGATCACAATGAAGTTGCTCTAACTTATTCTGATCCTGGAAGACAAGCAAGAATTAGAATATAACAAGATATTCTAATGTAAGCATTAAATACATGCATCACCTACTGGAAAGATAGATGTTGCTTACTTCTAGGTAGGAATAAAAGAGGATTCCATCACGACAATCTCCAACTGCAATTCTATTATGATGAGCAGTTAGGCAAGTGATTGTAAAGCGCGTCCTGGTTGATGCCAACTTTTTCAAGCGTTGAGGGTTATCATTCACAAACCCATATACATAGAGCTATTAAGGACAATAATGAGCAACAGAAATTTGTCAGGAATAGAACTTAAGAGCCACTAAGTTAGCAGAAATGTTACACAATTTATCAAACTGATTAATGAAAGCACAAAAGCAATATAGATAAAAAATGGATCCTTACAATGTTACTGGCAGATAACAGGAGATATCGTTCAAGGTATGGACATACAGCAAGAACAGCTCCAGACAATTTAAATGAATGGATTGGCCTCAGGTGTAGTGCTTCAATTTCTTCAACCTTCATTCCTTCTAGATTGTTATCATCAGGGCTGCTACACAAACTACTATTTGATAACTCTTCTGTGGATCCCACAATTTCCCGGAAAGGAGAACTTAATTGAGCTGATGAACCTGACTTTGAACCCAATGCTAATGAACCACTATCTGAATTTTGTGTAGATTCTAGACAAAACACATGAACACGTCCCTTTGTGCTGCAAAGGTAAAAAGGTTCTCAAGCCAGATGGATAACTAAAGTGCCTCATGCACCGTAAAAATACATGCATGCACTAGGGAAAAGCTTATCATATCTAGTCACCGAGGACAATGAGATTAGATTGCATGGATAAAAGGTCTACCATATATATATATATATATATATATATATATATATATAAAGGGGTTAACTAAGATGAAAATCCAAAGAAGAACCACAGCTACAACTGACAAAAATAGCTACCCAGTCTACAACCAGAAGACCAAAAAAAGTGAAGTATTAGCTAATTAGGGGATACCCAATAGACTTGTATACAATAAATTTCGCCCTTTGAAAGCATGCAGTCATATTAAGTTTCATAAACCATACAAATTACAATCAACAAAACACGCTAAATCAAATGACATCTTGAAAGAAAGCAAAGGCAAGTAAAAACGTTAGTATGCCACCCACAGCTGATGCCAACTATTAAACCAGAAAATAAACAGAAGCAGCCATCAGGTAATGGAATTGTTTTGATCAACCATACAAAGCCATTCAAAAATCTTGCTGGGATGGCATAACTTCTTGACTCTTACTTTTTCAAGGAATTCAGGTTTGCAGGCAACCTATGTGACACGGGTACGTTGCCCAGGTACCCGTGTCGGTACATGGGTACGGCAACTCAGGTGTATGGGCATGGTTGGGTATGGTTGCATTTTAAAACATTTATTATTATATTTTCAAACTTAATTTTTTCTCTAATTTTGATTTTTCCCTTCTTTTAGATTTCCCTTCCACTAAGATTCTATATTTTCCTCCCATTTTTTATTTTTCTTAATTTAGACAATTTTTGTGAATTATAGCAGAAAGTGTGAACTATTAATGCGTTTTTTCTCATTTTATCATTTTTGAGAATATAAAATTTGTCTTACCTGCGTACTCACAAATTTTCAAAATTGTCATGTCTGAACTAACCCGTACTGTACCCATACCCATGTGACATAGCCGGCAAGTTGGACATAAATATTCTAGTGTCTGGATCAGTATCCTTATCTAAGAAACCAAACCATATGTAGAACTAAAAGCATTTAGTAAACTTTTACAACAAAGAGGTACATTTATATTCTTTGAAGCCTCGATCTAGTTATATAGGAGCACTAAGTACTCAAAACTCAAAAGCATTAGTTGGCGCATACTGCATAGATGGCCTACTTGATATACAGGCAGGGACTAGTTGGCCTAACCTATGTGATAAAGAAGCCAAAAATTTTAACTTGAAAATCATCACATTAGATTTAAAATTGAAAGAAGAAAGAAAAATCATACAAATTAAAGAAAAAAAATCAAAACAGATTACAGTTTCAAACACCACAGAAAAAAAAAACACAATCCCAGGTGGCCCCACACTAGTCTTGAAGCTCATAACCAGGGAAAGGCTTTTTTGACTAGGTACCAGGAGATTTTTGACTAGGTACCAGGAGAAGACAAACTTGATTACAGCCTATTTGAGTTTGGTCTTGCATGACAGAAAAATGTTGCAGATGCAGCTTCTGTGCCACGAAATCTTCCTGACTTCTAATATAAAGTCACCTTCTTTTCACAAGTTGTTTGCTCACTGTAGATTTATATCCATTTCTTACATTTTGCATGTTAAAAATTTGCAATATATTAAAAGAACATTTCTGCTCGAACTGCTGATGTTGAATATCCATTCTTTTCCTTTATGATCTATCTACCAGTTAGGCCTGCAATCGATTGTCATTGTACACTATTCTAACCCAAATCCAAATGCAAAATCATCCTGATTTTATACTTCAGTATGTTCATGGCCTAAACTTCAAAGTTTAGACTTTAGACTATAGACACATATAGATACTGAGTAACTGAAAAGTGAGAACAGCCTAATGACGTGAAAACATGGTCAAAAGGCCTTCCTCATTCAAATGGAGCACATAAGCTAGCTTTTTTATTAAGAATCACATAGGATGGATTCAGTGTTGAAAACATGGAAAGGTCTTACAAGATATGTTAATAACGTATGACTTTTTTTAAAAAAAATCAGGACATAGGAGGGTACATGAATACTGTATTATGTAATTACTAACAATTTTAGTGTTTTTATCGAACCGCAGTACACAGTAGGAAATTAAGATATGAGAACCATCAATGTGCACCATCATTTTTTAATAAATTCAAACATCTCTGGCACCTGTTAAAGCATAATGGGACATTTTACTTAACAATGGTTGAGTTAATCCCCTAATTCTTTCAAGTGCAAACAACCTATACCAAAATAACCAACTTGGTATTTCAGAAAAAAGAAAAAGCACAAAAGGTTCAGGCATTCCTAGCAAACTTAGTCTTTGGGTCAGTTTAATCAGTAAAGGTGTGTGCCATGATAATCACACACTATAAAACTGACATCTTTCATAAAACAATGATATTTTTTTCCACTAAAGTCCAAGAAGCCAAATCACAAAACCATGCATCATGGACCAAACCGTTTTAAAACATACGCAGAATAAAATTGCTGCTTCAGATTAGTCTACATACATCAATATAGGAAAAGCATAAGGTTGACCAGTTCATGAAGCAAATTACCTTTCCGCTTCTCCACTCGCCATAATAATTCGACCAGTGGAAAGGCTGGTTCCAACAACTAACAGCTGCTCATTTCCAACCCTAGTAAGCTGCATACATTTTGGTGTTTCACCTGGATCAAATTTAAAACACGAATTCATAAAACCACTAACAGGATCCACACGGCAAATATCTGATGACATGGATATGAAATCATTGCTAGACTCCGTCCTCATTACTAGCAATGTTCTGCTTTCACTATGAAATAAGATTCTTCTTGGTGTGCCCCCAAGGTCAAATTTCTGCACATTCAACCTCTTCATGTGCACCAATTCAACCTGAAATATTATTTTAAATAATTTAAGTTCATTCAATTATTAAAAGAGCAATAGATAAAATGATAAGTAGAAAGCTGTCCTGTGAATACAGCGGAGGATGCAAAAAATATAGAAGCAATATTAGAGAAAACTGACCAGATGGAGGCAGTTCTCTGCCACAAACAAAATGCCCTTAGGACAATCAGCAGAACATATTGGCGTGACATGGCTGGCAGATTGAAATGATATTGAAGTATAAGCAATTCGTTGGCTCTGCCTTGCAGTTTGCAGCAACCAAGGCCTATCACATAGTGCAATTATGTCGGCATAAAGGGATTCACTTAGAGGAGCCAAAAAAACAGGCGTCACACCAATACGACGAGCAGCAACTAATTGTAACTGAACTGGTGATGAACCTTCAGACGCCTCATTCACATTAACTGTCACATACTGTTGCATGTTTTCAGTCACCAATGGTAACACCATGCTTGGCAGATCAGTTGCAGTCCAATTGGGACTTACATAGTCTGACGAGGAGGATGAAGAAATTGCAGGCCACTGAAACCATAGCAGCATTCCATTTCTCAAGCCTGAGACGATGTAAAATTGGTCTAGGATTACAATCCTCACATCTTGTGGAATGCACCAACTGATAGCTGTTCCCATAGCATTGGTTAATGAAATTTTCCCTACAGCCAGGACCTTGAAGCCCTCCCTTGGTACTAGAGAAAGAAGCTCAACTGAAGGCTTGTGAGTGCCTATAACAAAAGTTTTACAAATCTCAATCCCATTTGGCAAAAAGGCCTGAGGACTACCTCCTGCAAATGTTATGGTACTCTGTAATGTCTCTTGTGCACTGCAATCCTCCTGTGGTATTGATATGCAGGACACTTCAGCTTGCAATTTAATTTTTTGAATTTCAAATATCTCATAATTACAAAAAGACAGCAATCTTGTACCAAGAATAAACAGAATGCATGGATTAGAAGTAGCAACAACTATCAGATTGTTTCCAACAGCTCCTAAGTTTATTGTGAGATCCTCTGGTTTCCATGATTTACAAATTGGGTAGGAAGATGGAATACCTTCTGAGTGAGCTGTAACGGTTGGCACACAAATTCTCACTTCATGCCTACAAATCTGAACCAAAACCCTATCTTCCACAAGGCCACAAGCCACAGTGCATGAATCAGGGAAAAATCCAACAGAGTCAGTCACATCACAGAAACTTACACCAACAGATAGCACTCTTGTTTCCTCAACAAAGGAAATCACTAGGAAAGCATGAAATGCGTCACCCTTTTTCATGCGCAGTGACCATATACCAGTCACTCCTTCATAAATAGGGGCAGTCCTGAGAAGCTTTTCTATGTTGATACCACTTCGGATTATTCTCAGAGACCCCTCGGAGCCCACACCACAAGCAGCAAATATTTGATATTGTTCTTCATTATGGTAATCCACAACTGACACATCTAGGATTGGACAGATATTCTGGATTGAGCTCTGATAAAATAATCTTCCCTCATCTAGCTTGAGAATCAAACCATCCCCCATTTCTACAAATGATGCAATAAAACCACCCTTGACCCAGAGAAGTTTCTTGCAATGCAAGCCATCATAAAGACAAGAAGTGATGGCAACCTTGAAATAGCCCTGGACATCACAAGAAACACTCAACATATATAATTCACCAGCATCTGTACAAAAGATCATTTTTGAATTTGCTGATTTCTCGGGATCCCAATCCCATGTGCATATGAAACTCGAATTTGAAATGAATTTACTGCTTTCACCATCAATGCTCATAGGATCGTCTTCCTTTGATATGTCCATTCCAGAGTCACTTAATTCAAGCAAAGCACATGCAGCAACACTAAAGATTCCTTCATCGTCAACTTCTAGAGTTCTACAGCATTCATTTGAAACATCCTTGGTTTCACTTGAAATAGGTACACATAGATTTGCTCTGTAAACACAGTTTGCATGATATGGATCCCTAATATCCAGTAAAAGAACTTCACCAATCTTAAACAGCAACAAAATTCCAGGTAAGTGAGGAACTTCATCTACAGCTAAGAAAAGAGGAGACCCATCCTTATAGTGAGACATGACATGAATGGAGCTATCTCTACTACTGAATTCCAAAAGAAGCAGCTCATTCAAGATCTTCTTCTTTCTGCAAAAGAAAAATATATTTATTGGGATGGAATAAACTAAAGGGCCCATGACCAAATACTTGTGCGTATAGGTGCATGTACACTCACCTGTACCTGCATGTACACATACAAACATAAGGGTATCTATGCAGATATATACATACTTATGTAGCCCATGCCTACAAATATACACCCCTCAGGCGATATTCACTTTTGCAGGAGAGCTACCAAGGACCTTTCTTTCAAACTTATGTTTATGTACATAAACAACAGTCCACTTTAATCACCACCAATGTTATGCTAACAAGAGTGCATCAGAACACATAAGGCAGTCCTTCAATATGCATGAATCAGAAATGCAGATGAAACATTTGCTCCTCCAAAATCTTAAGAAACTTTCTAGAGAGCGAAGTATCAAACAAAGCAAGAATACTTCAAAATATCTATGTGCGTGTGTGTGTGCGCACCACTTAGGTCAGGGACAAAAACCAAATTCTTTAAAATTGATTATTACAGAACTCTGTACAAGCTAACCATATAAATATGATTTTAAGAGTGATAGGAGAGATACGTTATGTTAATCTTTCTTTAATGTGCTTTCTTTAATAATCAAAAACTTGATTACTCTTATAACATCAAAATTTTGGTTCTGGAAAAATCAATACTTTTCATAAAAACAACTGGAATTAAAACATGATTTATACTAAATTAGTATTTATAAATATATTTGGATGTTGCTCCGAGATCACAAAGTAGATCGTGCCCTATTCTGAGGCATGCGCCCCGGAGGTCACACTTGGAAGCTGTTCAGGGACCGAGAATCCTCCTCGCCCCTACTCTCTAAAGCTTGCCAGGTTGGTTTGGTTCGGTTTAGGGCAGCCTCAACTTGCTAGGAAGTTCGCACAATTACGGGGCGCGACTCTGTATGAGGCTAGTACTGCTACGCAAGTCTGGTCTTGTTTCCACTCATGGTTTCTTCTATCTACAAAAGAAGGTCACCGGGGGGGGGCGGGGGGACCTACAGTAGCTATCCTACCAATCAAAAAGAGGCGGAGAGTCCGATTCTCTTCCTATTGGATTCAGCCCCACTATTGATTCAATTCATATGATTGACTAAAAGTATTTTTTTTAACAAAAATGTAAGGGGTTTGGTTTTTGTCCCTGACTTCGGTGGGAATGAGTTAAATCAATCTCAAAATTGGACTGGTCTCCTAACCATTTTTTCTTTCTTTTTTCATTTTCTCACCAACTTTTTCTTCTCTTGTTCTACAGTTCTACTTCAAAGCAGTGTATCTGTGTGCATGTGTTCATGCGTGTGTAGGAATAGAACAAAGATAACTATTTCTGGAAATGCAAAAGAACACACCTATGAATAATGACTGCTAGAATAGGATCACAAGCTTCATTTGCAGACCGAGTGAAATCTCTAGAAGCAAAACAAAAGCTCCATATTGTGCCTGAGATAGAATCTTGAGAATCCCTTGTTGAGCTAGGGCCACCTCCAAGTGGTGCAGGATATAGAATTTTCTGGAAATACAATCAATGGTGATTTCACGAAAACCAGAAAAGCTACTCAATGCAACAACCAAAGTAGATTGCCCAAGACTCAAGACATCTCAAGAATATGCACCACAACAAGAACAAAAACTAACCGTATACTGATACCTTGTCAACAATATTGTTTCCAGCTGATGCTGAAACAGGAAGAACAGCAAGTTGGTTCTCATACGCAGCAACAGCTACAAAACAGCCGCTGAAATGCATGGGGAAGACAGTTAAACACAAGAGAGGTAAAAACCTAAGAATGAGCCTAAAGAAAGAGGACCACAATAGAAGTAAAACATCATATACTGAAACCAGAAAAGATCTTATGTGTTCATATGACTTACTTTGGGTCAACTGCCAGCATTCTTCCTAATTGATACCTTGAGTTTCCTGGTTGTGACAGATGGATGTGTGCTACCGGGAAAAATCTAAGTAAGACAAGAAGGTTAAGTGCCAAATGTAAAAAAATATATAATCCAAAACAATATAAAAGTGATGCAAAATAAGGAAAAACAACAGACACAGCAACAAGCGCTACAACAAGTCTCTAGGATTTAAAGAAGAAAAACCTGTGCATTTTGATGCTGAACGTCAAGAAAGTAAGCTTTCCAGAATCTGAAAGCACTACCAAGAGATCCTTTCCATGTGTCTGAGAAAGCACAATAAGAGATTAATAATATGTCCCTGAACAAGGGATCCAAAATAAGCATTCATGTTATTAAAGGAAAGATGTCATGATGACAACAGCAAGAGACAGAAAAAGGAGTATGTATCAAGTAGCATGAAACGTACGAAACTACCTGCGATACAAACGCACGGCATTTGTCATTCCAGCGTAGAACAGAGAGATCTTTTATTATTCCAAATACTGTTTGTTCACAAACAGACTGCAAAATTCCATCTTGACCAATTTCTACCAACTCTATAGATGTTTCCTGAATGTATAAATAAGAGCAGTAAGAACCAGAATGAGATCACACACTTTTAAATGCAAAAAAACTAATGAATCAATATCACATCTCATGCTTCCTCAATTTATAAAAAAGTGAAATTAACCATGTCACTTTAAAGATTCATAATGTTACTACTTGCTAAAGGTGGCAAACTATATGATTGCACTCAATCTGGAGGAGACAGCACGTTAATGGATGTGCAACAGATTACCAAGTGAGATCACAAAAAGTTTGAAGAAGAACATGCATATAAATGTAAAGGAATTAGATCTGGCCATCCAAAATTGGGTCTACTGGTGACCGTCCACCATCCAGCCACTCCAGAAGGATGTTCTCAAAACCTAAAATATAGATGTGAATGGAACGTCCAAAAATGCATTTCAAAAAAAATGTAAATGAGATTTTATGACTGAAAAAACACTTTTTTAAATGTAAATGAGATTTTATGACTGAAAAAACACTAAGACCCTTGATTTTAGATTCTTATAAAATCTGATCCACATGTCAAATTGTGGTGATTTCTCTATTTTAGTGTTATAGTTTTGGAAATTCCAATCATACGTATACAGCTGGACTTGTGAGAAAAAAACCTCCTTTTTGCTGAAATGGCCAGGCAGCAACCAGACAGCTAGATTGTTGGACAGTGAAATATTAAGCTCATATATACATATATGCCTACAGACACACACATGTGATCTATAAGGTTAGTTTAATGGAGACTTCTCAATAGGAGGAACCCACCGTGTATCAAGGTCTTCCTTCAAGGGCAAAAATCATGCTGGAAAGTTCATAATCATCTGCAAGCTAAAAAGAATATTTTTGAAACACAAATAAATTAGAGGGTGGTGGGTATTCAGGATTGAACCTCACAAGCCACCACATTTTTTTGTCATAAAACACAAATAAATTAGTGTTCAGGGTCAAGCACACCCCTCATGTGTTCGACCCTTCACAAGAAACCACACGACAGTGTGAGGACCATTTTTGTCTTTCTAAAAGGTTGTTTCACCTTTCTATTCTTGTTCTTTTGGAGGTTTCTTATTTTCCTTGTCAAGGGCATTTCGGTCATTTGGGCACTCAAATACCTACTTTGTTCAGGGCCCGAACATGTAACCTGCTTTACAAATAAATAGTCAACTTGTAGGACTTCGGACATGCTGAATACAGCTATCCCATCCGACTGGGTCAAGACAACTCGGGTTGCAAGGTCCATAGATACTACGTACAAAGTATTGTTGGGAATAGATAAGCACACACGATTCAATTATAGCATCTAAATAGATTTTTTTCAAGCCTACAGAACAGGAGTGATTGGAGGATCTATAATCCTGAAATTTGAGTGTTTGCCCACAAATAGGAGCATTTGAATTGCAGCAGCTCGCCTTTTGACCAAATGGCAACAACAGAAGTTCATAACCAATAGATCAACTGTAGAATCAAAAGAAATGACTCTCTCCAATGCCTCCTCTACACAAACACCTTTTGCTGTGCTGCCACTGTATTCATCACGAGCAGCCAGTTCCAGCTTACCAAGTCTAAAGACTGGCTTTCATTTATCCATAGAAAGTAGCTTGGGATACCACATCCTCCTTCAGTAAAACTGTGTTGCTCAGTGTCTGGGAATCCTTGACCAGACAGCTTTCATGCCCAGACCATGTGAAAAGAGAAGGTGAAGAAGACTGACAGAACTGACTGGATTAGAGAGAGAGAGAGAGAGAGAGAGTATGCATGTGCACAGCAATCTTTGGTACATAAGATCCAATGTGTTTAAGCCCAGTCACATAACATAACTCTTTTAAGCAAAACCTATAAATCCACTCTTCATTTTGTGTTCTTTAACTTGAAAAAAACCCACAAAATTTGTCATTGTTCAGTTATTGGATTTGGATGCACGTTAGATGATGGTAGTCCAAAAGCTGACCTCCACTAAAGCAACCATATAGCCATGTAGATAGAAGCACAGTATTGGGCAATTGAAAAGGTACCGGCATGCTAAGAAGGCCCCAGCTGGACTGGCCGAAAGAAAGAGGCAAGGGCAAGTGGGAATTGGCAGACAATTTTAAGCAATACCTATGAGCAGTATATTATTTAGCAACTCAAGAATGAACCACACATATTTTGGTATAACACTTAAAAAGTATTATACGATTTGAAATATATTCAACATATTCAAACTAACCAAGATAATGTACTAGGTGGGCAGCCTAGGTACTTCAACCAAGCAGAAACTAGGCCATCAGCACTAGGTGCCTATGACCACAAAGCCCCTAGATGACACTTGCAAAGTTGGACTTAAAAAATATATAAAATCAAACAAAAAAATTAAAAAAAAATCTAACCAACTTGCACATACAAACAGTTATAACGATAACATGAGACATGATCTTTTGCATAGAGCTGAGCTAAAACCAATTAAGAAAGACATTTGGGAATTCACCATTTGTGGAACTGTATTATTCCCAGCTTCGTGTCAATAAACGGGGCTACATTCTTGTCTATGCTCACCTGTTGATTGTTGCCTACATGGGGTGCGATGAAAACTTAACCCCTGACTGAAAGATACTTGATAAAATCTTCAAATACCTACACATGACCATTTTCTTTACCACTCGATGTTTTGAAGCCATGTGCGGAAATTCACACAGGTTACAGAAGGAGAGGATGCATTCCTCGACATATACAAAGGGAATTTGAAGTCTTGCCGGAAGCATTGTTTTCAGATGAAACATGGAGATGAATCCTTTAGTAAAATTTTTTTCACCACATGCCTCGGGAACCATAACTCTCACTGGTTATGGTGAATTATTGATCAAATTTCCCTGAAATAATTACCTGATTTTGATACGTACAGAAATTAAAGAAGGAGCATGTCGCCAAAGCACAGCAAGCGATCGCAGACCTTCAATTATCATCAATTAAATTGTCCACAACTCACACGATCTAAAAGACAGATACAAGCATCAACCACTAATAGAACTGCCACGAAGGCCCACAATTCTGAAGCCAAACCAACAACTCGTGTCGATCGATTCAGTTCACAATAACTCATCCACCAATAAGAATTTTTAAGCACCCGCATGCGCAATGGGCGTTTGAGAAGAAAAGCAACAAAAACCAGAACCAAGAAACACCAAAAGAGCTGACGAAAAGAAGCAGAAAGACCGCACCTTGCCGAGAACAATGTCGAAGGTGGTTGGGGAGCGAATGCGGCCGTGGGCAGCGTGAAGGATGGCGCTGCCTTTGAGGACGGTCTTAGCTAAGTAGTGGACGCTATTCGTGGGCTTCGGCTCAGCCCCCAATTCTTCCTCAGACACCGCCATCTTTCTCACTCATGGAACTCACCTACTCCCCTTAATATGAAAAAAGAACAATAAGAGAAAGAAGAATAAAGATTCTGATTCAGATTGTGGCAGCGAAGATTCTAACGAGGAGATTCAATAATAGGACGGTGGGTCGAGAAGATTTGCTTCCCAACTGAGGGTCTCTCTGTGTGCGTGGTGCGTGAAAGAGAGAGGGAGATGGGGGGAGAGAGGAGGGAACGGGGATGGAGTAAGTACAAAGCGGGAGAAAGAGAGACTCCTGAATTGAGAAGGAATACGGTGACCACTCGGAGCTACGTAGGAACAAAGGCACGATGGTTTCTTTCTTGCTGCCGCCTCTCACGCTTCAAGTTTTTCCGGAGACTTCCATACAAAGACTTCGTTTTTCTCACGATTTTGTAAAAGAGACCAAACAATATTTATACTTTGGATGCCAAATGAACAATCAGTCTTCCTTGAAAATTCGTTTCTTGATAGGCAGCACTGGTTTATCATTTTCTCTTTGATTCAAGTCACAACACGGGAAAAAAACATAAACACAGTTGAATTGAATAAGGTGACAGTTAAATGTTCTAAAGGAATACAGAATTTTACGCTTTCCAAAATTTAGTAGAATTTTATATCCAAAGGAATTGGCAGCCGCAATTCAATTTTCATAAGCATTGCTCCTTCCTCGAGTCTTGTCTTTTCTTCTTTTTTTTGTGCTACATGTATGATTTAGCGTTCAATATGCGTATTCAGAAGTTCTATTGCTGCTTTCAAGTGCATTAAAAGTCAGTAACATAGTATAGCCGAACAAGGTACTCAAATGCGTACCTTAGAGACTTTGAACACAAATTTTAGTTTTACGGTTGTTAGTTCTCACAATGAACTACGAATATAGCAAGTATATGCTTTTGAGGTTTTTACGAACGCAAGTAGTAAGAATATGGTTTTGAGCTTCTTTTTCCACTGTATTGAACCCATGAAATCTGATTGTAGTCATTGTATTCTCTAAAACTTTATATGTTCATGTTGAATCATCAAAGAAAATCTTAAACATCGCAACATAAAGTACTTGAATTCATGTCGGAAGATGTGGGCAAGATCTTTTGAGATCTCCACCTAGGTTGATGTTTATTTCAAAAAAAAAAGAACCCATTGAAATTCTCTATGTATAGACTTGGGGACTAGTATAATTTAGTGTCATGAATTTTTAGATTTAGTCGATCAAGGAATCCAAAATTATATATTCATATCTACACATTAAACTTACTTCATGCCTATAAAATGACAGAATATCCAACTTGATTGATCACTTTACAGATATTTTCCTCATATAACACATAATGTATGAATTGTTAATGACATATGAAGGTTCACATATAGAATCTAACATTGATCTCCAATGTACTTAGACCATCTAAACCTGAATTTGATGACTATCTTAAACTCAAACAGAAAGTAGTTTGTACACTTCTTCGCCTACTTGAATTTGATCACTATCAGAAACTCAAACAATTACTAGTATTTGTTTGTCTAATTCCCACCTCTCACTAAGAAAGAAAAAAATAGGTAACTTTTGGCTTCTTTTACCAACTTGTTTAGGAATTTAAATGGTTCAGATTCAAGTCAAATTCAGCCTTTGCTAAACTCGTCTAAATAGGATAATATGTAATCAAATCCACATTCAAGCTCAAATTTCAGATTTTATAAATTAAATTCAGATCCTGGCTGGTATATGGTCTGTCATTTACTAATCAATTCATACCTTTACTATATCCACTCAGCTAGCAAGCTTGGATTGAATTTAGTCATGGAAGTGCACATTCAGTTTGGATCCGACCCTTATGATCGTTGGCTCAAATTGAAGTTTGTCTTTCAAATTTTGATTTGTATTTGAAAAAAATAACGTTGAATTTAACTTGATTGGTTGTTGACAACGATAGGGTTTTCATGACTTTTTGACAACAGGAGGATATAATAATTTAAAATATGAAGGTTACATGAGCATTTTGTTCACGAGATGTTGGAATACCTTTGATTTACTTTAATGTAAGATCCTAAAAATTTAAATAAAGGAAGAGAGCATCATCTCAGAGAATCTTTGCATCGCAAGATCCTTCAAATTTGAATTCCATGGATTAAAATCAGACTTCTGCCCTTTGATTTTATACTAAACCTTTTTTTCATTGTAAAATGTATAATGAGTATCTCATGTGTAGATTTTGGGTTGGGCTGACAAACTTTAATTTGATGAACCATGAATTGTAGTATGGACCTTCTTTCACATTAGCAAATGCATACTACACCATATCTATAAATCTAAAATTTGCAGCAAACACCTCCATAAAAATTATTCCTCTCAACGTGAAATATGGTCATACAACCTATTATGGTTTAGAATGAAGCCAACCCCCAGCATTCAAATTTCACTTCCTCCTCCCTTACTCATATAATCAAATAAAATGATGCAATTGTACATTGTGATTCCTTTTATTCACGAACTATTTACATGGAAGTTTTTTTTTTCAATGAAATTAAAAGTGTACATCAAATGATCAATTTTGGATGTGCAAACGTAAACAATTTAGAAACAAGACATGTATAAATGAAACACA
Organism: Nymphaea colorata; assembly: GCF_008831285.2. Taxonomy (NCBI): domain Eukaryota; kingdom Viridiplantae; phylum Streptophyta; class Magnoliopsida; order Nymphaeales; family Nymphaeaceae; genus Nymphaea; species Nymphaea colorata. The sequence goes on from NC_045143.1 coordinate 11,436,539, forward strand.
CATGTGTGACTATCTTTGCAAAAGCATATTTAAATTTTGATTGGAAGTCTCTTATTGTCCTAGTTTTCAAAATATTTACATATAAGAAATATGAAATTATGTTGCAATGCTTGACAAGAAGTGTTGGCATCGCTTATGAGAAAGGGTCCAACATAAGTAGAGATGGTTATAGGGTTCCCAACAATAAAATATATACATTTAAGAATAGTCAAAAACTATTTCTAAAAGTATATACAACTATCCCTAAAATTAATGAAGAACAGTTAGACAACCGTTCATAAAATGTTCATAAAAGTAACAGTCTCAATTTTAGAAACAATCATGATTGTTCTCAATGAAAACTCATTGGGAATGGTTTATCATATGTGTTCATGCAAATAAAAGTCAAACATTAACGAAATGTTACAATTATCAACAACCATGTTTCATGGTTTTGGTAGAATTATTCCTTTAAGCCTGAAAGTTCCATATGTGTTTGATGGTTTAGACATCATATACCACATTCTACAATTATTTTGATCAATACATAATGTAGATTAAATAAATTCCAAGCAACAAAAATGTTACCATTGCAGTCAACTATTGTGATCTTCGTTCTTCTTTGGTTCCAAAAATGTTTTCCGTAGCTACTCAATTGAACCAACTTACTCCACAAGTTGCACTCTTGGATTTGCAACAATATTAACAGCTATCACGTTGAATTAAATGACTTGGAAGGAGGAACATGGGCTTTGATTTAGGAAAATGTTATTACATAAACAAATGCATAGTTGTAAGTTCAAATTTTGGAAAAATAAACATGTGAAAAACTTATAGACACAAGGCGTATCAAATTCACTAAAGTTACAGTAAACTCACATTCATTTGCACTAGCTTCCGATAACTTATGCACATAGGATATCTTACTTTTCATTGCTGCCAACATCAAGGAGTATGAACAGTTTCCATGAAACAAATTGAACTACTAAAATATTAAGAAATTGAGACCTCTTATGAACATCAAACTACAAACCAAGCTTGAACCCTTACCTGTTTATGTTGATTCAAGAATCGGGCATGACTTAAAAAAATCAAGGATTCAACATATAAAATGCAAATTTATAAGATTCAGATTCAAATTCAATAGAGAATACAAGCAGTTCCTTGGAGAAACATAATCAAATGAAGAATTATAAGTCAAATGGGTTGACGATCTAAGTGCAATAGGTTTAATCCATCTATGCCTCATCGCGACTACTGAAGTGCCCTAACTATGTGATTTCAGTGGTTTTGAATAGACAATTTGATCATTTAGCTTGCAGCTGGTTTTGTTTGCAACCTTACCAACAACTTGCATAAAATGTTCCATATATTCCTCTTCTTTTTTGTTGTATACCAATATGTTGTCAAAGAATACTAAGATGAACCAATGCAAATATGGTCGGAAGACAATGTTCATGATAGATTGGAATGCAATCGGCACATTGGTCAGTCCAAAGCTAATGACATTAAAGTCATAATGTTTGTCATGTGTATGAAGCATTGTATTTAGCACATCTTCTACTGCCACCCATATTTGATGGTAACCAAATCATTGGTCCAGATGTCATCACCCACTACCACATCAAAAGTGGGTTGAACCTTGACATTACACCCTAAGGAACTTCGCTGATTTCTATGAAGTTGTGGGTAGACCTTGTGTCCACCAGCATACTTACTACTCTATCACGAGGGCATCCTTCTATCCTAATCAGTTGTGGAGCTTCGTTGTTGGTTAATGTGTGTAGAGAGATCTCTCTCTGGTAGCCCTTCTATTGGCATTCCTGAATGCTCTTCTTCCTTTGTAGGTGAGTTTTCTAAAAACAAAGTTGTTGAAGGTAGTGATAAGATGAACCGTCATCTCAAGTTATGCAAATTTGGGAATAAGGCAATAAAGTTGGAAATTGAAGATTACGAAGAGACAAAGAAGGAAGACATTATAGAAACCAAGGAAGACGTTATAGGAACCAAAAAATTCAGAATTAATACCTTTGATAAAAAAACTACTATAAATCCTTATGTTATGAAAGGAAAGTTCAAGTTGTGTACTTTGGGTTGTGGCTGAATAAAAGTGTTCTTTCCTTCTTCGTGGATGTAGGTTCTCTTTGAACCGAACCACGTCATTTCTGGTGCCTCTTCTTTTCTTTCACTTTCTGTTTATGGTATCAAAGCTTCTTGAGTTGCAAAGTTGCATCTGTACTCATGGCATCTTCAATGTCACCTGCTTATTCACCGTTGTATCCTTATCCCTATACACTCAGCATCTCCAACTTCATATTGTTGAAGCTGACTCAAGATAACTCTCTTATGGAAGATTCAAGTCTTGGCATTGGTGGAGAGCCAAAACCTTTACGGTCTTCTCACTGGTCACATTTCTGCACCACCATAAACTCTTACTGAGGGACTAAAGAAGGTTCTGAATCCCACTTACTCTTCATGGAAGAAAACCAATCGTCTATTGAGAGGATAGATTACCAGCACGTTATCAGATAGTGTGTTTGACCTAATAGTTGGCTTGTGAGTTTGACCTAATTGTTGGCTTGGAGACATCAGCCGATATCTAGAAGTCATTGCTTGATGCCTATTTGCAGGGCTCTCAGGCGAGAGAATTTCATCTGATGCAAAAACTCACAAGTCTAAAGAAGGGCTCAAACTCCATTAATGAGTACATTGGAAAATTCAAGACTGTATCTGATGAACTAAGTGCCATTGGGCGAGTGGTCTCATACAAAGACAAAGTTTTATGGCTTCTGCAAGCTCTGGATACCAACCATTCGTTTCCACTATGCTTAGTCCACCAATGCCGCAGTACAAGGAGGTAGTTGTACTACTCTAAAGCTATGAAGCATGTAATGACAACTTTGAATCTTCTCCTCAAATGAGTTATGTTGCGCACAATAAAAAACAATATCAGAATAAGCGGCAAGGAGGGTATCAATGTTTCAATTCTAGAGGACGTAGATTTGGGCAGAGCAATAGCAACCGAAATCAATCTTTTGACACTAAAGGAAAGGTGAAGGTTGTGTGCCAAATTTGCAACAAGCAAAATCACTCCGCTTTGAAATGTTACAATCACTTCAACCATTCTTTTCAACAAATGATATTCCGCAAGCTTTTGCTTCAGTTAAAATAGCCGAAAATCAAGATAATGAACGGTTTGTTGATACAAGAGCCACTGTCCACATGACTTTTGATGTTGGTAAGTTATATAACTCTCGCCCCTATTTTGGTAATGTTGCTATTATTGTTGGAAATGGAGATGGAAATGGAGAAAAACTATCTATTTCTCACATAGGTGATGCCAAGATCAAAAGACAATTGATAGACATACCTTTGACAAATGTGTTATGTGTGCCTAAAATAAAAAAGAATTTACTATCGGTGAGTCAGCTTACTTCTGATTTGCCTTATATTATTGAGTTCTCATCTACTGCTTGCTTGATTAAGGACAAAGTGACGCAAAAAATAGTGGCGACAGGAAATAGGGGAGGTGGTCTTTATGGTCTTGGAGGTTCTTAGTCTGCCTTGTTTTCAACTAGATTTAGGCATGCTGATTTTAGTCGATGGCATGAACGGTTGGGGCATCCTCAATTTGACACAATCCAATTATTGAATAGAAACAATTTGATCTCAGTTGAATCCATGAAAAACAAAAACCCCATTTGTTCTAGTTGTTAAATGGGTAAATCGAGTAAGTTGCCATTTTTTTATGAGGAGTTATATGGCAAACCTTTAATGAAAGTTCATTCTAATCTTTGGGGTCCTACTCCCGTCTTGTCAAAAGAAAAAAATTGATTCTATGTCATTTTTGTTGATGAATGCACCAAATTTACTTGGTTCTATCCATTGAAGAAAAAGTCTGATTTTTTTGAATTTTTCGTTCATTTTCATAGATATGTTGAACGACAATTTGACAAAAAATTAAAAATGTTCCAATCTGATGGTAGTGGAGAGTATAATAGTCCAAAATTCATTCATTACCTTGATCAAATGGGAATAAAACGACAAACGTCGTGTCCCAAAACGCCCGAGCAGAATGCCACGGCTGAACGAAAGCATAGAAATATGACAGAACTTGGGTTGATGATGATGTTCCATTCCAATACACCAAAACATTTTTGGGTGGAAGCTTTTTCTACTGTCGTCTTGATCAATAGACTAACATCATCTAGTTTAAATATGAACTATCCTTATTTTCAGATTTTTTGAAAGCATGCAAACTATTCTTCTTTAAGAGCTTTTAGATGTCGATGTTTTCCTTATCTATGTGGATATCAAGAATCAAAATTTGATCCAAAATCATGCATTTTTCTTGGATATAGCACGCAGTTCAAGGGTTATAGATATCTTCATTCTCTAATGGGCAAAATATATATGTCACGGCATGTTGTGTTTGATGAAGAAAATTTTCCTTTTAAAGACCTTGCATGTTTTCATCGACAAGAACAACTTGAGAGAGAATTCACTTCGCTTATCAATGATGAGATTAGAAATGATTTTCATACCAGCCGACAAATTGATACTTTAGTTTTAGACTCTCGAAATGACACTAGTGAACTCACATCTTTCTCTTTAATGCATGAACAATTTCAGAATGTGCAGGTTCCTCATATTGAATTTCATGACATATCAGATCCTTTGCCACCAGTAGTTGAAGAAAATGATGATGCAAGGCCTACCATTTTGCCATAGTCTGTTATCGCTTCACCACAACTTGTAACTCCATTACAGCACACTAACATTACTCACAACATGACTGGGATATCAAAACCTAATCCCAAATATGCTTATCTTCATGATGTTGCAACATATGCTTCTATACCTAAGGAGCCGTGCAACACTAAGGAGGCGTTGAATCACTCAGGCTGGAAGGCTGCTATGCAGGAAGAAATATATGCCCTATATAAAAACCACATTTGGGATCTAGTACTGCATCAACCACACATGAATGTCATTAGATCAAAATGGGTATACAAGGCAAAGCTGCAAGCTGATGGAACTCTTGAACGACTGAAAGCTCACTTGGTTGCACGTGGATTCTCTCAACTTGGGGGAGTTGATTTTGTTGAGACCTTTTCTCTTATCGTGAAACCTGGTAGCATCAGAATTATTCTTTCTATTGCTATTGTTAGACAATGGAACATTCGCCAACTTGATGTGAATAATGTTTTTCTTCATTGTCTACTTAAGGAGATAGTTTTCATGTAATAATCGCCAGGTTTTGAAGATAGGTGTTTTCCTAATCATGTATATCGTCTGCGCAAAGCACTTTATGGTCTTCGGCAAGCATCTAGAGCGTGGTTTGATAAACTAAGCTCTTTTCTTTTGCAATATGGTTTCTTTTGCAGCACAATAGATCCATCTCTTTTCATCTATAAGCATCAACATGACACCATTGTGCTTCTCATCTACGTAGATGTAACCCTCGATTGTTGGACCAATTCACCAAGCAGATTGCAAGTACATTTGCCATCAAGGATATTGGATGATTACATTATTTTTTAGGCACTGAAGTTCATTCTACCCATGAAAGACTTTTTCTTTCCCAAACAAAGTATGCCAAAGATTTACTTGACCGAGCAAATATGTTTAATTTCAAGTCTGTTGTTGCACCCATGGTAGAAAAAGTCTAAGAAGCTTCTTATGAATCATATTTAGATCCAACTTATTATAGAAGTTTGGTTGGTGTCTTACCATATTTGACCATAACCTTTAGTGTCAACTATGTGAGCCAACATATGCATGGTCCTGTGGTACAACATTATGAGATGGTGAAGCGTATTCTCTGATATATAAAAGGTACTCTTGAAGTAGGTTTAAAAATCATGGATCAAAGTTCTCTAGATTTATATGTTGTTTGCGACGCTGATTGGGCAGATTGCCATGAGACAAGAAGGTCTACTATATGTTTTTGTACCTTTCTTGAAAATAATCATATTACATAGAGTGCCAAGAAACAAAGCACAATCGCTAGATCAAGCACGGGTGGAGTACAGAGCCATGCCATCCACTGCCGTAGAGTTAACCTGGATCTCTTTTGCCATTAGAGATCTTGGAGTTCATCTAAACAGTCCACCGGTGCTTCATTATGACAATATCAGTGCTTTATAAATGACCATCAATCCTATCTTTTACAATAGATCCAAACACATTCAAGTGTATTACCATTATGTTAGAGAAAAGATGGCAGAAGGATTTCAATCACAAAATGTGTTCCCTCAAAACATGAACTTGCAGACATTTTCACAAAGCCTTTAACAAGGATTCAATTTCACTCCTTAAGGAGCAAACTTGACCTCTTCAATGGACACAGTTTGACTGAGAGTAAAAACAAAGTTATTGAAGGTCATGTTAAGATGAACAGTCATCTCAAGTTATGCAAATTTGAGGATAAGGCAATAAAGTTAGAAATTAAATATTAAGAAGGGACAAAGAAGGAAGACGTTATAGAAACCAAGGAAGACAGTCATAGTAACCAAAAAATCAGAATTAATACCTCTGATCAGAAAACTGCTAAAGGAAAATTCAAATCGTGTACTTTGGGCTGTAGCTAAATAAAAGTGTTCTTTCCTTCTTCGTGGATGTAGTTTCTCTTTGAACCCAACCACGTTATTTCTGGTGCCTCTTCCTTTCTTGCGCTTTATGATTATTTTCTTCATTGTTGGGGTCTTGGTGGTTTGGCTTCCTCCACCAAATCCATGTGCAGACATTGGTAAACATGTCCCAGGGACCATGAGCCAGCGTAGTGGAATCAAATGTCTCACCTGTGCTTATCCTTTATCTATTCCAGCACAAGATGTTTAACAATATGTTTAGGAACAGACGAGGGCTTGGCGCTTATCGTGTAAGTGTTCAAGCATTCTATCCTGGGCCAATGTCTCTGCGACTTCTTCTTTTACTCTGGCCCCTGGCGATCGAGCTGATATGCTAGTTTTTTCTCTTCCATAGTATGTGTCGTCTCAAAACATGCTACTACATTGTGTGCTTTTAGGGCTTGCACTTTTATTATGTTTTCCTCCTTCAACCCACCAATGAAAGCCCCAATATTCAATGCTTCGATGAGCCAGCAGTGGGCCATGGTGTTGATGTTTTCAAATTGTTCTTCGTATTCCATCTTAGTAGATTTTTGTTGGATCTTTGAAAGCTCAAGCTTCTGACGGCAATGTTAGGACCTCTGCATCGGCAAGGGTTTGGTTGAGCTTCTTATCTAGAGAGGGGCGCTGCGAAGAAATGTTGGACCCTTTGGGTTCGAATTTTTTTTTTATCTTTTTTCATGATAAAAGGTGAACATTTATCATGGTAAATGTTTACTCTTTCTGCACATCTCTTTCTACTTCACCTCAGAATGAGGATAAATACAACCTGCGATGTGTTTTTGTTTGCTTTCAAACGCACCCTAAGTGATAGATTCAAACTTGTTTTTGTCAATATTAATATGCATCACAGTGGTAGGAAGAAAAAGGAGGTTTATAGCTGCAGTCTCTTGTTGCAGAGGCCTTTTTGAAGGATCACTAGCAAACGGCACCCGCAAAAGAGGGCAAAAGTACCTCTTTTGTCCTGCACGCATAAAAATATGAAACTCTTATCCTGATCTTGTTTTTTCTTCTGCCCTTATTTTGTGCCTCTCGTTTTCCATTAAAATGATCCAATGAAGAAATTAGAAGGTTGTTCTTAGACGGTTCTTAGTAACTTATAATTGAATTATGAAGCTATAGAATAATTGTAGTATTCTTTGTGAACAGAAAATTTCTCATCAAGGAATGCAATCTCATGGGTGTGGAAATGTGTGTTTGCTTTAACATATTCCCAAGTATTATGCGTTTTTTACTTTACTTTTTGCTGTATGGGCTTACAAAATTACGATAAATTTTGCGCTTCTTGTGGGAAAAGCCATTTTATTTGTTTGTCATGAAAGGGCAGAATTGTATGACATGACTGGACTATGTAGTCCCAACTCAACTACTTGCACCTGAACTAGGATAGATGAGCTTGCGTATGGGACATGCTAGTAGTGTCAGTGGTTTTATTCCACCTTTTGGAAATTTTGTATGATAAAACTAATCCAATCGCTTATAGTGGTTGCCATGTTTTTCAAGTTTCCTTTTCCTTATTCTAAGGGCCACATTTTTTTGTGGATCCCAAGTTAGGCCCTCGGAAGAAATATTAGGATGATATAACAATGTAAACATTTGAATCCAAACTTTGCGTTTTCTACGCCCAGATCCTACTTTGAGTTCAAGTCCAAATCAGCAATGTTTGATTACTTGATGTGGCAATGGGTATTATTCAAATGAGATTTTTTTTAATGTCTTTCTTACGTCCAAATCATCCCATCCAATTGAGTCCGGCCAATAAGTTTTTTTTTTGTTTAATTAAAAAAATTAAAGAAATTAAAATAAATTGCTACGCTTACATATATATCTCTTTGTATCTTTTTTCACAAGATGACCAACATCCACAAACACCAAGTGGTTTCCCTTACAACTTTTAACTCAACAAATAACATATCAGTTTTCAAGTTGCTTATGAGATACAACAATTGCTTTGCTTTTGTCCCCAACTATAGATGTAAGCTTCTGAGAATAAAACAATTGCTTTGATTTCTGCCCTGAACACAAGTGCAAACATGAGACTTAATTGCACTTTAGACAACATCGAGTGACAAGCATGCCATTTACAATGACTGTTATAAGTAATACTTCATTTTGAAAGTCAAGGCATTTAACTGCGATCTGTTTAATCAAATATCCGCAATTTAACTATGGAATTCGCTTAGTTCCAGCATAATCACAAAATTTGTGCAATCTCTCCAACTCAAACATCGTAGTGAATAAAGTGAAAACGCTCATTATATATATATTTAAAGACGGTTCAATGTATTGAACTAACTTTAAAACAACCTGAAAAGGACAGAAAGGCTAAGAAAAATAGAGCATAAGTTGAAAGAAAACAAAGTGCCCAAGTTGGACACAACCTTGTTATATTGATATCAAATGCCCAATACCAATAAGAACCATCCCACATAACAAATTACTATCTCTAAAAGCGTTTCTCCGCTACACGGGCACGTGTGTGCATAGGATGAAGACATGGCGTTAACAGTTCTGCGTAAGGATGCGAATGAATTAAATTCAAATTGGATTAGACCTTAACTGTATTCATTTTTTCAGATGTTCATATATTTAGATTCGAATATGAACGAAAAAGAATATCTGAATCTAAAATCCAGTTTTTGCAATCTGAATTTGATCCAAATCCTATTTTTACGTTCATATCTGAATTTGAACCGAATCTGGCTGCTTTGCATTGGGTATAGAATATTCATTTAAAACTAAATCTGATCCATATTTATATCTGAATCTGAATCCGATTGGATGTTATATCTTAAATTTAAGTTGGCTCTTATCTCTTAATCGGATATCAATTTTTTTTTATATCTGGTTTTTTGGGAATGGTCTGGTCGGATATCTGATCCGGGTAGAGTATTTTGACATCTGAAGATGCAAACAGAAATACAAGTGGTGTCACCATGGCGCCTCACTAAAATACTTCTCAGCCTCCCTGCTGAACTCTGGCTTTTGACGAGAGAGAGAGAGAGAGAGAGAGAGAGAGAGAGAGAGAGTATAAAAGCTACCACCGTCCTCCAGCTGAGGAGCATGGAACAACAAAGAAGCCCTGTGGCTGGGTTTCTATAGCTGGTGGAAGAAAAAGAAAAGGAGAAGGAAAGAAAAGGAGAGAATGCAGAAGAGTCTCTGACTTTGGAAACAGACAAAAAAAGGGCTGTAATGTGAGATGGGGAAAGGAGCTTGTAGCAAGACAAGATAGGGAACGGAGAGCGATTGAAAGGGGAAGGGGAAAGCAAAAGGGTGCAAGGGAAAGGTCTCTCTCGACACCTCTAGCATGCTGAAAAGGCTAGAGCGTAGAAATCTGTAATTTTGTTTATATCTTACTGAAAAAAAAAAGTTTCTAATAAGCCAATGACATTATTACCTTTCTTGTCGTTGCTTTTTTTTATCATAAACGTGTCACACTTTTATGATTTAAATGCTCATATCCACTAAACCAGCCAATAAACATTTGCAGGCAACGTTGTAAATGTTGATTTCTGTAGCATTTTGGAAACTTCACCAGATATGTTCTATCAGCCCATACCCACAATTGATTGTACAATTCTGTTCTACTTTTGTTCTCTTTTATTCTTTTCATTTTTTTGTGTTTTCATAAGAAATAACACAATAGGTCACTTGACTGGTGTTCTTGGAACATCAGAAACAAAGATGTCCTGTTCTGCTACTTCCATAACAAAGTTAACCTGTGCCATTAGAACAAGCAGGTGAACGTCTCTAGCAATTCGATTATGTCATGTTGGTATTTGCATAGATAGGGACAGATACGTGTTGCCACACTATCTGGTTGGCCGATAACAGTTCCGAAGGAAGGACTTGTTATTTTGGATTTTCATCAACCAACAACTATGCTGCTTGCAGGAACCCATAAGGCTCCCTCCTTTGGAAAAATCAATGGAGGTCTTAGCAAAGCATTATCGTATGGAAGTCTAAGATGAGTGTGACTGGCTTGGATGTTGTTACCTTCAATTGGTGAGCAAGCACACGATTCCTTACAAAAACCAAGTCTCCTGTCTCGATGTTCGGCAGCCAAGCTTTTAGTTTCTGCATATGTCCTACAGTCAGCGGCACGGAAAAAGTTCTCGCATTCGATTGAGAGATATGGACGAAACAGACGATGGCGGACGAGCAGCAGAAATCGGGAGCCTCCTCACTTTGTACATGCAGCAGAAGACGGATGAGCAGCATTAGAGGATGGCGTTTGATACGGGCTTGAGGTTGCGTGTGATAGCCTCAAATATCTGAAGCTGCATAAAAATGTGCATTAAACTAAAGATCTCAACATGTTAAAAACCATGAATTTCAAGCCGGATAAAAAGAGTCCCACCTTCAATTCATGGAACCTCATATCGCTGCGGATAAAGCAAACAAAACCTGCCCGTGGTAACCCACCGAAAACGGAACTGCTTTCAACGATATTCCGGAACGCGAGGACAATGCTTTTCGCGCGTTCCAGAATCGGCGTGTTTGTCATAATATTCAATCCCAGAACGGCGCTGATCCTGATCCGCCGTTCATGGGCATATCAAACGCCCTGTAAGAAAGCTAGAGAGAGGAAACACCGGTGGCGCATGCTGCGGCGAAGGTAACCATTTGCCTTCCAGACTGAAAAGCTAGGGTTTAAGAAACCCTCGTAAACGACCTTCGCTATCTTCTTTTTGGCGTTCAGCCGCTCTTCAATTGGTTGTTCAATCGAATTCAAGAAGAGACAAATTCTCTGACCACCATTGCATCTCTCTAACCGATCCGCCCCCTCTGAGCCCTCTCCCTCTCTCTCATTTTTCGTTGGCGAGGCTTTCCGTTTGCCGGCGAGGCTCCATAGAAATGAAAGGAACGGCCAAATCACAAGTGGTAAACGACCGACCGGCTGACAGGTTCATGGAGAAAGAGAGAGAGGGAGAGATTTAAATGATCAAGGTGCGCTGCATCGCTCGGCGTGCAGGAGCGTAGTTGAAGAACTCCATTAACGTACTCTTTTTCTCCATTTGATTGTGAACGGTGTCGAATTCCTTCGGAATTAAAATTTCGAACTACTGGACTTGAATCTTGAATAATCTTAACTAAAATTGATGTGGAAAACTTTGTTCGTACACCCAAATATTAACGGGCGGTGGTAGGTGGAGTGTTGCCACAGAGGTCTACAAAAAAATTTATTTTCATAATGAAACTGCATATCATTTTTTCTCATTCATGCCCTTTAAAATTTTAAAGTTATACAATTCATGCCCCTTAACCAAAATTCTCTGGTTCTGCAGTGAACAGTTTAGATTGGCTTTATTGATGAATTTTTAAAGCTACCTGTCATCTATTGATTTTTAATATATATATATATATACACACAGGCCATAACTACCTTATCATTTGCATAGGCCCCAAGCATTAAAGTTTGGGTTTGGCTTGCACATTAACAATGGATGCATGATTGCTAGTGTCACGACATGGTTCCTACCATATTAACTCTTTTATTTATTTCAACCTGAAGGCCTTGAATTGAATCTCTAGCTAACTGCGCATTGTTCTTGCTAACTATAAGAAAAAATCAACACGTGCTATTACACACATCAAACTAATAACTTTAAGTATCTTCAATACACCATAGACTATAGACTTCCAGGCGTAAAAAATTCAACAACTTTTACACTAATAGCTGAGTGTGATAATACAGTCGGGATATATATATATATATATAGAGAGAGAGAGAGATTATTTTTCCAAGTTCTTTTATGACAAAATAGATATAAATGCAAACTACATGTTTAAAACATATAGGCTTAAAAACCACGGTTTCAAAAATGTATGACCAATTAAAATAAAAAACCAGCCTCGTTTTAAGTTTTTATAAAAATATTATCTACACGTTTAAAACTTAAGATTTTTAACCCCAGAGTGTTTTAAATGCAAAGACCACGTCCTTGAAGTAGATTGCAAAAAAAAGGAAAAAAAAAACAGTGAAATTGTTCAAAATGAATATGGTACATCACATATCTGTTGTGTATACTACTAGATTTTTTCTTATAACATTCATAATAAGCATGGCAATTAATGGTATCTGTTGATTTAGTAAGTGCCGGAATAATTTCAATTATCATATGCCTAGTGCTTGTGTGTATATACAAAAAGTATAAACGTCTTACTACAACTTACTTTTGCTAGATCTTAGGCCCCACACAAATTAGTAAAAGCGCCCTGCTCGATCCAAACTACTAGATGTGTCCTTCCATTACAAAGAAGTAAAATTTTTTATCCCTCGATCACAGCGGGATTTGAGCCATATTAATCTGTACAGAAAATATCAAGCATTGAAAATCATCTAATAAACTACTAAGAAATCCAAAATTTTAAACGAAAAGCACCAAAACTTTTCTTTTTCTGTGTCCAAACTATCAAGACTTGCACATGAAATATGCAACGAATCCTCCATTATTGATTCAGAATATGCATAAAAATGGTGCCTTAAATGCATCGTTGTTAAAAATTTCAAGGTATATGTTCTGCCATTACGGAGGAAGCAAAGTATCGAATGAAAAATGAAACCCGTCTCCTTTCTGACATCACCACATCATCATCGTATTCCAAACAGAATCCGAACGGTGCTCTCTATTTTTAAGGCCATTAAAGGAATTTGAAAAGGCCTGCATGATCCTATTTTTCCCCGTTCCAGTAGAGAGAGAGAGAGAGAGTGGCATCCCTTACTTTTTCTTCGTTCACTGAGTATTTCTCTCCCATTTCGGTGGTTAGGTCGACGCCTTTCAAATAGCCTCACACACCAACACAGTCGCTGCCTAACACCACTCCCCTTCATCTGCCTGTCATCTTCTTTTACTTTAGCGTTTTGGATCCATTCAGTGACTACCCATTTCAGGATCGACTGGCCAAATTCGGTTTCACTCATATGCTGATTCATCAAGAAGTCGTAATGGAAGAGTTTCCTACCAAGATCGACCTCCTGCGATAGTGGGGAGGCTTCATGTCCGACTGTGAGCCCTAATCCATTCTCCTGCCCATGGGTGGTCACCACAAGAAGCGAACTGCTGCTACTGCTCATCGTCCTGCCGTCGGCCGCGGCGGACCGGCCGAATCCCCGCAGTTCATCCGCGGCGATGGGTTACCGGCGTCTGGTGGTGGTGGCGGCTCGCCTGCGATGGTTGTCTCGGTGCCGGACCCTGGGCAAGGGTTTCCAGGTGCCTGTGGAGAAGAAGAAGCTCCCATCGGAAGATTGGGAGTGGCGTTGACGGTGGCAGGGAGCGATCCCGTCAAATTGCCGGCGTTGGCAGCCAGCAGAGCCGTTCCGGATGCATCGGTCAAGGCTGACTGCGAGAAAGCGTTGATTGCGCTGAGGCGGGGGAACCACACCAAGGCGTTGAGGCTCATGAAGGAAGCCTGCGTGCGCCATGAGAACTCGGCTCTTCCGTATCGAGTTCACGGCACCATCTGCGTGAAAATCGCGTCACTGATCGAGGACTCTAATGCGAAACAAAGGCACCTCAAGAACGCGATTGATTACGCTAAGAAGGCCGTGCTTCTGTCGCCGAACTCGATTGAGTTCGCGCATTTCTATGCGAGTCTTCTCTATGAGGCCGCGAACGACAGCAAGGGCTACGAGGAGGTGGTTCAGGAGTGCGAGAGGGCGATCGCGATCCAGGATCCTATCGACCCCGCGAAGGAGAGCTTGCAGGAAGAGAGCCAGCAGAGGCACCCAACACCGCAGGCGAGAATCGCTCACGTACAGCAGGAATTGAGGGCTCTTGTTCAGAAGTCGAACATTGCATCGATCTCGACGTGGATGAAGAATTTGGGCAACGGTGCGGGCGGCGAGGAGAAGTTCAGGCTGATACCCATTCGGCCGGTGGCCACTGAGGACCCCATGGAGGTGAGATTGGTTCAGAGCAGACGCCCTAACGAGATCAAGAAGGTGACGAAGACGCCGGAGGAGCGGAGGAAGGAGATTGAAGTTCGGGTTGCTGCTGCGAGAATCTTGCAGCAGAAATCCGATTCCCAGCCGCAGACTCCACCGGCCGACGGTAAGCCGTACGGATCGGCAGGTTCACACAGAGGAGACTCTCGCCGGAGGACGATGAACAGTAGAAAGATGTCTTCCAAAGAGAGGATGGATCGCATTCGGTCCTTCTGGCAAGACATGGATGCGGAGAAGAGGAGGGGCCTCCTCGAAGTGAATGTGGGCGAGTTGAAGCTGCATTGCACGTCCCTGACGTCGCCATCATCTTCTCCATTGGCATCGTCTACGAAGGATGGTGTGGTTGCAATCGACTTGCTAACAGAAGCGCTTTCTTTCGCAGAGAACAACAAGACTTGGAGCTTCTGGGCGTGCTGTCAGTGCGGAGCCAAGTTCGTAGACAGCGAGTCCCATATGCATCACGTAGTTCGCGAGCACATGAGCGATCTCTCGCAGAAACTGCAGGCCGCATTGCCGCAGGAGGTTGACACGGAGTGGGTTGAACTCCTGCTGAACGGCAGCTGGAAGCCTGTGGATGTCGACGCTGCCCTGAAATTGCTAGCCCGTTCTTGTGGTGGCGGTTTTCCGATAGAAGACGGCGTTGGATTGCGGCCTACAACTGACCACCACTCTGCTCCGGATGAAAATTCCAACAATGAACGCGAAGATAAATCAGATGACGACGTGGTGAAGAAGTTCCAGAACTGTACGATGTCCGATCAAACTGAAGTACAAGATGGAGGTGTATCAAGAGAGAGCAACAAAGAGACTATTAATTCAGATTCCGAGCTTGTGGATGGGGAGAAGCAATCAAGGAAGATGCTTTTATCTCAAGAATGGCCGTTGGCAGATGATCCCGAACGACTTAAGCTGCTTGAAAAAATTCATGGTTTGTTCCTCTTACTAATTAGACACAAGTGTCTAGCTGCTAGTCATCTTAACAAAGTTATACAATATGTGATCGAGGAACTTCAAGGGCTCATGTTAGATTCTTTGCTAAATCATGCTGTTGGTTTGATTCCTCTTTGTATATGCTTCCTGGGTGCCGCCCAGCTCCGAAAAGTGCTCAAGTTCTTGCAGGAGTTGTCCCATTCTTGCGGACTTAGTAGGTACTCGGAGAAGAGCACCTCTGCTGATGCTACTCATAGTTCTGAAGGAGATGGAATACGAGAACAGATTGTTCTGAGTGACAGTTCATCACTTCTTCGTTTGGATGAACAGTCACTAAGTGACCCAATTGCGAATTTATCATATAGTAGGATGAAACCTGGTGAAGGGGTCGATGGCAGGGGAAGACAGAGTGAGGATGGGATTCTGGATTCCGACACCGTGTTCTCATGGATTATCAACAACCCATCTCCTCTTGAGCAAATGGTGGGATGGCAGCGATCTAGAGAAGAGAAGATGCATAAAGGACAGGAAATCCTTCAGATGCTTGAGAAAGAGTTTTACCTTTTACAGAGCTTATGTGAGAGGAAGTGTGAACATTTGAATTATGAGGAAGCGTTGAATAATGTTGAAAACCTGTGCATCGATGAGCTTAAGAAAAGAGAGCAGAACACGAAGGTTATGCCTTGTAGTTATGAGGCAATACTGAGGAAGTGGCAGGAAGAGATGGCTGAAGGAGAAAACCACTCTCTTTTTGCAAATAGTAGGCTTGAGCTTGATGTTGTCACGAATGTACTTAAAGAGGCACAAGCGCTGAATGCAACTCAGTTTAGGTATGATGAAAATGTCACATCTCATCTCTGTGATGTGGAGAGTGCCGAAGATGGTGAGTGGAAGATGCAGGATTTGATGAACCAAATGGATTCTTGCATCGACGAAGCCATTCGGGGACAGAAGGAACAGTTATCTTTGGAGGTTCATTTTACTTATATCTTGCAGTTCAAATCAAACATTCCGAAATTTGTCATGTTTCTGAGTTTGATATGTATGGTTGCTTATCCTGCAGCTCAACAAAATTGATGCTAGGATCATGCGGAATGTTTATAGCATGCAGCAATTGGAGATCAAGATGGGCCCAATTTGTGCCCTTGATTATCGGGCAGTTATTCTGCCGCTTACAAAGTCATTCTTGAGGGTTTGGATTTATTCTTCAAAATGTTTCACATTTCTTTTTCTCGTGATTGAACTTTCTTTTCATATGTTTTCAGTTACTCTGATAACTACTCATGGCAGGCCCACCTTGAAGATTTAGTGGAAAAAGATGCAACTGAGAAATCTGATGCTGCGAGAGAAGCTTTTCTAGCTGAGCTTGCACGTGATGCACAAAAAAACAGTAACAAAATTTGTGATGTTTCAAAGCAAATGCATGATAAAGCAAAGGATAGGAAAAAAAACAAGGATTACAAAAAATTTAAAGATCTGAAGGTTTTATTTTCTTTCGTTGGTTTATTATTTTTTCTGTTTTGGGTAGGAAATGTATAATATTCTTACTTTGTGCTTTGATGTCTTTCTTTCTTTCAGGTAATGGGTGCCGATGAGCAGTATATCCACAACCACCAAGAGCCACTGTATGTCATGCATGATGCATCTTGATTCTTTAATCATTCTTTATTTTTATTTTGCAATTCTGAACTCTTAACTTTACTTGCTGCATTTTTTGCAAGTTTCATTTTAGAGTATAATTTTACTTGTAGTTCTTTCTTTATTATGATCTTGTCAAAGGATAATTGTGAGCCCCTTATCGGTCATTTGGTTCATCCATTCATAGGGCATTTCCGTCAAAGATGTTTTATGTGGTGCTTGTTGTGGCTAATGATGAGGCACATCATATCGGTAGGTGGTAGACTTCTGATGTTGTTTTTCACAGTGGATTTAGCTAGGTGTTTTGGACTATATGTCTTTCAGTTTGGACATCAAAGCAGTGAGATATGTTTTTCTTTCATAGACTGATAGAGTTGTCCCTAATGGTTCATTTCTGCATGGAGCATATTTTGGTGTTTTAGAAGCAGTAGTTTCTGCTGAGAAAATGTTCTCCAAGACTACAGTGTCAGGCAAAAGGGTTAGTCACTAGTTCCAGGACATGTGTTTGGAAAAGGATCCTAGATCTGTGCTTTAGAAGTGGCTTAATGTGTGTCAAGAGGGAGACTATCCTGCTATGGCTGGTGCTATATACATATGGTGGGAATGATGGATTGAATTGAACTAGTTTTTGATAAAGCACGAGCTTCCCTGATCAGCCATATCTGTCTCACCTCAATTGGGCAGCTTTATCTAGAGTCTAGACAAGTTCATGAGTTATGTTCTTGGTTTACCTGCTTCAATGTTGTATGACAAACTAAACTGGAAGTTGGAAAGTTGATTACCTGCAAAGTGCACAACAACTTCCTTTCATGTATACTTGAGGGGTGAAGTTTGTGTCTCTTGCCATTCATGTGCTTTAGATAATATTTCAGGCGACTTAAAGTTCTGTGTGAACCCGAGATGGTTCCCTGACTTTTTATACTTGAGGAGACTTGGTTTTCTTTCTTTCTTCACTCCTGGCCACTCAATGCTAGTGGAAAGGGAAAGGAAAGCCTGGGCATGAGCACTGGTCAAAGAAGCAAAACCACTTTGACTGAAAAAGCACTCGCAAAGAAACAACAAACCAAGCCCTTGGGGCAAATCTTTACGAACATTAAAGATGGTTAATAATATTTGTTACTACAGCATGCACATATATTTAATGTGTAAAGCTACAAGCAGTTGTTGCATGCTCTGACTATCACGTGTAAAACTGTTTCTTTGTATTGTGAAAGCACAAGTTTTTTCCTTTCCCCTACTTTTGTTGTCAAGCTAGGCCATTTGTTTGTTCACTTAGTGGAACTTTCAGTTCTTCCAAATGAATGTTGGCATGAACTGTCTTCCCTGCAGTATCGTTGATCCGGCTGCTGATAATGAGGAGGGGTTTGGTGTTACCACTGCATTTGGAGATTATGATTCAAAGCTAAGAGAAGAGGAACATAAGTGGATGATTGAGCTTGAGGCTGAGGAAAAAAAGCTTGAGGAGACTTTAGAGTTTCAGCGGCGTATTGAAGAAGAGGCCAAGCAGAAGCGCTTTGCTGATCAAAACAAAAAAACCTTCGATCAATGCTTAGAAGTTGTCCCTGGTGGATTGGATCATAATTTTGATTCTGTTGAAGCTGGTAGCCTGGAACTGCATGAGGATCTCAGGGAGCCCATGAAGAGAAGCTTAATTCATGATAAATCTTCTAACATTTGCAAGGGAAATGATTTTGGTTCTAAGCAGGGTTTCCAGGCTTCTACCTTGTCAAGTAGTTGTTTGGACTTTGCTAAACATGACCTATCGCGTGGCCATGAAAAAGCTGAGTTGCTTAGTGGAAATAGGAACCAACATATGGAGGATAATGTGAAGGTGCCAGAATATTTAGATGAAGTTCCTGTTAGTCATGCATTAAATACTTCTTTTTCAAGCCATTCATCTGGCAGTACTGGGATGACAAAAGTTGCTAAAGCTCAAGGCCTTTCCAGTGCCAGACGCAAGCCTGGTTAGTCTCCTGATGCCTGTACATTGATCAGTTCTCCTTGATAGCTGAGTTTTGAGTTTGATTTGTATCTTGCAGGCTTGCCTGATGAAGGGGATTCAGGAGTTTCTTCTTCTGTTCAAAAGACGAGAAGACAAACTCATAAGCCAAGCAATATAGCGGGCGAAAGAACTAATAAGATCCCTTCAGTTGATAAAGAAAATCATGGAGGTATGGCACCTAAACTTATTCTGAAAGACCAGACTCAAAATAGGATGCAGGATGCTCCTCATGATGGAAATGGTAAGAACTCTTTTGATTCAGCTGTCATTAACAATTTGAGAACCGCACAGTCCAATCCCATCAGCAAATTTGGTTTTTTGATTTATTACTGCTTTACTTATGATTAGTATTGCCTGCAATGACAGCTGAACTATTAAATACCAGTGTTGCGAAGCAAGCGGATTCTGTGATTTCAAAGCTTGAAGATAACCCAGGTTTTGTTTCCTCTTTATTTTATTGCAGAAAGAGAATCTTGTTACTTGTTGATGAAGTCTTTGTGATATACTTTTCTCACTGAAAATTCATCAAAAAAATATGGTTATACAGGTTTTCTCTCTCACAGTATGAATGTCATACATGGTTCCTGTAGTGACAGAGGAAATTAGTGATGCACAAATCTAATTGGCCCATATTGCATCTTCGAGGTGGATATTTTCTGATCTGGATATTATAATATGTAATCGGATCATATTTAACATAAAAGACGGTTTTATATGAGAATATTTGGATGTGGAACCTGGTGACTCGTAGATGCTGGTTCTTCCAGTCTCATCTCAAGGTCTACTCAGTTATCGCTTGAGGGTAGAGAAAAGCAGGTTTAGCTTTTGCCTGTTATGGATCATCATATTAGCAGGCCTTCTATGGCTTGTATCATAATGTTCCCTTAGCTATGTTTTCATGACGCTAGGTAGTTGATGTTATAAATGCACTTTTTTGACTGCATGTATGGGAGTTACTGTTAGGAACTTATGTGCTTTATTGACTGTTTCAGGAGACAGGCAATGCCTGAAGTATATATCGATGCATCCAGGAAGTCATCCAGTATAGACTTATTTAAACAATATCACAGATATTGTGAGATTTTTGAAAAATTGACGATATTTACAAGAAAAAACAATTAAAATTAAAAAACGAGAAAATCTTTCAAAAATGAAAAACTTGCAATCTTTTTTGTGATTTTTTGCTGATTTTGTCACTTCATTGGCGATTGTTAGCTTCATTTTATTGCTTTTCTCTAATTTTTAGAATTTTTTATTTTAAATTTGTCGAGATTTTTCCCGAGAAAAATTTCGCCAAAAGATACCTGAGAAAAACTTTGCCGATATTTCCTCAGAACGATATTTGTGACAATGATTTAAGCAAAAAACTGATTTTTAAAAGATATTGTGGTTTTTTTTTAAACCAGAGAATGAAACGATCATGCATATGGGTTTCAATACTTTTTTAAAACAAAAGGACACAAAAGATCTTGAATCAGACCCTGAAGGAAAGTGGCAATTTCTGATCAAAGTCTGATAAGAAATCAGCCAGTAATTTTTGAGACAATGTGGAACACAGAACAGAAAGAAATAAGTCAAAAGAGAAAAATATAAATTGAAAAATTGTATGAGGCTGAAGAAGTGAAGATGGCCCAAATGAAAATAGAGGGATTTGATCTGACACAGAAATTAGCGCAGAACAGAAGGAGCACAGAAATAACAGATCATGCTGAAAGGAAATAAGAATTGAAGATGAAGAGATCAGAAAAAAAAATCAGAAAAAGAAAGATCTCTTGGGACACCTTTTGGAAAGGCAACTAGTCCTAGGATCAGATTGGCTTCGATACCATGTAAGAGATCTCAAAAATATGCTCGCTGCAAAGAAAAGAAGAAGGGAGAAAGAAAGGGCCAGGAATATAATACATCCTGAGTGAGGGGTGGTGGTTTGTTTCATTACCTATAAAAAGAGAAAATGGCTTAATGGGTATCTACATAGTGTCTACACATGCAATATATCAATTGGAAATTCATAATCAGATCCAAAAAAATAAAACAAATAATGTACATGTCTCTTAACAATATATTCCTTGTTGCATCTTTTCTCAAGTTCTTTTAAGAAGTGCTGCATGACACCCATCTGACATAGCTTTGGCCTCTTATTCATACTTTCTAGTTGCATTACTCTCCAAAAAAATGTTCTTCCTTTAAGAACTTTTCTTGTCTATGCCCGTTGATGATTTTGCTTGTATTTTAGTTAGTTTATGTCTCTTTTGTGTATATAATTTGTTTTGAATCAAATTTTCTTTGGTTCTAAATTAGCTGATTCGTGTTCAAAAGAGGCTGTCACAAAAACGTTAAGGCAGCTTCATGCTGAGGAGGACGATGAAGAACGGTTTCAAGCTGACCTTCGAAAAGCTGTACAAGAGAGCCTTGGTTAGTTTTTATTTGATGTTAGATTTTCTGCAATATTATCTTGCATAACTGCTGTCTTTGTGTAAACTGGTAGGTACTCATGCTTGTCTTCTGTGCTTCTTATATTCTTGTTAGACACCTATCAAGCCAAACGTGGGCTGCAACCAGTTAGGAGGTTACCTAAAGGAGCTTCAACAGAAACAATTGATAGCAAGGTTAATCATGAGGGGATTATGGACAATGTCTTGAACAAGATAGACACATTGGGTGCTGGTCTGCAAAATGAAGTTGGCGAATACAACTGCTTTCTGAATGTTATTATTCAGGTAAACATAAATTCTACTTCTATCTGTTTTAGTGGTTATGGCCTCGCCCATCTACAAATAAATTTTCTCTGTGCCATGTGCATTCAGTTAACTGATGCTTGAGTGTGTTATTCTTGTGGCTATCGCTTATTCCTATTTTCAGTTCAAGTCCTGAGTCGGTTTACCTTTTTGTTTTTTATATTTAGTCCTTATGGCACATAAGGCGGTTCCGGGATGAGTTCTTTATGATTTCAAAGTCGGTTCATATGCATGTTGGAGAGCCTTGTGTCATCTGTGCCTTGTATGATATCTTCAATGCCATGAGCACGGCAGCAACTGACATGCGAAGAGAGACTATTTCTCCAGCCTGTTTGAGAATTGCTTTAAGCAATTTGTATCCAGAGAGCAACTTTTTTCAGGAGGTAATTTTTCATGTATTGTGCTTATCAAGGTGTTTGCACAAACTTTGCAATTCGTGCTCGATAACAGTTAGTTATTTGTGCACTTTGTTCTTTGCTTGCATTTTATCAGACAGTTAATTTCTAGTTGGAGCATAAGCTTCTCTTTTTTGTTAATTGACAGGCACAAATGAATGATGCTTCTGAAGTACTGGGAGTAATCTTTGATTGCCTGCACAAATCATGTACAGATATTTCAGACACGGAATCAGAAGAAAGCAACAGTGTGGGCTCCTGGGATTGTACAAACAATTCTTGTATTGCACATTCACTTTTTGGCATGGATGTCTATGAACAAATGCACTGCTGCAGTTGTGGACTGGAGTCACGTCACTTAAAATACACTTCATTCTTTCACAATATCAATGCCAATGCACTGCGAACAATGAAGGCATGCCCCATATCTTCAAACATTGTATGTTTAGGTTGCATGAAAGACGTAACTGCATAATCACATTTTTGTGGTCATGTCATAGGTAATTATTTTTGGTAAGGGACGATGATGCAGGGTAGTGAGATGCTTAGACCAGTGCCGTAATTTTTTTTTTTTATGAATTAAATTGCTGACGCTGTGGGTGCCAATTTGGCAGATCGGCTGATTCACCAAGTCAGCTGAGCCAGTCGTGAATAGGCAGAAAATAGTGAAGAAATTATTATTTGGAGATAAGGATTAAAGCATAAAAAATTAAATAAAAATGAGATAATTCTGATAATTTTTTAAGAACATTTAGAAACAGATGTGGCACTTCTTGGCCCATAAGTTTGCCACCAATTTGATTTGAATCAGCCAATTCAGGCTGATTCTAATAACGATGGCTTGGGCTGACTATCTGTTTTCCAGATAACTTGTACAGACAGTTCTTTTGATGAACTTTTGAAGCTTGTGGACATGAATCATCAGTTAGCCTGTGACCCTGAGGCAGGTGGTTGTGGGAAGCTGAACTATATTCATCATATTCTTTCAACACCTCCACATATATTTACAGTTGGTAATTCCTCAGTTGAGAAGTTTATCAGATCAAGATCATTTTTTGTTTTTCTTAGCCTACTAGTTACTGCCATACATAAAGTTAATCAAGGCTTGGAATTTTTGCAGTTCTTGGTTGGCAGACTACTTCTGAAAGCGTTGATGATATATCAGCCACGTTGGCTGCAATCACTACTGAGTTGGACATTGGTGTCATATACCAAGGTTTGGACAATCGAAGCAGACACTGTGTGGTTTCAGTGGTAAGTCCATATGAGAATCAAGGGCCATTAGTTGGTCCCATGTCCTTGCTGCAGTAGCATTTTCACCTTGTATTGTCAACTATGAATGCTTCTTGTTCAATCATCTCCGCAAAAGTATTAAATCTGTAAAAAATTGATCAAATATCTGTCATGGAGGTAAGAGTTCAGGTGGTGTTACTAAAATGCATCAGTGAAGACGGAGCTCAGCAAACTCATATGTCTTAAAGGACAGCTACCAAGTTTATCACCACACTTAGCAAAAACCTGTTGCTTTATTGTTTAGATATTTAACAAATGATGTGGATATTTTACTACTTGAGTGTTGCAGTTGCTGTAACTGTCAGTTATTTTTTGTTATATCTAAGTGCTATTACTGAATGAAATGTGTAAAATATGTATGCTGTTATCTTCAAAGAGTAGAAACCAAATGTCTTCTCTGCACAGTTTTTGACAGAAGGTTTCTTTTTCAAGATTTTTTATTGTTGGAGAAGTTTTGGAAGCTTTGATGCTAGAAAAATATGATAAACACAAAAGGAGCTATGAAATAATGGATTTTCTAGTGTTTTTCTGCAAAAATATAAGCAAGTAAAAGAGCTTTCCTGAAACACGAGAGGACAAAAAAAAGTTCAAAAATTTATGAGAAGGGACTTTGTTCAAAAAGAAAATATTGAGAATATCTTTGGATATATTTTGCAATGGTATTGCACCATTTTCATTTTTTTGGTGTTATGTTAAAGTAGTGGGATATTTTGCTGCCTTATTGGCCGACTCAAAGTGGCAACGATTTTGGGATATTGGAGATATATGTGACTACTCCAAAGTCCAAACACAGAGCACTGTTATGAGTTTCAAAAGTTATGCATGTTTTGGGACTGGATGTCTCAATGTTAACTTAGCATGCTATTTGTGCAGCATAGCCTTTTATGTGGAGTTATGTCTCTATTTTAAATATTCATTGTTGTTGATTATTATGTTTCATCATGATCTTTATTCCTTATTATGGAACTTTCTTTTCTTTACTCTGTCAGTGTTTGATTTGCATAATTACTGCGCTGATTGTTGGAGTATTGTATTATTTACTTAATTTCTGAGATGGTAGATGATATTTGTGCTTGAAATGCACGGATTGGGCTCTAAGTTCAGGCTGTTTCTCATATATGATATGCATAATCGTGGCCATCTTCCTGTTCTAGTCTTATGGGAGCCATCTGTTATGCTGACTGCTAAGTATGCCTAACTTCTATTACCTATACCTTTGTCGAGGATGTGCAGGCTATAACGGTTATAGATGGTTGTGATTTTGTAAATTCTAGTTGTAAGTTAGGATGAATAACTACATCAGAGCAGCACATAGGTAACCCTGAAAAGGCTCCAATGTTCTTTATGTGCACAAAAGTACAGAAAGGAAAATAAACAAAGTATAAGGACTATATTTGAAATAATGCTTCAAAAAGACAATATTATCAAGGAGGGGGTGAAACAGTCCCATATAGGTTACAAGGAGAGGCTGTTCTACTTCTGCTGTAGAGCTCGACTTTTGTTCGTGAATAAAAATGAACAAATTTTATGGTTTGGATCTGGCCTGACCCAGACCCGATTCAAACCATACCCAAAGCTCGGCTGTACCGGAGCGGGTACGTGGGGCAATTCCACGTACCCGTGTCACATATTTTATATATATATATATATATATATATATATATATATATATATATATATATATATATATATAATATTTTGAGTTGAAATTCTTGTCTCCTGGATGTCTCTATCTTGATCTCCCATATGTTTGTCATGTCTTGGTCAGTTTGACCAATTCCCCAGTATATGCCACTGACGTTGGTGTGCTCACGCTATGAACATAGGCCTGCAGAGCTATTTATCAGAAATGTGCTGTTTGGCGATTTATGCCTTCTCCTCCTGTAGTCATTGGGAATGGTAAAGTTACTGTTGTATGTGCTAAGAATATGCCATATATTATTGAACTAATATGCTTTACATCCATAGTCAGCGACTCAGCAATTATTTCCTTTGCATAATTTAGTTTAACTTTTCTCCTTTTAATTATTGATATATATAATGTAACCTTGGCAACAATGTGTAACTTTTGGACGAATAATGAAAGCATGAACTGTTGACAAATTTTAATTTTATGCATTCCTTTTGCTGATGATAATCAGTGATAATTTTTATGATTCTATGCATATATCAGTATGCAATTATCTTGGTGAGACTTACTAGGTCAGTCTATTTCTAGTTATACTTTGGGATCTTGGGGTCCGGTGTAGAGCTTTTTATTCTTTCCAATCTTTCCCTGGAATAATGATCTTTCTTGCCCTTTGTTCATGGAAATTCTTTCTGTCAGTTAGAAGAGTAGACAAGTTGATATGCAATCAAATAGACGTGCATCTCTCTCTCTCTCTCTTTTTATCTTCTCTTCTGCACACACATGCAAACAGCTTGAGATAGCGATGTTTGATGACACGTGGATATGCAATGCTCATTGATTTTTTTCTTTTCACCAGCATTATTGATCTTGGGTTTCATTTACAGGTATGCTATTATGGACAGCATTATCACTGTTTTGCATATAGTCATGAGCACAATAGATGGATTATGTATGATGATACCACCGTGAAGGTAAAATAGATATCTCCTGCTCCGCATTCCTGTGAATGTGTTCTAGTCCTGATTCTTTGATGAAAATGATTCACCATGCAGGTAATTGGCGGCTGGGATGATGTTCTTGCTATGTGTCGAAAAGGTCATCTGCAACCACAGGTTCTATTTTATGAAGCTGTAAACTAAAGGAAGAGGTCCCATTCAGTCCCATTCAGCTTCTGTTTACTGCCAATCTGCTCCAAGTTGCTGATGCAGCAACCAAATGCATGGCAATTCTCAGATTAGCATTTGTTCCATTGTCATTCACTTGGAAACTGGAGACCTGCATTACCTACAGGTGGAAGGGGATGGAGGTTTCCTTAACGAAATTTATTGATGGATATCTCACTGCATTCCATGATTGAAGATCCACTTTTTTTTGGTTGGATGACATGTTCACATGTGAATGGAATGAAGATTCCCATGTGCCCCACATCATCTCATACAGGAAATTTTATGATAGTAAATAATATTGATTGAAGCTGCTTCATTTTCCACTGGGGCACAAGAAGAATTTGCGATCAATAAGTATGTACAGTATAGCTGCAAGTTCCAGATAGCATTTTGTTGTGAATCAGAAGAAAATTTGGCTTTTAGCAGCCAGTGAAGTTTTGGTGGATTCATGTTGGGCTTTTGAGCAGGGAAAGATGGAAGAGTTTTGCTGCTCAAGCTGAGCATGTCGTGGCCTCTTGAGATTTGTTTCTATTCCTCGTAAAGATGCCAATTACAAGTGTAATTTTTGAGATATCTTTTCTTCGTTTAACTGAAAATTTTAGCGTTTCATGTCAAAGTTGCGGGAGCACATATGAGAATTTTGAGACATTTTTCATTGTAAAGAGGCTTGTGCCTAAGGATTGGGATTGGTTATGCTCAAATACTAGAAGTTAAACTGCATATATCATCAGTGATTACAGATTACTTGGTGGTTTGGTATTTGTGATTGTTCATGCCTCATGGAGTAATTTTTTGTTTGTTCCAGATTCACTAGAGTTGGTAAACATGCACTTTTGGCTCTAGAAGATTAGATGAGAAAGTATCTCGCTGAAACAATTGCATGGATATTGTTGGTATTCCATGTGGGAAGAGGCAGACTCATGGAAAAATGTGGTGACTTTGAATTACAATATCTAGTGGTTAAGCGTCACATAGTGATTTTAATTACGTTGGCGTTATAATTGGTGACATAAATTATTGGGTGAGCCGTTATGCTTGAACTTGTATATCGGTGACTTTGAACTTGCATATTGGTGACTCTCTGTTTGCAGCACAGAGGGTTGACTCCATGCCCCAACTGTTGCATCAACCCCTTTGAGGATGGTGACATAAACTATTAATTTTTTTATTCATATGGGCTTGTTGGATTTTGGTAGCCTTAGGATGCACATGTTTACGGTGCATATTATGGTTTTTCCATTCTGTGACATAAACTATCAATTTCTTTATTCATATGAGCTTGTTGGATTTTGTTATCCTAAACATGTTGACGATGCATATTCTGGTTTTTACTTAAGTATAAATGCCTTAATCATTTAGTTATCCTGCTGTTGCTACAGTATAGGAACGTTTGTTATTAAACGGGGGATTAATTTTTACTTGGAATTCTTTTAAGGCAGCCTGCCCAGTTTAAAGTATGGAGCGCTTTTGTGCATGTGGATGTGTTTAATATATTGTGCTGACCACCACCTACTTGGATTTGAGGTCAATAGCTCAATATCTTAGTTTTGTTGGCATATTTTGGTAACAAACTTACTTGAAATGTTGAATCAATTGAAGTAGTTTCCATTTTTGCGACGGTGAAGAATGAGCCGTGATTCTTCACTCTTCACGAACATGGGGTGTGTGTATTGTCAATACAGTTGTGAGCGCGGAGTTGCTTTAAATGGTTCAAAAAATTCTTTCTGGATTCTATTGTAATTGGTGGTTTTAACTTTTAATATAAATAATTCTAAACCTAGTAGCATGGCCATACCCTCATACAATTCTTACCTTGCTTGTCTTTAATGTGGTCTTCCAACTCCTGCCACCACTTGCATATACGGTGTGGTCTTCCAACTCCTGCCACCACTTGCATACACGTGTTTTAAAACACAGTAATGAAAATATTATCATTTTTAAAAATTAAGAATATTTGTCACAATATATAATTCTAAAAATACATGCCTTTACATTTTAAAACTTTATGAAGACCGCCTTTCATGGAAAAGCGACATGATTTTATAAAAGTCATGCCGTGACTCTTCGTAAGTTTTTTTGTGAAAATGTGTCCGTTCAATATTATTTTGAAAGGTTGCCTGCCTTATCAAAATCTGTAAATTGAATTTAATTTTGGTTTAAATCCTAACCGAGGTGACAGAAATTTTAAAGAAGGCCACCTCTGAACTTACCTCTATGCTTAATACCTTGTTTATATGGGAATTCAAGCGTATTGGATGTTGGACGATGCGAAATTGCTAAAAATTAAAAATCTGTAGTTGAAAACAGTCACCACAGGAGCATTAGCAATGGCTTATAGTCTAGCAACGGTTCACGGTGCTTACCAATGGTTTGCTGTGCTTCTAGGTAGATTTGAGTTCTCATATATAGGAACAGTCAATCCTGACGTGTAATGGGTAGTCGCCAAATGGACAAAATTTAAAAGTCAACGTTAAAAAGACCATAAATTGTCACTAAAGCCAATGTAAACGATCATTACATCACAAATCATGGCTAATACCAATTCAGTGGTTGTTTTCTAGTGACATTTTTAAATTTTAGCTACGGCAGTGTTGAACTCTTACAGAGAGAGAGAGAGAGAGAGAGAGAGAGAGAGGGTGTTAGGAACTTAGATAATAGATGAATAAGGAACAATTTTAACCATTGCTTTCCAAATCGGCGATTGAGAGAAAAACAAGAAAACAAAGGTGTGGACTAATACTAGATGACAAAAAAGCCCCACCACCTTTTTCTCTCTGTGGATTTGTAAAAGATTAAGGGTGAGAATTATAATCTGTCTAGCATTCAACTGTCTAACATTAAATGTGTGTGTTTGTATATATATATATAATGTAAACAATAAAGTGGAGTAAATCTAATTTTAAGTCTTAAAGAAATCAATCTGAAAGTGAATCTGGTTTCAAATAGAGAAGGGAAAAGTTTTTTTTTTTTTAAAAAGTTGAAATCCTACGCCACAGGAAAAAATTGACATAAAACAATATGTTTGTGATTTGATAAAAGAGAATTACACAAGGAACTCAAATCCAGATTCATTTTGCACTAAAATTTTGAAAGAACTTAAATTTGTAGCATCATTGTTTTGAAATGGTTTAATTGTTTCTATAACTAAGAAAACTTTTATAGGCAATGGTTTTCCACTAGTGACGTTCAAAATGAGTATAATATTATTTCTTTTACTCATATAGTTGGCCTTTAATTATCTAACATCTTAAATTAGGTCATGGAGGGATTGAATTTACATTAGAGCATCATTTTCATTTTCTCCATTTCCTTTCCCTTATTTTGCAACCAAACAAATTTTTTACTTTTATTTCATTTCCCTTCTTTTTAATTAGTCAACCAAACAAAAGATTGATTGTTCAATCTTTCCCTTTCCCTCCATCCAAACAGGGCGTTAGTGTAAAAGGAATTGTAAAATTACACAAACTAGTTCACTACTATATAGACAACATTTACTCTTCCATTGGTAGCAGATATGTTATGATTTTTATATAAGGTTATTTAAAATTTTGTTATGTTGATATAATGAATTACAAATATGAAGTGTTTCTATAATTGTTTTTTTATCCATATCAGAGTCACAGAAAACATTTTTTTTGCGAAAAAATGAGAACAGAATGTGATAAATTAAATAGCCATTTAAAACTTTACAAAAACATGTTTTTTTGAAAAAAAATGTTAAAAACAAAAAAATGTTTTTTTAATGTGTTTTTCGTGTTTTTTTCATTTTTTCAGTTTTTTAATGCCAATTTTTTTATTTTTTATTTTTTATTTGTTGCAGATCTACTTATCTTGTGATGTTTGTGTTGTTAGTTTCTCACTTATTTTATTTTTCCTCATTTTTAGTTTTTAATTTTTTTTTTAAAATTTAGCATATTTTCCCTTTTTTTAAGTTGACCGTATTATACCTCAGAAAAACTTCGCCGTTTAATATGAAGCACAACCTAGATCTAAAACACAAATAGTAAGTTGAGGACAGATCAATGAGGGGAATATTTTGTTGAT
Organism: Nymphaea colorata; assembly: GCF_008831285.2. NCBI lineage: Eukaryota > Viridiplantae > Streptophyta > Magnoliopsida > Nymphaeales > Nymphaeaceae > Nymphaea > Nymphaea colorata. Next base: position 11,466,931 of record NC_045143.1, read on the forward strand.
GAATTTAACGAAGACCGAATATTTTGTCAAATTAATGGTGCAAAAACTCTACAATTGAATGAAGGAGTTAAAGGAAAAGTAAAACTTTTGTATACATGAATGACATGCTTTAAAGACTGGACCACATGCCAATTTATGGGGAGAAACCTTACAGTCTCTTATATTTTGAATGAGTACCTTACTTTAAATTTGACAAGATCCCCTTATGAGTTAACGGTATAAAAGAAAACATTAGCTAAATTGTTTTTCATATTTGAGTTGACTTATGGTATACTTCTCAAAGAGAAAAGAACAAGATTGGACTTTTAAGTTGCCTTTATAATTGGATATCCTGAACACTTGATATCAATAACGTTATAATTATAGAATCAACAACTGTTTCTTTGAATAAAGATGCTTTCTGCTCAACTATCTATACTAGAATTGGTTTTTGCAGAAGTGAATCCTGAGAAACACAAGTACGTCCACAAACATGCTGGCCTAAACGTGACAAACAAATTAGAAAGTCAACTAACTATAGCTAAACTAATTGTAGCTGAAATTTTTATATATTATTTAGTGGAAGATAATCTTGTATCTCTTCAAGAAGGTATGACTTTTAGAGATACAACCTCAAAGAAAGAATTTGTGAGAACCATCCAAGCGGCCCAGCAGAAGCAAAATGTAATAGATTTGTAAAAGAGGAAAAAAGTCAAAAGGATTAGGGTTTCATTCCACTCAAGACCAATTACAATTGGTTCATAAACTCATATTTATAGGCCGAGTAAATCCATGGATATGGATCCAAATAAAAGAAAAAACAAATATAAGCCCAAATCAAAACTGGATCATTTGCTTATGCTCGACTCTACATCAGAGACAATGGTTAAAGTTTCCCAGCTAAGATCCTGGAGCTGGTTAGCCAAGACAATAAGGAGCAGGGGTCTCCTGCTCCTAGTCAAGGTGTAGATGTAGGTAACGAGCAGGAAGAGGGGTGTCACTTGTGCCTATCATTGTGGTAGAGACAAAAAAATGCATCAACTAATGGCCACTTCTAAAATGGTACAAAAAACCACCCACTTTAAATTCGAAATATAACCTCAAATAGCTAAAGTTTATTGTTTAAGCTCCACAATCCATAAGAAGTCATCTATAATTCTTTCTAGGTGAGCAGACAGAGTGTTTCATCCTACCACCTAAAAGAAAGCAAAAGCTCCTATCAAACCCCTTGTCCCTTAAGAGTACAAGGCCTGAATTTAATTTGGTACCTGGGGGTGCCACCCCCTCTATGCATCAACTTACGTGTTAGTATCCCCTTGTTTACATTATAAGGGGTTGACACCCCATGAATTCAAAACAGAAACTGGTTGCCTACTAACCCTGGCCCGACTGTTGCGATAGTTTTCAGACATATATAAGTCTTTTGGATTGAAGCTAGAGGTTTATTGGTGTAGACATCTTTAGTGAACTGTCTATGTAGAAAAGCATTTTGGGCAACTTAACGATGGTAACATAAGAAATAGCAGAATTTACGAAGCATGTTAAAGTTGTTACCTAAAACATCAAAGTAACTTTGACCTTCCTATTCCCTTGCCACCAAACAATCTTCTTCTATGTCTTGTAAGCTAGTCTTGCAAGAAGCGATTAATCAACCAAATCTATGAGCTTGCCAATTGAGCAATTTAGCTGATTCACCAATTCAACTAAATAAGTGAAAAATATTTGAAAAACCATTTCTTCAAAAAAAAAGAAATAAATAATATCAATAAAAAATATCAAGAAGTAATAGATCCAAATCGAACCCACAATTAATTGGGAACTTGGGATTTCTTATCGCGTCTGAAGTGCAAATCTGAACCGGATCAGAACACATTATATGGTAAAATGCAATTTGGCAATGGTTGGACACCAGATACTACTGTGATAAGGAGCCTATGTTGAGCCTTCTACCTTATCTCGAAAAGCCATAAGAAGAGTCAAGCACTGCATGATGCTTTGCATAGTGGGATTGACCCTCTTCACCAGTGGAATCAACCTCCTAGATGTTCATATCACCCAACTTTTTCGGATATGAAGGCATAATGGGACCCGACATTTGCCAACGGCAATTAACAACATTGGTTTTCATTTACCAAGGACTCGTCGTTTTATCATAAGAGACACAGACTATGTGGAAGGATGCACATATCCTTTACAATCATGGTTTCTCAAGCATGTGGGCCCCTGGGCTAGTCTATTCAGAAACAACACTGATAGAGCATTGACAATCTTAGAACAATACCACCGTTTGATCGAGCAGCCAGATGGAGAAGAAATCTTTTGGGATTATTAATGACCGTCGCTAGAATCCACCTAGATACACTCACCACTACCATGGCCGTACCACTCTTGGGCTCCTATTTCATAGTTGATTATTGTGCTGATAGATACATGAGACAATTCTCTCAGAGACAAAAGATAATTTCCGTGCATGCACCAATCAGAGCTATTTCTGAATTCGACCTCAGCTCTCCTCAATGGGCGGTGTTGTTCTCTGTAGCTCGACAACGAGAGTTTTGAAGAGAAAGTAAAAGAAGTTAAGGGCAAAAAAAAAAAAAGACAAGGTCAGAGTCAAGCAAATCAAGTGATGGTAAAAGTCCAACTAAATGTAAGTTTTACGAAGTGGAGAAAAAAATGAGCAACCTTGAACTTAAGGGGAAGGGAAAGCACTCATACTCATGTGGGGATTATTACCTAGGGATTGAAGGAGACGAAGATGTGAAGGTTTGCCTAATGAGTTTGTCAAATATGATGGAACCACTTGCCCACATGTTCACCTTTCAACATTCTTCAATGGTTGCTACAAAATCCGGGTAAGCAACAAAGCATTGTTTCGCTACTTTCCAAGGATTCTCGAAGGCATTGCAGTGCAATAGTACAAAGAAAATATTAACCCAATTGAACATAATGAATTCAATAGATTGGTTAGAGATTTGAGGAAAATGTCCCCATGACTCTAATCCTTAGTACCCTTTGCAGTCTCCGTAAAAAACAATGAGAAAAGACTCAATAATTTATCCAAAAATAGGGAATTCAATGTAACAAGATAAATGAGCCTATCTTTGAAACACAAGTTCTGTTACTTATATAAAAAATCTTGCCCAACCATTGACAAGTCTCATCCGTAATGCTCCAATCAAGACTTTCGCTGAGTTGACCCAACAAACATATTTAATAGATGAAGGAATTGAAGAAGACAATTTTGATGAAATTATTGCACTCAAGTACAAAGAAGATGGCATGAAAAGAGACAAACACAGTTACCTGCCCACTTTATAACAAATGCCGACATTCGAGAAGACAATAACAATAATTATAAGCATGACAAGGAGACAAACCATAAGAACAACACACAACTGCCCAAGGAAAACAAAGAAGGAAAGAGCAAACACCCAGACTAGGGTTCACTCCCCTCATTTAGTCTCACGAGAAGATCCTAAAATACATCATTGCCAAAGCAACTATCATCTCGCCAGAACTGCCAAAAATGACGGGAAGTGATAAAAAAAAAATTGTGTAAGTTTTACTGTGCCCTTGGTTATGACACCGAGGATTGTTTTGTCCTCAAGAACATCATCTAAGATTTAATCACCAATGATCTCAAGGTTGATGATGATAACATCCATAAGGTATTGAGGAATCCATTCTCTGATCATTAGAAGGCCACAATTGCCACAATCGCTGTAATCACTCCACTCTCATACCATTTGCAGAAGCACATCCGATCTTGTGATGGAAATATTCACACCAGGTTATGGTGACTAATAAGGGTAAACAACCTTTAGACTTTATTGGTATGATGAGCAACAAAGCAGAAGGTTCATATAAGAACTCTACCATAATTTCAATGATTTTTCTCTTATGAGGTGGCAATAATGAGTCATCAGATGATTCCTCAAATAAGAATCCATATTATTTGGATGAAGTCATCCATTTGAAAGAACGTCTCATTGAGGAAGACTGGATTCGAGCCTCCAAGGACTAGTCAATCACTTTTACATAAAAGGATATTTCAAAGCAGGGTTATTACCATGAAGATGCTCTCGACATCATCATCCAAGTTAATAAGATGACTGTGCCTGGATTCGAGCCTCCAAGGACTAGTCAATCACTTTTACATAAAAGGATATTTCAAAGCAGGGTTATTACCATGAAGATGCTCTCAACATCATCATCCAAGTTAATAAGATGACTGTGCCCCATGTATTTATCGACATAGAAAGAGACTTAAATATTTGTCCTGATCTAACGACCAAGGCTTTGGGCTTCTATGAAAATAAATATCACCCCGATGAAACCAAGATCTATGAATATGACGTTCGAAACAAGAATAGCAAATGAACCCTCATCATGGACGTGATCATCAAACGCACTAGTCATTGCATTTTATTTCATGTGGTAGATGTACCCCTATCATACAACTTGCTCCTAGGATGGCCTTGGATCCATGAAGTGCAAGGTATCCCATCCACTATTCATCAATGCCTCAAGTAGAATTTTGGCTCATTTGTCATCACCATACGCGCAGAGGACCCGATCGAGAGATTGGTACAACCAATGCTCCCTAGACTAATTGACTCGGTGGACGTACCTAACATAAGGACAATGAAAGAAGCACTTTGGGAGAATGAATGCAGAACATAGAGGTAGGCGAATCATCTAAAAGTACCTATACTGTCTTAAATAGTAGTCTAAACTATAAAAAACATCTATTGTATGATCATTTTGTGAGAAATTCTAAGGGATTTTGTTTTTTTAAATGTGGCTGCCGTCCATTCACTGGCCTCGGGAAGAATGAAGATGACATCTTACAACCAATCATTATCCCATTCAAGATGAACACCAAAGGAATGGGATACCTAAGAGAAGTTTGAAGATGACCATGTTGGCTGATAGTATTCACTTTTGTTTTCAAATCTTCACATGAATTTTGTGATCTTAACTTGTACTTAGCTAGTCAATGAGAGGACCCTCTATGCAATAAGAACTTTCTATATACAATGCAAATAATTTTTTGTTATGATTATCAATTTTAGTTTTGTTTAATTTTCCTTGATCCTCCTCTTTACAACAAGATGTCGAAACTCGACATGTCTCAGTTTCTTTTTTTTTTTTCCCTCAAAGTCTCCACCAAAACAATTTGTCAAACAAGCAGTTGAAGAAATAAACCTATGACAATACTCAAGTCCGAATTACTGAAATTTATTCAGATTCAGAAACACGAGTATCCCTTGCCCTTAGTTAATGATCCAATTAAAGAAATTAACATTAGAACCAATGAGAATTTTAAGATCCTTCAAATTGGCACCAGTTTGTCAGCAGAAGAGTTGAAAAAAAATTTGGTAGAATTTCATATAAGCCACCAAGAAGTTTTTGCATGGACCTAGACCTCCAGCTGGTTGAACATCGTTTGCCCCTAAATCCCAATTGCAAGTCAGTGAAACAAAAATTGTGCAAGCTTGATCCTCAACTAGAAGGACCCGTACATGAAGGATTAGAGAACCTACTAAAGACAAAATTTATTTGCATCATTGATTACTCTGAATGGTTGACTAATATATCATGGTTGTCCTCAAGAAAAATGGAAAGTTAGGCTGCACATTGACTTTTCAGACCTGAATAAAGCCACACTAAAAGATGATTACCCTTTTTCAAACATTGATTTATTGGTAGACAGTAGTACAAATCATGCTATGTTCTGTTTTATGGATGGGTATTTGGGATACAATTAAATCAAATTGGCAGTCAAGAATAACCTCAAAACTGTCTTTACCATGGCTTGGGGCACTTTTTGTTACATAATATTGTCATTTGGATTAAAGAATGCTGAAACAACTTATCAAAGTTCCATTAATGCTATCTTCCATGACCAAATGCATAAAATTATGCATGTATATATCAATGACATCTTAATTAAATCTAAGACAAGAGATGATCACATTGAAACTCTCACTCAAGTATTTGAGAGACACTTCCAAAAACATGCCTTTGGGGTTGAATTGGGTAAACTTTTGCATTTCATGGTTAGTAAGAGAGAGATCAAAGTGGATCTTACCAAAGCCAAAGCCATCATCGATATGCCACCACCTACCAATATCAAGGAACTATAAAGTTGGCAAGAAAAAATCTAGTCTATCAGACGATTCATCTCCAATCTAGCCATGAGATATGACTATTCAACCAGTTGCTAAGAAAAAAAGTCAAATTTGAATGGGGTCTTGAATGCCAATAGTCATTGGTGAGGATCAAGAAATATCTTTTAAATCCACCAATCCTAAAGTGGTGTTGGGTAGACCATTGCAACTTTACATCAGAATGAGTGAGTCAGCATGTAGTAGTTTTTTGGCACAGTACGAGGAAGAAAATCACATCGAGCATGCAATATATTACGTCAGCAGAACTTTTATTCAATATGGAAAGATATTCTTTTATGAAAAAAACTTGTTTAGCATTGGTTTGGATGTGCCAGAAGCTGAGACATTATTTATTAGTTTGTGAGGTCAAAATACTCTCCAAGCTAAATCCTCTTAAGTATAACTTAGTACAACCATTTCTTAATAAGCACATCACCAAGTAACAAGTTTTGTTGATGCAATATGATCTTGAATATGTATCCCACAAGTCATTCAAAGGACAAGCGATTGCAAATCAGTTAGCAAACTTTCTCCAGTACAAAGAAATCAAAACAGATAATGAGTTTCTTGATGTGCTAAAATTAGAGGTGGCCTTGCTATGGAAGTTGTTTCTTGACAGATCTCGAAATGTGATGGGAATAGGTATAAACATTTTGTTTATCACTCCGAAAGAAGAAATAATTCAATATTCTTTGAAACTTGACTTCCTATATATCCATAACATGACCAAATATGAAGCTCTCATACAAGGACTTTGTTAATTACTAAGTTTACAAGTAAAAAAGTTCCAAGCCTTTAAAGACTCTCAGTTGATCATCAACCAAGTGAATGGAGGCAAATGATAGTCAAAGACAAGAAGTTGGCACCATATCAAGAGATCACCACCTCATTAATTTCGCCAATATGAAGAAGTATAACTAACTCACATAAAAAGAGAGTGCAACACTATTGTAGATGGCCTCATGAGTTTAGGGTCCATTATCTCCTTTCGAACCAACGAAGCAAGCAGTTCTTTTGAGATTGGAAAATTAGAGTACCTTGCTTTTGAAACAAATGAAACATGTTCATCATATCTAAAAGGAGAATACACCTTGGATCATGGTATCAAAAGTTACATTGAGAGCAGAGGATTCCTGTCTGCAATGCCTAAAAATAAAAAGCAATTCAACATATGTCAGCAAGGTCTAATCCCACTTGGTCTAAGGAGTGTTTTTAGGGTTAAGGGCCAATCCCACTTGGTCAAAACCTACTAAAAAAATTTAAAATTATTCAAAAATACTTGAAATGCACATGGAAATGTTGTTAAATTAAAAAAAATTCAAATTCCAAGTTTGGCTCCAAAACTCTATATAAATTCCTCAAAAATCTTCTTTCATGGGCATGAGCTAACCATTAGGAAACCTCTAGTGCTTTTAGAGTTTTTCCCCTCTCTCTCTCTCCATTTATCTCATTTTCTCTTCTCTTTCTTCTCCAACCTTGAGAGTAAGTTGCTCCAACTTGCACTCTTCAAGAGAGCATGAAGAGGCATCTCGAAGTGACATCTTAAACACCATGGAGCTCCATTCGAGGAAACTTTAGAAACATCATGAGAAGGATACTCACTTTCAAAAATCATTCACATTAGAGGTATGTAATCAATCTCTCAAACCTTTTCTTTTTTCTTGCTCTCTCCCTTCTTCTTCTCCCCCCATGGCCATACAAGATAGCTCTCAAATTTTCTCTCTGGATCAAGAGCTATTCTTGAGTGCACCGGGAGAATGAGAATGTAAAACAAGATTTCATTCTAGGATCAAAATATGCTTCTCTCTTCTCTTGAATGTATGCTTTATTTTGAGATGTTGTTCATGCATAGATGACCAATTTTTTTTTTTTCAAATATGTGAATGAACGGTACGAATGAGTGCTTGGATTGAGATTTCTTTATTATTATGTTGAATTTTGAGGTTGAGATTTGTCCAACTCGAGAAAACCCCTTACAAATGTGTATATGTTAGATTGCATCTTTATGACATTCTCACGTTTAGCATTTTTTTAAATCCCCTGGTTGGGGATTTGAATGAGCACTTTCTTATGTTATTAACTTTTCATTTCGTGTGTGCTTGGTTTTCTTCTATATTTAACAATGCGAGAAATAATTTTTCTTGTAATAGATGAAATGATTATGGTTTTATTTTTATATAAGAAATATGTTTGGAATCATGTTTTTGAAAGAATTTCGAAAATAAGAACCCTCTTCAATGAAGCCTTGGAGACATAGCCTCGGCATTTGTATGAGCCCAAGTTCCTCTCTAGCCTACATAGAAAAAATAATGTTAGATATGCACTAAATTTCCTTTTGATTTTAATATTCATAAGTGCATATGCTTATATACATGTTATGTACGTATACATGCACATGAATTTCTCTCTTTTTCTTCATCTCTCCATGATTTAATGTATTTCTTTATAGATTTTCATATACATATATATAAAATTAAATAAGTATGTGTATTCCACTTTTGTCTCTTTAAAATTTTTCTTTGGTGATTTTCAAAACCTCTTTGTCTTTCTCTTTCTCCCTATTCCGCTTGGCTTGAAACCTTACCTTTTCTTTCTTCCATTCTTTTGAATATTTCTTTTCTAAAATCTAAGATATTAATTTCTTTTTATTGACTTCATTAAGTCCAAAACTCAAGTAATGACCAAACGTTGGAATCATGCTTGATGGTCTACAACCACATTTCACTTTCAATTTTTTTTTCTCTTCATGAAAATATTTAGGACAAGTGTGCAAATAAATCTTGATGTATGTGATATCCTTAGATAAATGATATGGTGATAATGAATAATTTGCTTTCAATCATATAAAATCAATGCATTCATACATTCAGATTTACTTACATGATTCACGAATGATCACAAGAACCTCTCTAAAAGAGCTTAAGCAATATGAGATGAAGCTCTAGCTAGGTATAACTGAATTAAAGTAAAATCTTAAACTTACTTAAGTTCTTAAAAGAGTACTAAATCGATTTCAAAAAGTGATCTTCAAAGTACCCATATTGTCTTCCAAAGTTTTCAAAGTGATATTTGTAAAGTTTTTTTGATTCAAAATCTCCCAAATCAAAATGGTTTATACTCTCAAACGATCCTTCAAAATTTTCTCATCAAAAAAATTGAAACATCAAATCTTCAACATTATTTCTAAACACCAGACCACATTTAGAATAAAGAAAATGTTTAAGTAAAAAATAAAATACATCAAGAATAAGCATAGCCCTTGGATTGAATACTCCTGGTAAAGGAATTGGGAATAGCAATCTTCGTACCGACGGGTGAATCCCTTTCTCTTTCATTTCAAAAATAAAATTTTATATTTCTGAAGCACTCCAAATAAATTTTGGGGATGCAAACAATGGACACTTTGTTTTCAAGCTCATTTAGCTTTAAAGTTTTGGGGTGGCTGTTCGTTAATTGCTACTTACTTGATTAATTACCTACCCAACCACTGCAAGGAAAAACACCCTTTGAAGTCCTTCATGGTAGACAACCAAAACATGAACATATTCGAACTTTTGTTGTCTTTTCTATCAATATAATATTTCCAAAATGCATAAATTTGATCATGCATTTTTATTGGATTCCCATATGGTCAATATGCCTACAAAGTTTATGATATAAAAAATCACGAGACTTTTACTAGTAGAGATGCCAAATTTGTGGAAACTGATTTTCCTTTTGAAAGTGCTTCTTATGATGAAGGCAGAACAGTACTTCCCCTACCATCATGTGAGTCAATGGAATATGATTACAACTCTCCTTCAACAAAGTGGCTATCCCTTCATCATCTGCATTAGATGCCTTACCCCTAAAGCATGCTCACAACTCTCATGACAACGGTCACACATGATGATATACCACCCATTCAACCTCTCTACCTCAACATAAAACTGCACCATCATGTTGATCTACCATGCAAAATGTGGCTCATGTTTTGATTGTACAAAGGACATATAGTATCCATTGCATAAATATCTTCATCTTGACAAGGTTTCCACCAACCACCAAGTCTTCCTTGCTGATTTTCTCACCCATCAAAAACCTACTACCTTCCAAGAAGTAATGCAACATCAGAATTGGAGAAATGCCATGAGTGCTGAAATTGAGGCATTAGAAGCTAATTCGACTTGGGAAGTCACCTGCTTACCACATGGTGGTGACTTTATGAAGAAGTTTGTATGACTTTCCCTCTCGGCTTTACTTGAGAGAGGGAGTATTCAGTATGTCAGCTAAAGTCTATCATATGGCCTTAAACAATCATCTCGAAACTGGTTTTCAAGCTTACCAAACATTTAAAATAGCTTGATTTCTCTCAATCAATGGGTGATCATTTGCTTTTCTCAAGAGTCGACAACCTTAGAAGCATTTTGTTAGTTGTATATGTAGACGACATTGTCATTGTAGTTGACAACATTCAAGCTATTCAAGTTTGAAGTCCATCATCAGTGACAAATTCCGTCTAAGTCTTGGGTGTTCTAAAATACTTTTTTGGCATCGAAGTTGCCAGATCCAAGAAAAGAATTTTCTTATCTCAAAAGAAGTATACTCTTGACATATTGCAAGAATCTGGATATACTAGAGCGAAGTCAAGTGATACTCCAATGGAATCAAACATGAAGATTGATGATGAGAAAGGTCAACCTCTCAAGCATCCAACCTTTTTCAGAAAGCTTGTGGGACGTCTTGTTTTTTTGACAATAATATGACCAGACATTCTTCATTGTGTGCACAAGCTTAGTCAGTTTATGGCACAACCAAGGACTTTCCATTTGGACATTGCTTTCAGATTACTCAAATATATTACATCCACACCAAGTCACGGTGTTTTACTATCTTCTAAAAGCCCAACTATTGTGAGAGGTTTTGCAATTCAGATTGAGCATCATGTCCCATGGCAAGAAGGTCTACATCAGGATTTTGCATTTATATTGGATAGAACCTTATATCTTGGAAGGTCAAGAAGCAGACTACCGTGCCAAGTTCCTCAATATAAGCTGAGTATAGGGCAATGGCCCTTGCTACTTGTGAGATGACATGGATAATATGTATTCTCAAGGACATTGGGATTCCTCATGACCAGCCAATGGAGTTATCATGTGACGATCAAGCTGCAACCTATATAGCAGCAAACCCTATTTTTTTCACGAGAGAAGCAAAATTGATTGTCATGTGGTTTGGGAGAAAATTAAAGATAACGAAATAAGTACCAAATATGTGGATACTAAGGAACAAGTAGCCGATATATTCACTAAGGCTTTGGGAAAAGGTGCTTTCTTCAAGTTAAGAGACAAGTTGGGCCTAGTAGATCTAGGAGCTCCAACTTGAGGGGGAGTGTTATCCATCGATATTTTAGGGGTCTGCTTTGTAACAATAAAGCATTTTTTTTTGCCGTTGTATATTTTCTTGCCTTGTCATTGTCATTAGAAATTAGGCAAGGAGGATCGTCAATGCCTTGATGCTCGCCCACCATTCCTTAAATATTTGTAATCTCATGTACCAAATCAATCTAATGCACAACACACGTTCTTCTCCTCTTTCTCTTCTTCAAACTTTAGCATTAGACTTTTCACATTTTTTATTTTAGGAATGATCTGAGTCACCCCCTCCTTGATTGCCTTGGTTTTGGTTGCTACATTAACTAAAAACTTACTGAGATTTAATCGAAAGATTTGCAGCAATCTGGTCTGTCACAATCGCCCACCATTCCTTAAATATTTGTAATCTCATGTACCAAATCAATCTAATGCACAACACACGTTCTTCTCCTCTTTCTCTTCTTCAAACTTTAGCATTAGACTTTTCACATTTTTTATTTTAGGAATGATCTGAGTCACCCCCTCCTTGATTGCCTTGGTTTTGGTTGCTACATTAACTAAAAACTTACTGAGATTTAATCGAAAGATTTGCAGCAATCTGGTCTGTCACAAAATCAACCTACAACTATGATTCGTGGGTAGTAACTTGCCAAACAAATCCTCAAGAGAAATAGGGTCAACACAGGCACTTGGGGCAGTTTTAAGATCTCCATAGTCATGCGTCGGCAGTCCAGACATAATTTAAGAAATTAGATCCTCATCCTTGATAGGTTTAGAAGCAAGTGCCGACCGATGTGCTATATTCTTAGCTTTAAATAAATAATCAGAAATAGATTCATTTTTCTTCAAGCTTTGCAGTTGACTTCGCAAATATCGGGTGTGGGCACGAGAACATGCGACATGCATCTTCTTAAGGTTGATTAGACTTCAAATGATGTTCCATGGCCAACAATATGACTACGAACTGATAGTGTCAAGAGGATAATAACCAGCTCAATAATAACTGATTAAGATGTTGTATTAATCATATTTTGGGTTTCTTGATTTTGTGTAATCTGACATGGAAATCCATTGCTCCGAGCAAGGATTTGTGCCATCAATAAGTCCAACTACATTGTAACTTCCAAGAAGCGGCATGAACTAACTGTCATAAGGAAGGTAGTTATCTTTGACCCATTTGATAGACAAAAAATACTGTGATTTATTAGAATAGGGTTCCAGGAATTTGCATACTTGTAAGAGGCGTTGCTGGTGTTGATTGGCCGGAGTTGTGTCCATTATTCCCACAAAGTTTGACGCTACGATGGAACCTGATTTATGCATAATAAATACCTTTGGTGGAAGGCGCCATGGCTTTGATAACATAACAAGAAACACACACACACAAAATAAGTAGTTTGACATGGTTCAACCATCAATGTTCTACATCTACGATCTCTCTATCGCTCTCAGTGTCCAGCATGAGATAGGAGCTGATATAGTTGATATTAAAGGATTTTTCATGTTACATTGGTGGGTTTTGTTTCCTCAATAAGAGGAAAAAAATCCTGTCTTTCTGTTACACGATCTTTGTCATTATTTTTGTTGCCATAGATAGACTTTGTCCTGCTGCATCCATGCTCCTCCTTTCCAATATTGTAGTTAGTGTTGTTAGTGTAAGGCTGAACTGTAGATTGCGTTTGAGTTGTAGCAGGCTGAGCCTTATCTCTAATAACTAGAATAATTATGTTTATTTAAACTCATATCAAATTATATTTATGTAGGACAGTTGCAAGCATGGCTTCGAGTTGAGATTGACTCTTCGAGCACAACCCTTGCATTAGACATTACGATAGAAAATGAAATTTGCACAAGACAGCTGTTCGCCAATCATGGATAGAGAATACTCCACATGGTCTGGGTTGAGTGAGTATGAATATCGACGAAAACCATTCTATATAGTTAGGTTATACAAGTTATTTGCCTGAATAGTAAACCGAAACCCATTGAAATAAATTTGAACAATTAACTAAATTATTGCATAATGAATACACCTAGGCCTCAGGAGAACCTAGTATACGCGTATAACTATATGTTTACACATCCCGATGGTGGGATTCAATTTGGTCGAAAGGCCATAGTCGAGCTAGAACACACGCAAATGTTTGCGGTTGGAGTATTGTAAATGTGCAAGAGCTGAAAGATGCAAGGTATCGTCTTAACCCTATGACCCTCGTCTAATTTTGAATGAATTATATAGTGATCAACTGTGAATGAAAGTAATTGTGGTGTAGGCATTCTGTAATACGATGTGGCGTCATGAATAAATATTTGAATATATGTTTATGCCCGACAATTAAAACTAAACTACTAAAGTGTGATGGCCAGGTGGATGAGCCACTCAACGTGGGTGCGCTTCATTTCTTTTCCCATTGGTTAGTCCACCTGAATGGTAGAGCGACATGCTCCTGCTTTCCTAACCCGGGTGTTTTAAGGGAGGCCGAACATCTCTACTTGTATATGAACTTCGGTAGGTTGCTCCAGCATTGTAGCAAGTTTGGACCATACTGTTTTGGGCCATCATAATAGTTTCTCCCGATCAAGAAGTCACCCGTGGTGTGCGTACACTTAAATTTTACTGATGGTCAAAAAGTGGAAATATAAAAGGATTATAATGTAAAATCGTTAAAATAGGCAACACCACATAGGTTGATAGGGTAGACAATCAAATCCTCAAGTGAATGTGTGATACGCTCCTGCGGGGTAGAAGGCGTGTGTATAAAGTGGTCCAAAATAATTGAATGATCAAAAGTGTTTGAAATGAACATCGACACTAACAATGCGACTCTCTTTGTGTATATCCTGATTGTATTGGACAAAGGTTAATTGTGCAGACAATGCTCTCATTGTGTTAATCCTGCAAAAGTGAATTGTGAAAACAAATGAACGACTAAGAGAGTATTGTGACCCTCATTGTGAATACATGTGTATGTAATCGAATGAACGGTTGCTTGTATTATGGCCAATAACGAAAATTGAAACATAGTTTGTGCGTTGTCATCATGATGATTGAGAATTATGTGAAATATTAACAAGTTGATCAATATGCCTCAGAAAGTTTTGACATGTACAGGGCTAGTGATAGAGCTTTCCCCCATGTGATAAATCATGACCGCCACTCATTGTTTGATGGGCAGTGCAGTGTACCTGTATCATATTATAATGGACTTGCCCTAGGTGGATATTGTAATTGCTGGTCCTTCATATTTTGAAGGACGTCCATTTCACTAGGGAAAAGTTTCGTGTGCCGGCATGTCGTCAATAGTTGTAAGTTCCTTTTTATTTCTAGCAATCTTGCGCAAAACTGTAACTAAGGCCCAGAGCATTTTGTACAAACGCGTCTGTATATATAAATTTTACATTTAGTGAGAAAAAGAACGCCTCATATTGTAGTCCATGTTTTTAAGTGATCTCCGTCGTGTTATCGAACCTGTCACATCACCAAAGTTTTGTATCCACTTTGCATTTAAAAGATTAAATAAAAATTTGAGGAGTGACAGTAAACCCCGTCAAAGCAAGTAGCCAAAGCTGAGTCAGTTCAAGTTTGTTAATCTGCTCTAACATAAATTTTGGAGCCCCAGCCCCCAAGTCCGTGAAAGCCCCATGTTCATCTGCACGTCAAGGCCACTGCTTCAAACCAGATCAAATCGTATTCAGCTAAGTTGGGATTTGACATGGTTAAACACCACACATTCTCTGATGAATGGGACAAGGATCTTTCGTGGCTTGGAAAATCCTGGTCTTCAATGTCGTCACATTTCTTGTTGGTCATGTTTTAAGTCAATCTAGAGAACAATCCCAAACGAATGCATAATTGAATCACAAGATTGACAAGTTTTACGGTGCAAGCTTAACAAGATTTTCCCTCAAAAGCACTTGAAGAGAGTGAAACTGGGTGGCGTTTGGTTGAATTCTGAGCCAACTCAACAGTCATTGTTGATCGGATCATTATTTTCATCAAAAGTTGCATGGTATGAGGTGAACATCAATTCAGAATATGAACCCAAGAACACCCTGTCCGAGCTCCTAAGCTAAGTGAAACTTGAGCTCAAACAACCCAAGTAGACAACCATGTTGTCTAGACAAGTCAGTTTGAAGAGGCACAGGACAAGACTACCAAAAGCTCTTAAAGAGGGTAAAGTTGGATGGTGTTTGGTTGAATTTGAGGCAAATTTCACCATATTCAAGAAAAGAGTAGTGACTGTGAGATGCAAGTAAATCACTGATTGGACCACTAATCGTCAAGTTGCATGGCATGACGTGAGCATCCATTCAGACTTCAAATCCTGATTTTAATCCAAAGTTGTACGGTATGAGGTGAACATCCATCCTGACATCAAA
Source organism: Nymphaea colorata (assembly GCF_008831285.2). NCBI lineage: Eukaryota > Viridiplantae > Streptophyta > Magnoliopsida > Nymphaeales > Nymphaeaceae > Nymphaea > Nymphaea colorata. Next base: position 11,482,817 of record NC_045143.1, read on the forward strand.
TCCAAGAAAACCCACCCCAAGTTCCTAAGGTAAGCCTGAAAATATGAGCCCAAACAAGCCAAGTAATTGAAGCTTAGCAATGTCAGCTTGTTTACCTGCTCCAGCAAAAAGTTTGAAACATACACCGAGGCTTCAATTAAAGCACCATCTTCATCTGCACTTAAATTGCTCTGTGGTAAGCAGTAAAATGATTACAAGGCCTCGCATGAGGCTAAGCAAGGAAGCATAAACCAGGGAGCACATAACAAATGAATACAAAACTTAAAATTGACTCTAGCTTATGCCATATATACGTGTTGAGCTTCAAGAAATAAAGAAGAATACCAAAGACTGAATGCTACAGAAAAATTTAACCTGAAGACAATTTCTCTTCTGGATAGCATTCTTGTATAGCTTACAAAATTTTTTCCAGCTGAGCTTGCAATTCCTCAGTCTTTACCATTCCAATACTTTCAGCTTCTTCAGAAGTATATTCAGATTCTATTAATTTGTGTACCTGAATATGGGCTTCAAGTATATTTGCCCTAAAAACAACAAAAAGACACTTTAGTACAAGAATCAAACGTGTGCAATGTTTATAGCTTTTCAAAAAGACATTTTCAGGCAAAGTCTGTATATAAATTTGAAACTAAAATCATAATGAAGTTGAACAGTACACTGTTCCTGTCCAAAGGACTAACATATGTGGGTTAAGCCAATAGAAGTGTCACTATATTTTGGTCCAAAGACATGCCTATAATTGTCCATTTAAATCTGTCCTCTAATTCAAAATTCTGTCCGTTTTCCTGAATTATAATTCTATATAATTTATTTGGAATGAAAAGGCACTCTTAATCAACATATATATTTTCTAATGCAAGGTTCCAAGTAATGTTTGCTTCAATTTAAGCAAAAAACTCGGTATCTTCCATCTTCTCGCAGTATAAGAAATGACCAGTAGGGGGTAATAAACAATGATTTCACATATATAAAAGTCATAAAATACGAGCATATTTAATCAGCACGTCATCAAAATTATGTATCAACATTATTTCAGAAAAGCCACATACTTGATGGGCTTAAATAGAATTGCTCGCGTTGATGGATTCTGGAGATAGAGTTTCATTTTTGCCATAACTTTGGGTAATTCTTGTCGAATTTCATTATCAACCTGCCAAAAAACAATGTAGCTCTTAGACTATGAATAGAACAATAGAATAACTATGCAGCTTTAGTGAACTTGAAATGGCACCTTTTGTACAAGCTCTGACACTTTCTCTGGAGATGCAAAAGCCTGATCCTTGAGTGGTTTTGTTAGAACTGAATCTATTCTCTGAGATTGGCTGCCAGATGATAATGCAACCTTTACTGCAGTAACCTGTCCATGTTTTGCAAACAATATCCAAATTTAAACAACCAGTAGACCCCAAGTCAGGATCCTCAAATTTCCTACACAAAATGAATCCTGATAGAGTAGTCACATTGATAATGCCAATGGAGAACCTTTTCTACCATCTCAAATTTCAAACTTAAAGTGTATCCATCAGCTCCTAATTTAAACTAGACAAAAGTTAATAGGGCACAAACTTCATTCCAAACCAAAAAGTGAGAGCCAAGCCTAGAGAATCTCCAGTTAGTTCAACAAAACGCTCATATGTATTTCTGTTTATTCTTTATTTGCTTCCTTCCATTGACACCTATTCTGTAATATAAATCAAAGTTTGATTCACTTCAGTAATATGAAAACGATGCATGCCAACCGAGAAGAGGCTCACTGTTGACAATGAGTTGAGATGTGAAACTCTAAGCCACACGGGTGCGAAAAAAATGGTGATGCACCTCACCTAAGTCAACTCGACTGGGGGTGCCACCTCGACACAACACCTGACCAAGTCGGGTGCGGCTGACTGCACCCACTCTTTTTTTCTCTTGTTTCTTTTTCTTTTTTTCTTCTCCTCCTACCCTTTTTCTCTCTCCTCCTCCCCTTTTCCTTCTTATTTCTCTCTCTTTCCCTTTTTTCTTCTTTTTATCTCTCTCACCCTTTTAAGGGAGAGACTCCTCTTCAAAGGATCAGGAACTTGAAGTCCTTTTTAAACGACATCAAGTTTTATTGGTCTACATTTTAAATTTTTTAATGAATGCTACAAGCATGGTCATTCTTTTTAAAGGGCGAGTAAGCCTGTTGACTATCTTCCTTAAGGAGGACAACCAAGCCTCTCATCCTTTTATTATTTTTATTTAATAAAACTTTCAATTCTGTATGCAAGTAAGGTAACCTTAAAATTACTCATATAACAGATTAAACATATGCCCTCACCCGCACCTGCACCCAAATTTTTTTAGAACTTGCCGCATCCAGCACTCACACCCACACCTTGGACCCACGTAACATAGGTAAAACTTGCCTGAACATGAATGTCACATTCCATTGACATCTCTATGGATGTCCAAGCCTGTCTGGACTGCTCAGGCTTTCACTTGATGCCCAGTATGAGACTTATTATCACATTGGACAATGTTCACTTGGTCCCCAAGTTCCACCATAGACCTTGAGATAGAAACTATAGGTAACAACAAAAGAGAGAGTTCACACCTTGGTTACAAAGGAAAGCATAGGATCAACCACAATTTTTGTCACAGACATGATAAATTCTTCACATGTGGCTTTGAGGCATTTCTCCAATTCCTGTACAGAAAAGTAAACATCATGACGCATACGTCCTAATGTTGAAGGTGGGATCTTACATCAAGAATACACTCCCCTAGAGAGAATGGAGATAGAATAACATGAGTACATATGAACGAAAAGCATCGGCCTGTTTACCAGCCCAAACAGAAGTGAATCAAATGCATAACGAAAACAAGAAAAACCAAAAGCACATGAGATAGATTTACTGCATGAATGAAGACTTGTATGTGAAAGTTTACTTTAATTTTAAAACTTTAACTGGATCACACACTTTATGCTACTTCTGCTTTGGCTATAGCTACAGGATTGTCAGAAGTTTCCTTGTCATGAAAGAAATGGGGAATTCTTTTTATTGAGGTTTCCAGCTTTTATATGGCAACTGGCTGCGCAGGGTTCTTGGCTCACAAGGCATAAACATTTCTTGTTATATGCCAAACCTCTGGACTGTTAAGAGAAGCATAGTGGAAAACCAAAACATAGAAGCATTTGAGCACCCAAAAAAGTTCTTTGTATGTGGTTTAGGCAGAAGCGTTAAGTAAGATGAATGTCAATCTGTAAGCTCAAGTAACACAGGAAAAGACCAGCAGGAAAAAAAAAAAAGCTAAAAAAAATGTAGCAGCATGGAAAATTATTAAGGTTAAATGTAACACTAAAATGCAGAGCTAAAATGTTAACAAGCCTGATAAACACCGTTAAGAAAATGATGCTTACGTATGCAGGCTGCTTGTAACTGTGAAGAAAACACTTATGCAAGCAGGTCGTTTACTGTTATTCACAAATGCATGTGTGCATGTACATCTGGGTGTTCTAAAGCTAAAACTTTAACTCAACATGTCCTGGAAGCAACTTCACCCAAATGACAGTCCATCTTTCAATGAAAAAGGGCTTTTTCTTGATTCTTCATGTTATTTCTCAGATTGCCCTAAAAAAAAAACTACGAAAAAAAAAAATAGTGCTCAAAGTACAAAATATCATGCAAACTAGTTGGCAGTGGCTCCAAATAAATGCCACCTATAGGTCGATCAATTCAGTAGGTAGCTAGTTCTAGCATGTAGATACCTGTTTTTAACTACCTGTTTAATTAGTGCCATTCAAGCTAACCATTCTTTTTTTACACCTTACAGAAGCTGCTCTTAACATCTGTCTGACCCTTGGTTCTTGTCTAGCATAACTCAATCCACTTCTGATCCTAATGAATTTTATTTTGACCAAGAATTAGAGACCATTTAACAAATGGCGATGTTCTTTTGATGAGAAAAATGAGCAGGAAGTATGACATGTTCTTTTTTATCACCATCTATGAACTAGGAATTGTTCTCACTTCGCTCTGAAAACAAACATAGCATTTGCCTTGATTGCATTATCATTAAGCTTTAAGTTCATGGAAACATAGCAATTCTCTGGAAACAAACCCACAAAGTCAAAAAGTATGCATTCAAATTAGCATTAGAGTTATATGCTTGATCACATTCTTTTTTGCTATTTGTATTAAAGTTCCAAGTGTTCTCTGCAATTTCATGAAAATTAGCAATTACTGGAGACAAAAGAAAAACTCATTCAACATATCCACACACACAAAAAGTGTTATTAATTACTAGAAAGTGGAAACAGCAAAAATAAATATTTACTCAACAGGTATAATTGGCTGCCTACCTTCTTTGCATCTATCTGATTCTCCAAAACCCTTGGCGACAATGTTCTTGCTAATGATGACGACCTTGACCAATCAAACAAAGATGCTTGACCCCTGAGTAACCTCCTCAGATGTTCCTAAACAAAATAATCAAGACAAGGAACAGTAAGTACTTAAACTCAAGTGTACAAGAATGCCACTACTTGATTAGGCCAAGATGTCAACTTTGTCAGCTATTTTTTTTTATTTCTTTCAAAATCAAAGATACAAAATATGAATATGGTTCACCTTAAGATAAGCTGCTGCCCAAATAATTTAACTTGCATCTTCAGTAGATTCATGTTTGGTTCGCAAAGAAGCTTTGAGCATGAGAAAAGAGTGGCATCAAGTGAATTCTACTTTTTCCTTTTAGTTTATAATTTTAATCAAATTTTGCATGTTCTTCATGTGGCTTTTCTTCAAAAAGTCAAGTTTAAACTTCTCCCTCAAAAGCATATACGCTCGTGTATCGTAAACGCTCGTGTATCGTAAGCATATTGCCCGTATCATAAGGGCGCCGTATGATACGATACGGGCGATACACCTCTGTATCATACGATACGGGGAAAAACACAAAATTCTTTATTTTTTAAAGTTTAAACACTCCTCCCTCTCTCTCTTCTTGTATTTAAAGACTCCAAGAGACATGGGAGGGAGAGATTTTGCCCATTTTCATCAAAAATAACCGAGGATTCATCGATTTGGGGAGATATTATCGTTGAATCATGAAAGATGATAACTATATGTTTTGAACTTATGAAATTGTGATGTAATCTAAGTCCTAAGACTCTAAGTTCTAAGATTCAATAAAATTTTCAAGTTTAAATTGTGATGAATGCTTATTATGTTATTTTGAATCTCTGATTTCTTATTTTTGAATGTGTTATCGATACACATGAATGTTCCTTATGTATGGTGATCTTTTTTTTATATTTGAATACATTTTTCTTGATTTCTGATTTTTTTGTTTATTTTTTCAGATTTTTAACGATTTTTCTCTAATTTTTTTATTCTTTAAATATTTTTTCAATTAAAAATTTAATTTTACGATACGCTACGCTATGTTTGCGATACATTACGAAACAGCGTATAGGTCAGTCCCAGTCCGACCGATACGCGTTACGCTACACCTTTTACAACATTGGTCAGCATATATGTTTGAGTTTAATATTTAATGTATATCACATACATAGGTGACTTTGTAGTATCTTCTAGTCGTTTGTAATTTTCTGTTATCGTGTATTTTTTTATTATGTTTTTCTCTTTTTAGCCAAACTAGATGAATTTTATAGTATCTTCTTACCTTTCGTAATTTTCTGTTATCCTGTACTTTTTATTATGTTTTTCTCTTTTTAGCCAAACTAGATGTTGGATAGTTCCAATGGCTTTTATAGCCATTGGAACAACAGCTTGTTCTTGCTTTCAAATATGAGGTGTGATCCTTTGTATGTATGGCCTGTGTGCCAAGTTTGTTATTATCTGTTTTTAGTAATATATTCAGTTCTTCAACAACTGTGGACCTCTTTAGTGTGAATCGTGGTTGACGTGAAGACTGAGATTGTTTGAAGATTGAAAGTCTGTCGTTATATCCTCTGTTTACACTCTGATTTACATGGTACTGCAGCAAAGGTAACTGCTATAGCTGTTTTGTGTGAAAACTGCTTGCTCACCAACTGTTTGGTGAAATCTATGGAAAGAATCCTGTCACCTTCTTGTCACCATTGACAAGGAAGTATTTGTGGCTGTGTTCTTATTAATTGGGTGTTTATGCTACTTAACTGTCATTAATTAAACTTAATCATGATTAACATTTAATCTTGACTATTTAATTACCAATCTACCCCTGGTCGTGAGCGGTAATTACAAGTTTGCCACTAACTATTGACTAGAATACCCAAGACTCACAGGGTCTTAGACTATTTTAGCCCCCCAATATGACTGCGAATTTCGCAACCATCGGACATCCATTTCCTGTCCGGTTTGAAAAGACTAAGTCGCATACTTTTTATATGTATTATTAGTTCAAATTCTGATATATGTTTTAGCAATAATCACACAGGAACACAGTAGGGTTCAGGAACTTCTAGGGCTAAAACTGTAATTCATTTCCTAATTTCGATGCTAAGAAGCTGGTTCTTACAACATGCACGACCCGTGTGCCAAGTTTGTTATTATCTATTTTAGTTCTTCAACAACTGGGGGTCTCTTTGGTGTGATTGGCTGTGAAAATGTGTAGAAAGTATACAAAAATTATAATGTTAAAATTTAAAAACCGAAAAATGCAACTGAAAATAACTAAAAATGCACAGGCAGTTGTTAAATGTTAGCAAGAAAAAAGAATGTGGAATTTGCCTACTGGTCCAGGATAACAAGGAAGATGGACAATTTGGACCCATTTCTTAAATTTTATAAATGCAGCTTTTCCAATAGATAAGCATAAAGCAAATGAAAACAAACAAAAGAAAAACAAGCAACTTGGATCTGATGGACACGTTGGAGAAAAAATAAAAGAGGAGCATAATCCAGCAGATGCATGAAATGTTAACCTACAAACACTGGAAAGAGTAACTTAGGAGTCAAAATAATGAAGTGAACTGACAAATGACAATATTGATGTTTATTGAAAAGTCACATATACATTAACAGATTGCAGAGACAAACCAGCAGATGAGCGAAGTCCAGTTCCTTGTGGGTCACAGAAAATTCAATCTCGAAGTTTGCAATCTGGGGGGGCAAGAAAGGGAAAATAGAATTACTTATAACCATCTAGTGAAAACTAAATAACTTGTCATACCATAATCACTGAAAAACCGAACCTGCTCTCTCAGTATTAGTAAATGTTTAATGAGGAAAAGCTGCCCATCCATAGTGGAAGATCTTTTTGCAATCAGTTTGCTTGCTTTCTGGCATGAAAGGACAAAAAGAGATAAATTCCTCCCCTAAAAGATAATTCCAGAGCAAGAAAGAACAAAAAACCAAAAAGGAACAAGAAAGATGCAAATGATGTCAAGAAAATAACCAGCATGACATGTCAATTAGATTTTTAGATATTTCATGTTACCAAAGCCAAAACTTGGACAAATTCACTAACCTGAATGGATGTGGAACAAACTTCAACAACTTCCTGAAAGTCCAAAAAGTCAATCATAAAAAAGGCAAAAGAAATCTTCAATATGAAAACTTTTAGAGAAATCTCAAATTCATACTCTCATTTTCGCAGTTTTCTACTGACATAGCATTTAAACCCTTAATTTGGGATCCTGGGAATGAGGCTAGACTTCAATTAGGACTTTTTTTAACTAGACAGTGATCATTGTCTAACAGACCTCTTAATTGGTACAAGTGCTCCGCTGGATGCAAAAAATGGAGAAGCATCTGAAGGTGATGGATTACTAGAACATGATGGTTTTATGGTTGCAAAGAAGCAATAAGACTTTCAATTCCAAGTGATCCAACTGTAGATTATTGAATAGCAGACAGATGGATTCTAAATTGATTTATCTTTGTTGGATGCTTTTAGTACTGAGGTTAAGAAATCTCTATAAAGTTGTCCTCCCTTATCATGTCATTCAAAATTGTAGAATCAGCTTCAACAACTAACCTTATGTACATCAGTCCAACTACAAAGCTATATCTAGCTCTGGTCTCTTCAACATTTTAGCCATCCTAAACATGGATCAAATGGTAGAAACTAGAAAAATCACCAAGAAACAGCAGCAAAATACCTGTGCAAGGCCAGTAAAAACTGTAGGTTCCAAGCGATGGGACAACTTTTCTAGACATGTTAAGGCCTTCTGTAATGTGGGATACCAAGTCTTAAAAGCAAGCATCTTTTCATCAACCTGAAATTTCACAGAGAATCAATACCAATGATGAACTTGAAAAGTAATATTTTTGTGCATTGTCATGGAAAAACACATCTTTGGAAAGAAATCACATCCAGGCAAAGAGAGATAAAAAACCAGGTGGGCATAGACTTCTGGTAAGAAAATGGTTGAGAAGAGCTGGCAATCTTCTGGTACTTAAAATTTTAATTATAAGGCACATTTCCAGTATAGAATTAGAAATTAAGAGACTATGAGCCTTTCAAGCACGTAATTATTAAGCTTCCAGCACTCCAGGTGGAAAAAAATTAACTTTCTTTTTCCTTTTCTGGGGAAGGAGTACCAACTGCCCTTTATGATCACACTGAACATAAGGAAGAGTCGGACTCAATAAAAGTTGCTTTTTCAACAAATCGAAAACAATCACAGTGAGCCCTTTGCACTATCTGAACAAGATGAAATATTTGGTTCAAGGAATCACTTTCCTCCAAAGTAGGCATAACTGAACTTGTCAGCTCCACATTCTTACAGATTCAATCCCACCTTCACCATTTTGTTCAACAAGAAACTGATGACTATTCTGGAGTGTAATGCCTTTTACACAAGATAAGGTTCACTTTTTAATTGGCAATAGATCAATTGATAAATTCATCAAATATAGAATATGGTCTTAAACTTGATATCTAACCACAATGCAGAATATTTTGCATTTGCGCATCTCCCATCATGTTTAACTTCCTTCAATGTTAGTTTCACTAATTTCATGTTTGAAGTTCTGATGAGAATCATGATTTTTAGCTTGTTCTCCATTTAACTGACACTGATAAAATTCTGTACTAACAAACAGAGCATTGCAGTTACATGCACCATACGCCAATGTGAATGCAAAGCTGTATACAATTGCAGATTTATCAAAAGGACCTGGAAGGAATCCAACTTTATTAATAAAGTAAATGAGCACCACAAAGTCATGGTAGGTTCTCCATCATGACAGATGTTGACTAGACAGCTTGACCACAGAAGCTAAAAAACATCACATATTTAATGAATAATAGTGGCTTCTGTTTCTAGAGCATTGGAAAAGAGAAACTTGATCATTATGACAAGAACGCTTGTAAGAGCAATAATCAGCATATAGCAGAGCACTGAATTAACAAACTTTTACTTACACTATTATCTAATTGTGTGTTGTTCAACTCTCCCAGCTTGGCAGGGTAATCCAAGTCTTCATCAAAAGGAAGATAATTTGCTATCTGTGGAAGAGGAAAATGGATTTCAGAAAGGTCTCCAAAATCAGTAAATCTTTTGCTTATGAAGAAGCACATAAACAACAGTTACATGAATAATCTGTCGATAACACTAGATATTTTTGACCAATTAGTTGTATAGATGAACAGTTTTTTTCATTCCCATGAATGCAGGCCCCAACTTGATCAGAGAAAAGAGAAAACTATTTCTTGGCAAGAAAAAAGTGCATACATGAAAGACATTAAGCTGTATCTTTCATGCACCAAGCAAGAACTCAATCCACTGTAAAGTTAATAGCAACAATTACCTGTGTCTTCTTTTATGTACATATACATATATATATGTGTGTGTGCGTGTGTGTGTATTGTATATCATAGTAAAAAAAATTGTGCTTTTTTTTAAAAAAAGGAAAAAAACATGATAAATAAGTCAGCCATTTAAAACTTAAAAAAACAGCCAAAATGAAAAAAAAACTAAAAAAAACACATTTTTTTTTCATTGTATTAATATTTTCACATTTTCTAATACAAAACTGTTTGTTTTTATTTTCTAATTTTTATTTGTTGCAAAGTTACTTATTTTTTTTATGTTTGTGTTATTAGTTTCTCACTTATTTTATTTTTTCCTAATTTTTAGTTTTTTAATTTTTTAAAAAAGTTACCGTATTTTTCCTGTGTTTTTCAGGCTCACAGTATTATACCCGAGAAAACTTCACCGTTTAAAACACAAGAAAGTTTAGGTATATTATAAACCATAACAATATGTAGTGTATATAGATTGAATATGTAGTTTTCTCTTTATTTTGTTTTCTCTTTATTTATTTTTTATATTTTTTGTATTTCTCTATTTGGTCAAATCTCGACTTTGACCAAGCCCAAGGGTTGACTAGCTGATGGCTAGTCTAATGGCTGACTAGCTCATGGCCAGTCTACTGGCTCTAATTAGACCCCTATGGCCTATGGTGCTATGTCACATGGGTACTGCACCGTACTGAACCAGTACAATACTAGTACATGTATTGGTATGGTCTCGAGTGCAATCAGAGAATGGTCAAAGCCATGCCGTGTACGATCAACATACCCATGACCATACCCATCCATTTTAAGACTTTGTCAACTTTGACCAAATCTTTTTTCATCCTGAATTTAGAGTATTTTTTTTCTAGACCATGTATATACACAATAAACTGAAGAACCCTCGACAGAGGTTGTTTGGGCTTACCTTTGTTGTAGCCACCGATTGAACCTCTCATTCAAGTTTTCTGGCAACTAAGTGGTAATTTTTCAAGTAACTTTTCCCTTTTTATCATCCTAATTCCTTTGGTGGATGTCGTTCTTTTCTAGTCATAGACACAAATATCGCGATATTTTTGACAATATCATGATATTAACGAAATAAAGAAGGAAAACAATAAAAACAGGAAAATATCGTGATATATTGAAAAAATTGTTAAATGAATTTATCGTGATTTTAACACGATTTTTTTTTTGAGATTTTGTAGAGATTTTTTCGTGAATTTTTCATTTATTTTTTATTTCATTTTGTGTTTTTATTTTTTTGAACTTTTTTCTTTGTTTTATTTCCTCTTGTTTTAGGTATTTAACATAACCTCCTAAATGCAATACAATACTTATTAGTTTTTCATTTCTCGAATTTTTACCTAACATTTTGATTTTTTATTTTTTAAAAAAACTCTGAGTTAGGACTCATGGATTGTATAGTAGAGGGTACTTCTGTAAAGATGCTCATGAAATAGTTACAAGAACTACCTAATATGAAGAAGGAAAGATGGACTCAAGGATGTGCATTAACACACATGGAACAAGATAAATATACCTTTCACTAAAAATGCATAGAAAGCATTGGAGTTACAAGCGAGAATAATCCCTCTATTCAAGGACAGAAGGCCCCGAGCCAAACATTGGCTAGGTATCAGAGCTATGTCACATAGGTACGAAAATAGGTGCTGGTGTAGGTACAGACCATGGAGTGCCACCATATATATTTATAGTTATATAAATAAATATATATATATATATATATATAAAATAATTTATAACAAAAATAAGAAAAAAATTATAATAAAGGAAAAAATAAAAGCACTAACAATGTACAACACGACATCATTATAAATTTAAAAGAAAAAAATAAAAGCATTAACAAGTAACAATATATCATTGGCATGCATATAAATTTAACAGAAAAAAATCAAAGCACTAACGATGTACAGTTGGTATGCATATAAATATAAAAGAAAAAACCAAAACCTTCAATAGATCGCACAAAAGAGCCCACTAAATTTATGTCCAGGCACACAACATAATGCAGAAAAATAGCTAGAGACTCAATACCTTGCTGGTAAAATAAATTCTACCAACATTGGGTGTGTTTCCCCCGAAAGGCACAATCATGGGACCTAGATGAGCATAAAAGAGGAAGTTTCCCTGTGCTTCAAAGAAATTTATTTCAAATCATTCACAAATATCATTAGCGAGTTTTAACTGGCGAGATTTTTCTCTAGTATTTTTCCACAAAGCTGAAAATCTCGGGTAAAGTTCGACAACCTTTTAGAAAAGAAAAAATCCTAAAAATTAGAGAAAATAAAACAAATCAACTAACAAGAAAACATAAAAAATAACTTGATAAAGTGATAAAAATAATGTAGTAACGGTATAAGTGAAGATAAATAAGTTAACTTAAGTTTTAAACTTTAAGCAAAAATAATGTAAAATAATGAGAAAAACTCCAAAAAATGCAAAAAATTCATTTGTAAGTATTTTTCAAGAAAAGGCGAAAAAGTACGGGTTCTTTTTGTTTTCATTGTTTTTAACATTTTTATTGGATATTTCTCAAAAAAGATGGGTTTTCTGTGTTAATGTTTCAAATGACACCCTTATCATACTAAAAAACGGAGTATATCTTCTAAAATTTTGCCAACTTTGTTTCAGTGTCTTGTGCTGCTGCAGATTGCAGACATTTGGACGACCACATTTGGCTCACTTTGCAACTATTATCCTCTTATGAGAGGCCAACTTGCTGTTCATTTTTGCAGCATGATATATTTAGATGTCAGATAACCTTCAAATCAATGTCAAGTTGTCAAGTGGATAGTGACATAAATTTCCTCAAGCACTCTAAAACTTGAAATTTTTTATTTCAGAAAATCTAAGCAAAACAAAGAAACAGGATGTAGAGAACATTTGAATAAATAGTTTCCAGACAATTTGCTAAAAAGTGAATAGTTTAAACTTTAAAGAAGTGCGTGGTCACTACAACAAAACATTCAACCATAACTAAGCTTTATGTTTATTTTTAATCCAGAAAAAAGTAGTATGTGGTCACAGTGCAGGCAAGCATCAGAATATTCAAGGAATAAGTATCCTTATGCAATTCATCCAAACATAAAGTTCAAGAACTTGAATTCCAGAGGGTGACAAGCTAGCCAAACCTAATGTACTAGTAGATATTAACATTTACATCAATTGAATTCCATTCAAAACAATTAGAGAAAAAGTACAAGGAAATAAATATCTTTAGAAGAGCTTCTATAAAGTACCTCATTACGAACATATGTTTGTGCACGAAAAGTTAACCTCTCATGAACATCTGCTAGGATTCTGAGCACTGTTGGCTGTATTCCTGCCACTGACTCAACACGTCTACCAGATTGTTCACCAAGGACTTCAACTTTCAGTATATCAACAAGATCACATAGAAAATCAAGATTTGCCTCATGAATAAGCTTGGGGCGCAATGTATCATACAAGTAGGTACATCTGCAAAGTGAGATTGCTAGTTGAAATTCTCAAGCCAGAGGACAAGGATTTGAGTTATACAAGCAGCATACAGCAAGAAATTCTATTCAGAACCTGTTAGGAGTGGGATGGGGTGGATTAGCAGCTCAGTATGTAGACCCTTTGTAATAACCCAAACCATGGGTATAAATATACACTACCCATTGAGGATTAACCTTAATGAGAATGATTGATCCTCTTGGCTGAAGCTGGGCTTCTGTCTTACCATGCGTGAGTCGGGGTTAGCACTATGAAGGCTAACAGTAGCACAGATTGATTAATTTTGCTACTTAAAGTTTTGTCTACTATATGGAGTTGGATAGCTCCAACTTACATGATTATGCAATCCTAGGAGGATAAGCATCAGCCCACGCATAACATGTTACATTGCCTAAACCAGCTTATTCCAGTAAAAGAGTTCAAGATCACATACAAAAGTTAGTAGCACTTACAAGGGGTCTATTAGAGGTGCAAGGCTTGCAGCATCAGTGGATGAAGGGAAAAAGTGATCAAACAGACGGTTCTCGAGCTGGCAGACCTGTAATGTAACAGGTTCACAGGCTTACGTGTGATGAACATGAAGTTCTCAACAAGTACCTTTAATGATAACCCACAGGCATAATCACACAGATACAGGAAAGGATAACCATTAAACCAGCAGTTAAAAAACGGTTATGAGATCTAACCAAAAGAACAGTACACTCCGAATGATCCTTTTACTCAATTAGGGTGTGATTTGAAGAGAGAAAAAAAAACTTTTGAGGTTGTAAGGTATTGATTGTGCATGACAGCATGTGATGCTGTCATGAGACGAAGACAACAGCAAAATGCAGCCCATTGGCACTAATAGAGACATCATACAAAAGCAGCATGCAAGAGGTGCTATCAGCTAGCATATCTAAACTTAATCAACGCTTGCTAGAGTGGGTTAAAACTCTTGTCATTAGGATAGCATAAGAAGAAGCATAGAGCCAGTATTGGAAGCATGATCAACCTGCATTCAAATTTCAAATACAACTCTAAATAAAAATGTAAAACACATGGTCTAGTTGTGGCGACAAACCTGTAAAGAATCAATGACATGCACACACAAGATATTCAGGTGCAATACACTGATATGTGCATGAGCAGACAAGAAATTGCACAAGGGGGATTCAATTTGAACGACTAGTTCTGTACTATATTTTCACAGAATAAATTTGTCTATAAGCCAATAATGCTCTGAACTATAATTTCAGCAGCATTAATTTGTTCATCTTGTTAGCTAGTTACAGACGCAAGTTCACATATTCTGTTATTAGAAAATTATAAGCACGTCTTCTTCTATCTGCTGCTTACAGAATTGGACCCAAGACTAAGAGACTGACATTGACAGGTGAAAAATAACAGAATGCCCCTCAACATCTTTAGTTCTTCACCTCAGGGACAAGTAAACTTCTTATTTTACCAATGAAGATGCAAAAATGAGCTTATACCTCACAAAGACATTTTCCAATGTACTAACAAAAAGAAGTCACTCTTTTCATGCCCGGTTTAGTATGATATGAGAGGCAAAACATTGCAGGAGTTCAGGTGAGAATAAAATCAAGGAGAAAACTACTTCATTGTGCAGCTAATCTACAGTTCATCAGAATGATTAGAATCTTCAGTTTGGCTGCTGCTAGCCCCAGCACAGGATGTACATACCTCCATCAGGTAAGCACATCCAGACCTAGTTAATGATGGCAGCATCTCTTTCCTGGAAAACTCAGTAATCCTCTGCTGTACAATTCCTTTTATCTGAATCAAGTAATGAACGCATAAAAATTGTTATACATTAACACATAAAAATGATACACACGTGCCCACACAAACACAAAAAAATAGCCTTACAAGAGAAAGTCGCTGTTCACAATATAAGTGCTGGCATTCAGAAAGTAATTGGGCATATTCTTTTCTGGAGGCCCTACTTTCAAGTTCCTCCATAACTGGTCGAAGCTGATAAAAAAGTTAGCAGCACATTAGCATGTTTTACATCTTACATTAAGCAAGCAAGGATAAGTGATAAACAAGCTGCTATACTACAATTCCAGAAATGAATCCTCGGTGCTTTCATGCTTGAAAGCAAAGTACCTCGCCTGCAGCAGCCTTAAATCGAACATATAAGACAGATGCTTCTACACCTCCGGACACAGCAGTAATTCTGCCGCCAGTCTCTTTAATTGCTGCCGTGACCTAATCAAGAAAGAAAATAAATGCTCTTGATACAAACATCACTTGGAAAAAAAAAAAGGAATGTCAGAATAAGGTAAAGAGATTGCAGATATATGGGAAACCATACAATTGTTTTTCCAAGTCTTGCATATCCATCATTTGAGTCTCCAACAATTACTACAATAATTACATATCTGATTTGACCTATGGAAGAATATGCAAGCACAAATTTCATGCTTGCTTGAGTAATAGCAATGATACTCTCAAGTATCATGCTTGTTTGTGTAATAGCAATGATTTTCCCAATGTCGTGCTTGTTTGAGCTTCAAAAGTACATTAAATTATATATATATATATTTGAATTTCATGTCAAACAAATGTACAAAAAACACATTATTTAAAAAAAAAAGTGAAAAAACGCAAGAAAATTAAATGCAGAATAAAACGGGAAAAACACACTTTTTTTCAGAAAAACAAAAAAACACGTATTTTACGCTTTTTTGCGTCTTTTTTAAAAGACAATTTTTATTTCGGGCAGTGGCATCAACTGTAATTTTGGAAAATTTTAAATTGTAGTTTGGGTATAAAATGAATAAAACGTAAAACTTAGAAGTTAAAAACATTTTGACAAAGGGGGAAACTAGTTGACATGCTTTTAGGGTTTAGGGTTTTCAAATTTGGGGGAACGTTAAATCCAGGCGATTTCCGATTTCCGGCAAGGTTTCTGACCTCAAACTCATCGCAGAGCAGACTGGCGTCTCTTTGTTTGTGTTGAGTTGCAGCAACATTAAACCAACGACGGACTGGTGCATTTTCCGGCACCGTGCAGAGCTCCGACAGCTACATCCGACCACGCTCGCATGCTCAGGTAGGATTTCCATTAGCTTTTCAGTCCATTTGCATATGTGCGTTGGACATGTTGAGGTAAGTAATACGTTTGTTGGTTTCTACTTTTTGTTTATGTCTTTTAGTTTCTAGTTTTTTGTTTTCAATTGATTAGTTTCAACTTTCAACTTTTTGTTTTCAGTCAATTTGCATACGTCTGTTAGTTTGCTACTCTATAGTTTATACCTCTTGTTTCAGTCGATTTGCATATGTGCATTAAAAAGTAGAAACTCTATCGCTGTTGAACTTTGTAGTTTGTACGTTTATTACTTTGTTAATTTTTTTTTTTTTTTTTACTTTTACTTTATCATTTCCGCATAACGGGCTAATAACTTAATATGTATTATGTTCTCTTTATTTCTGATTTGTAGTTAATATGTTCTCTTTATTTCTGATTTGTAGGTAAGTAATACTTAATAGTTACTTATGCATTTTTTTTCCTGCTTGTGTTCAGTTTCTAATTTTTTTGTTATGTATTTCTTCTTTTGTTGTTGTCTTATTAATTTCTCATTTATTTTATTTTTTCTAATTTTTAGGATTTTTTTTTATTTTAAAAAAAATACCATTTTTTCCCGTTTTTTTTTTAAGCCCGCCGTATTATACGCGAGAAAAACTTCGCCGTAGAAAACTCCGAAACGTTATTTGTGACTATGATTCAAACTAGTCATTTCTTGACCAAAGAAACAAAAAGCTACCTGTGAAGAAGCACTCTTGAGAACTGAAAGCACATGATATCGAACCATACTCAATGCACGAGACTGCAGAAAATAGAACATAGTCAATTTATTATTTCAAGAAACTGAAAAGATTTGAAGAACCAATATATATTTGGAAATGGATTAATGAATAACCACAGAGAAGCCACTAATATATGAATGCAAAATGGATCAGTCACATGATACCTGTAGTTGTCGAAACTTGACCAAGTAAACACTGGATTCCGCATATTGTGGATTGCTCTCAACATACCTAGGCAGGATAAACGAAAAAAATAGTGTATGCACACTAAGATATCAACTGGTATGGAATACGAAATATAGTTTCAAGTATATTAAGAAAGCAAAACCCAGCATAACTCACAAAATGCACTCGTCAAGTCGTTTCAGCAAAGGGAGAAATCGCAGATTTCCTACATTCATGCTTGGAGAATAAAATTCAGCAGCAACCTACATCAGCTCATTGTCAGGCCACTGTAACTTGTGCTTCTTTAGTAATGAAATAGGAAAATAAAAGTCATCCAACTCTAGCATAACACAAGAATGTTGGTGGATGATGAACCAAAAGTATCTGATGTCACCAAGAATGATAATGAGAAAAAGGGACATAACAGCAAAGGTAGTCCTCTCTACTTTACCATACACAACTGTTCAATATTTTCCTAAGGGCCTGTTTGACGGGCAGGAAAAATCCTGTAGCAACAGAAAAAAAATTCGAATTTTTAAAAAATTTCTGCTTTATCAAACGTGGAGTTTTTTTTGTTACAGTTAAACACAAAACCGGAAATTTATTTCCGGAAATATGTTTCCACCGAGAGAGGTGGAAACATATTTCCAGTTTTTTTTTTCTGCCCGTTAGGGCGTGCTGCATCGCAAGCTCGCAAGCCTCTGCCGTTGCTGCCTCCCCTGGTCGTCTCCCTCGCAGCTCGTCGTCCCTCTCGGCCTCTCACTCTCCTGCTCTCCTCGTCGCCTCTTGCTTCTGCTTCGATTGCTATCCCTCTTCCATCTCTTTGGGTTTGGGGATCTTTCTAAAAGCTTCTCCTGTTTTACTTCCGTTCGAAGGAGGGACACAACTCGTTGCGTGGACGAGGCTCAACTCTATGGGTTTTCTAATTCTGAAAGGAAAGAGATTCAATTTGGAGTTGTTCACTCGCAGGCTTTGATAAGGGATTTCGCGGTCGGAGTTTCTGTAAGAAATTATTGTGTTCTTTTGAGTGGAGAACAAGGGTTTGATCTCTTGCTGGTTTTGATGGTGTTTTGAGGGAGGAAGTTGTTGAAAGGAAGTAAAAATTAGTCTTCCCGTGTGGTTTTTGGGCCTAATTCTAAGAGATCCGAAGAAGAACTAGGGTTTTGTTTCTGTGGTTGTTTAATCTCCCCATTTTAGTCGGGGGTTGAGGCGGAAAAGCAACGAGGGCTGATAAGAGTATAAACACTTGCTTCAAGGAGAACTCGGACGATTTTCTGGAGGGTGTCTTCACTAACATGCAAAGTGCCAGGAAGAAGAGCAGGATCTGCTGATGCTGCGGGAGTGGACGGCCGAACTGAACGAGGTCTCACCGGCGAACTCCTTGCTGGTAAAGCTCGAAGATTCAGGGGATTTGTCTCTTTCGGCTTTTGTTATTCTTTTGATTCAGTTCTTGAGCTAAAATTTTCATTCTTTTCATCTGTTTCCTTTCAATTACGATTCAGGAAGCAAGTAGGGGTTCATCAGCTCTCTCTCCTCTGATATCCGTCGGCTGTTGCAGCTATGTGAAGAGGATGACGATGCCACTAGCAAGTTAGCCCCTGCTCCAGTAAGCCCCAAAATTGAGGTGATCTCTTTACTTGGTGGTTTGGTTCTTTGTTATGTGCGTCTTTTAGAACCACATAGTGAGACAAAATCACCACTATGTGTTTATTATTGGATCATGCAGCTTTTTATTTCACCCGATGATAATTCTGGTGAGTATGTAGGAAATTAGGAATTGATATTTTTGGTTTCGATTAAAATTTATTCAAATTGCAATCAAGTCGGTTGTTGTTGCAAGTTAGTTTCGTTTTGTCCTTTGTTTCTAACTAGGCGACTCCATTATATGAGGGCTTTGGATATGAGGCAAATTATCAATTTGCATATTATGCTGATGCCTATGATGACCATTATGGGACCTAAATAAGGTCTTCAACATTTTGTTTTTCTGGTGATTTTGAATGTTAAGCAGATTTTATGTGAAGAGGTCAGGTTGTCAGTGATGTCATTAAAATTCAACCACATTCATCTAGGTGAATGACAGAGGGTTCTCACCAGTAGGAAAATTTCCACAGGCTGAGTTTGCTTCATACAGGAATACCACATATAATTGGAACCCAGCTGTAAGTGTCGTATGATTCCTTGTGGTCTGTTGAATTCATAATGCATCTCCTATAGCTTAGTAGCTTTCCTTATCTTTTACATGTTAATTAAAGCATAATTTGCATTATCACTTGTATATATTCATCCCAGGGATCTGGTGTAATGTGGAGCCGCTATGATTTTCCTGTCTTCCTTCTCTCCCAAAATAGCACCTTAAAACTTGAAGAGGTACTTTTTGAGTTACATTATGTGTATAAAATCAAATTCCTATATTTATACTGGTAGGGAAGAGGACTGTCTCAAAAGCTTACCTGATGTTAAGTGCATTTTTTTTTTCATGACCTATATATACTGGTGTTGGTTGAGCACCGCTCCTCAGATTGTAGAAAGCGCTGAGATACATACTGACAAATTCCATGTAGATGTTGCAAAGTTTGATGTTGTAATGCAGGTACGCTTCTGTTGTTAATGTTGCAGGCTTTGAATTGTTGCACTTTCACACTCATGTTTACAGTTCTGTACCTCTTCTAATTTCTAGTTTCATTGTTCTTGATTTAGACAACCAAAGTTGGGAATCATAATTGTAGGGACATTCACATTGTAGGATGATGCTTATCTTTTTTTGAATTCTATGAATTTTGCTGAGGAGATTACATTATTTTACCTTCTAGAAATTGGTCAATCTTTCTCTTCTAGCAAATCTAGAAATATATGTCTGTACCATCAAACTCAGAAATATAGAATTGGAAATATATTTCTGAGTCATCACACACACACCCAAATTGGAATTGGAAATATTTTTCCTATTCCATTTTTCCATTTCCTACATTTCCAGAAATATATTTCCAGAAATATATTTCCAGGCCATCAAACGGCCCCTAAAGGAAAAACTAGACAGAATATGAAAAGATGCTAGAACTGTTACAAAGACGCAACAACGAAAATGGTTGAGCAATAATCCAATTTCAATAATCATACACACGTTCTTGAAAGATCATTCCAAGCATTCTGAATAAAGTTGGAAACGACCTTAAGACCTATAACATTGAAGTGATGTGAACATGGAAAGTAAAACATATTAAACTGAAATCTTTTTATCTTTTTCCCCCAAGAGATTTCATACATTGACAGGTAAGGATGTCCAACATGGGAAGGAGAGACAAAACACGAAAATAAAAGGGCTCCACTGAAATTACTACACCTTAACAAAAAGAAAATTTATAACTCAGGAAATAATGGATATAAAAGCCAAGAATGCTAAAGGAACATAATTTAGTGAGACAGGAGGTATCCAAACTTGTGAAGGAACTGGATGTTAGAGTCACAACAATTTAATTTGCATATTCAAATCTTACATTCTCCAATTCATCAAAATAGTTGAGCTTACTGCGAATAGCTTCAGCGAAGTCTGTTAATCTCTTCTTTTCATCAAGCTGCATTTAGAAAAATAAGCACAATCATAATCCAATAACTTCAACAAATTGCACAAATAACATATGAAAAAGTGATGCCACATTAATAAGCATTAATAAAAAAAAACCAAAGGCCTACAGTGTGATGGTGATGATTCAAAATTAATGTTTGTCTGCAGCAAAAGGCATCTGTGAGTGCAAAGACAAATCACGGTTGGAAATTCAGCTTGGCACTATCTCCAGTCATAAAAACAGTATACCGGAAGTTCAAAAAAATCATCCAACTCAAACAATAAACTTGGCTGTCTCAGCAGTATCCTGAGTTTATGATCATGTGGCAAAAACAGAAACACCCTCTGTCCTCTGCCCAAAGTTTACTTGATTTTCTGCCAAAAGTATTCTCCATTTTTTGCCCCCATTGACTATCCTTGCTGTAGTGCTTGACTGCTTGTTACAGTGCCAGTCAGCAGTTCCATGTTCCATACCATCTCATTTCCAGCGTAGCTGTGGACCCTTAGTCCTTACCTTCTGTTCAACATCAGTTAGCCACCTGTCTTGCAGTCAGCGCTCGGTGCTCCCTCCGACTCTCTCCCTCTCTCCTTTGGAACATTTTTTGCTGGTCTCCATCTCTCTCCTTTGGAAAATTTTTTACTGTGAGTTTGATAGAGAAGTTGGTTCTAGGTTTTCTCATCAATCAGCCTGGGTACTGAGTAGTTGCATATTTTTCTGCTGAGAGAAATTGCCAAATAAATCGTTGAATATGAGGGAGAAATCGATGGTTTTGATGGGAGATTCACTCATGGGAAGGCCATTCACGTTCAGAAAAGAGGGCTTTTATGTTTCTTCTTCTACAAAAGGTATACAATATATCAATTTCAAGTTTTACATATATTTCTGTTGCTTTCTAAAGTTTGCTATAGGTTTCTATTTATTTTATGAAGATATTTGTTTTATTTTCTTAGCATGCTGTTAACATATAATGACTTATGAATGATGAATCATGAATGTTCATTATGCATGTGATGATTTTTTTATGTAGAACACATTTTTCATGATTTTTTCTGATTTTCTTAATTTTTATGAACAAAAAAAAAAATTAGGATACGTGTACGTATGTTACGATATGGCATATAGCTCAGCCCGAAAGATACACATTATGATATGCTTTTACAACATTGCCTTCACCTACTCTTATTAGTTTTTATAGCTTTAATTGTTTCAGCTATCCCCCTTCTTGAAACTCATTCTTTTTTAAGTATAATTCTCACCCCGTACTACCCAAACTAATCATACTTTTAATGCCCTTGAAAATAATAAGAATGCAAAAATGAGAATATCTCCATTTTTGATGCTCTAGTTATTTGAGATTGAACTCAATAAGCAAATGTGATGAATATGATCATACATCAGTAAACATAGTTTGTGTTTATCATTATTGCATATCTTGCAATCATGGAGGATTATGACATTTCAAAAAATGATATGTAACCTGTAAAATACTAAAATGGAAATAGTAATTTTGATGCTTTAGGTTTTAATTCATGCAATGATGTTGAAGTATGCATTTTTCTTATTTTCATAAAATATACAGAGAAACTTAACTTGTCCAAGTCATGAGCCAATGTCTGGCTGATGTGAGGCAAGTTATGAAAAATCAGAGCATGATGCAAATACATTTGACTCCCTAATATTGCATGCATATCTTCTGCTATGTTTTACAGATCCTCTTGCAAAAATTAATCCGACTAACGAAAAGGAGTTCTTTTTCTCATCTATAGATAATTCAGTTCTTCAAGTACTCAAGCATATCCCACTTCCTGTCTCTTAATATATTGTTCACAAGATCAACGTGACTGGCAAAACAGAAGCAAATATTTACATCCGTAAGGCAGAGAATTTGACAAAATAAAGCTCCAACATTGTTACCTGATATAACCTAGAAAAGAAAAAAAAAAAAACCACCCTACAATCAAACCCGAAATCTAAAGCATGTGTACTTGAACTACCACACCATAAAGCTGAACAGAATAATACCAGCTTACTTAGTGATGTGTGCCTACCAATTGTTCACATGCATCATGCAAAGTCTTAGTGTTTGCTGCAACTGCTTGCTGCTGAAGCTGTAGCTCATTGAAGTAATTTAATGTGCTATCAACCTGCATGAGCATAACAAAGGAGCTCACTTACAAGGAAGACATATCCAAGTCATGGCAAATATTTGAGAAATCATATATGCATCTACAGTAGTTCCTTCAACATCACAAATGCAGAACTAACACATGATTCATAGCCATAAGTATACTTGAGATAAGACTTCATCACATGTCTGAATACGTTGCTTCAATGTACTGACATATTGCCGATATTTCTCCTCCCACTGTTTTTAAAAGAACACAGTACTACATGTTAATGAGAAAGAAGACACGTCCACTACAATAGGAAGAAGAAAACAAAGAAGGAAGACTAACCTCTGACTTTGTAGCTGATTCGAGATCCGTAAACCATTTATAGAACTGCAATCATATATATATCACTAATAAAAAAACAGTGGCTAAAAGCTAAAAGAAGATTGAGAACATATTACACTGACGCTATGGAAGCAGGAAGCAAGAATTAATGCCAAGTATAACCTGAAGCACAAGACAGATGGCCCAACAATAAAAAAGCGGTAACATCCCTCAAACTAGCATAAAACAATTCTTCGTTTTTAAAAATGCCCTATTTGTCATGCTCTTTTCGAATAAACCTTAACGTAAGAAGAATCTCCTAGAGGCCTTCTTTCCTCCATAAGGCCTTGGCTATTTTAATAGCTCCTTTAGTTTAGCATAGCGACGGTAGAAGCTCCATTCTCCTTATTGTGCTTGTCATCAAGATGGTTTGCAATTACATGGTCAACAAACTCATACTAATGCTGTAACGCGAGGCGTTTGGGCAGAGCGGGTCGGGTCAGGGTCCAGACCCGGACCCTAGCCCCACGCGAGGGAGCCCGACGCCGTCTCTCCTCCCTCGTTTTCTCTTCTCCTTCGTTTTCCTCTTACCGTCTCCTCCTTACCCACGACCGGAGCTCAGGGAAGAAGACGACGGCGGCGGCGGCGGCGACGACGAGGGCGACGACGGCGGCACTTGAGGTGAACCCTGTCGTCCCCTGCCTCTTCCTCTCTTCTCTCTTCTTCTTCCCGTTTTCTTTTCCCTCCTCCCTCTCCCACTGTCTCTCGTCTCCCCTCTTCACCCAACGCCTCTCTCTGGCCGTCTCCCTCTTTTCTCTCGTGCCCTCTTCTCCACACAATCCCTCTCCTCACTCTCCACCGTCTCTCTCTTCTCTCCCGTCCTCTCCCCTCACTGCCTTCTTTTCCCCTTTTGACCGAACCCTCTCCCCTATCAGTCCCCCTCCGTTTTTCTCTCTTTCTCCCTCTATTCGACCTCCCTCTCTGTCCACGCTTCACGCTCTATCCCCATTTTCTGTTTGTTTTCTATTTTTCTACAATCAAGCACTCTCTCTCACTGATTTTCACCATTCTATCACTGTTGGATCCGATTTCAGCTTGGGGATTTGTCCTCCCCCTCGTAACAGCAATTAGAGAAGGCCTTGGTAGTGGCGGCATTGGAGGATTTTAGCCGTTTGGGGACCACTAGGACGCGTGAGGTGGCTGCCGGGAGGATTACAGCAGTTTAGACCTTCAATCGGGGTGAGCAAGGCGAAATTGAATCCATTTTATGATATATTTTTCTTGGGAACGTGTATAATTATTGTTTGAGCATGCTAGAACTTAGAATTGATTATTTGGAGCACATGTTAGTGATTTCGTTTTTGGGGGAAAGCTTGCAATTATGTTGGAAAGCGAAGATTCATATTTTGGATGATTTTTTAAGCTTGATGGATTAATTTTCGAAGCATTAGGGGAAACATGGTAGGATTTGTGAGGTTGTGGGGAAGATTTAGGACCGTTTTAGTGAGCTTGTAGCACGCGTTTTTGTGGACGGGTGCATCTTGGAGTTAAAGGGGGATAACATACATAAGTTGGATGTATCTTTGGGGTAGACGCCTTGATTTAAGAAAAAGAGAGTTTTGAGAAAGGCGTTAGTGATAGACGGATTGAGGGCTTTGAGTTTTGGCATCTATTGGCACGGCTAGAAGTTGGGAAGTGACCTATTGGAGAACTTGTAGGTCGACACTACCCGTCGATACCCTCTTGAGGCGATGACACGTGCCTCAATGATTTTGTTTTGTTTTTGTTTGAATTGTTGAGGTATGTAGTAGGAATCTTATCTTGTGTTTGTGTCTGCAGGTACACCGGGTACGTCCCGTCGACCTTGAGCTACCGGATTCGAAGCTCGAGGCATTTTGAAGATTCTTGTGAACACGCCACAGGTATGGCGACAGTCCAGGCAAATCCCTGCCTGGGCAAGTGAATGCATGTGTGTTCCTAGGATCATGGGATCCTAGGATTTGTGATGTGAATTGATTGAGTGTTCCGTGAATGAATGTGTGTATGCATGTACATAAATTGATATATGATATGAATTGTTTTGAAAGGCTTATAGTAATTGTTTTGATAATGTTACGCATTTGCATGTGCATGCTAGAATTGATAACTGTATAGGACAGATGAGGCGGGGTATCGAGTCGAGTGTCTCCTCGACCCCAATTGTGCATTAGAAAGCATCCTAGAATGATAACTGCATAGGACAGCTACGAGCCCACCACAGATTGAGACTACTCTCTGTGGTTTGGCTAAGTTTTCAAAGATGTGATTGTTATGATGATGAATGTGAATGTTATGTTTATGGAATACCCATTGCCGCGGGCAATGATGCAAATGTTTGCACAGTAGGTAGTTGTACCCATATTGTTATGACGACTAGCCAAAACTGTTGTGGTTATGTGTAACCCTCGTGTGGAGGCAATTGAAGGTGTGGGTTCACTCGTGAAGTGAACCAACTTTATGAGCTAGCCAGTTAATTGTGTTTGTGCAAGTATAAGAATAAGAATGAAAGAATAAGAGATGAGAGGCCAGTGGGATGTGACTATGTGTATGGGAGTTGTCCCGCTTTCGCCACTGGTCTCGCCTGTTCGGAGCGCAGGCGGTGCAAGGCCCCAGGGTACTGTTGTGTGATGTGCTTGGAGCGTAGGCTCCCGCCTTCCCAACCTGGGTGTCCTAGGGAAGGCTGAGTATCTCTCCTTGGAATTCACACATCCATGGATGAGTGCTCTACCGCTGCAGCGGATAGATGGATCCATACTGTTCTGGGCCACCACGGGGGTTGTCTCTCGGCTGTGGGCCGCCCGCGGTGTGCACGTGCCGGTGTTTGCACCCACAGGAACTGTAAATTCACTGATAGTAATGAAACTGAAATGTATGTGAATGAAATGTATATGATTGTTGTGCATGTGACTGTTGTGCTTATGAATGCAAGTGACATGTTGAGGATGCCTTGCATGTGATTGAAAGTATGTTATTGTAGCCATTGAGTGGCCTCTGCATGTCGTGTCCTGACACGACATAATGATAGATTGTTCTGCTGTGTGATTGTTTAATTGAGCCCTACCTATGAGGGTTTGGACTTTTCCTGGCTTGTTGCCATACTGCGAAGGCTAAGCCTTCAGTTGTTTCTCTTTTCAGGTTTTGGCGGACCCGGGGCGGCAGGCTGAGCAGATGGCTACACTCACGTCCTACTGGGGAGGTTTTGGGTTTGGTTTTCTTTTTGTAGTGCCGGCGCGTCGGGTTTTGGTTTTACTGATGCCTTGTTTTTTATTAGGCATCGATGTTGTGATTTTGAGGCATTTTTGGTCAAATGTACAGTTGAACTGAAAGGCTATATAAAATGGAAAGCTTGCCCCATTGTTTTGAATTGCTTGGCTCATTTCTTTTTGAACTGGTGTGTAGTCACACCTCAATGTTGGAGTTTAAAAAAAAAAAATGGTTGTGTGTCAAGAAGGTCGGGGTGTGACAAATGCTACGCAACTTGAACAAAGAAGTATTAAGAGGAAGAAACATTATCAAGGTTCAAACTTTACAAGTGAAGACATCCCTGTCTCGGTGGGCTGCTTGACCATCAGATATAGGCAGTAGAGCATGTCACGTATATGCCATTGGCCTAAGTTGTTCTGCAGTGTGTGTGCATATATGTGTACATGTATTATTATAATATATATATATATATATATATATATATATATAAAAGTTGTCGGATGACATAATATTTAAAAGTTGTCGCTAAAAGCACCCTGCCGCAGGAGCATAGCAACGGTTCATGGTATAGCTACAGTTTATGGTGTTTTTAGTGACGGCTTAGGGTGCTTTTTAGCTGTAGGATTAAATATTTAGTCACCTGGCAACATCCGGCACTCAGTTGATTTCAATTTCTCTATACATATTCATTCTTGTATGTATTTTTTTTTTTTCTGTTTTTGTCAGGTGAAGCTTAGACCTTGACCTAGCTGTTGGCTAGCTTAGCCATCTTTGTAGTTTGATCATAAATAGCAAATTATTTCCTCATAAATCTATAGCTTGTGCTAGGCATCTACTAATATACTCCAGTTTATGTTATTTCTTTTCTAATTGCCACTCTGCATTTTATGTCTTAACCCTGTGTTCTAAGTGTTGATATACCTCTCTAAGTTACAAGGCATGCCCTCTGGCCTGTATATATCTGTTTTGTGTATACTTTTACATGACATGAGGGCAAGGCCCTTGAAAGAGACTGAACAAACTGTTGGAGCCTGGAGGTTATCCCTGCTCCTTAGGAGGCATGCTCATTCAAAGTTGCTCCTTGTTTGTCAAAAGAGTTCATGCAGGTTTTTTTTTTCTCTCTTTGCACTCGTCATTGGCAAGGAAGAATCTTGTTTCATCCTTGGGAGGCTAAGTGGTCCAAATTACCTTGTTTGAGCCAGAAATATGGAGCAAGGGGTTTCAGGGTTATGTCAAAAGGTACAATTTTATAATCCAAGCAAAAACTGAAAATGGTGAAATGAAGATCATTGAGCATAAAATTAATCCTGCAGTTCAAAGGAGCATCTCAACCATGAAAACATCTCCACGGGATGTAGACCTTAGTAGATTTGTCTTGTAAACTTTTTTGGCATCAGGTGCCTACCAAAGCTTGCTTAAGAGTAATAGAAACACACAACACACACATGACCTCAAAAGGGTTCTCTTAACCCTAATTTATTCCATCAGAAAAACCTGCTTCAAACGACTAAACATAGCCTACTATCGAGGCTGACCTTGGTTTGATTTTCTAGCTTATGACCATGTAGAAACAGTAAAAGCAAATAGAAAGATGAACACACAGATGTAACGTGGAAAACCCCTCAACTAGAGGGAAAAAACTACGGGTGAGGAGGACTGGTGCCCACTAGCTGCCAGACTCTCTCTCTGTCTAATTATCATTCACACACCAAAAATTAAGGTTTACATAGCTTAAGTAGGGCCATAGTAGTAACACACTGGATCGGGTCCAGATAGAGATCTGGATCCAGAACCGGATAGGTGACCCAAATACAACATACGTGAACACTCCCCCTCAAGTTGGGCATACATATCAAACATGCCCAACTTGGATACATTTCTCTTAAATTGAGTCACAGGTAAGGGTTTAGTCAGAACATCAGCAGTTTGGTCTTCAAATTTTATATATGGTAGAATCAACTCTCGAGCATTAATTCTCTCTCGGATGAAGTGACGGTCAATCTCAACATACTTTGTTCGGTCATGTAACACAAAGTTGTTGGCCAGATTGATTGCAGACTTGTTATCACAGTACATCTTCATAGGTCCTTCAATCTCTATCCCAATATCAGTCAGTAATACTATCAACCACAGTAATTCTGACACTCCAGTAGCAACAGCCCTATATTCAACCTCTGCACTTGAGCGGGAACAAACATCTTGTCTCTTGCTTCTCCACACAACAAGATTTCCCCCCAAGTAAACGCAGTACCCTGAAGTAGATATTCTAATATCAACACAGTCTGCCCAGTCTGCATCTGAATACCCTTCAATCTCAATCGGCCCTTGTTTCACATATAAAAGCCCCTTGCCAAGATTCCTCTTCAAGTAACACAAGATTCCGTCGACAGCCTTCAAGTGAATATATGTAGGCGCGTGCATGAACTGACTCATCACATTTACGGCAAAGGTGATATCAGGTCTAGTCAGAGTGAGGTAGATCAATCTTCCAACCAGACGTTGATACATCCTCTTAGCTTCTTCACAAAGAGGTTCTTCATCCTTAATACCGAGTTTGTGTCTAACATCCAGAGGAATAGAAACCCGGTCTACACCCTAGTTTTCCTGTCTCCTTTAGTAAATCCAGAGTATACTTTCTTTGATTTAACACAAGGGTCGTACCTGATCTAGCAATTTCAATACCAAGAAAATATCTTAGTTTGCCAAGGTCCTTGAGATCAAATTCAGCAGCCAGTAAACCCTTTAATCTTGTTATGTCATCTTCATCATCACCTGTAAGGCTGTAACAATCATATCATCAACATAGACTAAGAAAAGAGTAACCTTACCCTCCTTCTTCTTTACAAATAGAGTATGATCTCTGTTTCCTTGATTGTATCCATGTTTTCTCATCACAAGTCTAAGACGTTCAAACCATGCTCGGGGAGATTGTTTGAGTTCATACAAAGCCTTCTTCAGTTTACAGCATTTTCCCGGTTTCTCATATCCTGGGAGCATACACATATACACCTCTTCTTCAAGATCCCCGTTGAGAAAATCATTCTTAACGTCAAGTTGGCACATTTTCCACCCCTTCAACACTGCTAGCGAAATAGTAACTCTAACAGTCTTCATCTTCGCAACAGGAGCAAACGTCTCCAAGTAGTCAATTAAACCCCTTGGCAACCAGGCGAGCTTTGTACCTCTCAACATTCCCATCTGCTTTGTACTTAATGGTGTAGACCCACTTGGATCCGACCTGAGCCGTTTCAGGAATCTCTACCACTTCTCAAGTCTGATTTCTGCTTAAGGCTTCATCTCTTCTTGCATAACATGAGTCCACTTGGGATCAATTTGAGCCTCTGTAACAGTCCTGTGATTCACAACCAACGAAAGAGATGATGCAAAACATTTGTAATCTGTACTCAGTCTAGAATATGACACAAAGTTACCAATAAGGTGTTGAGTACATGACCTGACACCCTTTCTCAGGGCAATGGAAAGCTCCTAATTTTCAGTTTCTGTCTGAACAGTTTCCATTTGAATGTCTTCCTCAACAAGTTTCTTTTGAGCACGACTTGGGTCATCCAGGGAAGAAATTGTTAGCGTATGGAGGTTCGGGTCTATTCAGACCCGATCCACTTGTTTTCTAATCCACACGCCTAAACATACTAGGCGGTGGCACATCTGTAAATGTTATATAATTTGTGTACATTTTGTTATAACCTGATTAGGTTTATTCTTTAATATAGCTTAAGGATCACACGGCTAAAACTGCTGGTGACTCTCTTTCTCCATTTGTCTTCTCTTCTACTTCTTCTTCTCATTCTAGCAGATTTCAGACGGAGAGACGTGCATAAGCAAAGATTCTTACATGGTATCAGAGCCAGGTTCCCTCGTCCTCCGGTGAGTGGTTTCAGTTTGACGTGATTATCCCTAATCTGCCCTAAGTATTCATTTCTGGCGTGGATATCCCTCATTTCTGTTTCTGCCTTGAATCTTGTGTGATTTGCCCTAAATCCATTTGCCCTAATTTCAGTCCGTTTTTGCCCTAATTCTGTTTTCTGCCTCAATTCTGTTTTCTGCCCTAATTCTGTTTTCTGCCCTAATTCCGGTCCGTTTTTTGCCCTAATTCTGTTTTCTGCCTCACGTTGTCTGCCCTAATCATCTTTATTTAGTCATGGATCAGCCGACGCCCTCTCTTCTATCCTCCAGTTTTCTCTCCCAACTTATTTCCCAAAAATTGAATCATAGTAACTATTTGACTTGGAAACGTCAAATTGTTCCATTTATTAAAAGTCATAGACTCTATGGGCATATCGATGGCACTACTCCAGCACCTCCAAAATATATTTACCGTGAAGTGAAGAAGACCGTAGTGGGAGATCAAGCTATTGGGGCTTCGGCTGGAAGTGAAACTAGCATTGAATATGATACTCTTACGGAAAGTAATCCTGAATATGATGTTTGGCTGGCCCACGACCAGTCACTTGTCGCATATATTACTTCTACCTTGTCAGAGGAGGTATTAGGAGGCATTGATGATGATTTGACAGCCTTAGAATTGTGGTCTACCCTTGCCACAACGTATTCTCAAGTATCGGAAGCACGGTTTCTGCAATTAAGAAGACAATTTCAGGATATCAAGCGTGGGACGCGTACAGTTTTGGAATATCTGAATGAAATCAAAAACGTAAGTGATCAACTTGCTGCCATTGGACATCCTGTCAGCGATAAAGACAAAGTGCAACAAGCCTTGAGTGGCCTGGGAACAGAGTTTGATATTTTTTGCACAGCCTTGGAGGTTTTACCTATCCTCCCATCTTTTGAAGATCTGAAAGCCAAGTTATTTCAACACGAAGCTAGTCGTGTCCAGCGACAGAATTTGACTTCTCCCAACAGCCACAATGTATTGATCACAGGAACACATGCATTGCAAGGGAATCGTACTCGACCTTGGACTCCTCAGGCAGGAATGGGAAGAGGGATTCTCCCGACACCACCAGGCATGAATACTACTGTTGCCACATCTAGAAGGGTTCCAACTTGCTTTTATTGTAATAAGAGGGGACATGTGAAATCAGAATGTTGGCACAATCCTCAGAATAAGAATAATCAAGTCAGGCGTGAAAACAAGGCAGCAGCAGGGTCCGTTTCATCCTCATCTAGCTCAAATCCAACATCAAATGTTTCATCGGAGGTGCAACAACTTCTTATGACAGCCTTATCTAAGCTCCACTTGAAGCAAAATGAGCAAGGAGAGTGGTATGTGGACTCTGGAGCAGCAGCCCATGTTACTGGTGACACAGGTACTTTATCTAGTGTTTTCCCTTATTTAGAACAAGGCTCAGTTGTCACGGGAGATGGTTCCCATCACACAATATCGCACATTGGAAATGCACAAATATCTATGGGTTCCTCTTCCATTCCATTAAAGGATGTCCTTGTTGTTCCAAGTGTCAAGAAAAATATTATCTCAGTGTCCAAACTGATTGATGATACTCACTCCTTTGTTGAATTTACACCGTCTTCTGTTTATGTCAAGGATGCTCGAACCAAGAGGACGTTCGCTGAGGGCACTCGCAAAGGCGACATGTATGTTCTTGAAGAAGCTCCAAAGTTGTCAAAATCTCACTCATCAGATCCATCCTTTTCAATTCATAGTGAAATCAATGTCGCAGAATATAATAAGCCATCCATTTGGCATGGTCGGTTAGCTCATTGTAGTCAGTCTTTTGTTCGAAGTCTTGTTGCAGACGGGCTCTTAGATAAGTCCAGTCTGAGTTCAGTCAGTGAGTCCAGCATGTGCTCGAGTTGTCATCTCTGTAAGAGCCATGCCCTTCCTTTTCAATTAATAAATAAAAGAGCTTCAAAGGTTTTTGACACTATACATTCCGATGTTTGGGGGCCTGCTCCAATTCCTTCTTCTTCTGGGAGTAGATATTATATTATTTTTATTGATTCATATTCCCGATATACTTGGATTCACTTCATCAAACACAAATCAGAAGTCTTCCGCCTGTTTACTCAATTTCATGCTTTGGTTCGGAACAAATATTCCAGCAATATTGTGCATTTTCAATGTGATGGTGGTGGTGAATTTATTTCTAATGAATTTACTGAGTATCTACTAGATAATGGGATCACTAGACAAACTTCATGCCCGCATACACCTCAGCAAAACGGAATTGCTGAAAGGAAACATAGGCATATTGTTGAAAGCGCCCTTAGCATGATGCATGACACAGACTTACCTATGACATTGTGGACCGAGGCTTTTCATACAGCTGTTCATGTTATAAATCGACTGCCATTGGCTTTGCTTGATGGAAAATCTCCATTTTTTCTATTACATCAAGAACAGCCGTGTTATGAAGATTTACGTGTTTTTGGATGTGTGTGCTATGTACATGTTGATGTTTCCTTACGAAACAAATTTCAAGATCGTGCTGTTTTGTGCAGATTTATAGGGTATGCAGAAAATTACAAGGGTTATAGGTGTTACAACCCTAAAACTGGGCGTGTACATATTTCACGGCATGTTGTTTTTGATGAAAGCAGGTTACAGGACTCCAAGGCAACTTCTTTAACACTCAAGGACAAAAATGAGGTTTATGATACTTGGTTACATGCTGAAATCTTAAGACAAGGGGCGGAAAAGTTGAATGAACACAAGGAGCAAGCTGTTAATGAACCCGAAACACCTGTCAGTAGCTCCTTGGACAGCGTGCCTCCATTTCCTCAACCCAATGATCCACCTCCATATAATCGATTTTCAGGCCTGGTGTATTCTAGGCGATCAGTTCCTACGGCAGAACCTACCGCAGTTCCACGCCAGTCACAACGCGTGAGACATCCTATTGATAGATGGGTGAGCTATAATACTTTTTCTTTGGATTTTCAGTTGTTTATGACAGAAGTCAACAAAAAGGTGGAACCAAAATCTTATCACCATGCGAGTAAGGAAAAATGTTGGGTTGAAGCTATGAATGAGGAAATGGCAGCCTTACATGAATGTCAAACTTGGCAGATTGTTCCTCGTCCAAATACTAAGAATGTTGTAGGTTCTAAGTGGGTTTACAAGCTGAAATATAAGCCAGATGGTAGCATTGATCGACATAAGGCGCGTCTTGTGGCACGCGGGTTCACTCAACAATATGGGGAAGATTATGATGAAACATTCAGTCCAGTCATCAAGATGGGAACAATACGCGTGATTATTTCTCTTGCAGTCTCATATGGGTGGCCTCTTTATCAGTTAGATGTTAAAAATGCATTTCTTCATGGGATTCTTAAGGAGGAGGTCTACATGGAGCAACCCCCTGGCTATACTACTCATGATCCTCAACAATGGGTTTGTAAATTACAAAAATCTCTATATGGGTTGAAGCAAGCTTCTAGATCATGGTTCGATCGTTTTTCTCATCATATACAACAAGTTGGTTTTCTCCGAAGCTCTCTCGATCACTCTTTGTTTATCTATCATTCCGGAGAAGCTACCACTTGGTTGCTTATATATGTTGATGATATTGTTATCACTGGGAACTCGACATCACATATATCCTATGTTAAAAATATGTTGAAGCAAGAATTCAAGATGAAGGATCTTGACGAATTACGGTATTTTTTGGGTGTTGAACTTGACAGGACAAATGATAGATTGACTTTTACGCAGCACAAGTATACCCTAGATGTTTTGGACAGGGCAGGCATGACTAATTGCAAACCCATAACTACTCCTAGTGTTCTAAACACTAAGTTGACTTCATCTGATGGAACTGCAGCATATTCTGATCCTACATTCTATCGCAGCATTGTTGGTATGTTACAATACCTCACTTTTACTCGCCCAGATATAGTATATGCTGTAAATCAGATTTCTCAGTTCATGCATGCCCCCACAGAAGGACATATGGATGCCGCTAAGCGGATATTGCAGTATCTCAAAGCTTCTCTTGGAGATGGACTAGTCTACACAAAATGCCCCAATCTTTCTCTTGGACATAGCATATATACATATACTGATGCAGACTGGGCAGGCGATCCCGATGATCGACGATCAGTTTCAGGCTTCTGTCTTTTTCTTGATTCTAATCTCATCTGTTGGAGCAGTAAAAAGCAGCGTGCTGTTGCACGATCCAGCACTGAGGCAGAGTATAGAGCAATGGCTGCAGGGACCGCTGAAGCATCATGGTTACGACATTTGCTTGGAGAGCTTAATCTTCCTATTGCCCAATCATCATTACTATGTGACAATCAAAGTGCAATAAAAATTACCTTCAATCCCATTTTGCATAATCGTACCAAACACATAGAGATTGATCAACACTTCATCCGTCAGAAGGTTGAAGAAGCCGAGATCGTGCCTACTTATATATCCACCAGTGAACAGATAGCTGATATCTTTACTAAAGGACTCACAGGGCAGCATTTTTGGGACTTGAAGAACAAGTTATGCATGGTCAAATCTCATGCACAACTTGAGGGGGGCTGTTAGCGTATGGAGGTCCGGGTCTATTCAGACCCGATCCACTTGTTTTCTAATCCACACGCCTAAACATACTAGGCGGTGGCACATCTGTAAATGTTATATAATTTGTGTACATTTTGTTATAACCTGATTAGGTTTATTCTTTAATATAGCTTAAGGATCACACGGCTAAAACTGCTGGTGACTCTCTTTCTCCATTTGTCTTCTCTTCTACTTCTTCTTCTCATTCTAGCAGATTTCAGACGGAGAGACGTGCATAAGCAAAGATTCTTACAGAAATAGGTTTGGGATTAGGAGTAGAATTTTCACCATCAGTCACCCTATCTGTACGGACTCTTCGCCTAGAGTACACCTGCCCAAACAAACGGTTACATTCCTCTTTCGTCCCAGTGAAACACTCTTCATTCCTCTCATGTTCAAGCACCTCAACAGCCGGTGGACTATCTTCTCGATTGTAATCTAAAAAATCTGTAAATTGAATTTCCTGACTCGGAGAATACTCTTCCCTTGACATAGACTTTTCCCCCTGAAGAGGATTCTTACAAAAGTAAGAGACATGTTCCAAGAAGGTGACATCCTTGGTAACATAAACTCGACCGGTGGTAGGATCAAGACACTTATACCCCTTTTGAGTAGGAAAATATCCAACAAAAACACCTTTAATTGACCTTGGATCAAATTTTTTAACATGAAGACTGTGATAATGAATAAAGCAAACACACCCAAAGACACGAGGTGGAAGGAGAAAGGGTGGACGACTCCCTGGAAGCATAGAGTGGGGAGTCTGCCCATTTAGCACACGACTAGGCATACGATTGATCAGATATGCACTAGTGAGAACTGCATCATCCCAATATTGTTTTGGAAGATTCCTTTGAAACAAGAGGGCCCTGGTGATATTGAGTAACTGACGGTTTTTCCTCTCAGCTACTCCATTTTGCGGAGGACTATAACTGCAGGACGTCTCATGAACAATCCTCTTTTTCGAAAGAAATCTTCAACAGCTTGACATACATACTCACGAGCATTATCAGACCGAAAGGTCTTAACAGAACTACCATACTGGGTCTCCACATGAAGAATGAAGGTCTCTATGACATGAGGCACTTCACTACGGTCTTTCAACAGATAAGCAAAGGTACTCCTTGAGTAATCATCTATAAAGGTTATAAAATACTGAAAGCCACAACGAGTGTTAATGCCCGAAGGCCCCCACACATCAGAATGAATCAAAGAAAAAACTTCATTAGCATGAGTGTTCGAAACAGGGTATGAAGCTCTAACATGTTTAGCAAACTGACAAACATTACACGATAACATAGATATGTCCAGACCAGAACATAAATCAGGAAATAACTGTTTCAAAATCCCTAACGGTAGAAGAAAACACGCTAGGCGACAGTGGATGGCGACATGGGTGGCGCTAGACGGGATGAGAACAGTGGCAGAGCTGGCGGCGCTCAGGCGACGGCAGAAGCTTGACGATGACTGAGGACACGCGGACGATGGGCAATACAGGGCGGCGGCGGCGGCAGCAGTGGGATCTAGTTGACGGTAAATGTTGGGCGACGCTGGATATCGGAACAACGTCGGACGATGAAGGACCAGCTCCGGATGATGAAGGGCGTCCAGCGATGGAAAGGTCAGGGCCGGAACTTCACGGCCAGCAAAAAAATTCACAAACTAGTCACAGGCTCTGATACCATGTAGAAACGATAAAAGCAAATAGAAAGATGAACACACAGATGTAACGTGGAAAACCCTTTAACTAGAGGGAAAAAACCACGGGTGAGGACTGGTGCCCACTAGCCGCCAGACACTCTCTCTCTTTAATTATCATTCACACACCAAAAATTAGGGTTTACACAGCTTAAGTAGGGCCATAGTAGTAACACACTGGATCGGGTCCAGATATAGATCTGGATCCAGACGTAGATAGGTGACCCAAATACAACATATGTCAACAGACCCAAAATCTTATTACATGTAATTCCAGATCTTTTCATATTTACATTTGACTTCTATTTCATCCCAGATCTATAATTACCAGTGTTGTACGTATCCTACGATACGTGCCCGTATCGTACAATACGTACCGTACCGTTTTGAAAATATGGTACGATACACCCCCCGTATCGTAAATAAGGGGTGTATCGTTCATGTATCGCACGTATCGTACGATACGGGGCGATACACCCCGTATCGTACGATACGGGCTGATTTCGCAAAAGGGGGTCCGAGACCTACTTATTCGACTTCTTTTTTAAAAAAAACCTCTGTTCTTCATTTCTCACGCTCAGATACTGCCGTCAAGGAGGGCGATCGTCCATTTCCACCATCCAAAAATTGATTTTCACCGTGAAATCGAAGATTAAGGGGTCGATTTGTGCGTGGGTGGTTGATTTTCGTTGGGAGGAAATGGGTTTTCTTCATTTCTTCTTCGTAAGGTATGTAATCTCATGTTTTTACCATATATTCATAATTTTTTACCGTACAATCATAGATTGAAAGATTTTGAATGTTTTTCATTAAGTTTACCATAGGATTTCGTTTTTTTCTTTGAAGATATGGATCCTACATGGAAATGGTGCGAAAGGGTGAATGAGAATAACCTCTTGAAACTCAAAAGTATCTTCTGTGGGAATACATTTTCATGAGAGATTAGTAGAATGAAACACCATTTGGCAGGGACCTCTAAAGATGTGTCTCCTTGTGTTGGAGGACCAAACAAACCTTTGCCTCCATTTGTGCATCAGCAATGTTTAGATATGCTTCATGCTTTACGTCAAAAGAGGATACAAAAGGAAATTGAACAGGCAGATGTAGGCTATAATGAGCCTTTGGAAGATGAAGAAGAAGAGCAAGAAGCTTATGAATGTGATGATGAAGATGATAGCAGTTTAAGAACAGATTTGGTGACCTCAAGAGGTAGAGATCGTAGAGGAAAAGGGATCATGTATCAAGGAGGTCGATCTGGCATAACGCGAAGGAAGAGAAGAGGCACAACAAATATTAGGGCCAGGCGTGGTATGCGAGCACCTAGTGGTAGAGTTCCTACTGGTAGGTCTAATGTTGGTTCTATTAAGAGCTTTTTCCCTTTATATACTAGCCCAGGTGGTCAGCTGTAGATTCATGCTGCTATGACATCTAAAGATATGCTATATAAAGCACAAAAGACAGTAGCGAAATAGTTTTATGATGCATGTATTCCATTTAATGCAGCTAATTCTTTTCATTTCAAGCCATGACAGATGCAATTGCTTCTATAGGGCCCGGATTCAAAATGTCATCATATCATCAGTTGAAGGGTAAAATTCTTCAAGATACGGTGAAAGAAGTGTCTGAACAATGCGATGATGCGATCAATTGAAATTATCTTGGAAGGGAATAGGTTGCTCCATTATGTCAATGGATGGACTGATACAAGGTCAAGAACAGTTGTAAATTTTCTTGTTTATTGCCTTAAAGGTACAATGTTCTTGAAATCTCTTGACTTGTCTGATGTTCCCAAGACTGCGGAGATTTTGTTCAATGTTTTTGATAATGTCGTACAAGAAGTTGGACTTGCAAACATTGTACAGTTTATTACAGATAATGCTGCAAATTATAGAGATGCAGGAGATTTGTTATTTCAAAAGTATGGAACATTTTTTTGGAGTCCATGTGCCACTCATTGTGTTAATCTTATGCTTCAAGATCTTAATGAGATGCATGATAGGAAATCAGCCATTGACCAATGTCAAGAGGTAACAAAATTTATCTATAATCATGTATATGTATTGAGTTTGATGAGAAAATTTACAAAAGGAGTTGAATTGATACGACCTGCACAAATTAGATTTGTCACAAATGTATTGACTGTGCAGAGTGTGGTGAAACAAAAAACTCCTTTGAGGTAGATGTTCGCTAGTGAAGAATGGGCTGCATATCCACATGCTCATAAAAGAAATGTTTCTTTAGTTGTGGATATTATATTTAATAACGAATTTTGAGAATCATGTGTGAAGCTATTAAAGGTATGTGTTCTATTAGTGAAAGTCCTCAGGTTAGCTGACAGCGAGGATAGGCCTTCCATAGGGTACTTATATGAGGTCATGGATAAAGCAAAAGAGGCAATTCGAGACAACTTAAAAGGAAAGAAAAAGTTATATATGCCCATATGGAAGATGATAGATAAAAGGTGGACTGGACAACTTCATCAACCTCTTCATGCAGCAGCTTACTATCTAAATCCTGCAATTAGATTTTCTCCTACATTTAAGAAGGACAGAGAAGTCTTGCGTGGTTTGTTGGATTGCATTAACAAGTTAGTGGCAAATTCAAGAGAACAAGATGCTGTCAGCAATGAGTTGGATCTATATGATACTTGTTATCGGGGCATGGGACAACCTGTCGCCATTCGAGCCAGGACAACCATGCGTCCAGGTAAATACATAGAAATTTTTAATTTACCTTGCATTTGTTACATTTGATTCCTTTAGAGCTTTCACATTGATTTGTTATAATGTTATAATTTTGTTTAGATTTGTGGTGGAATAGGTATGGGTTTGATTGTCCAAACCTAGCACGTTTTGCAATCAAAGTCCTCAACCAGACATGCAGTGCTAGTGGATGCAAAAGGAACTGGAGTGTGTTCCAACATATCCATAGCAAAAAAAGGAATAGGCTCAAACATAAAAGGTTGAATGACCTTATCTTTGTTCGATATAATATGAGGTTGAAACAAAGGTAATATAGTTTAATGTTTACATTTTTTGTACAATATATTTATATGAAATTATATATTAACAAGTTTTCTCTTATGTAATGTAGAGAATTACAAAAACAGTAACAAGAAAGCACACATCTCAGTTCGATCCTATCAGCTTGGAAAACTTTGACGATCTGGAGCCATGGATTGAGGAAGAACCAGCTACAATATTTGATGATGAAGATCTTGAATGCTTCAACCTTGAAGCTAAAGCAACAGAAGGCTTTGTTGATGAAGGAGAGTCTGCTAGTGCTACTGCTGGTGGTGAATATGTTGGTGAGGATCTTCCAATTCTTGACGATGAAGATGAAGAAGAAGATGAAGATGAAGATGATGAATATTATGAATGATGAATCATTATATGTATCGAACGACTTAAGAGTTATGAATCTATGGTTGTTGAACACTTGAATGTTTTATCACTTTATGGCTTATGCTTTGTTGATTGAAATTGAATGATATTGTTATGAATTTTGATGTCTATGAAGTATGAATGATGAACCGTGAACGCGTAAGTTTATAGCACTTAGCAATAATAAGTCTATCATTATCTAAAAGATAAAACATGTTTTCTATGAAGAATTTATTATTTTTAATTTTTTTTATGAATTTTCCAATTTTTTTAAATTTTTTCTGATTTATTTTTTTTTTTAAAAAAAATTACGATACGTTACGATACAGTGTATCTTAAAGCCCGACCGATACAGCTTACGATACGCGTTTTACAACATTGATAATTACTCCCCCCCCCCCCCTCCTCTTATTAACATACACCTTGTCTTCAAGGCGTGAAGGTGGGGAATCGCTGCTGTAAATCCTGGGAATTATCCCAAGTTGGGTCTGATCCAGAGGATCAACACCTTGCCATTCAACTAACCATTGTATGATTTTCCTGATTGATGAACCTTCCTCCTTCTCAGCACCCTAAAGCGTGTTAAACTGTCTTATGGAGTGTTAAATGGCAAGGTTTTTCTCAGGCATAATACGGCGAGCTTGAAAAAAATAGGAAAAATACGGTAATTTTTTAAAAATTTAAAAAAAATGGAGAAAAAATAAAATAAGTGAGAAACTAATAATACAAACATCAAAAGATAAGTAGATTTGCAACAAATAAAAAATATAAAATGAAAAAAAGTGAAAAAAAACGCGTTAAAAACATGTTTTTTTTCGTTTTTAACGTTTTTTTTAAATGAGTTTTTTTAAGTTTTAAACAGCAATTTAATTTATCACTTTTTTAAAAAAACGTATTTTTTGTGACGATGATATATATATATATATATATATATATATATATATATATATATATATATATATATATATAATGGCATTTTCTGTGTCCACTTAGATAATGAAGACCTGGTTCTAGGTTATGTTTCAGGCAGATAGGACGTAGTTTTATATGAATACTACCAGGAGAGAGTACAAAATAGAAGAAGCTGATATATGATTCAACTAGGGGATGCATAGATTATAGAATTTGCAATAAAAAATCAAGCAATCTCTATATACATAACCTCAAGAACATAGAAGAAATGCTATAAAACCTGCAGTCATTCAACTGCATGAAGTAGAGCATGATTACAAAAAAATTGTCATTAGGGATTTCCTTGGCTAGTTGGGAAAGAAAAGGATGTGATGGTCTTGGTTTGTAGCAGGGGGCATGCACCACATAAACATAATATATCACCTCATATCCGTAGATTTGGGTTAGTGGCATTCAATACCACCTGAAGGGTATAATTCACATATATAATTAGATAAAGAAATATCACAAACACACCTCATGGCTGTTGACCAGCACTGCATCTGTTGGCCAAGAAGCTGCCGACATGTTACTATTCTGAAAATCTGGGACAACATTCTCCTGCTCCACATGCTCTTGGGACTGCAAGAATGCAAGCCATAAATAAATAAATGCATAAATCAACAGCTTCAACTACATAGCAACCCGCGTTAACTCTTAAAGTAAGATTAACAACATTGCAAGAGGTGGCAAGTTCCGGAAGGCATGAACTATAGCTGTTCAATGAACCGCCAGAGATGTATCGAAACAAGGGTAAGACTAAAAAAGAGGAGGCTGGAAAAGGTATGATAAAATCCTTCACCAATGTATAAAACCATTTTACAAACAAAATCAACAAGTTTAAATTTTACATATACAGAAAACAGACATCTCCACGCACCAATTTTAATGGGAAAGGTCGCTCTGCAACAGCATGAGATAATGAAATTACAGCTGCATGTGCTTCTTCTGTCAAGGGAGCATTCTAAATATTGCAAAAAAAAAAGAAAAAAGAAAAAGAAAACATTGGTTGCAATTAGCCAATCTCAACTGAGGAAAGATACACATCTAGATGCCAAAAATAAATGAAAGACCAGCACAAAAAGGAAAATAAAATGTTAAGGTCTAATTCACGGACACATGAGAGGACCTGCAGTTATGCATTACCAGATTATTAGCAAAAGAAGTATATAGCAAGTGCCATGAATGATAATCCTCAAAAAATGTTTTCAAAGGAAAATACCATGAAAACTATTTGTCGATTTCCTTCCCCTACAACACACAATGGCTTGTACCCATAGTCTAACAGAACCCAATAAAATATTCCATCACAGAGAAACCAGTTCATTACTCTTTCAGCATGTCCTGAGTTAAAAGGAGAACCCCTTATTCCAATGAATCAAATCATGTTAGACCCTATTCATAACAAAAAAATCACTTAATTTACAGATTTGTTCAACAGAAAAGTTTTCAAGAAAAACAGCATGAGAACGTATAACTTCCATGTGAGCTCAGAAATTCTAAATCACAAAACATTCTCCTCAAAAATTTGAGCAAGGCTAGATGGCTGTCTCATTGCAAGTAGGTGACTAGAAATAGAGAATTACATTAGAACATTAATGATACTCAACATGATATACCTCCATATATAGTTGATAGCCCAAAACAGCAGGTGGAAGAGGTGGGACAAGCAATGCAAGTATTGAAATGCCCAAACTGGTATAATGCAACATCGCATAGCATAAACGTTTATGCTGTCATCTAAGTCACATGGGTGCACCAACTATGGTGGCGCACCCGCACTGATGTGGGTGTGAGTGCGGGCCAACATGGCACCCGACTTGGTCAAACACAATCGGGTGCTGCTGACCGCACCCGTTCTTCTTTTCTCTTGTTTTTTTTTCATTTTTTTCCTTCTATTTTTCCCTCTTCTCTCTCTTCCCCTTTATTTTATTTAATAAAACTTTGAATTTGGTATGAGATTAAGGTAACCTTGATAAAAAAAAGTATAAAATATAGACAAACAAAATTACTTATATAACAAATAACACATATATGTATATATATATATATATATATATATATATATATATATATATATATATATATATATATATATATATATATATATATATATATATATATATATATGTCTGCACCCAATTTTTTTTTGGAACTTGCTGCATCCCGCACCGGCACCAGCACCCACACCCCTCTCCCATGTGACATAGGCTGTCATATGGTTTCAGTATGATGGTACCATACCATAGAAGTTGGTTCCATACTTCCTTTTGCACTGTCTGAATATGATACCCGGTTAGGTAATTTCTGATATTTTTCTTGTTCATCATTCTCTTTATAAAATATGTCACTAATACGGTGCAGTAAAGTTTCTCGAGGAAGAGGAAGTTTTGTAAAAGGAACTAAATGAAGAATCCAGCTTCTTCTATGAATTTCTAAACATACAATAGATATAAGAGGGGGAGAGAGAGAAAGAGAGAAAGAGAACCTGCTCCCAAGAAGAGGCAAAGTTGTACCCTTTGGAGACTGCAGCTGACTTTGGTCTAAATGCCAAGTTGTATCCCTTCCAAAACAAATTTTCATACACGAATACAAATATCAAAAGGTGAACGCAGACCTAAAAGAATGAAGGTTATCTAAAATAATTAACCGAAACATATACTGAGAAAATTACAGAAACAGTATCGATCATAATCAAACATCTGTCTTTCATTCAAAAAAGAAGCTAACTCAAGTGCCCATCAGGAGGAGATGAAAATCCCATTCAAACCCTCAAACATAAGGTACTAATTCACGACGTCAAAATCAAGCCAGCAGTTGGAGTGCCATGCACCACGAGTGTTCAATGTTAAATTCCAATAGGAAGGGTAACTGCGGCCATGTTTCTTCTTCAGACCGACAAAAGGTAGATGTATTGTCCATCAAGTCATTAGTTTTCCAAATAGACAAACAACAATCATTAAAGAACCCAAGTTTGCAATTCAAGGAAAAAGTGGAGAAGACATCCCACTATCTGACATTATATAGAACATCATTCATGAATGGAAGTAGAGAAGACATTCCATAGTCTGCCGGCCTGTAAACTCATATGTATACTGGAACTTTTCTTCTAAAAATCTTACCTGCCTTTGAAAAACCAGATAACTTTTCTTTATCCTAAAGTCAATATTGTAATAGCAGACTAAAAGAAAATGGTGGACTAAATGTGGACATAGTGAATTTGTTATGTGGATAAAGGTGAAATCCACATAACATAGAAGTAAGGTTCACAAACTCATCTTGTTCAAACCAGTCGAAAAGAAACAAACAAGAGTAAAGAGAAAAGAGCACTTCTGCACAACAAAATAAAGCAATAGTATGACTGCATAGCTGCTTTCTTTATAACAAAATTCAGGTCCAGGAATAGATGCAATGATGCACGGAAAAGTTACATTTAAGGCATCAAAATGAACAGGTCGTATCAAGATCCTTAAGCAGCAAAAGCGAAGTCACCAAACTTTTAGTGATGCCAATAACTGACAATCCTGACATAAGAATGGCAAAAACCTGAAACTAGCAATAACATCACCAGTTCCCAGATAAGAGTGGAGAACCCAGAAAGCAAGAAGCATATAGAAAGGAACTTACTTCAGAAGGGTGACTGGCCATATTGAATATCGGCTACGATTGTATCAGGAAATTGACTCCTTAAAAACAAGCTCTCTGCAGCAATCACGAATTCTCTGCACCTTGGTGGGGAAACC
Organism: Nymphaea colorata; assembly: GCF_008831285.2. Lineage (NCBI taxonomy): Eukaryota > Viridiplantae > Streptophyta > Magnoliopsida > Nymphaeales > Nymphaeaceae > Nymphaea > Nymphaea colorata. The sequence continues at coordinate 11,527,514 of NC_045143.1, forward strand.
CTCTCCACAGCATATCCTCTGAAACGAACCACCCAGACAATCAAATCCCACAATCCAACAACCAAAATTGTTTAAAGAAAAAAATTAAACTTTCCTTGTTCCTAATTCTACTTGGGATGAAGTACCTTCACTTATTCCAGAAAGTAGACATATATGACAGAAAGAAAAGATTACAAATTACTGGAAATCTTTCAGTGCTCAAGATTTGAGGGTTAAAAAAAAATAGGCGGTCAACAATTGATAGAAATTCTCAAATAGGCCGCTACAGTGACGACTTTAGTTTAGCTATAGTTAAAATAGAATTAAGATATAAATTTGACAAATATATCCTTCTCCTCAAATAAAGAGAAGGCCATATCAACTTCCCAACATCAGACACTGCTGGAGGCAGCGGCAGCATCAGTGAAGAACGACACTGGATGGGGATAAAACATTACATTCAGAAATCCAGGATTCATGACAGACCTCATCCAGCAACTTGTATGGTTCGAAACTCATCTAGGGGAATCTCCTTAATCTTAGAACAAGTAAGTGGTGAGAGGTTAACATAAAGCTGAGCCAACATTCTCACAGGGGCGAAGATGTAGAGGATCTATGAGTTTAAAGGAACGACCATAATCTTTTCCCATTCAGTCTAGATGAGACTCTTTTTATGGACGATGAAGAAATAATCTTTAAAGCAATGCCTCCACAGCACTCTAAAAACATTTCCTTCACAGCCTGCGCACCCCAAAACCCCAATTACAACCCCCATCAAGTATAAAGAAGAAAAGTCATAGACCAACAAGGGATGACCAAATCCTTAAACAATTTAGCACTCAAGTATGAATCCTAAAGCATCGCATCATTGAGTTTCAGCAGATCCTTAAGCACGGAAGGAAAACAGATCGGAGAAGAAATGGCAACACGGGGGCAGCTTCCTCCTCAGAAAGCGAAAACCAAAATGTAAGATCCTTAACCATGGAGAGAAACCAGAGCAGAGAAGAAACAGTCTACCAACAAATGCTAACTCGAAACAAGTACTGGTTTCTCCTTGCAAAAGCGAAAACTAAGATAGGAGAAATGAGGTGGGAACAGACAATTTATTATACCTATAATTCAAGAGGCATGTAAAGGGATGGTGGCTCTGATCGGCCGAGCAAGCTCTTTTTTTTCTTTTCTGCTTGATTGATCCGCTTCTATTTTTTTTTTCGTTCCCTGTTCGATGCTTTCCTATTCGGAGAATGAATTAAGAACCAAATGGCGCTTGAGATCCTTTCGATGACCTACGGTTGACGAGAGGCCTTCACTGAGGAGGAAGAGAACGACAGGTTGGATATCCATCGCTGCCGTGATGACACATTTGAGTGTTCATTCCATCCACCACATCCTGATGCCTGGCCGAGCTCCGTTTGCCACCGTTGGACGGCCACAGGTTAGAGGACGCCGGAAAACCCACGGGTAAACATGTCGATCTTCTCAAAATTGGCTGTATACCAAGCTCATAAAAAAAAAGCGTTAAAATGTGAAAGAAAAAAGTCAGACGCACAAAGGGCAAAAAAAAGTCACTTGTTTTAAGAAATGCCAAAACTGAAAAAGAAACGTGGTGGAGATGTGTTTTTCGCATTTTTTCCTTTTTCGAATTTTAACCTTTTTTTTGTTTTTTTAATACCATACTACTTGTTTTTATTTTTATTTTTTCTTGTTTGTTTGCTTATTTTCTGATGTGGTGTTATTTAACTGGAAGGATGGAACCTCGTATCGACAGGTCAGGGCTCAGAAGTGCTCCCTTCTTTAGGAAAGAGCGATCGTCTTGTGGATAACAGCAAAAACACATTGTGAATGTTTTATGAATCCATTAAAAAAATTAAGAAAGGTTCACTAAACAATAGTTTTAATGTCCAATAAACCTTCTATAATTTTTGTAGTAGATTCATGAGATACAAAGCATCTCTATTGCCAAACGCCCTCTTAAATGATCAAAATTTTCATTTAAACACATTGGAATCATGATAGGACCTGGCTTTGCTTTGAGTAAACTTTGTCCATCTGCCTGTCTAAGACTCCAAAATATTGCTCGAAATAGTAGGAATAACCTGCTTTTAACCTACACTTAGATATGTTTTATTTTGAACTTGTGATTTCTTAGAACAGTTGAGGAGGATCAAACATGCTTGCTTAGAATCAAACGAATTATAACCCTCATCAATTTAGATGTTGCTTCAAAACTATGTTTGTCACTTCACTATTCTAACCTCCATCATCTCAGGCAACATTGCATTAGAACCCTTAGTTTTTGCATGCTTATTTTTCCAAAATCCCTTCACCTGTACATGTATCTTCCACAGCGGAATGATTCCAAGGCAGGGCAAGCATCCTTGTTAGTACTTTCGGGGTCGGCAACCCGGTGTGTAATCAACCCAAACCAAAGAATTCCAAGGAGATATATGTCATAACTTTGATCAGATTAACAAAATTTGAAAAGCCCAGCTTTCCCATAGGAATCCTAAAAACCGCTTTCAAAGCAAAGCATATTAGATCCCTTACGTACTTAGCAAACCTTGTTTGTGCATCTTTGTGTGACTTCATACTTTTATAGACTTTCCCGATTAGATCTTCATCTTCTATAAACATCCATTTCAGTACAACCAATCTGGTCATCACTCTATTCGTCTACAATCTGATAACTCCGTTGATCCCAAGGTTTCATCTCTATACCCATTTTAGTAGCCCAGGACTAATCCATGATCCTCAGTCATTACATTATTTCTAGCTTCTTTGTCCATTAAAAACTTGCAACAGTGAACCCTTATTGAAGTCTCATTCTTCATAAACTCGGCTCTTAGCAAAAGAAGAACAAACCATGTGTAGCCTAATGCTTTATCACAGAACTTGTAGTGGATTATTGTTGAAATCAAGAGGTCTTTTATTATGGTTAGGGTTACCATCATTTTCCTCATTAATGGCACATTTGAATACCATGAGGTAACTGGTTCAAGATCGAAAAATGAATAAAGGAAAAGCCACTCAAGCCATAAACAACATCCAAGGATTCAAGCCAGCTAACTACCCTAAACTCCTAAGATAGGATATTTCATGAATCAAATTGAGCAAAATTTTATCCCTGCAACTTACGTCAACCTCAGAATGATAATGCAAGAATCTATATCAGAGCTTGACGACATTTCTCTAAAGAAGCAACGGGAGGGAGTAGCCAACATCATCAATTGTGATGCACTGACAACAAAGGTTCCAGTAAGGGTCATACTTCAAGTAAACATCAAGCAAAGACCAAGCTCAAACATGCACTGACTCAAATCCGAGCTTCAAGAGCTTCAAAACTATCATTAAGGCTGAGGGTCAATCACAAATCAAGCACCCAAATTGGACCCGAGATTGGTGATTCACCCAGTTGACTCACACCAAAGAGCGAATCTTGTATCATTTGGTTACAAACCATATGATAAAACTTCGCAAGGTTCGATATATTCTTGTCATAATGGGGATGAGTTTCCATGATTTATGCAAATATCATCGAGCTGTATGACTCTCCGCTGAAGATTACCATGTGCTCAAACATGTGATTCAGGATCTTCTTGATTGAGGCTTAAACATAGAGTAACTAGGGAATCACTGTCAATGGTTAGTCACAGGAAATGACCATTTTGTCCTTGTCATTCTTATCGTTCAGTTGTAAAGGATCACTTAGATCAAGTATATTTCTTTTTTCAATTGAAAAAGATCATTTTGTATACGAACCTTGTCTTCATATGAACTCTAAAGCGTGAAATGGAATCTTTTTTTTATATGATGACCAGATCTTGGAATAATTCATCCAAAATCACTATGTTTTTTTTTTAATCATCCATCACTCTGTGGATGGCTCTCCAGAGTCACTCATGCTCTATAACTCGTGTGGAACCCATTCCCAACACCATCACATCACACTGATCAAATCTCCATTAGAGCTGATAGTCCAAACTTGTTTGATTTTTCTCAGGTTTTGACCTAAGGTTGAGATTGATCCAACCTAGCATAACCCAACAGCAGTTGCTAATTGAGAAGGTGAACCACTGAGCCAGACTTAATACTAGTCTCCAAGTGCACACACTGAAGAAACCCATTCAGTGGATCCCTTGAACATCTGAAGACGGGCATTACCAAGAAACCGGGCTAGTGAACGAAACTTAGGGTCCCAAAGCTAGAACAGCCTACATGATGGTGGATATAGTAAAGGAGAAACTGGAAGAGATGGACCACATGATGAAAGCAACACAAAACAAAAGGGTCTATTCTCATGAAGATTTCTATTTTGGGCTTGAAGGAGAAGAAAAAATTGATCTCCCAAAGGATCTATGCAAATAGAATGGAAAAAGAAAACCTTCACATACATCTGTGCAACTTTTTCAATGATTGTTACAAGTACAAGAACAAGAAGTAGGCACTTTTTCATTGGTTTACATTGTCATTTGAAGGAGATTTTGCAACATGGTACACTCAAAATGTGAACCGGTAGAAATAAAGGACTTTGACACACTGATCAACATGTTCGTGAAAAATTTGATGTCAAGGGTGTTCCCCCTACTTGGAGCTACTATGGTTGATGGGTCCTTAAAAAACCCGGTTATGGTTTTCATTAAGATGATTTGGTTTGAATCTACAAACATGGTCTTCACTCATTTCTTCTGTGCATATTGTACTCTTTTAATAATCCAAAGTTAGTATAGATCTCCTATAGCATCGTTTAATGCCCTTATTCTTGAAAGCATTTGATTATCACAAGTCCAACTCTTTTAAGCAAGCCTTCAATGTCCCAGCTTGTTAGTCAAGTCACAAGCTTCATCTATAACTTTCAAGTGTACCATCATGCTCCAAAGGAACCTGTTTAAAAGAAATGAGTTTTATTAGAATCTGACTTTTAATGAAAATTCATGTTTTCTATAAAAATTCAGTTCTTCAAACCTCTATTACAATTCAACTTTTTATCAGAATTCTATTCAAATATTTATGAAAATCCAAAAACTAGATATGAAAATCTTATTTTATGATCTCCATCGGATCATTCCTTGTTTATTAAAAGGAGTTCAAAAGGTACAGTGATAATGGTAGTGTACGTTGATAATATCATATTGATTGACAGTTGTGAGGAAGAAGTTATTCAAACTAAGAAGTATATGCACAAGTACTTTGTTGCCCAAGATTTTGGTCCTCTTAAGTACTCCTTAAGGATAGAAGGTGCAAGGAGTAGTGATGGTATTATTATTTTCTAGTGGAAATATGTTCTTGATCTCCTTCTAAGAGGCAAACATGTATTGAGCTAAACGTACAAATATTCCTACGAATCCTTGACTTCATTTATATGATGGAAACTCTGAAGAAGTTGATAGCAAGTCATATAACTCATTGATTAACTCCTTTATGTTACTGTGCCTCACCTTGATCTCTCTCTAGCCATGGGAAAATTAAGCTTGTTTATGAAAAACCTAAAAATGTCCATTGAGATGCAGCTTTGGTGGTACTCAAGAGTCTTAAATTTGCACAAGAGAAAGGGCTATTGTTTCAAAAAGTGGCTCACTTGATTTCATGGTGTATATGGATGCCCACTATGCTGGATTTGTTGAAGATAGGAAATTCACAATTGGATTTTGCATCTTTCCTGGAATGAATATAAGCACTTAGATAAGTAAGAAGCAGTTGGTTGTGGCGAGATCAAGGGTGGAGTTTGACTATAAGACCTATGGCTCAAACTAGAGTAGATATGATTTAGATAAAGATGGAATGAATATAAGCACTTAGATAAGTAAGAAGCAGTTGGTTGTGGCGAGATCAAAGGTAGAGTTTGACTATAAGACCTATGGCTCAAACTAGAGTAGATATGATTTAGATAAAAACAATGCTTGTTAATTTGGGAATCCAAGTCTCTCTTCCAATGAAGATGCTATTTGACAACAAGCAATTAACAATATTGCCAATAATCTGGCCTCTCATGAAAAAGCTAAACATATAGAGATGGTTTGTCACCACCTTAGAGATATGGTGTAGGCTGGAAGCATCTTCACTACTCATCTCCTGTCAGAACATCAGGTTGCTGATGTGTTTGTTAAGCCTCTACCTAGTTCTCTAAGTGTTGTAACAAGTTGAACATACTAAATATATATGCTCCAGCTTGAGGAGGAGTGTTAAGAGAAAATAAAATATAGAGAGTAATTTGGAAATATTTCTAAAGTAGGTAGGAGTTTTGTATTATTTTATTCTTTTGTTGGGCTTTTATGTAACTTCACCATCCCACCCTAATCTCTATCTAAAGAGGACTAGGGTTAATTAATGAAGTATTTTTTCCATCTTTTTTTAATATCAACATGGGTCAATCTGGAAGTGAGGATAGGTTGTTGATTCATTTCTTCATAGGTATGGAGCAATGGTGCATTTGTCAAATCAACAAAATTCATTGATGGTCCTATTCTTTCTGTTTACAAGAAGGGAAAATGACTATTTGTAGTTGCTTGGAAGAAGACAATAAATGTACAGATACTTGTAGATACCAACCGAAAGTAGTTCATGGAAGCTTCTTGTTGAGCTGTGATAAATCTTTGTTGATCGCACACATTTGGATAATCTAGCCAAGAGTTTGTCTTTGTGTTTAAAGTTATTATTGTTTTGCTATTCTTTCACGAACTACGCAAACATGCTTCTTAGCTAGATGCAAAGCCAGCTGGATGTATTGATTGTGACTCAATTGCTTGTGACTCAATTGCTGCAGCTTTCCTATACTATGAAGGAAATAGCTTTGTGGGGTTCTCTCTAATAAGAACATCAACGTAAGCATCAAATTCATATAAAGAATTTCTTGGAACTTGGATTATGTATGAACTTGAAATTTGAATTAAAAAAAAGCTCAGGTCATACTAACTTTGAAAAGATGCAGATCTTACTAGGTTTAAGGACATACTAGGATTGTAAATCATTAGTAAATGCAGATATCCCAAAAATTTACTAAATTTGACGGCCTCGTTCAACAGTAAATCAGCATTTAAAAAGCTAATTTTTAATAGTTAATAAGTAAAAAACTTATTTTTGTTCACTTACTTATTCATCATTTCTGCTCTATTGCTGATAATGCATAATTTCAAAAATGAATAATTTTCCAGCCATATGATGGAGAATGAAAGTGGTATTTATCAGGTTAATTCATGAGAAAATTGCATCTGGATTGTTTTTCTTCACTTCTTTATTGTAGAAATTCAATTAGTTTTTCTTTACCTTTTTTCTTTTAATCCGTTTTTGCACTTCCCTATGCAGCTGCTTGGAGTTAGAGAAGTGGTAGTGATTGATGTTACATAATAGCAGAACATAGGACAACTCATAAATCATTTAGTACGTTGTAAATGTTTTCATTCTTATCATTCAAAGTGCTCCAATAATTCAGTTTGTTGTCTTGATGGGATGGGATAAGAGAGCAAATCATCATTTCTCCAGCAGGCTTGATCTCATAAAGCCAAGGACACCCCAAGCAAGCCAAGGTCCAAGTGTTGAGAAGGAAAGAGACATCAATCAACAGAACCCAGTTGGATCTAAGCACCATCCTACCAATCCAATTGTTTGATGAAATTGGTTTTAGTGTGATTATATTGATGTTGTTTAATGGGTTCTCTTACGTTTCCTTACTCATCTCCTTCTTGCTTCTGATAAGAGGGTACAATTATCAATTTGATAAACAGTGATGAGCATAAAGTCCCCTGTCTCATAGTTCCTCTGAATTCATGAACTAGAGCAGGTAGAATTAGTTCAACTTTAACCTTCTAGGTAAGTGAGAGGTTCATTCCTACTGCCCAGAATGAGGCTTGAAGGCCACCACCCCCACCCTAAAAAAATTTTTCCTGCATTCGGGGATCTGATTTGTGTCGGCGTCAGCGAGGGTAGTGGTACAACCTTTAACTTATATGCCGTGCCCCACTACCTTAAGATAGAGAAGCACAACACCCATAGGAATCAAATTAGAGACTTGCTTTTGACATGCCCATAGCCCAACCAGCTATGCTATGCCCCTTGAGGTGTTCAACTATAACTTTGAAATCTCTAAAATCAACTTAAACCTGTTTTAGTGTTAGCTCTAATTTTGGGCATATATGTATTCATAGGAACTTCACAGTGCAAGAACTTCTTTTGAATAGGCTCGCTTCAGTTTGGTATATATGATTTGTAATGTTTCTTTTCATCATAGACATGCAGAGAACACATATATACATAAAAGTATTCTGTCTCGTTGTATCTAATGAAGCCCAACATCATTTATATTTGGCTCTGACTGTAAGGTTGGTTTTTACAAGTGTGGTCCATGCATGATGCTGGCCCCTAAAATCCAGTACTGGCTGTCTAGGAAAGTATTTAGATATTCTCTTTCTAAAGCTTGACTGCAACAAAGAGAACAAGGTCTTGACAATTCCTTATTTCTTTGTGTTTAGTATGTACATGTTTAAGCTTTGAACATGATTTTGGCATTGCTCAAAGTAGAAAATCTCATGAACATTGACTATGTCTGGTACAAATTATATATGAACTATGCCTAAGTTAGTGGAGCCACTTGAGCCATCCTAGCTGATCATTTTTCATACATGGTCAGTGCAGCAACTTTGTTTTTCCTTTTTGGGGTGCAGTGTTGCGGATCTTCCCAAAGTTCTGCTTCTCTGTGCCTTTGAATGAGTGTCCATAAACTGTTCAACGAGATGACTAAAGCAGACAACTTTAGTTTGCTTTGACCCACCCTAAGCTGTTAAAGCATGACTCACAGTGTTCTACAGAAGGTAGACATCCACATTGAGGTTGTTGAGCTGCAACCAAACAGGCCGAAGCCAAAACTCATACTCATGGAAAACTAATGCATGATCAGTTGATCAAAAGAAAAAGGAAAAAAAAAAAAAAGATAACAGTTTGTAAATGTAGTTTTCAATTGTACATGATTTGATTTATTGATGATAAAAGTCTTTTTGTAAATTAATTAGTGACTCTCTCTGGCTCTCTCTCTCTCTTTATGTGTGTATACACACACACACAAACGGGATTGGTAGGCTGGTGAAAATGTGGTCGTCAATTCAATTCTTATGAGTGCTACTCCTCTAAACTACAAGTAAAGGATGCATGACACTCTAGTTAACAGGTATTCCTTTCCCCACCTAGGTCCCATGGCAGCCCTAAACCTCACGAATATAGGAAATGGGGAGGGGTTTTCGTTTCTTTGGGATATCCTTCTTCTCACCCCAAAATGTTTGGAGTAGTAGACAACTAAATTGATTGCCACTTAAGCTATGAGAACTAAATTCATCATTCCCAACAATTACAGTTGTTTGGAATAGTGGAATAGTCAGGAATGAAATTGTAAATTACTGGCAGCTTTGTGCATCACAAAATCAAATGCCAACAAAACATTTCCCTATGCCCCTAGAGCCACCGAGATTGCACTGCCAACATTCACCCTGGTCTTTAACTAGGGCTGTTCATGAGCTAGTTCGAGCCAAACTGAGCCAGCTCGAACTCAACACGAGTGTCATGAACATGGCTTGAGCCGAGCCAGAAGCAAGATAAATTTGAACTAAAAAGGGCCTACCAAAAACTTTATATAAAAATAGTACATATAGAAGTAAAGAGAAGAAAATACAGCTATAGAAAATACAGCTATATATATATATATATATATAAAATATGCCTAAACTAGGGCATAGACAGAAAATGCTGGCTGAGGGGCACTAAGTATAAAGTTTCAAATTTTTAAGGGGCATGAGAAAAATTGATCACAAGTTTCAAATGTAGCCCACACGTGCCTTCACCCCACTCAAGGTTTTCAAGGAAACTACAATCATGTCTGCACCAAGCACCTATGTGACAAAGTCTTTCATTGTTGACCCTTCAATATTCCTTATATTTCCTTTTTATAAGTTGAAACTGTCATCAAGAAACCTTCATTAAGTGACGGAGGCACATGGTGGCTGGTGTGGGCAGCTGCTCGGACTAGCCTTTCAAAGTTTTGTTATTTTTTAATATTAATGTTTTAATATATTTGATTGTTTATACATATAGCATCCCATTAAAAATAATTGAATTAGGGTCTCTTTAGCCAAAAATTTTTGACTCTGCTAGTGCTTTCATTGTTTCATTCCTTACCATGTGAGAACGAGTTATGTGGTATATGGTACACAGCCTTTTAAGGCATAACAACTGTAGTTCCACTTTTATTAGTGTGAGTACAGGAAGCTATGCACAACTCCAGTAACTCCAGTGTGCATAAGTTTGTGCATATAACTCAAAGCTGGTTATGTATACAACCTTAGTGTATGTAATTTAATGTGTCATTTTAAGTATGACAAAAAAAGTTCATGATTAATACAAAAAGAAACTTTTTATAGCAATAAAAAAACCGCAAAAAGAAGATTTGATGATTTGATAAAAGTAAAATTTGTCAGTTCATATATGCAATTGTTATGACCAATATACCCCTTTAGACAGTAAAAAAGTGTTTTCGTTTTTTTGTCCCACTTATAGCATTATCTCATTATCTCATAAATATTTTATTGTTTCATAAACATTATCTTATATTTATGTTTAGTGATATCTCATACATCCGTCTATTATCTCATTATCATATAAATATTTTATTATCTTATAAATATTATCTCATACTTATGTTTAACGTTATCTCATATATATTTATTAGCTATCACATTATCTCATAAATTTTCTGTTATCTCATAAACATGATCTCATACTTATGTTTGACGTTATCTCATACATCCATCCATTTATTATCTTATTATCTCATAACTCTTTTGTTATCTCATAAACATTATCTCATACTTATTTGTTATTTCATAATCTATTTGTTATCTAATGCACATGCAACGATTGATTATGAAAGTAAATATATATATTGGTAGTAGGGTCCACATTCAGTGTACGTTCGTTACATACATGAAGCCGCATACAGAAAACTCTCTCCATATAACCAGGTTTATTAGCATGCCCATCATTTTCATGAGGTGCCCTTTGCTTTAACTCTTCTCCTGTTCTCCATCTCTCTCTCCACTATGCTTAGCCGCTTTGGCGTCATATTTCAGCTTGATATTGGTCATCATTCCTTTTCTTTTTTATTTTAATTTGGAGGTGTGTTCATGAGGCCACTGGATAAAAGTCCTAATTAAAAGGTGTTTTGCAAACACAAGACTGTGCAACTCGAGCCTCAGTCTCAGATCTCATGACAGGAGAGGTGGTGTCTGAAGAGCCTCATCTCAGCAACCCGAAAGCGTCACAAACAAGAAGCAGTATCGGCCAGTTACAGAAAAAGTGAAAAAGAAAAATTCCATTACTAATATTTTGGTATAACAACTTGATCAAGTAAAAACTTGGGAACTAGCTCTTCCTTTATATTTCAGAAGCACGCGGACTCTCAAACGGCAAGCAATTTTTTTTTTAAATTTTTTCAAAAGACTAATTTCAGTTCTTTTTGTCGTTACTTTCTTAATCTTTGTGGTCACTTTCGCTGACAGAAGCACCATCCTCCTCTTCAGTGTTCTTCCCTCGATCTCCTTCACCAGCCGTCTCCTTCTTCATCTTCTCCTCCTTAGCTTTCTCCATGAATTCAATCAAGTTGCGGAGGCATGTCCTGTTCTCCTCTTCTTTCTCGTCCAAAGCTTCTGCCATCAACCTCTCTGCAACATCTGCAGGTGCCACCTGAACCTGGTCCACCTCAAAGAGCCTCCTCACCTCCTTAAAAAGTTCGTGCCATTCCAGACCTAAGTAGTTCTTGGCTAGGACCTTGAACCCTTCATAGCAACAGTAAGACATCTCTATGTGCCTGTCCATTCTCCCCGTCCTGATAAGCGCAGGGTCCAACTTTTCTATGTGATTCGTGGTGAAAATTATGAGTCTCTCGCCTCCACAAGCAGACCACAGTCCATCTATGAAGTTGAGAAGCCCGGACAGAGTTACTCTGCTCTCATCTTTACCTCTTGAAAGCCTCCCACCGACACCCTTCTTTTTTTCCTGCTTCTCTTCTTCCTCTTCTTCCTCCTCCTTCTTCTTCCTGCTGCCTGTCAGATCCAAAGAGCAATCTATGTCTTCTATGACGATTATCGATTTGCTACTGGTTTCAATCATGAGCTTTCTGAGCTCGGTGTTGTCCTTGACGGAGGTGAGTTCGAGATCATAGACGTCATAGTCCATATAATTGGCCATGGCTGCGATCATGGTCGATTTGCCGGTCCCAGGAGGACCATATAGCAAGTAACCGCGTTTCCATGCTTTTCCGATTCGACGGTAGTACTCCTTGCTATTTTTGAAGAAGTCCAGGTCTTTGATGATCTTGTTCTTCTTGTTGGCGTCCATGGCAACCGTTTCGAAGGTCGCCGGGTGCTCGAAAGGAACATGACTCCACAGCTTCGTTCGGTAGCTGTGGTCGTCCATTTTAGGGTTGTTGGTGTAAAGTTTCCGGCGTCGGTTCCGGGCCTCGATCACCTTCGCCTCTTCCACGACGTGTTTCATGTACGAATCGACGACGAGTTTCCGGTGGCGCTTGTGGAAGGATAGTTTGTAGAATCGCTTCTCGTCCGGCGAGGGGTAAAAGGAAAAGGACTGAGACCGGTTCATGGACTTGCCGGAGGTCCACCAGACGGTGACGCCATGGAAGTCGTCGGTCACCTCCTCATACTCGTCCATGCTGAGGATCAGGTTGTGGGAGTCCTTGTCCATCCTCCCCTTCAGCTTCCTTGCTCGCGTCGACGAGGTATTTGCCAGGTACGTCTCGATTGAGCCATAGGCCAAGCTGTACCTCAGCCACTCGCCGCTGAGCTCGTCGATCCGGATGTCGACATACGGGTTGAACACCTCCACCACCGTCCGCCATCTCCTCATCAGGAAGCTCCGGATGGTATAGGGGAGGAAGTCTTTCGCAGTGGTTGCCAGGCACGCGAATAGTGAGACTAAAACGGATCCCCAGGTCATCCATAACTGGCTCTCCATTGCTGTGCTCTAGCGAGGATAATTCAGTGAAAGGTAGTGCAATATATATAATTGGACATTCTCAAGAACAGATCAAACATAGCTCAATTTGTATGCAAATTATATTTCAGGTTCACTTTCTTGGTCGACAAGATCATGACATGGAAAATTAATGAGTGCTTGTCTTTCTCTCTCTCTCTCTCTCTCTCTCTTTTTAATATATATATATATATATATATATATATATATATATATATGACCAAACTTGCGTACGATGAGGTCAGGCACTGCCCTCAGCATTATTTAAAGATCCACGCCTGGAAGGGATCGAAGGCATAATATATACCTATAATTCTTATACAGTCTTTTACTTGTCCTTTGATGCTTATAATCAATTGAATGAATCCGCAACTTGAGGTGCACCAGGGTAGTCTCTCTCCTTCTGTTTTGTCCACTTGATGTGATTATCAAGGTGCTCGATCCGGAAAGTCCTTGGAATTGGGTGTCAAATTGCGTGTACAAACTCTACTAAATTGTATACGCTGCAAAAAATCTTTCTACCATTTTAAGCGAAAATTTTGATATTCATGCTTCAAACCCCAGAAGCCATCTATTTATTAGGCATATATATATATAAATATAACGTCAAACTAAATCATGCTGGCCATATTAGAGGGTATCTGGATTTGGGTGCCACTCCACCATATGTGTTACATACAACTGAAACAATCTCCATCACTTATAAGTTAGGTAATAGCACGTGAAGGTCTCACTGTATTTTCTGCCTGAAATGCTTACTTTCCTGCCACTCATGCTAGTCGTGCATTTTCTCTTAAGTCCATTTAGCTTGCGCCAGATAGTACAAGAAATTTACTTTCAGTTTACAAATGTGGCAAGGACAATGGTGTCATTTCTGAATTCAATCTCAACAAATACTTGTGAAGGATTACAAGGCAACAACCATTCTACTGGAAGGCGCCAGTCATCAAGGCTTATATCATTTTCAATTAACAAAATTAGGAACTAACAATAAAGTGACCATCACTGCTCTTGAACATGTTTTGTCTATGTATGGTTTGCCAATTTTAGATAAGTACTCTTTCAAAAATGCTTGTGAGGATTATCAAATGGGCAAAAGTCATGCCTTGCTAACACAAGTCTTTAAGCATTGCTTGAGAACATTTGGATATAGTCATTTCTGATGTTTGGGAACCTTCACCTATTCCATTTATGCGCAGCATAAGTTTTGTTGATGCTAGTTCTTATTTTCAGTATCTATTCATCGTAAAGCATTGGTGTGGTTCAATTCTTCAACCCTGAGGTAGAAAATTTGTTTGATGCAAAAATCAAGTATTCTCACAATGATTGGGGTGGCAAATTTTGAAATGTCTCAACTTCTCTCAGAAACTGTGGAATAGATCATCATGTCTTATACCATCCACGAGGAAAATAGCAAGATGAAGCAAAAACACAAACACATTGTTGAGACAGCACTAACCCTTCTTGCTTAATCTGGAATACTACAAAAAGATTGGCATTATGCTCTTCGCCCGACTATATTTATTATAAATTGCATGTTATCACTAGTTACAAAAATGATATCATGTTTCAAGTGTTTTTTCAGCAAGCTCCGGAATACAAGTTTCTCATGGTATTTGGATATACATGCTATTCATGCTTTCCACAGTTTCATATACATAAGATGGATTTTCAGAGTAAGTTGTGTATATTCATTGGTTATAGCTCGCAACACAAAGGTTGCTTGTGTTTTGATACTTCCTCAGTTCAATATACATAAGATGGAATTCATTGGTTAGAGCTTGCCACACAAAGAGTTCTTCTGTTTTGATACTTCCTGCATTTAACAAGTGGTTACAAGTTGGCATGCTGTATTTGACTAGTGATGTTTTCAATTCAAAGGAAACTGCACCATTGACACCCCATGTCACCACCTCGCCCATACTGATTCCTATTTCTACTCCATTTCTCACTACATTTTTACCAAAAATATTCACCTTTTAACCATGACTAATCCTTTTAGCTCGAGTCCACCGGCGGTACAAGATTCTTCATTATCTCCTCATGCAATGACCTTTCCATTCTATGGATCACCCAACATGAGACACAGTCTATCATTAAACCTACTTCTCAACAAGTCACCCACCAACCTCAAGACTTCATTAGTCCTTAGAACTTACACAGCGACCACACATTCTGAAACTGGCTTTCTTCAAACTAAGATCTATCTAACCACAACCAATGTGAACCTAGAGCAAGAACCCTCACCTATATATCTTCAAGCCATCAAAAGTCATCATTGGCAATGTTGCAATGGAAGAAGAATACACAACACATCTGAAAAAAGAAACTCAGAAGTTTGTAAATCCTTCATCTGATCCTAATGTGGTAGGAAGCAAATGGGTCTTCAAGATGAAGTGCAATGCTGGTAAATCTCTACACCAATATAAAACTTGTCTAGCGGCAGGGGTTGTATTCAACAAGAAGGGGTTGATTAGAGTGACACTATTAATCCTGTTGTTAAGATTCCAACTATTTGGATGATTTTTACTGTAGCTATTTACAAAGGATGGACAATTATCCAGTTGGATGTCTTCAATGATCTTCTTAGTAGTGAACTCATTGCAGAGGTTTATATGGACCAACCACAGTGTCTTATTTATCCTCAAAGGCCCTTCTCTTTATATTTTTAGTGACACCCTAGTCCTATGTTTGCATATTTATGTGGATGACACCATTCTCATAGGAATCTCTTATGCGACAAGTGTTTAGACCATTGACAAGTTGGGAAAAAGAATCCTAATTTAAAACACTTTGGTGCTTTACATTTGTTTCTCGATATTGACGTGACAAAAACAGCTCATGGCATTTCCATAACACAACAAAATATATATTTGAACTCTCAGCTAATGCATAATGGAAAATGCCAAAATAATTCCTACTCGTATGTTGATATCTTCTAAACATGTTCAAGTTGATGGACTACTTTTCTCTACTCCTACTTACCATCATCAAATAGCATGGGTAGTAGAATGCCTCAAACTGACATGGCCTAATCTCTACTTTGTGGTGAATAAAGTATGTCAATACATGAAAAACACACACCGACGTAAATTGGAGTGCCAATGAGTGTATTCTATGATATGTCAAAGGTGCTACTACCTACAATACTCATGTCACCTTCATCATCTCTTGAACTCTTAGCTTATGCGACATAGATTAGCCCAGCAATCTTGATGGCTGTTAGCCCGTTTTTCCAATGGCAGTTTCACTGGTTTCCTATTGTACTCATAAACATTTTATAGTTGCACAGTCTAACATTGAGGCTTATACCAAGTTCTTGCAAATACAATTGCTGAAAATATTTCTTTTATTCTATATCATTAGCTTTTGCACAGATTTTCTCTATGGTTCTTTGTTGTGGTGATCTCAAAGGTTCTACTTCATCAATAAATCCAATTTTTCATCAACAAGAGAAGCACATCAAAGTTGATGTGCATTTTATTTAAGACCACATTGCCAAGGGCTACAAGGGCCACATTCCAGATCAAGATAAGCTTGATGATGTTATGACTGAAGCACTCTCCTTAGATTGGTTCCTGACCTTGAGACAAGCTCAATATGCATTCCCTCAAGTTGAGCTTAAGGGGAAATATGAGTGTAAGATATGATACCAACATTGGAATCCACAATGACCTAAACCACAACAGAAAAACAATATATGAGTAAACCTATAAGGGTCAAATAAGATGATTTACACATCCAAATCAGTAAGGAAAAATAAGAGATGTTACCAAGATTGTTTTTAAAGTCAAGGGATTGGTTAATCTCTTCTAAATGTAAAGGGGTATAAAAGGAAAGGCCAACCCGATATATGGTGCAATCTGATGAAATATGAAAATGCCTCATCAGAAATGAATTAGAATTCAAAAACTTTCTTGAATTGCAATATGGGATATGAAAATACAAGTCTGAATTTTTTTGCTATAAAATGAAACCATAAAAAGAATCTCGGTCATTCTTTGACCATAATTTAGTGGATAAATGAAGGCTGCATAAGTAATAGAATATTGGCAACATGCACAACCATTTATGTTAGTTCCATTGAGGAAAGCATAAATACAGATGATATTTTACCAGTTTCAGATCGTATTAAGATCTTTGGTGCATTCTTAGTGTCACAAAAAATGTATGAGTACTAATGATTGAATGAGATTTTATCTTCTTTATTGACACTCACTTATCAATTTTGCGTGTTCCACATGTATTATTAGTATTGTCCTTCTTTAAATTGGATGATTTTGCACACTTATTTTGTATTATTAATACCTTGTGGATATATGAACAATATACATTACTCAATAAAACAACGATTGCAAAATCATATTACTCAAAAGCACATTGATTGAAAGATTCATTTTTCATTAATCAATAATTTTTTATAACAGCTTTGTCTCTATTTTGCAAATAGGCTGCTTACTATGATTTTAGGTATTTCAATAGCATTTACAATATCTTAGTTCAAAATAGCTAGGATCCACTTATAAAACTTATAGACATTCATTTCCTCATGTACTTTTATTGTCTCCATGTTCATGCCCCACAATATTTGCTATTCAAGTAACTGTTATAAAAAAAAAAATGGTTACGATAATAGGCACTAATAAAAAGCTGAACTTTGTTAGACACCTTGGGAGATGACACATTGTTGTAGAAGCAAGTTTCCAATTGCGTACAGATAAAAGGTTTGCTAAGCATCCGTGCCACGTATAGCATCCCATTTTATCTTAATATGCCCAATGTTCTCAATAGATATTTTTGAGAAGTAGTAGCATCATTAGTATGCAAAGTTTGATACTACAAGCACATATTGTATCGGGCATTTAATATGGCAAAAAAGGAAATGACACTAGGACTCTAGTATGAGCAACATGCATTGATATGATGGCAAAAAAGACAATAGAACTACACCATTACCATAATTCATAGCTGCATTTGGTGCTAAGAACAGTGATAATGCATGAAATACATTGTAGTCTAATTGTTATTTACATGCATTCATCTGTGATTGAGTCTTTACATGTGTCCATTTATGTTGTTGCAAGCATTAAAGAGCCCAATTGCAATTTCCATAAATAAATGGAGTTAAAACTCGGGTTTTAGAAATTAAAGTAGACATTTTAGTTGTCTAGGACTAAAATTGTCCATAACTTCTTATCTTGAGAGTGGACTTGAACATGAAGAGAGATCTACCCCTTGATCCATGATGCAATAAAGTATGAAATAGTCCAAAAGCTCCTCTAGAGTGCTTACATGTCTACATTTATGTTGCTGCAAGCATTCAGGAGCTCCATTGCAATTTTCACAAATAAATGGGGTTAAAACTAGGGTTTTAGATATTAAAGTAGGCATGTTAGTTGTCAAGGAGTAAAATTGTCCATAACTTCTCATCTTAAGAGTGGATCAAAATCTAACGAGAGACCTAAACCTTAATCCATGATGTGGTAAATTATGTAATACCCAAAAAGTTCCTTCAAAGTAGTGCTGGCCTTATTTCTAGAATTAGTTTGCAATTAGAAATGTTAGTGGTTAAATAGTTTGTTTGAGAATTTAACCAAAATCAGCCATGGTTGAGTATAAAAGCCAAATTAAGAGAACATCTTCCTCCTTCCCCCTATACATATGTGAAAATGATCCCCTTATTTCCCCTCTTTCTACCTCAACTCCCCAATTTGAAGAATTATTCCTCCCTCTAAAAAAGCTATCATTGGATTACCACTATGTGGCCATTCTTCCAAATTTTCAAATTCCTCTCCTTTGTCTATTATCTTGAAATCCAGCATATGTGTGGGTTGAATCAAAATCATGCGGTTGATTCATGGCTGCAATCACAAATTAATTGGGGAGCATTGTTGTTCTTCATAAAACCCAATCTGACAGTAACAATTAGGGGCATATAGGAATTACATGTAGGTTGACTTCCAACATTTGAAAGCTCTTTTTTTTCATATTGGTTACTTTTATATTTTCATTATATTGCATTAAAATATGAACTATAGATTGTTTAAGCATAAAATTTAAAAGCTTTTGAAAGAAGGGGTCCCGACAATTTGGAACTTTTGGTATATTGCAATCTGCCTTATGCATGTGGTGCAATTTTTATGTTAAAAGCAAATTGAAATGATAGTTTCAATACAAATAGTGGAAACTACATACTAATAGAAACACTCTTTGATTGTAATTTAGTGGATCAATGAAGATTTCATTGGTGATTGAATGTTAGTAAAATGCACAAGCATCAAAGAATCCAATTTTCTGTGCTCAGTTGTTGATATAGAGGACTGCAAAGATGTTGATGATATTATTACAGCATCATAGATTTTTAAATCTGTGATGGTTTCTTAGCACAATTAAAAAATATATAAGCATTAACGATTGAAACAACATTGAACTTATTTTCTTCGTCAACGTTCACTAATATATGAAAATATAACAACAATAAAATCAACAAGAACATAAATCAAAACAATAATAGAACAAGGTTTGGCTAATTGCAACCTGCATACAAGATGATATTTCTCCTCTTTTAGAGTGAAGTTCATCATCATGAGAGAGAGAGAGAGCTATTTATGGTATTTGTTAAGGTGGTGATAGCCCGATGACACATGATTTGTGAGGATCAAGAAAGAAAGGGAGAGCTATTTATTATATTTGTTAAGGTGGGGCTTGCCTCAAGATTGAAACTGGTTACATGCACACCCATGTGCACAAAAAATTCTGCACAGGGTTGTGTAATGACCAAACAACCTTGAAAAGTTAAAAAAAGGACTTTTTAGGACAAACAGCAGTTACTAAAAAGTTAAAAAGTATAAAATATATTTCTTTACAAAAAATTGCTAAAATGTCTCAACCCCAAGTCTATTTGTTCCGTGCAGACCCTTGTGCACACAACTCAATCTCCCCGATGACACACAATTGTGACAATCACAACACCATCATTTTCATTGACAGATCAATATATTGCATTAGCACATCATTGCATTTTTTATATTTATGTGAATTTTTATAAATCAGTTGTCAAATAGCAAACCACTTGCAAGTCTCCAGCACAATACCAGCATGTAGCTGGTAAGAAGTAAGTACCAAAAACGGGTGATTGCAAGTAACAAGCCTAATTAGCGGGTTGTTAGCTAAATGATGTAAACTCCAATCATGTTCAACAACAAAGATGAAGCACAAAAGTTTTGAAATTCATTGTTCATACTTATGTGCATTATGTTTGTACTTTTTTGTTTTTTTGAATGCAAAAGATGCACAATTGGACCATGCTAGCACTTTGCTTCACTACATTAAGCAAATAAGCAAACTAATGTTTGCTTTTCTTGAATTGAACCTACTTTCCTCTTGCCATCGACATTATACCTTCCCTCCATCAGCCATATATAAATTTTCACCTCCTTCCATTGACATCATCCATTCCTGCCACGTACAATGCATAGATGAACCAAATAATTTGCAAATACAAGGGTAGGGCTGCAGACAGGTTAGCTCGAGTGAAACTTGACTAAGAAAACCTCGAGCTTGAGCTCAAACTAGCTTGGCTTATTGTGCAGCCCTATACGATTAGGATGCAAGAGACAATCACTTTCCTTTGCAAAACCACAACAATAGACTAGCATAAGGTGATATAGGCACTAGCAAAATGCCCATATACTTCTATCTAGAGTGCCTTCTTTAACTGGGCATGAATTTTGTTAAGCTTTAGGTCTCTTGATAACTTCTTTATTTTATCTTGTTGTCAATCCTTCAAATTTAAATTAATGAAATGTTAGATACAATGTTGTCACTTTCTGCCATCGACAAAGCACTTGTCTCGCCCTCCGCCATACATGAATGTGCGGTTTGACAACAAGCTTGTTCATTTCCATTGGCCAATAGCAGAGCCAGAAACTTTTGGCTATTAAGGGGCTTTGGTGTTTTAATTTTAATCTTAATGCGGCACTTGTATATAAATAAGTAAAAATTGATAAGTTACCAACATATAAATAATGCAATTTCTGTCGGCTGGCATGAGCACTAGCCCACATGTGGCTCCACCACTGTCATTAGCCACAAGAAAGAACAACATCGTTAGCTTGAGCATGGTGTAACGGGGAATGGCATTAGACGGGTATGCACTCTTGCTTCTCTGTAACAAATGCTTCACAAATCAGTGCATGTTTTCTATAGGGTTTTCTGTGGTAGAAAACGCAATCCGTAGTTAGGCATTATAGAAGAAAGGAAGGCTAGTTAGGAGTCCCATGCATGCACGACGGATGTGCGGTCATATGTTCAACTACAAACTAAGTTGAGCAACCATCGATCAATGACTTTGGAAACTTCACATACATGAAGTTTGTAAGTATTTATTAATAACTAATAGAGCTTCTATAAACTGATACATTTGTATCCCCTATGTTCAGCAGTGGCTCTAAACAAAGCCCATCCAGTCACAGGTAATTAAGCAAACGAGGTCATTGGTCTCGCATTCTTAAGTGTACTTTGAACTTCTTCTGTAATTTGATTTTGCGTATTAACCAAACTGTTGCTTATCTTAAACCATAAAGATAATGTTGCCAACTCCATAGGAGAATAAGCTTGTTGGGTGATTTACATGGTCGACTTTGCTAACAAAATCATTAACCTCTATCCAGCGGCGGACCTACATGGGGACTAGTGTGGGCTACTGCCCACGCCATTCCATTATGAATTTCATTTGAAGACTTAAAATTAAAACATGATAACTCAAAAATTGCATGGCAGTGCCCACACCAGACATAAGCGGGTGACTCAAATGCCCCTCAGCCAGAAAATCCTGGCTCTGCTACTGCCTTTATCTTCAAGCAGGTTATGTGCTAGTATGGTTAATGACAAAAACACACCTTGTTAATAATAAAGAGAACCTTTTGTAGGGGCAAAAAAGAAAACTGGAAAGTTAAAAGACTAAAAAAGACATCTTTTTAAATAATTTCTAAGATATCTCAGGTCCCTATGTTTTGTTTTGGTGTATATGTATTGCATGCACCGAGCAGCACACCCAACTCACTCTTATATGACGTGTTGTCCAACACCAAAGACCTTTTCAATTGCAAGAGTAGCAATAGGTTACTATTTCAGTTTACTTTTGTCCCCAAAGAATTGGTGGCAACTCTTGATGAATTTACGTACTCCAAGGAAAGCAAATTCCCATGAACAACTCTGACTGTAAACTTTTCACCATCAGGTACATGAATTCCATTTTGCTAGAACCCACGAACTTCACCCAAAGCAACATGCAAGAAGATGATTGACCACTTCAACAAATTAAGGCATGAAAATAGAATGATTACAGTGGCGAAGCCATGCCCCCCTACACTCCTTCACAAATTTTAGAAAAACAAAAACATGTAATTTTACAAATTAATGTTTATTTAGCTTATATAAAAATTTAATTTTATTTACTATTAAAATTTTGAAACTTTGACTCTCCTGACTCGCCCTTGTCATGGCTATATATATATATATATATATATAGAGAGAGAGAGAGAGAGAGAGAGAGAGAGCACGATACTTACCAAAACCTAGGAATCACCAATTGAATGACATAAATTGAATGTGTGGGCGATATTTTACATGACCATGAATTCGAACTTGAAAAGCCAGTGTGTAATATTTTAAGATCGTTTGAGCAATTAATTGGGATATTTATATGAAAAGTTGCCCCCATTATACTGACATTGAGTTGTCAAATATATATAAAGACAAAAATGAGCCCTTCATCTTACAGGGGTTAACATCTAACAGACCATAAGAAAAATTGATTAGGGTAGTTGAAGACTTGAAGTAGGTTAAGATAGCTTACTATATGAAAGGAAAGGCGTAATTGCTTCACGTCAAAGGAAGCCTGGGTTAGATTGCTGTTACCATAATTTATAATAATGAACTGTTGATGTCTTGGTCGGCACGCAAGCTGTTCCTGCCAGGTAAGTTTCAGAAAATATTATTTATCTAAGAAAGACAACCGTCATATTGTGGTAGTATGGTCCATGTCATAAGTTTTTCTTAAATGAACCGTAAATAATATCTATCAGAAATAGTTTTTTAAAACTTCAATATAAGGGCAGGTGAGGGCCTAAAAAACATTTTACCAATTTGGTTTTTATAGTTGATACCTCATGAACCGTAAACAATAACATCGATGCTAAAATTGAAGGGTGTACCATATTTAATCCAAGTTCGATGCTTAAATTAAAGGGTCTACCATATTAAATTCAAGTTCTAGAACAGCTCAGGACCATAAAAGCAAAGGATAAGAGGGCTTTGAGTATTCTTTAAACAGTGGGTTGTTACTTGTTAATCTCTTGCTCACCAGTGAAGTAGACATTATCAGCAATAGACAAGCAATTTCACAATTATTGAGCTGGTAGTGACATTAGTGCCCAATTGTTATAATTAATTGAGTTTAATAATAACGAAATACGTGTAACGAGTAATATTCAACAACCGTCGATTATGTATTCTCTGGTTTTTAATAAACTAGATAGCAAAGAATGAATGTTCTTATTAGTACAGTTCTTTTCTAAAATATTGCATTTGAAAATGAAATTTGCATATTAGAATATCGATAAGTATTCGTCCAACAAAAATTCAATTTCACAAAAATATTTGTGGCAGCGGAGAAACTCATAATCACTAACAGTATTAAAAAAAGCATGGATTCACAGATGAGTGAAAAAAGCATATCGGTAAAAGTGCATTTTTTTAACAATGTTCAGGATGTGGTGTTGGTGAAAATCGTGTTTCACCGACTTATGGATGCCAACGTCGATGCAAATCACTTTCACTGATGGGAAACTGTCGATGAAATTCACCTTTTACTAACAGCTGTAAGATGGCGTTGATAAAAATTATCCTTGCGCTGACACATATTTGGTGAAAGTATTACAGTTGACGTTCAGGACACTGTCGGTAAAAATTTTTAGTGGCATCCAATAATATGTCGATAAAAATATTTATGGACGTTTTATACGGTAAAAGTATTAAGTATTAGTACCAACATCTAGGATGTTGGAAATTGCGTTATTTACCTATGCGCAGGACGCGTCGGTAAAGACTTGGTAGCAACACATGCATTTTAATAGTTTCTACCGACATTTTCTTTACTGACAACCACTGGTAGACATCTGTAAAACTTTTTGCCGATGCGTCTGCATGTTTCATCGACGCTTTATGGCAGTCGGGTGAATTTTTTTTGTTAGTGCAAGAACCCAAGCTCAAAACATGTTGAATGTGGACAAATTTTTTTCATCAACGGGGTCCACTAATTATTAAAGAGTGAACCTCTTAATACCATAAACAAACCATGAAAAGGGACCCACCACTTTTACTAGATATAATTCGAACTCATTAACTAATACAAATTCAAGAAATTCAGATTATATATATTAACATCGTCGACGTATTTTTCCTCGTCGGTTTGCTCTTGGCCTATTTTCTTCTCAATTCTAAATGGCAAGAACTAAAGCGTGTGTAACCTTCTGTCTTTGTAATGGCGGAAAAAAAAGCTTAATAATGTCAAAGTTCTTCGCAAGGAAAACGAAAGTTTTCTGTCCTGCTGTGGACGCTAGACAGTTCACTAAATCTAAAGGTTGTCGTAAACAAAAAAAATTATACTGAATTAGTTAAGAAAAATAACGTGCAAAAAAAGCTTAATAATATCAAACTTCTTTGCAAGGAAAACGAAAGTTTTCTGGCTTGCTGTGGACATTAGACAGTTCACTAAATTTAAAGGTTGTCGTAAACAAAAATTATGCTGAATTAGTTAAGAAAAACAACTGACACTGCAATTGCGATCAAAGTAATAACTTGTCAACCAGCTGTAGGGCTGGACAGGAGCCGAGTCGAGCTTCAGTTCACCTCAAACTTGAATCAAGCACCATAAAACATGCTCAATTTTCACTCGACGATACAGCATCAAGCTCGAGCTCCACTCAATTAATTTCTGTTAATTTGTCTCGTTTTCACTCTTTAACACATTTAACTGGTTTCTTTTATCTAATTCAACAATGAACCACCATTTAACATAAAATTTAAAGAAAGAATACACATATTCTGCATCCAAATATCTTCTTAAGAAAAACTTAACAACAAAAAATTTTTCATTCATGACACATTTATGTAGATGAGCCGAGCTGAGTTTAAACAAGTCGAGTTCTTACAACTTGAACTCAATTCCTTTAATATTTCAAGCATAAATTTAAACTGGAGGTCGACTCATTTATAAACAAGTCAAGTTTTTAGGAGCAAGTTCGAGGCAAACTCAAATTGGTTCGACTTGTTGTGCAACCCAACCCGGCTTGCATGGGTTTTCCAGTTTCACACAGAACTTGTATGGCATCCACAAGCACACAAATACATGCACATTTCCACGTTGTTCATTTCCTTTTTGTCTCTACTTATTCACGCTTTCTTCTCTAGCTGGAGTGAATTCTGATGCAATCTTGTTGGCATTTCAGAAGAATGGCAAGGGGAACCAGAAGTAGAGATGGGCCTGCTCGTCATATTAATGGTCAACGTCAATGGCAGGAGACAGAGTTTGTGAATGAACTTGAGTATGGGATGAATGAAGCCTCTTGCCCAGGCGAAGACTTATTCATCTCAACCAGCACAGTCACAAAAAATACATCTTTTCAGAAAAAAAAATCCATATAAAATGCTAGAAATAAGCCAGCTGTTTAAAATTTTTAGAAAACACTGTTAAAAAGACCCAAAAAAAAATCAAAAGTAGAGTTCAGTCAAAAGACCAAACACAAATTTGTATGAAACTGAAACCATAAATCAATTCAAGTTGCATGCAGTTAGAGTGTAAAAAATCAAATGGGAGAATAGCAACTATACCATAGTGGGAAACTCATTGAAATTACATAGAAGAAGAAAGAAAGTAGCATTGTGCTATTTACGTGAAATTAAAATGAACAAAATCTAGGAAAGCTTGTCCCTCCAGCAATTGGAAATTTAAAAATATAGAGAACCAAGAGGAGGAAACTATGGTTGTAAGCAGACAAGTGCCATCAAAACATAACGAAACAAGTTGTAATCCACATGAAATGGTCCTCTATAGAGAGACAGAAACAAAGTCCTTGAAGGATGATGACAGTTAAAAACTTGGAGTCGGGGAATTAATACACTTTTCAATGAAAGAGCATCAACATCTATGAGGACTGCAAAGCAAGCAATCAGTTGGAGAAGGAGAACTGAGAAGATCAAACAATCTATGGAGGCAAAGGAGAAAAGGAGGTCTTTATAGAGAGGAAACTAGACAACAATGCTGCTGATACAAGAGGCATACATCAAGAGATAGGATGCATTCAAGAAGAAGATGGATATCGGCCAGAGAATTACCAAGAGAATGCGTCTACTGACATAGATTGTCGAGGAGGAGGAGGAGGGGGAGGAGGAGGAGGAGGAGGAGGAGATCTATGTAATGATTAAAGGTGGAAGGATCAAGGAATAAATAATTATGATGATGGTAGAGGAGAGTATTAGCAATCATGAGGATAACAAAGGAGGAGGTCAGCAGATGAGTGGTTAGTTATGTCATCGTGGTAGGAGAGAAGAGAGGGAAGAAACAAGGAAACATGTGCATACTAAAGTCCACGAAGAATTCCTTTGTGAAGAGTGCGGGAGTCAAGTTTGGTTCAAAGTGGGAATGGTGCAGTAACTATCTTGAGCCACAAACCATCTACCCTAGCTCAAGCCTACTTTTTTGGGGATGTAATTATTTTGACCTGTATGATCGTTTTAGTATGTCATTCATGATATTCATGAAAATAAACATGAAGCCCATCCTCTGGCAAGTGTGCTGCATTTTTTGTTCTTTCCATGTGTTGTCAATGCATGGAGTTGAAAACCATTAGATTGGCAGATTGATCAATTGTTCTTTATTTCAATTTAGTTGGTTTAATTTGATACTTTACTAAATTAAAATTAGCTGCCAAAAAATGTATTTTGGAGTGAAGAAAATCCAAAATTTGAGTAAAAAATAAAATGAATTTTGGACTGACATTATTTGTTATTAATGATCATCCTCCCTTTACCATAACATGTATGATTTTTGCATAGCTTTATCTTTTCGTTTTAGACCTTTTATTTTGAGCTATTTTCTTTTATTCCTTCAATTAGCTCCATGTTAACTTTTAGGCTTTTGTGACCCATATAACAAGCTTTGGGTCAATGGTTACCAGGGTAGAGGACTTAAGTTCTTGTAACAAACTATGAGCCAGTGCTTCTTAACCATTTTGATTAGGGTACCAAGTGTAGAATACCCTTTGACTTAATTAATCTAACCGAATAGGCTACACATGAGAACTAGACAATGTTTTCTTTCTTTCAATATCTCTTTTATAGGAGTGCAAGCACTTTAGCATATACCCAAACTCAACCACTGCTAAGGCTGCTTTTTTGTAGGCATGCAAACACTTCAATTCTTATCTATGTCTGCCTCGTACCATTTGAGTAACAACTGGAAGAATGGAAACAGCAGGACGTGTTTTCTTTCTAATATATTTCTAGGTACAAACACTTCAGTCTGTGTTTGAAAGAAAAGATGGGGATGACAGCTCCAGGTCCTCTCCCAATTAGACTTTGAAATAAGTATGAGAAGCAATGAAATCAACGGTTCATATTTATCTTTTGCATGCATGTCATGATTTGGTGACTTTGGAGCCCAAATATGGACTAAAGAGATTCTGGATTTTAGAGTCCAAATTAGAATCTAGATTGAACATTTGGATTGAAAACAGATATTAAATCGTAGATTTGGATATAGGACATGGATTCAGATAAGATTTGATCTGAAATTGGTCTAAGAAGAAGAGGATGTCTCCTTCTGGGTCCAGCGAGTGGGCTTCGGTTAGCGTCTAGTTGACTAAGCCTAGCTCAAGTCAAACTGGATCAGGTTTTAAAAGTAGAGTTCAATTGACCAACTTTGGCTAGCCAAATTAGGTTCAGTAGATCGGGTATGGCTCAATTTGATGAGCTAGTTTTTGTGGTGATGCTCTAAATCAGGTAAGTTTCACAAAAGAAACTACACAACATTTACTCGTAAATTTTGGTAGGTTTAAATGAACTGAGATCGGTGGGCTCCACTAAAGCTAATTTAGGCAGGACTTTGAAATTAAGGTTTGTGAGCGAGCAATACATGGATTACTTTTGGAAAATTTGAGGTTGGGGTGCTATATTAGGCAGGACTTGCCTAATATAACGATTATTGGAACTTGGCCATCAAATTTGGTACCCCAGATCTTAACTTGGTTTAGAAATAATTCAAAAACTCCTTCCAATGTTCTTAGAAAGTCAGCTCTTCAAACAACACTAGATGGAGACTGGAAAGAAGTAGGAAAACAAGGGTCCAAATGGGAAAAAGGACAAATTCAACATGTTATGGGTGAAGTTTTGGTAATTTGCCATGAAAAGGCCCAAATAAGTGACTCCTTGACAGTAATCAATCTAGAAATCAGAAAATTCAGGTCAAATTCTAGCTCAATTGAGCTCTAGAGAGAATGTAGAGAGAAATGATTAGGTGGTATAAATGGATAAAGTCAGTAAATTTGTAAAACTGCAGCTATAGTTCACAATATTTCAAATGTGAGTTGGGAGAAATTAGATCCATGCATGAAAAAGATATTTCTAGCTTAATAGGAGCTGATATGTCAGAAATGACTTGAGCCTACACATCCAAATAGAGTGACTGACACCAAGGAAGTGACCTCCTAACACTAGCGGAGCCAGAATTTTTTTATAGTGTGGCACTCATTCAATACCTTTAATTTCTTTGGGGCACTTACATGAATAACAATAAAACATATCAAAACATTGACATGTATATTAAACTAATTTTGTGAGGCTGGTGTGGGCAGTTATTAATATGTATATCAAACTAATTTTGTGTATGCCACTGCCTCCTAACAGTTTGTAATCTAAATTAGATTGAAATCAGGATGAGCTAACTTGAACTGACTAGGATTAGGTCACCATTTGTGAGACTAACATTCCCTAATCATGGTTAGGCTAACTTAACTGAGTTAGACTGAAATAGGCCTTGAGATTACTACACATTAAGATGGAGACATAAAATGGGGATGCATAAATGTGATACAAGAGGGAATAGGGTGAAAGCACATGTTTACATGTAAATTTTTTTTCAACTCCTATATGCAGACCATATAAATGAAATTTGTTACCTATATTTGTCTTTGTTCCTTGTGCGGGATTTTGAGAGATGGGACTCGACTTGTTGGTACGAGGTTTGACCGTTCTTGGAGCCTTTACTATGGGTAATCAGACCGAGGACTAGACTAAAATGTTCAATTTCCTAAGTTTTAACGTCATCCAAAACCTAAGAAAGCAAACATACATTAATTTTAAAATCATGCACATTTTGATGAAGAAAAAATCAATCTTGATGTCTGTTCAATCATTATAAGATCAATGCAAATCGATGTCCTAAATCAAACATAATGCATGCAAAAGCTAACTCATGTAGACCTAGAGTCGGCTCTATGCTAGGATTGGGGTGTAGGACATGGATCTATTAGGGGAAACTAGATCTGAATCCAAGAATTAGTATCATGAGAAATTTATGTAATTCTTGTTCTAAATTTGAAATAGGAGATGTTATAAAAGCCAAAATACCATTTCATGTGATTGATGCTCATGATCCAAAGTCTAAGTTAAAAGATCCAGTAAATTTGATATTGCATTCATGAATGGATATTTTAAGATCCAAAGTCTTAAAGGATAATCCAAATTTGATTATTACAGAGTTCAAAAATCTTGTATTTCGGTCAAATATGTGAATATTGACATGAGATATACAATACAAAGTTCATGGTGTAAAATCTGACCCAAAATCCAAAATTTGAGATCTCAGATTTAAAGTCTGAAATCTAGGATCCAAAATATAGGATTTGAAATCCAAAATCCAAACTCTAAAGTTCAAAATCCAAAATCTAATATTTAAGATCCAAAATTAAAATCCAAGATCCATAATCCAATATTTGATATTTAAAGTTCAACATTTGGAATTGAAAACCCCATGTAATGGAATTGAGTTGAATGTCAAGGTTTAAATCACTAAAGATTCATGGTTTGAATCTAATAGCTTGAATTGAGATCCAAGATCCAAACAGGCTAGGGGTAGGTCCGTCAAGAGAACTGGGTCACAGTCTTGTCTACATTGGGTTTAGACCTACTTAGGGCTGTGTTTGACTGTGGTAAGTGTGTTTGGTTTTAGTCAAACCATGTGATGTATAAACTTCATTCATTTCATGTGAATGAGTATTTAAAGAAGTTTAACTAGACCTACACCATGCCTACATAAAAGGTTTTGAAATCATTTTAAAGAGATTGATTTTGAAGCCTTTCAATGAAAACTATGTTTTGAAATGATTCTTGTATGAAGACCAAGCTAAATTCAGGTTTTCACATAACTAAGCAGACAACACATGGTATGCTACTAAACTGACCCAATCTGGTTTCAGACAACGTGTGCATGTGGGTGTAATGTGGTTTAGTGCATACTAAAATACATGCTCAATGCATGATCAAAGAAAGCGTGAAAGAAAACTATATTCTATATGCATGCTGTAAGTAAAAGTAAGGAAACAAAAACAAACAATTTAAAAGAGAGACAAGGAAGAGAGGAACATACCTGACCCATATGCCTACCTTAAAGACATTAGAATAACTTTAATCTAAAAAATAAACATGCTAAACTACAACATTATTAAAACAATTAAAAAAAATAAACTAAGCTAGACATACTAAAAGAAAAAAAAAAGCTAAACTAAACATGCTTAAAAAACAAAAACTAAACTAAACATGCATAAAGAACTAAATTGCAATTAAGAAAAAAAAAGAAGAGAGAAAAACAAATTACATGAAGCTGGTACCCTAGTTGCACACTCCCATAACCCCTACACTGAGTCTGGCTGGGTCTAGGCTGAGTGCTAATGCCCTTGGACCAAGACTTGGACCAAGACTCTTAAAAATTTAACTTGTTTTGAGCTAGACCATTTTTTTGAGTACCTGATTGAAATTTTACCAATTTTATGAGTTTATCAAGGAATAGCTCACAGTGTATTACCAAAGGGAAGGGAGGAGGCCTATTTATGGGAGAGAGAATGAACAAACCCCATGAGGATTTTCGATCTAGGACTACATTTTTGGCATTCTATCTCCCCTTCAACACTCCAAACCATAGGTTAGAAGTATATTTTCAATGGTATTTTGCTCATTGCGATCTTGTCTTGACTCCAAATTAATTCTGTAGAAAGCCATGCGTGCATGGAGAATTGGTCTTTGATTCATGATAAAGTATTTGGATTGACATTAAGCATGGATAATGAACAAAGTGAGAATACAAGGAGGAGAAAACACACTTTTAAACTTTATTTTAAAACTTGATACAAATTAGAAAAATGTTGATCCAGCCAGATATGGATACGGTTTCGATTCCATCTGTGTTAGAGCGTTAAACAATGAATTTTACACATTTCAAGTGCTTAAGTGCAAATTGATATTAAGTGTCAAGTGAGAAAATCAGAATACATTTTTTGAGATATAATATGCATTAAGCTCACATGTGTATCCTAGATTTGGGTTTGATGTTGATACCCACATCTAGATCTAGCTCCAAGAAAATTTTGAAAAGATGGACCCAGATATGATATTGAAATTTGAATTATGATTAATATCCATGATATGAAATAGAATAAATGATCTGAATCTATAAAGATAAATCAGATTTGATATTTGGATATGAGATCCAGACATAGAGATAAAACTTGAATATGTGATTTCGATCTGAAATATGAAATGGAGACTTGAAAATAGCAAGGACTTGGACCTAACATCGAGTTGGGCTTGGTGGGTTCAAGTTGTATAATATGGACTAGACCTAGGTTAAGATCAGTTTTGAAAAACTAGGTTCAGACTTAGGCTGGGCGCAAGCTCCGCGTAGGTGTTGAGTTTGGAAAATTCAGTTTTAATGAGGATTTAAGATAGGTTGGGCGTAAGCTTAGGGCTATCACATCCATGAAATTTATATGAAAAGTTAAGTTACATTTATGTAGCTCCTAAGTTCAGTTTTATGAAAAATAAGTGCATGATGGCAAATGGCCAAAATGCCCTTGTGTGCGATTTAGGGTGAAAAGAGTTCAAATAAAGAGATATGCTTGAACTAAGGTTCTGGTATTAAAGAAAATCACAAATGAAGGTTTATGTGATCTATACCTTACGTGAAGAGTATGGCTTAAAAACATGACCATTTTGGCCCTACATGTGTTCTCGGAGTTGTGGATGAATTTTCTTGATTTGACCAAACCAGCATATAGCCGAACTCTTAAAAAGGCTATGATTAACATCTTGCTCCAAAATTCAACTCGGATTGCCCTAAAAATCAAAAACCTTTTTTTACTAAGTCATATCCACACATTTATAAAGAGAAACCAAGGAAGGCCATAAAAATCAGATTTTATTATAATTTTCATAGGTAGAGCTGTGGGTACTTGGAAAAGCTACTTACCTATATGGACACACTGAAAGATTAGAGAAATTCACTTTAATTTTACAAAATGGAGCTTGATAGCAGTTTATGGAGTGTAGCAAGTACTAGGAATGACCTCCATGGCCTTCAGAACTAAATTGAACTCAAACCAAAATGAATGAACTTAAACCAAACTAAGAGAGTATTGGTTTACTCATGATAAACATAATCCCAACTCGGTTTCATCTCACTCTATCGGTTGAGCTCAAATTCAGCTCAAATCCTTGAAAACATGAGAGAGAACATACTTAGAACTGAGTTGAACTAAAACCAAGATGAAGGAACTTAAACCAAACTAAAGGAAGGTTGATTTATACATGCTAAACGTGATCTTAGCTCGGTTTTAGCTCACTCGTTTAGGTTGAGCTCAAATTCAATTCAAATCCTTGAAACAAGAGAGTGAAAGGACTTGAAACTGATTGAACTCAAACTCGGATAAATGAACTCAAATTAAACTAAACAAACCTTGAGTTATACATGATAAACATGGTTATAGCTTAGTTTTAGCTCACTATTTTAAGTTGAGCTTAAATTCAATTGAAACCCCTGAAAATATGAGAGAGAAAGCACAATAGCAATCTGCAAGTTATTATGTGATTGAAACTTCTAGGTGACTCAAAATTAGTGAAATAAAACTTTATCTCCATTAATATAAACTTGTTTTGACTTGGTTTAGCTAAAAACACAGTTTAAGTTCTTGAAGCTGATTTGAGCTATAGGGGAGCCGGCTTCAAACCCTGATGAGCTGACTTTGGCAACTACTCAAATTGAGAAATGACCTAACTACTCAAATGTTAGGCAATTCTCATAAATTTTGGTGTAAAATCCCCACTTTCCAAGTCAAGATGCTAAGATGCAAGGGTAAAATGGTAAATTTCAGCTTGAACGGCTTAGATAGTATGACTTTAGGTGTTCATGATGGTGCAAAAAGTGCTTTCTTGGCTCAGAAATGATCCTTTATTCTTTGAAAATTTCAAAGTGAAAGGTTAAATGGCCATTTGAATTTCCAAAAAAATTGAGTGTTCACAGCACACCATAGAACAATGTTCATGAAAAAAAGAGGATGCAACAAGAAATCCACATAAAGGGATGAAACATAAGGTACTAAAGAAGGAGAGTGCTTTACCTACATACTCTTATCATTGAAGACAAAAGATGGGGAAAGAGAAACATCACCAAACTCCGACAAGCGTAGAAAGAAAAGGAAAAGGGGGGAAATCACAAATCAAAAGAGGAAAGGCAAAAACAAAAAATCAAAATACCAAATCGACAAGGGAGACTGAGAAACGCTCACTTACACAGCCTGGTTGCCAAAGATAGAAGCCAAAAAGAAAAAAGAAAAATCAAAAGATGATCTGTATGAGGATTTGTTGAATTGGTCTCTCACCCAGACGTTAGCAAAATTTTCAGTGCCAAAATGACGAGGAACAATAAGGCACAACGCAGGATTTTCTCTCTTCTCCAAAAAAATGGAGAGGCCCTTACTCTTTATTTTTCCTGATCTCCAGGTGCCTCCCTTCTGTGAGGCTTATAGCTGGGTGTATAACCACCCATGACTCACGTCTCCAAGGGCTCCCACAAAATCGGGGCCTCATGGGTGACACACATCTCCAAGGGCTTCCACAAAATCGGGCCTCATGGGCTACAATCTCTCTAACCACCAACCACTTGCTTTAGGTGCTGCCATGTTCTCCAACGTTTTCCAACTTGTTGGGCAAGTCCTGTGACAGGTGTCAAATGGTTGCTAGCTCGTAGACCGGGTCTTACTCCCGGATCATTCGTCCCCCCTCCAAAAAAAGGATGAAGCTCCAGCGAAGTCAAAATTCAAATGAGGGAATTCAGTCTGGCCGACTTCCCGGTTGTACCATTTTGCAACTTGTGGGCGTTCACCCTTGCGCCCGATACGATAGCAAATACGCTGTCCTCTTCGCGTATTAGTTGTTTTGACTTCTAGAATAGTGTCGGATGATAGGATAGTAGCTTTTGTGATCAGAATATCATCAATTGGTGGTAAGACCTCTGGCTGTTCATCATCCAACATAGATGGTTCAAAAAGTTTGAGATTGTTGACGTTCACTACTGAATAAATTGCCATGTAATCGGGTAGTTCAAGTCGGCATGCATTGTCTCCCACCATTCAGATTATGCGAAATGGTCCATAACGAAGGGCCTTTAATTTCTGCACTTTTCCATTGAGTCGGTCAGCTACAATGTGCAGCCACACCAGATCATTCACTTGAAATTGACCATGAACTCGATGTCGATCATGGCGTGCCTTATATCTTTGTTGAGCCCGCTGCAGATTCTGCTTCACCTCTTGATAAATTTTTCTGATATGGTCAAGGAAGTGGCGAGCCTTGGCTGAAGGTGTAGTGACATTGTGATCTGCTTCATTTGGGGTGACCATGAAGATCAAGTCGAATGGGCTAGATGGTAGGAAGCCAAGACAGGCTTCAAAAGGTGATTTTTGTGTCAACTCATGCATTGCTTTATTGAAGGCAAACTGAAGATACGGCAAACTATCATCCCATGTTTTTGAGTCCTGAGAATTATATCCCCGTAGCAAGTGTACCATGGTGCGGTTCACTACTTCCGTTTGCCCATCCGTTTGTGGATGGTAAGGAGTGCTCATGTGAAGTTTGGTATCCATCAATTCCCACAACGTTTTTCAGAATGCACTTAGAAACCGACTATCACGATCTGAGATAATAGAGCTGGGCAGCCCAAAGTGGACCCAGACAGTGTGGAAATATAGGCGAGCCGTCTGAACTCCAGTTATAGTCTTCTTGCATGGAACAAGAATAAACATTTTGGAAAAACGATCTACGACTACATAGAGATAATCATGTCCTCGCCTAGTAGTTGGTAGACCACCCACAAAATCCATGGATACACTTTCCACGGACGTGTTGGTACCGGCAGAGGTTGGTACGCCTATCTTACGGTTGCTGGGCTTGGAAATACTACATAGTGTACATCCTCGCACAAACCCACTAACATCTTCGTGTAAATTGGGCCAGTAGACATACCTCTGTAAATTTTGGATTGTTTTGTTGATTCCAAAATGTCCAGCCACCTTGGAGGTATGAGCTTCCCTCAACCACATGGTACGATCTGCCCCTTGTGGGATGCAGTCTTCCGTCCTTTTCTAGCAAGTGATTTTTGATAGTATATTCAGATTTTACGCCCGTTTGTGCAGCTTTGTAATGCTCACAAAAATCTGGATCATGCATATATAGATGGACGTAATCATCATGCTGGCTGGGTTGGATTTGCATGAAGCCGATCAAGCAAACGGAGGCCTGTGGTGGCCGAGAGAGCATATCTGCCAATTTGTTTTGACTCCCCTGCTTGTACTTGATGACAATACTGAATTGCTGGAGGTAAGACATCCATTTCATAGGGCGCACTTGCTGCAGTTTTGACTGCGATTGGAGATACTGTAAGGGTCGGTGGTCGGTGTGTACCACGGTTTCTTTCCCTAACAAATAGCACTGCCAATGTTTAATGGCCTGATGTAATGCAAGAAGCTCTTTATCATATGCTGAATAATTGAGTTGTGCTCCCTGGAATAGCTCGGAATAGTAGGCCACCGGTCGTTGTTCTTGCATGAGGACTGCTCCCATAGCGTAACCTGAAGCATCGGTTTCTAATTCGAATGGCTTGTGTAAATTTGGCAATGCAAGGAGTGGAGCTTCACTTATTTTTCATTTCAGAAGATTGAAAGCAGCTTCACATTTTTCTGTCCATTCGAACTTGCTATGTGCCTTAGTCAAGGCATGAAGAGGTGCGGCCAATACTGAAAAATGTTTAATAAATTTTCGAAGATATTGACAAGCACCAACAAAACTGCGTACCTCAGTGGTATTTCGGGGCGTCGGCCACTTACGAATGACATCAACCTTATCTGGATCGATGCGGAGGGTTCCACCACCAACTATGAAGCCAAGATAGATGAGGGAGGTCTTGGCAAATTCACATTTCTTTCCATTAAGCCGCAGTTGATGTTGTTGTAACACCTCAAAGACTTGATGAATATGTTGCTCGTGATCTTCCCATGATTCACTGTATATCAGAATATCATCGAGATAAACTAATACAAATTTATCTAAGAATGGACATAGGACATCATTTATGAGACGCATAAAAGTGGCGGGGGCATTGCACAGGCCGAATGGCATCACCTTCC
The DNA here is from genome assembly GCF_008831285.2 of Nymphaea colorata. Lineage (NCBI taxonomy): Eukaryota > Viridiplantae > Streptophyta > Magnoliopsida > Nymphaeales > Nymphaeaceae > Nymphaea > Nymphaea colorata. The sequence goes on from NC_045143.1 coordinate 11,564,308, forward strand.
ACTCGAAGAGTCCTTGATGCGTATTAAATGCCGTCTTCCATGTGTCCTCGTCTCGGATGCAAACTTGATGGTATCCTGATTTTAAATCAAGTTTGGTGAAGAATCGAGCATTTTTGAGTTGGTCCAGCAAGTCGTTGATGCGAGGGAGTGGGTAACGGTTTTTGACTGTGATCTTGTTGAGTGCTCTATAATCAATGCACATGCGCCATCTTCCATCCTTCTTGGGTACCAAGACCACGGGAGATCCACAAGGCGAGCTGCTGTGCTGCACTAATCCATGCTCCAGCAGGTCCATCACTTGTCTTTTAATTTCGTCATTCTCAAGTACCGAATTGCGATACATGGAAAGGTTGGGTAGAGGGGCATCAGATTGCAAGTGAATTTCATGCTCAATTGGACGCCGTGGTGGTAGGCCTTGTGGATCTTCAAACAAATCAGTATAAGAGTTGAGTAGTTTGGTGAGCATACCTTCTTCTTTCTCGTGCGTGTACATGAGATGAATTGTATCATTCTTTTCACACGGCTGCACTAAACGTACAAGCAATAAGACAAATCTTTGGCATGCATTCACCACTCGTTTGACTTGTCCGGCTGTCATCAAATCTGTTGGAGGGGCGATGTTGTCCCGAATGATCACAAGCTGCTTCCCGTCTTTTGTGAGTTCATATTCTTGTGCTCGTCGATGGTAGTGACCATCACGGAGCCACAAATATGGACTTCCAAGAACCACTTGGCAAACATCAAGTGGAACAACATCACAAATAACTTCATCAATAAAACGAGAGGTGATGGCAAACTTCACCTTGCACTGGCGGTCCACTCGTTGTCCAACATCCTTTATAATCCGTCCCAATGGATATGGGTGAGGATGTGGTGTGGTGACCAAACCAAGTCGTTCCACCAGACTTGAAGAGATTAAGTTCTTTTGGCTTCCGGTGTCGAAGATTGCGCCAATAACTTCATTTTTCACCTGAATCTTGATGGTGAAGAGTTCTTCAGCATGCTCCTCCTCCGCGGTTGAGATAACAGTATCAGATCTCACCATCAGGGATAGGGCCGTGTCTGGCTGCTGCATTGAGCCAACCCTCTCAGGCTCATTTTCTCTAGCCATCACCGTATTAATCTGTTTCCCTCTATTCTGCTCCTTGAACCGCTTGGGTTTCAATTCAGGATGCACCTTCCAGCATTTTTGTTTGTTGTATCCAGAAATTTTGCAATGATCGCAGTAAAAATCAGACTTGGAAGGATATGACTTGGAGTCCTTCGAAGTGTGATTTTTATCATATTTTGATACCTTCTGTTTGGATTTTGCAGAATTTTTGTAGTTGCTTCCCCTATTCTTTGCTTCAATAGCCATTGCTGTAGTACTTGCGCTTGAGACATCCAACACTCGAAAAAGCTGCAACTCTTGGCGAATCGTATAATGTAGACCCGCCACAAATTTTTGTACAGCTTCCTCAGTGTTGATCGATACACCAAGAGCAACCGCAAGCCGTCGGAACTCGGTTGAATATTCTTGAACTGATTGTGTGTTATACTGCGGCAACGTATACCACCTTGTCCAACGATCTTGCAAATATCCCATTGGATAAAACTCCAACCTCAGGAGTCGTTTAAATTCCTCCCAAGTGACGCCCTGTCCTTCTCGAGATGCCAAGATACCATTCCACCATGCCAATGCATGGTTGGTTAGTTTTAACCTAGCAAAGGCTACACGTTCTGTACCTGGATACTCATAAAGAGTAAAATAGGTTTCCATTTGAGCCAACCAAGAGTCCAGCTTCTCAGCGTCAATGGAACCATCAAATACAGGGATGTCGATCTTGGCCTCCGCCTTGAACGGTCTTGGGCATTCCCTTGTGAGAGGTTGTTCGGGTCCCTTCTCCTCTTCTTGTCTTGTATTAGCGTCCTCCCTTTGTATTTTGATCATTTGTTGCTGAACATGCTCAAGTTGCATGTTTACTAATGTTCGACTATGTCGATGAAAGTGACTTTAGAGACGCATGTGCGGATGTCAGTAGTTCGTCACCAAAAAACAATTACACCAACACGAGCATGACCATATGTTAGTAAAAGTAACTTCTTTTTAGCGACATTTTCGAGTTGGGCATCAGTAGAAGCTCAACTTCAAAGACATCATAGCAGCACGTCGGAAAAGACTACTTTTCACCGATGTTTTGGTCTTGACATTGGTAAAAGTAACATGTTTAGCGACATTGGTGCACTAGATGTCGGTAAAAACCCAACTTCAAAGTAACATGCTACTTTCATTGATATCTTGCTCGGGATGTGGATAAGAATTAATCTTTACCAACATTTAAAGCTGGATGTCAGTAAAAGTAGCATTTTACCGATGCCCTTTTTTTCCATGTGTCGATGAATCCGTTTTGTTCTATAGTGAAAAAAAACAAAATATTAATTAAATAAAAGGGACCATAAGAGACTCACGTGCACACCCCGGTCACTGAACACATAAGCCAACAAAATGGTAGGAGCACCAATCTCAAACAAGCACGAAAAAGAAAAAGAAAAATTTGAAAATTGAAAAGAGGAAGACAAAAATAAAGCACCAAAATACCAACTCAACAAGATGGAATGAGAGATACTCACCTGTGCACCTTGCTTGTCGGAGACAGAGGCTGGGAAAATAACATCGGTGCAAGATTCCAACAAGCACAAAGAGAAAATGGAGACAAAAAGTAGAAGGGAAACTAGGGAAGGAGAGAACGAAGTGACAAAGGCATTGCAACAGTACCTGCCAGGTCTAAATAAGCGGACGTAGAGCCAGGGGCAGAAAATCTTTGAGATATGCCTAGGCACGCACCATCACAAACATCATACGACCATGGCCTTTGATGGTTGCTAATGACATACCCAACGATGATGAAACTCTAATTGTGGTTGGGGCTCACAAGAGACAAAGAGCAAAGTGCAGCTGTGTTTTGTGAAAGCAAAGGTAGATAACGACCAGCAAATTCCAATAGGAAGGAGGATGCTCGCGACTTCATGAGAAATGGTAGGTGACACATGAGAGAGCCCGACTCTCCCTTCCTCTCTCTCTTTCTCTCTCTATGAAACTTGAAGGCCAGTGAATAGGATGGTGGAAACCACCTTCTCTCGCCTTTTTTATTCGTGGCAGGAACCAAACCAAGCTCTGAGGTGGCTGATGATTGCCATGCCGTAGTTGTTGATTCGTGATTAACAATCAGACAGTGGAAACGGAACGAGTTAGATGCGATTTGGCCAAAAGTCAGATGTACATCATTTATGAATCAAGTGCTAACTGAACGAGTTAGATGTGATTCAGCCAATTTGGACATAGTCACACCAGCTCGTGCATCATAGCAACCGGTTTCGGTGTCGTATCAACCGGTTCAACTAATTCAATGGCTGGTTTCAGTGTGTTTTTGGTCGATTCGGTTTATTTAACCTCGATTGATTCAGCCTTTGATTCAATTTATGTAATGCTAATTCAAGCAATGGATTGACCGATTTAGCCACCAATTCAATCAATTCAGTGTCGGTTCAATCAATGTAGTCGATCTGGGCACTGATTCAGTTGATTTATAGCAGATTCAGTCAAGCTGGCTGCCAATCGTTTTAGGTCTACCCATTCATCCTCATTCAGATAGAGAGAGAGAGTAGGAGTCTTCAATTTGCTTGAACTAAAAAAGAGAGAGAATGTAAGAGGAAGCTGGACTCTCTTAGGGTATAAGAATAAATCAAAGAGAAATGGAGAACATTTGGAAAATCATTTTTAAGACCGGATTGTTAAATCCTTTTCAAAAACATACACCCCCTTCCCATGGCTGTTCAAAGAGGTATAATGAGATGGAAAATTTTGAGGTGTGCACATGGAATGAGCTGGGTGGAAGGCTTGTTGGCTGGCTCTAACTGTTTTTATAGGTTTGCCAAACTAAGATTACCCTAATTAAGCTTGTGCTGGAAAATTCTTATTATTTTAAGCCTTTCTAAAATTCCTAGGAAAAATGGTCATTTGACAAGTTGGTGGCAACCTAACAGGCTTTAGTTTTATATGCTCTAAGCATGTGGCTTGTAGACAAGACAGTTATAAAACTTTCTTAGATGAAAGGCCATCATGTTTGAGATGCCTTTATAAACTAGTTCAAGAATAATATGAACCATAATCAACAAGAGGGGTAAAATAGTAATTTGGTCAAGTAAAAATTTTTTAATGTGTACAAACTCGCTAATATTTCTTAGATATGTTGTTGGAAGGACAGAATGGTCCTTTTGAAGCTCAGAACAGGTGTTCCTTTAGACACATCTAGACTTAGGTCCTTGTGCTAGAAATAATAAAAATATCTTGTGCATATGATTGACATGTTGGATAGTGGCCTTGAGCCCTATCTCTAAATCTTGTAATTGCAAGGTGGCATGCTCGCAGTTATGAGATAAACATGAAAGCTACTTTTCATATAAAGGATTTTTTGTCAAATAATTCAACAGATTTACATTACCTAGTTTTTTTCTCCGCAATATCTTTGGTCCTAACCGCAGGCTGGGCATCGGGAAACCTATGAGGTGGCCTATAAAAGCCCAAGGATTCCCTAATTTAGGGTTACTCGATTGATTGCCCTAAGAGGAGCTTCACCGATGCAAACCCGAAACCTATCTTCCTTTGCTTCCTTCTTCTTCTTCTTCTCTATCACTGACTCTGCCTCTTGATGCTTGTGCAATCATCTTGGAGCATCCAGTCATGAACTTGCTGAAATGACACATGTCGAAACAAAGATGTCATTTTGTTGCTGTCTCTCCAACATTGGTATCAGAGTGAGGGAGAGCACTGTCGCCTGAAACAAAAATGACTTCTAGAGTAGGAGCCTCAGAACTTGCCAAGACTGAGAAACTCAATGAAACTAATTTCCATTCATGGGAGCGTAGAATCGTGCTGGTCTTAACTCTTGGGAAGTTAATCCATGTAATCAACAAGCCATTTTCCACTTTAGGAGACATGCCTATAGATGAAGAAATGAGAGCATATGAGGCCTTTGAGACTGTTGACTTGATGGCTAAAACCACTACATGAGCGTTCATGGAAGATGACCTGATCAAGGTGTTTGAAGACTGCTCGACAACCAAGGAGATGTTTGACACTATCTCTTCTAAAGACAATACATTTACCACGATGCATGTCCAGTTACTACTAGTACAGTACAACTCATATAAAATGAAGGAGTCAAATAGAGTGGTGGATCATGTTAACAAGATATTGGTCATGGCTAAAGACCTAGCCTTTGTAAGAAATGTGATACCTTACAACATGCAGATCTGTACGATCCTGAATAGCCTACCTTCTTCCTGGGACATGGCAGTCACTGCTTTGAGTCTCCAGTTTGACACTTTAATTTTAGAGAAGCTCTCCATATAGTTAGCTATTCAGCAAGAACACCTAGCCAAGAGAAAAAATGCAGAACTAATGACAGTCTAGGACAAACTTACCAGTAGTCATATGCCTGTAAAACCCAAACAATTTAAAAAGTGAAATGATGACAAGTTTAAAGGTAATTTTGTAGGTACTCAAAGATCTCAAGGAGCCGTAATGAAATACTACAAGTGCAAAAATTCTGGCACATCAAGAAGAATTGTAGGACAAAGTTTTTGAACAAGAAGAACAATAATGATCCAGACAACAACAACAACGAGAAGAAAGATCAAAGGGATTTCAATGGAGAAGTCATTTGAGTTGTGTTATACTGTTTATTTGCAGAAGGAGAGCTGGGTTACTGATTACATTGCAAAAATGAAAGAAGGCATGATTCGTATGCAATACTTGAGTCTAAGAGTTCAAAAGGTCTACATGGGAAATAACTGTGATGTCATGGGAGTCAGGTCATATTGTTTAAATGTTGGGGGCATAAGTGTCATTCTTAATAAAGTCTTGTATGTACCCTCCATGAGGAGGAACCTAGTGTCTGTTCCCACTTTGACTGGAAATGTTTTGAAGTTTGTTTTGTTTCAGAGAAAGTCACAGTAGAAAAATATGGTAGGACCATGTTTGAAGGGAAATATGTAAAAGAACATGTTATGTTTAAACTCAATGAAATGAATAAAGCTTCAGGTTCTACTTATATTGACTGTGCATTGAGTGTAAGTGCAAAATTATGGCATGAAAGATTAAGCCATGTAAGCGTCAACAAGATGAAGACTCTAGCACAATAAGGTATAATACTTGATATAAATATAAATGATTTCACGAAATGCGAATCTTGTTTATATAAAAAAATAGCAAAGAAACCCTTACTGTCTGAAGTAATACGGGCCACTGATTTATTAGAGATCATTCATATAGATATTTGTGGACCTTTCAGAGTCCAAACACATAGTGGCAAGTTATATTTCATAACATTCATTGACAACTTCTCAAGATTTAGTTATACTTACCTGATCAAATATAAGTCTGAAACACTTGATAAATTTAAAGAATATAAGCCTAAAGTCGAGAGACAGCTTGAAAAATATATCAAGGTCATAAGGTCTGATCGAGGTGGTGAGTATACATCAAATGAATTCATCAAATATTGTAAATACTTTGGAATTAATAGGCAAAGATCAATGCTTCACACACCACAACAAAATAGTGTCGCAGAGAGGTATAACAGAACCCTCTTGAACATGATAAGATCCATGTTGGCAGTGCATAATTACCCAAAGTATTTTGGGGTGAAGTTGTGTTAAGTGCTATGTACACAATAAATCGAGTGCCCTGCAAAGTAGTCCCAACCACTCCTTATGAGAGATGGACTGGTGTGAAACCAGATATGAGACATCTCAGGAGATGGGGATCTGTAGCACATGTGAAAATTATAGATCCAAAAATGGATAAACTAGATGACAAATCAGTAAGGTGTGTGTTTATTGGATATCCAAAATGATCTAAAGAGTGCAGGTTATATCACTCAACTATAGGACTTATAGAAAGTAGAGATGTAGAGTTCCTAGAAGAACTCAATAATAAAGACAATGATCCAATAGGAGATCATAATGATCTATTGAATGATTTGATTTATTCAGAAGATCAATCTGACAATGAACCGACTGGGGAACAGTTTGGTAATGAACCAACTGAGCTTCAAATCGCCTGAGGAACAGTCTGATAATGAACTGACTGAGGAACAATTTGGTAATGGACCAACTAATATGAATACTTCATCCTCTCAGACTTTGTCAGGTCATAAAAGAACTAGAGAATATCTTTCATATCTAAATGATTATTATGTATATCTTATAGAGGAGTTATGTTATTTAACAAATATTAACGAAATGTGTGACAATCTGACATATGATGAAACAATAAACTCACATGAACCGTCAGATTGGGTAAATGCTATGGATGAGAAATCGAATATATAGGAAAGAATAAAGTCTAGGAACTAGTAGATCTTCCTAATGATAGAAGACTCATTGGGTGTGAATGAGTACTAAAGAAAAAATATAAATCTAACATATCAGTCGAGAAATTTAAGCAAGACTAGTGGCAAAAGGATTTTCTTCAAAGGAATGAATTGATTACATAGAAACCTATTTATCAGTAGCAAAGTTTGCTTCAATCAAAATAATTTTGGCTATCACAGTCTTCTATGACTTGGATGTTTATCAGATGGATGTGAAGATTGCTTTTATGAATAGTGAGTTAAAGGAAAACATATATATGAATCAACCACAAGGATACATCCTTAAAGAAAATGAAGACAAAGTGTACAAGCTAAATAAATCACTGTACAGTTTGACGTAGGATGAAGCGACAAAGTGCCTCTTGACGCTCATACAATCATCCTAGAGCATCTGGTGGTGAACTTGCTGAGAAGACACAGGTCAGAACAAAGGCGTCCTTCCACTACCATCTCTCCAACATGATATGCATCGCACATCTCTAGTGGCGCATGCTTCACACATATCATATTTGGTGTATGAAGCTGCACTTCAGTGGCAATGTCTAAAATGACCTCTCTTGGCACTTCATAGGTTGTCAATCCTCGTTGGAAACATGGCCTGAAGACCTTACCTTGAGAGCAGCACCACATTGGGTCTCACAACTGCTAGTAGTGACACTGCTACTATCATGGGGCAACAATGATTTTTTTGTTTTGTAAAAATTAATTGTACTTTGAAAAGGTTAAAAATGTCATTTGATAATATTTTTTAATGTTTTTAAATAAAGGGGCCTATTTAAGAGTATGGTGGAAAAAATTAAGGGCTTCTTTGTTGTTGTTGAAAGGATGAGCACCCATTTGTCTTTTGCGTAAAGGTTGGCACCCCTTCATAATTTTTTTCTTCTAAAGCCATTTTCAAGCCTTCTCCAAAAATAGGATACTATCTAAAAGTCTAATATTTTGTCAATTTTTTTATTACATAAACACATTAATCTTCAATTTCAAAGAACCCCAGTCTCCACGTTTTGAAATATTTCTTAAAGTGCCTTAAGATGAATATTGAAGGAAAAAAAAGAGGGAAGATTACCAAATATGGATGTACCTGATTCTTGATATATTTTTCTCATTAATGGTCAATCTTATTTTCAAATTCGTAATCCAAACTCTCATTTTGCCATTTTTAGTTTTGCAATTTATGACTTTGTCTTGCCCGGAATGCTTGCATATTCTATGTTTCATCCATTATTTTTATACAATTCAAAACCCATGATTTGACAAAATACTCTTGAGGTTATGATACGCTAAAATATAATGAGCACAACAGCTCCACGATAGCCGCCCTCCAATGCACTAAGTTGTAACTTTCCTCCAATGGTGGATCTTTTGAAGAATAACGTGCCATGCCAATGAAATAAGCACTAGCAAAAGACTTTTGAATGATTGCAAGTTGTTGTAACTCCTGAACCATTTTGCGACCAAATACATCTAAGCCATTTGGAGTATAGACATATGCTTCTAATTTACAGTTGGCAATTGTATCATGCAAGACAGCCACCTCATTTATGGGTGAGCAAGAAGAGTATTTCATTCTACTTCCCTGATGAAAGACAAAGCTCCCACCCGATCTCTTATCCATGTAAGGTACATGGCCTGCTTTCAGTTTCTCGTGTTGCTACCATCGCTGTACATTAACTTGTCTAATATTGGTGACCTCTCTTTTACAACATAGAGAGTTGACACTCTGAAATTTTGAAAGGGAACTGATTGCCTACCAGGCCCCATCCCGTATATTGCACTAATCCCCTCGAGAATGGACAGCCACCCATTACTAGAGAATAAAGCTAAGAGACACGAAACAATTATACCCTGCTCATGAGAAAAAAAATGACAGCCATCATACACTACCTTCATGTCCATTGCAATATCTGCTTCTTGAATGCTCAGCCTTGATGAGGACAGATATATTAAAATATGATGCAAATGCAAGGACATGCAAGAAGTTTAAAATTGATGCTATAGTAATGCACAATAATGCATACTTGAATTAAAAAATTAAGTAGTACATTAGTGTGTGACAGGTTTACTTTTTAATATAGTCTATCTATGTCAATATAAGTTACCAGGTGCAATGGCCATTATGCTTCACACTTAACTCATGTTTTATTTTTTTTTAATTAATGTCATAACTGTAATGTGATTTATGTCATGAGTTATGTCATCATTAGTATGGAGGTCTATGAGTTACAAGTTGAGTGTCTTGAGGTAGCAGTTACAAGTTGAGTGTCTTGAGGTAGCCTATAAATAGGTGTTTGGTTTGCGTCATTTGTACCAAATGTAAGTTGTGCCAATGTGGTTTTGTGGGTGTCATGAGTTGTATGAGTGCTCTTGTCCTCAAATACAAATGTTATGTTGTAAGTTCATTGTGTGTAACATAAAGTACGACCTATTGTTTATTTCCAATATTGTTGTATTAGATCCTACGCTTGATCAAATTGGGTGTATTTGTCTGGCTGAATTAGTACGTTGTAAAGATTGTTGCTGAAGCCTATTTTTCGACGTTGTTCATAAATACATGATTGGTAAACATTGTCGAATGGTATAAATTGGAATACTACTCTCACCTCTCACACACTTAGGTACCTAGTTTTAATGGAGGAAAATTATAGATTTTGGGGCATTAAAATGAAGATATTTTTTATATCACAAGATCTTTGGGATCCAATTGCAAATGATGTGGCAGAGTCTTCAAATGAAGTGAAGGAGACATACAAGAAGGATGCAAAGACTCTTCTTGTTTTGCAGCAAGCTATGACTAAAAATATTTTCCCTTGCATTGCAGTTGCGACCAAGTCAACTGAAGCTTGAAATATTTTGAAGAAAACTTATCATGGAGATAGCAAAGTAACGACAATAAAATTTCAAAATCTGGTTAGAGAATGAAACATTGCAAATAAAAAAATGAATGCATCCAAAATTTCTTTTTAAGAATGTCTACTACTATAAATCAAATGAAAACATTTGGAGAAATGTAATGGAAGATAAAAAAGTAGTAAGATTTTACGAAGTTTTTAATACAAATTTGATCATGTCGTAACTGCTATACAAGAGTCAAAAGACGTGAGTACTTATTCAATTAACAAAGTGATGGGTTCACTTTTAACACACGAAGCTAGATTGAACAGGTCAACAAAAAAAAAATATTAATCATGCATTTCAAGTTAAAGAAAAAATTTCTAATAAGCAAAAAGATGGAGAATGTATGTGAGATGGCAAATATGCATGTAGAAGAAATGACACAGGTAGATATCATGGTCGTGGTTGTGGCAGTGGAAGATTTGGTGGAGGTCAGCAGAATGCTGACCATAACCAAGTTACAGGGACAAATATTGTTACTTTTGCAAAAAAAAAAAAAATGGGCACGTTGAGACAAAATGCTGGGAAAAGGCAAAAAAAAAAAAAAAGGCCAATAAAGCTGAAGAAAATGAAGAAGGTAATCTTTTCATTGCCCATTTGGAAGCTAAGGTTGATCATGTGTGGTTTTAGATCATGGCTGCAGTGACCATATGAGAGTGAAAGGAATCTTTTCCACCAAATTGATTAGTTTGTAAATGTATATGTATGACTTAGAAATAACACGCAAGTATAGAGTGAAGGAAAATGAACTGTTAAAGTGCAGATTAAATCAGGTAGTAAAAAGTTAATCCATAATTTTTATTACATACCTAGCTTAACTTACAATTTATTGAGTGTTGGACAACTGCTTGAAAATAGTTATTTACTTCATTTTAATAGTGAAACTTGTGAAATCAACAGAAAATAGTGAGATAGTATGTCTTTTCATTACAGTGAAAATGACTCCAAATAGGATGTTTCCACTTGAAATTTCACATATAAATAAAGTTGTATTAGTCAGTAATGTTGACAAAATCACTCAGTTTTTGCATTTAAATGGTCCTTTATATTATAATGACCTGAAATTATTAAACAATAAGAACATGGTATTGGATTACCTCATATCATGTGTAGTGATGAGATTTGTAAAGGGTGTTCATATGGAAAGCAACATTGTATATCTTTTGTTACTGAGAATTGGAGGGCCAAAAAACCTCTTGAATTAGTCCATGCTTATATATGTAGGCCTGTGAATATTCCTTCCTTGAATAACAATAGACATTTTATGTTGTTTATTAATGATTTTACTCGTGTGAATTGAGTATATTTTCTTACTAAAAAATCAGAAGCATTTGAAAAATTTCAATAGTTCAAAGCTCTATTAAAAAAGACCAGCAATCGTGTCATAAAGTGTTTGTGCACAGATAGAGAAGGAGAATCTTTTTTTTTTTTTTGATGATTTTTGCAAAAGATTGGAATTCGAAGGCAATTGACTATAAGGAAGACACTTCAGCAAGCTGGTGTCATTGAGCAAAAGAACAAAATTTTGATAGAAATGGCTAGAAGCATACTTAGTGAAGGCAAATTTCCAAATGATTTTTGGGCAGAAGTAGTAGCTACTAGAGTTTATATTTTAAACATTCACCAATTAAAGCAGCACACAATCGAACAAACTATGAGGTTTGGTGGAAACACAAACCTGATGTAAGTAATTTATGAGTTTTTGAGTGTATTTCATACACTTTAATTGATTCAAACGAGCATACTAAGTTGAATAAGAAAAGTGAAAAATATACAATTGTTGAATATTTAGATGTTACAGAAGGGTATCAGTTGTACAACCTGATAAAAAATTTATTATTCAACAAGATGTTGTCTTTTACGAAAATAGTTTCTGAAAGTGGGATAATAAAGATGAGCATTTGATTTTTGAAAATGACTTAAATGAACTAAATGAGTGTGAAAAAAAAAAAGATGCATCCCAGCCTCCACCAACAATATCATTTTCATGGAGAACCCAAAGAGGCCACGATATTGAACCTACTATGCACTGTGATTGTCCTCCAAGAAAGGTAAGGAGAGTTGATGATCTTTATAATTGTGCACTTGCTTTGATGGTTACAGAACCAACATGTTATGAATATGTTTGCAGAAAACAAGAATGAAAAAAATCCATGAAAGAAGAAATAGCAGCCATTGAAAGAAATGACACTTGAGAAATTGTAGATCTACCAAATGGTCAAAATGCAATTGGTGTTAAATGAGTACAAAGTAAAATATAATATTGATGAAAACATACAAAAACACGAAGCAAGACTTATCATGAAAGAATATGCTCAAGAATATGAGATAGATTTTTCAGAAACCTTTTCTCCTATTGCACATTTTGAAACTGTTAGAATTATTTTGGCATTAGCTACTCATATGAAATGGTCAGGTTTTCAGTTTTCAACATTTTTACTTATTGAAAGAAAAAGTCTATATTTGCCAACCACAAAGATTTGCTATTAATAAAAAAAATGTTTATAGGTTGAAAGCGGCTCTTTATAGCCTTAAACAATCACCATGAGCCTGGTAGGAGAGTTTAGGCACATACTTAATACACAATGTTTTTTACAGATGTGAATGTGTTTATGTAGATGACATTATTTATCCAGGCTCTTCTAGTGGTCTCATTAAAAAATTAAGATAAGCATGATGTGTGAATTTGATATATCCAATTTGAGATTGTTACATTATTTTCTAGCTTGCATTGCAGGTTCAACAACCTGATAATGATATTTTTATTTCTTAAGAAAAATGTGCTTTGAACTATTTGAGAGATTTAATATATTATAATGAAAGTCATGTTCTACTCCTATGAACACTAGTGAGAAGTTAACTTTAAATGATGATACTGTAAAAGCTGATGAGAAGTTATACTTTAGTTTAGTCTGAAAATTGATTCACCTCACACAAATGTGCCTAGCTCTTGTGTACTAGTTTATCTGACTTTAAGTTTTATGCATTGTCCACATTATTTTGGAGCAGCAAAATGGATCATTCATGACAATCGATCAACAACTAACTATGCAATTTGGTGCTGATCTAATTTCAATTTTATATTAATTGACTTATGTAACAGTGATTGCGCTAATTTTATGGATGACAGGAAAAACACAAGTGAGTTTGTTTTTTACCATTGGCTCAGGGACTATGTAGTGGATGTTGAGAAAGCAAGCAACTGTAGCTCTATCATCTTTTGAAGCAAAGTATATTGTTACAACTGCAACTACATGTCAACTATGGATTCAATGAATTTTGACAGACTTGCATAAAAACAAGTTCAAGAAATAGAGTTATTTTGTAACAAGCAATAATTGCCATGATGAAAATTCAGTATTCCATGAAAGAATTAAATGCATTGAGTTATGTCATCACTTTATCTGTGAAGTTGTTGTTGATGGAAAGATAATAATAAAATATTGTTCCACAAATGATCAAGTTGCAGATGGATTTACGAAATCACTCGACCATTCAAAGTTCATAAAATTCAAGTGATCTCTTGGAGTATCTAGTTTTGCATCAAGGGGGAGTATCAAAATATAATGCAAATGAATGGACATGCAAGGAGTTTAAAATTACTGCTATAGTATTGCACAATAATGCATAAGAGAGTTAAAAAATTAAGTACTACATTAGTGTGTATCAGTTTTATTTTGTAATATGGTCTAGTTATGTCAATATGAGTCATAAAAGGTACTGAAAATTACGTTTTACATTTAACTCATGTTTTAATGTTTTTTTAATGTATTTTTAATTACATGAATGTAATGTGATTTATATAATGAGTTATGCCATCATTAGTATGGAGGTTTATGAGTTATAAGTTGAGTGTCTTGAAATATCCTATAACTAAGTAATTTAGTTTGTGTCATTTGTACCAAGTGTAAGGTGTGACAAGGTGGTCTTGTGAGCATTGTGATTTGTATGAATGCTTTCCCCTCAAATACAAAACTTGTGTTGTAAGGTCATTGTGTGCAACATAAAGTACGACATTCCATTATTGTTTATTTCAAAAAAGATAATATTGCTACTAGATTACAACTATGGAAACATGTTCACAGAAATTGTTGGTGAGTTTCATAGCCTTGAAGCTCACAAGCCAGGTTGGGCCATAGCCACTATAAATGCTTTGAGTCATAAGGCTGGATGAACAGCTGTTCAAGCAAATGTGGTATCTAAAGTGACTGGACTGCATTAAAGAAACAATCAAGATGGAGCCAATGGCTTCATAATTTGTCGCATTGGCAGATCAAGGCCCAGAATCTGAGATTTTGGTGTGTGGACAGCCTCATGCTAGTGGCGGAACCATAAAATTTAGGCTGAGCAGCACTAATTCAAGGACACACATATCTATACTATTATATATAAATTAGCAAAAAAATGGATGTATTGATATGAAAATATAAAACTTTGTGGTGTGGGAAACTGTCCACAGCTGCCTTCATGATGCTGCATGCAGCTACACCGCTGCCTCATGTGGACTAAAAGGGCAGATGAGAATTCATGCCGTGGGTTGGAGCTATATTTAACATGCTTCTCAAAAAATCCATGACTCTCGTTGAGTTGGCAATCTTGGGCAACATTAGTAGATGTTAGAAACCTTGAAAGCTGGAGTAGCCACATTTTGCCCAAAGACATGGAGAGCAATATTTGCATTTGGCTTATCTCTAAATATGATAAGGTGAGTAATGAGACAGACAGAGTCTTGAGGGGGTTAGTGCAACAGTTGGGGAGGGAGCTGGTGTGCAGCCAGTTTTTGTTGCGAATTCTCAGGACATTAACTTCTTTGTGCTGCAAAAAGGAGCCATTAACAAACAAATTGAAGGGTAGTGGGGGTGACATCTCATGGCACTGAAAGCAAGCCTTATACCTTAGGGGGACATAGGCTTGGGTAAAAGCCTTACCTTTCTTCCGAATAGTAAGATTAAATACTCCTCCTACTCACCTAAAAAAGAGAGATAGATGAATATCGCCTCATATTTTGGGGCATTAGTGGGTGACTCAAGATGGGATTGTAACTTTCCATTGGAATAGTGATGGAAACTCAATGCAATATAGAAGAGGGAAACTTACAAGGCTTTTCATACAGGAACTGTATTTATTTTTCTATTGACACTTTGGGGCAATTTTTCTCATTTACGTTTTGATACTCTATAAAAATTTCAAGTTTATTACTAGTGCCCCTGAGCCAACAAATTTCTTACGCCGACCCCATTTTCATACATTTTTCATTTGTTGAACAAGAATAGGATCCTTTGTTCTTGGTCGAAGAAGAAGAAACTAACTACTTCATACCTTCATTGCGAAAACCCATTACAACGTGAATGAAGCTGGATCCAGGGCTGGGGGGATTTTTCAACAAAGACTATCTGGAGGTGTTTCCTGCGACTAAGGACAACATGTAACTGGATGGCGGAACTGCGCGGAGGTGTGACTTTGGGCTCAACGATCTGCAGTAGGAGACAACGCTAATAGTAAGCCTGGTTGCGTTGGATTCCTACAAAAGTCTAGAATTTTTCAGTCCAAGTTTCAGGAATTTTGGACAATAGAGCAAGGCAGTATGAATTTTTGAATGAGCAAAGGTCCCTGGAAAGACAGACAACCTGATTTTTGATACACCAGAGCTCCAAGGGAGAATACGCATTCGCCGGCGCTTCCGGCGATTGCCTCACCCCATCACATCTTCTCATGGGGTTTACATGAGCATCTGGTAACATTTCCAAGCATCTACTCCTATTTGCGTTTTGTTATTTTCACTCTTTGACTGTTGTTATACTTTGTTCCGTCGAGTGGAGCTGAGTTGCTGTGGAGCAGCCGCTGAGTTCGTGGTACAGCCTAAACCAGGAAACATCTTGAACCTGTTAGAAGTCATAGCTTATGCCGGGCTAAGCGGCGCTTGCTTCCCCCTATATTCAACAGAGGCAAAACGGCATCACAGTGACGACTTCTAACATATCTTGGAAATACATTGTTTCCTTGAAATTTCTGAACAGTAACTTTTGGTCTACAATTTGGACCTAGCCATAGCCAAGTGGAGGTGCAGCTTCAGTAGCCGTGACTGAGCTGGACCGGGGAGAAGAAAGGGTGTTTGTTGGTGCCATTCCAGTGATTGCTCCCCCCTAAACACATGAGCACACAGGGGTTCCAAAGGCTACGGTGAAGTGCATTCTCTTCTCCCTCTAAGTTGTTGTCCATTCATAACAGTAATTAGGCTGTTCATATTTTGATCAAGGAGCTATTGATTGTTAGAATTAAGAGGCTATGGAATACGGGGGAGCAATTTATACTGCTGGACTTCGTCCCCCGTGACCAGGTTTCTCTCCACATGCACCCTATAGTGCGTGGGAAAGGGTGTACATTTCTATTTAGACCTGCCACTGGTACACCTGTTTTGGGCTCCTCCTTGTGCACATTACACTGGACACAGCCCGACAATGGGAAGACTTACCAAGGGGCATTGGGCAATGGTTTGTTGAGATCTTAGGTGTGGTTTGTGGAGTGAGATGAGAGAGATTTGAACCATGTACCGCCGTGCTCTTGTAAAAGTTAATGCCACCCCTATTTGATGCTTTGAGAGCTATTGTTGTGAGCTTGGGTCGGGAACCATTTGTACTCACCACCCTTGGAAGCAGCTAGGGCCTTTGTACATGCCACGGACCTCTGTATTGACCAACCTTACGAGGTAGGATCAGTTACATCCATGGCCAGTGGACTGATCAGCTTGTAGTGGAAGGGCAGACTTCAGTGGCAGTGATATTCAGTTGTGGGTAGGACAGAGTTGCTTCAGGTTCAGCTAGCCGTGTGATTAGTTTCAGCTGGATGATATCACCTCCATGGCTAAGGGAGAGAAGGACAAGGCGCCAGTATTGGCTGAGATTTCAATGACCCATGACGAATGTGTGACAGCCCAAGTGGGTGTTGAACGCCTAGCTAGACGGGAGCCCAATCCCAACCGAATAGCAAATTGTTTTGAGACCCTCAGAATCATGCTACAAGAGAACTTAAACTTAATGATGAACCGGTTTAACTCCGATGTTGGGACAGCCCTAAGACAAGTTAGGGAGAGGGTTGACACCCTTGAATCATCTAATCAATTTGGGAGAACCCACTATGACGCTGAATGGAGGAGAGATGTAAGATACCATTACCAGATAGGAGAACCAACACATAGGGGACTCAACCCGGGGGCAAGGGAACACAATGTCCCACCAAGGGGGTATGAGAGGCGCCAACAGACTACTCACTCGAGTGGCCAGCTGAGAGTAGAGGGAGTCATCACTTAACGCCACCCAATCCCAAGAGTTGGGTAAACACCGACACCCCAGCCGATAAAGATGACAGAATGAGATCTCTAGGAGGTAGGAGCAATGAGGCATATCAGATTGGTGGGTTTCCGACAAGGGCCGTTGATAGGGGTGAACCAATGCATAGGGGACGCAGGTTTCAGGAGCACACACAAGCCGAAAGGCACCCGCACATCATGGAGTTCCCACCCGAGAGGGAAGAACCACGAGATCATGGGCGTATGAGGGCTGAAAGATGGAGGCAAGGTATGAGAAATCGTGATGATTTCCCCCCACGACGTGAGATAGGGGCATGGCTGGACCATCCCCCGAAGGTCCATGAGGACTTATCTGGTCCAAATTCACCAACGACGAACCACCTCATGGAGGACGAGGACGAGGGCGACGGTCCCTCTATGGTAGGATTGATCTCAACCCCTTCCACGATGATCCCCAGGACAAAAGAATGCGATCCCTACCATGGTTGAAGTTCGACTTCCCTAGATTCAGGGGAAGACTGGACTTACAAGACTCAACAATATTTCGTTTGTCAACAAGTTCCTAGAGATCTATGGGTCTCCATCGCGATACTCCACTTTGAAGGAGAAGCCATGAGGTAGTATAGATGGTGTTATCAAGGGCTGCCAGAGCCTACGTGGAAGGAACTAGTCCGAGAGGTCATGAACCGATTTGGGGACTCTACCTTTCATGATTATGAGATTGAGCTGAAGGCATTGTGGCAAAGAGGGACTGTGAAGGACTACCAAGCTGAGTTTGAGAACCTTAGTAGCATGGTCTATGCATGGCCAGAAGGGGCAGTCATTTTCAGCTTTATTGGTGGGCTGAGGAAGGACATCAAACTCGAGCTCATGACCAATAGACCCCAGCGACTCCGTGAGTGTTACAAAAGGGCCAACCTCATTGAGGAAAAAATCAGGTGTCTTGATGCATATCGACGATGTTCAGCTAGCCCTTCAGTACCAAATCGAGGGCGCCAATCAACTTCTCCTTCCTGTCAGTTTCTTCCTAGAGCCCAAACACTCGAGAGAGCCCAACCTGTTGATTCTCCTCGAAAAACCGCTGCTCCTCATGTTAAGTTCATTACCCCACAAGAACGGGAGGAGAGAATTAAACAAGGATTATGCTTTTAGTGCCCAGAAAAGTACTTCAAGGGTCACAAATGCAAGACCATCATGATTTACCAAGTGGTGGAAGATGAGGAAGAACAGCCACTCCAAGAGGACAGCACCACATTCGGCGAGGGTATTGAAGAGAGGGGAGAGTCCTCCAACCAGCAAATGAGGGTGCCCCAAGCCTATTTCTCCATGTCTTGAACCCCCACTCCTAATTTCATGAGGGTGGAAGGAACCGTGGAAGATCTTAGAGTAATGATCTTGGTAGACACCGGCGCCACCCACAATTTTATTAGCCAACCGGTTGCTATTACCGCCGGTTGTGAGCTGAAACCTCACCCCCCGTTCAAGGTTATGATGGGAGACGGTGCTTGAATTCCATGTCATGAGGTTTGTGAAGGGGTGGACCTCCAAATTCAGAACAACTTTCAGGTAGACTTGTTTGTGCTGGGCCAATGTGGCACAGATATTGTTCTAGGGGTCCAATGGATCAAGACACTTGAGGACATTACTCTCAACTTCAAGGAGATGACCTTGAAGTTCCCCAAGCCGAAGGAAGGCAAGCTATAATAAAGGCCCTAGATCGACCGGTCCTTCCAAGGAAGGCAATACGGGCGCTACAAGCTCAAGAACCAGTTTATCTCTTGCTGACTTGCGTTGAACAGAAGTCCCCGAAAGTGGAGGAGACACCCATGCCCATCTCCCTCCTCCTGGGAGAATACACTGATGTCTTCCAAGAGCCTAAGGGACTGCCCTCACCTCGGTCCCATGTCCACCGTATTCAGCTCCAACCCGGAACTTCAGCTGTAAGGGTACATCCCTATGGATATGCTCACGCTCAAAAGGAGGAGCTGGAGCGTCAAGTGAAAGAGATGTTGAAGGATGGATTGATCCGACCCTCCACTAGTGCCTTCTCCTCACCGGTTTTATTAGTCAAGAAACATGATGGAACTTGGTGATTTTGCATTGATTATCGGGCCCTAAATGAGGCAAACGTCATAGACAAACACTCTATTTTGGTGATAGATGAATTGCTAGATGAGCTCTCTGGCGCAAAATACTTTTCCAAGATCGATTTGAGGTTCAGCTATTTTCAGATTCGTATGGCTAAGGGAACATCCCCAAGACGGCTTTCCGCACCCATGATGGACACTTTGAGTTTATGTTGATGCCATTTGGGCTAACAAACGCATTGGCCACCTTCCAACGGTGCATGAATGATGTGTTCCAAGCACATCTTAGGAAGTGTGTGCTAGTTTTCTTTGATGATGTGCTGATCTATAGCACCACACTTGAAGACCATATGAGACACCTTCGTCTTGTTCTTCAGTTGCTACGAAAACACCAACTGTATGCCAAACAAACAAAGTGCAGTTTTGGCCAGACCGAAGTGACCTACCTGGAGCACATGGTCACTTCCGAGGGAGTCAAGGCTGACCCCTCCAAGATAGAAGCTATGACCAATTGGCCAATACCATCTTCCCTACGCAGGATGAGAGGTTCCTTGGGTTAACGGGATATTACCGAAGGTTCATCAAGCACTATTGGATCATTGTTGCCCCACTCACCCGAATGCTTCAAAAGGGAGGATGGGTTTGGACCGAGGAGGCACAGGGGGCTTTTGATAAGTTGAAGACAGCCATGACTACCGCCCCAGTATTATCCTTGCCCGATTTCTCGAATACCTTCATGGTGGAGACTGACGCTTGTGAGGTCGGGATAGGGGCTGTTTTCAGCCAAGAGAAGCACCCTATAGCTTACATCAACAAGGCACTCAACCGACGGGCAGCACGGTTCTCTACTTATGAGCGTAAGATGTTGGCCATTATGATTGTGGTAGAAAGGTGGCACTCATACTTGATCGGGCAGCGATTTGTGGTTAGGACAGATCATGTGAATCTCAAGTACCTCCTAGCCCAACGCATATCCACTCCCACTCAGCAAAGGTAGATTGCTTGTTTGTTGTGTTACGATTTCTCCATCGAATACAAACGGGGAGTAGAGAATTTAGCGGTGGATGCCCTCTCTCGGGTCCCTGAGGCACTCGTTACCATCTCTGGGCCTATCATTGATTTGTGGGATCATATACGCGAGGCACAATTGAAAGATAACTTGCTCCGGCTACTCCTCTCCTCTATTCAAACCAACCCGGGGAGCATTCCCGGGTATACTGCTAGAGGGGGTTTGCTCTACAAGGAGAACAAAGTGGTCACACCTTCGGGCAACCCCATGTGCGAAGAAATTATTGGGCATCATCACGACCTTCCTTCCATGGGACATGAGGGGCGTGATAAAACGTGGCTGAGAGTGGTGGCTGATTTTTGGTAGAAGGAGCTCAAGGCAGACGTGACCAAGTATGTTAGAGGATGCACCATTTGCCAACGGGAGAAATATGAGGCAATGAAGACCCCGGGCCACCTTTGTCCTTTGCCTATTTCGGATAGACCATGGAAGGATGTTTCCATAGATTTCATTGATGCAATGTCATGCTTCGAAGGAAAAGAGGCCATCTTGGTTGTGATCGATAAGCTCACCAATCATGGGCACTTTGCAGCCTTGCCCCGTATTTACTGAGCACGGTTGGTGGCTGCAACTTACCAAGAATGGGTCGGGAAACACCACAGAATGCCCCGTACCATGGTTTGTGATAGGGACAACATTTTTGTGAGTGACTTTTGGAACAAGTACACTCGACTTGCGAAAACTAAGGTGTTGTTTAGCTCAGCCCATCACCCTCAAATCGATGGGCAAATAGAGGTAGTGAACCGCACCATCGAGAGATACCTCCGAAGCTTCACCAGACATAGACCTTCCACTTGGGTCAAGTACCTATCATAGTGCGAATGAGAGTATAACACGAGCCCACATTCAGCCATTGGAATGACCCCATATCAAGCCGTCTATGGATGCCCTCCCTCGTCATTAAGAAGTTATGAGCCCAGCTTGGCCGGAGAGGAGGATCTTGAATGAGCATTGCTTGACCGTAATGAGGTTCTTCGGGTACTATGAACCAACCTTGAGAGGCCAAGGAGCCGAATGCAGCAGCAACATAACAAGGGATGGGCTGAAAGAGAGTTTTTGGTGGGAGATTGGGCTTGGCTTAAGCAGTTGCCTAGGGGGCAGAAGACCTTGTTTGGCAGACCTTGCTCCAAGCTTCTACCGATGTATTATGGTCCTTACAAGGTGGGGGCACGCCGTGGGAAGGCAGCCTACCATTTAGAGTTACCAGCTCAGGCTAGAGTTCATCCTATATTCCACGTAGGGCATCTCAAACCCTATCGAGGTGCTCCACCCACTATCACTGAGGAGGTCCCTGATGAGCCTCCCATACCCCGGTGGGTATTGCGCAGACGCAAGGTGCAGAAGGACGGCGAGCTTCGCCGAGAGTATCTAGTCGAATGGAACGGCCAGGAGGGAGGGCTGACATGGGAGGATGCTAACTCCCTTGCAGAGAGGTTTCCTATGCTAGGAGCCTAGTGATAGGCTCCATCTAAGAGGGGTGGATCTGATACCACCCTCCCAGATGTGGCTGCTAGGGCCAGCACGGTTGGAATAGGAGAACTTGCCTTTGGGTCAATTGGGGACATTACAGAGGCACCTTTGAGGCAAAGGGAGGTTAACTACCCTTTCGGTTCATCTCTGTCACTTAGACATATGTGTAGGGAGGCTAACCGCAAGGGTGAGATGCATAGCCGGATAGCAAGGGAGGCTATACCACAAGGCGAGGCGTTGTGGACAGCCCAGCCAACACAAAGGGAGGTTAATGGGTCACCCCCTTCGGACGCTCGGCCTCATTATGAGGTTAACATCGGGACCCCTGATACACTCAGGCCAGACTGTGAGGGGGCAGATACATCAGAAGGAGGTTACATGGCCTCCTCGAACAGGGCCAAGGGCGGCCAGTTTGGCTGACGCCTCGGTGCCCCAACCACGCACAGACGGAGCACCTGAGGGCTGGGCGGGCTCGGCCAGCAGAAGACCGGGCGGGACACGTCGCTGTGCCGCCTAGGACATAAGGACACAAGAGGGGGTGCGACCAGCACGTCATTCCGACGGGGCACGATCTCCTGTAAAGAAGCGACACCATCAAGGAGACTCGGACGCGACACAGTTGAGAGACCTTAGCGGGACACGATCGATGGTAAGATGTGACACAATTACCGAGCGATGACACCAAGGCGGGACACGCGACAACTAGACGAGTCAACTTGACGGGATTCGCCGGTTCGGTGAGGCGGGACACGCCGAGCAGAGGTTGACACTTCTTAGGGGGGAATAACCGGACACGGGTCCGGATTTGTATAGCGGGTTGGACCGTTATTTTTGTAGACCCGGATCCAGGCTCAAACCTGATGGATCCGAGCGTAGGTTTTCGGGGGGATTCCAGACTGGGTCCGGACCCGTTTTCTTGTGACTCGTTGTTGGGACTCGGGCTTCTGAGAGAACTCGGGCGGGTCTTCTTGTACCAACCCGGTTCGACAGCGATGTCGAATTGGGTCAGCTATGGACCACCCCCAGGGGCTCGCACGAGCGAGCCGTTGGTCATCACTGTCTTCCTCCTCCTCTGTTCGTCAAAAGGGAGTGAGGCAGCGAGTTTTCTTTTGGTGTTTTGATCTCCAACCCTAGAGATTCTTGGATGTTCTACCCAAAAGGTCGCCGGGTGTTCTTCCCGGCTGCAGCCCCTTTGGTTGAAATCAGATTGCCATTAAGTGAGTGATTACTTCTTCTTCTCCCCCCTGTTCTTCCCTTTGAGTTCTTCTTCCTCCGCCCGTCTCCTCCATTGACGATACCGGTGAGCCCTCCCTTCGTTGGACGCCTGTTTCCCCACGAGGTGAGGCTCTGCATTTCCGGCGACATCGCCCACGCCGTCCTCCGTCCCTTCCCTTGATACACATTCCCCCTCACACGGCCGCTACACCCTGTTCCCGCAGCGAGTTCAGACGCCGATCACTGTTCCATCGGATTCAGCCACAGCTGAGCGAGATCTTGGGCGAAAAAGATTAGGGTCGGTGCTTCTCGGTAGCTCCTGCAGTTCGGGCTCTAACAAACCAAAGAGTCAATGTTTGAAAAAAGAGCATGGTTTTTTTTTGGGACCTCCAAGCAAGCATGACCTTAGATCGGATGGTGATGGAAATCATTTCACTCGTAACCTCAGAGTTGGTTATATGCGCCGACTGGTGCACAATTTTTTTTTTTTTTTTGTGTGGGAGGCTGCTGAATGGCCAAAATGCCCCTAGTTAATTTAAAAGAAACTTTTTGTAAGGACAAAAAAATTTAAAAAAAAAAGACTTAAAAAAAACATTTCTTTTTAAATAATTTTCAGAATACTCTAACTCCTGCCCCCTTTTTTTCGCACACAACTCACTCTCTTATAACTAACCAATAACCGATGTCACAAAGACTTGCCAAGCCCGCAAAATACTCTCAAAGCGTGTGAAGTTGACTTGAGCAAACCCACTTGTGAAGTGAACAAGAGAGCTTTGGCCCCATCAATTCGTTTGAGAGGTTTGGTCATAAATGTAGACATGGATATGGAGCCATCTTAGTAGTGGTCTATTGGTTTCCAAAGTATGCTACTTTGGTATTGCTACGACGAAAGTATGATGGGAAAAAAGCTATGGGGAAGACTAGAGAGACATTTATCTGCTTGTTCTCGAAGTAAGCTACTTTTGTATTCCTCAAAATTGAACATTTTATTGAGGAAACAAAAGAACATAAAATGTACTTTAATGAAACTAAAAATCCAAGAATGATATTAGTTTCCGCTTTTTCAGTGCATCGAAAGAAAAAGTACCAACTAGGATTGTGAAGAAATGCTGTGCGTATTTAAAAATTATTGCTTTCAAGTTATTGGCTGTTGCCATCGCACTCCCTGCTTGTGCTACCACGGCTGTGTCGCTGTCCCTGCAAGAGGCCATACACAAGATCAAGCGGAAGTCTGTTGGCAGCACTCTCCGGCCACCGGATTGGACAACACAATCGTCTTTCTTCCTCTTTGTCATGGCTGGAGAGGAAGACGACTACATGGGAGACTTATCCCACTTTCTTCCTCCGGAGACCTCAGACTCTTCCCGAACCAAGAAGGTAACGAATGAAAAGAGAAAAGCGATGCCCTCGGCTGGAACATCTGCAGCGATCCCTCTAATGACCTTCTTTTCTCTGGAAGATTGCAGAGACGAACGGAGGAACATGCTCAGAAGCCGACCCAACGGAACCTCAGTTGGCAACAGAAGCGGAAGATAAGCAGGGAGCAGCAGCAGAGGGAAGAGGACGAGAAAACCCTATCTCTCGCCCAAACGGCATTGGAACCGTCCAACATCGGCTTCCGGATGCTCCAGCAGATGGGCTACAAGCCCGGTTCGGCACTCGGCAAGCAAGGCCAGGGCCAGGTCGAACCGGTGGGGCTCGAGATCCGTCGCTCGCGCACAGGCATCGGAGCTCTGACTCCTGCCGAAGCTCGTGCAAGCCGGGAGCGCGCCAGGAAGGATAGACTGAGGGGGACGGAAGAAGGGTTAGCGTCTGAGTTCGGCAGCCGGCAGAAGAGCGCTTGGAGGGTCCGGAAGGTCACGGCGGATTACAAGAAGGCAGAGGCAGCGTTGGCGCAATTGGAGAACGCCGAAGTTGTAGCACCTCCACCGCCGGAGGATGATAGTGAGGAAGGCAAAGGCGAGGAGGTGATCACAGAGGAGGTTCGTAGAATAACTTCACGATAAGGCTAACTTCAAATTATTCTATAGACGCTTTCCCTTTCTTCTATGAGTTGTCTCCATAGAAATACGAATGTCCTAAAAGGGCGTCCATTTGTTCTGCTTCGGTTACTGCTAAGTTTGAAATTAATTGGAATGGATACTAGTGCCCCTTGGTAGTTGTTGGATTCGTGCATCTATTAATATTCACTTGCTGAGTTCTGGTAGTTTTTAAGCTCTGTTAATAGGACCAACCGATTGAATTTTCTTATATATTTTGAAACTGAGTTAAACTGGAGTCTGACAAAGTGATAAATTCAGATGTAGTTTATGCGCACATTGCCAGTTCTATAACTACATGGTCTGTTCTTGCAATGGTTGGTCTGGCAGCTGACCTGCATTCCTAGATTGTTAATTGTTGATCTATTGTGCATCACCTTCAACCGACTTAAACCATGAAACATAACTGTGCAACTCTACTTACGCCTCTGATCCCTAGTTAATTTTTCCTTGTGTGCTATTCCTATTGGTGGAGGTTTGGATGCTTCCCTTCTCTTCTTCCCCTCCTTAATGGTGCACCTGAGCAATGAATAACTAGTTGAATGATTGGTTTACTTTCCCTTCCTATTTACAGTTGCCATGTTTCAGTTCTATTTGAAAATTTCTAGTTGTTGAAATTGTAGGGCAACTACTGACATTTGAGCTGTTGCCATCAAAATTTCTAAATACCCATTTGAGAATGCCTTATTTCCATTGAAAGGATTTTCATGTCTTCTAATTCCATGAGCATTTCAGAGTTTTTTCTACTACATTTTGATCAGGACTGCCAGTATCAAACTTCGAGGTGATGGTATTGATTATTGAACTTTTCTTTGTTAAGATCATAATTTCACAATCTTTTGGTGACTTGCCTTTTGTGGGGTGAGAATCGACCTAATTGCCATGGAAGCTTGGTATTTTGACCGATCCTTCTCTATCGGGACTCCTAACTTTGTGTTGGACGTTGTAGCTGGCAAACTCGTTTCCCTTTCCCTTTCCCTGTAGGTTTGCATTGTTATATATTCTACCATTGCAAAGGCATAAACCTTATTTTGTGGACTCATAGTTTGTGGAATTTTATGTTTGAACTTGTGTTTCTTATTTGTGATCCTAATCGGCTATCTAATGTCTATAAGAAAGTAGCTTAGCTTGCTCTCGCTCTTGGCAATTTAATGTGGAAACAGCATAGCAGCATCATGGAAAATGCTGACTTCCTCTTATTAATCAACGTCTTCCTTCATCTGGTCGGAAGTTGTTGTGCACCT
This sequence comes from Nymphaea colorata, assembly GCF_008831285.2. Classification (NCBI taxonomy): domain Eukaryota; kingdom Viridiplantae; phylum Streptophyta; class Magnoliopsida; order Nymphaeales; family Nymphaeaceae; genus Nymphaea; species Nymphaea colorata. Next base: position 11,591,045 of record NC_045143.1, read on the forward strand.
CGTTATTAGGTGGACAAGGTCTCTGCAAAATATATTCTCAAACTGCAGGTTCATGTCCTTGATGATAAACTCTAAATTAATGAAATGCTACTTGGAGTTGAGTAGGATGGTAAATAGGTTCGAGTGCTCATTAGAGCTAAACAATTACGATCAACTGATTCAGAACTTCAAGTGGTGCTTTTTGTTTCAAAAATTTCCTATATACAATCTATGTGCTAATTGTCTCGAATTCAACATTAGAACGCATTGCTGGATAATATTGTTTTATAATTTCTCTTCTTCAATTGCCCTTCCAGCCCTTTTAGATCCTTAGTAGATAGTAGATAATTAATCATGTGATTAAGTAAAATACATGACCTTTACCAGTCTAATTCTTCCTTAAGAAGAAACTGATTTTGTACACAGCTTGTCTCTATGCCTATACCCCCTAACGAATCATGGATGATTTGAACTGTTTAATGCTGGTCGAGGTTGAGCTTTGGCTTTTATCTTCTTAGCTGTAGTTATTATCTTCTTCAGAGATTCTGCTTGCCCCTTTGGCTCCAGCTGGATGGATGGGGACAATCAGATGGACGATGGCTTTGCTGCAGTTGAAGATCCTGATCATCGTCTATTGTGCATGCAGGACTTGCAGGAGCTACTGTCGAAGCTGAGAGACGAGCATTTTTACTGTCTTTACTGTGGATGTCAGGTACCAACACCATCAAAGCTTGAATTGCATATTGCAGATGCCTTTTTTTTTTTTAAACTTTATATTGTCATTTCAGTATGAGTCCATGGAAGCACTTCTGTCAAACTGCCCAGGAGATGAAGATGACCACTGATCCTCAACGCGGCGAAGTTTGCAACCCCGTTCAAGTAATGTTCAACTGAATTTCCAAATCTCTAACTGGTTTTGTTAGAGAGGAAAAACTTGTCTCAAGCACCAGCAAATGATAGTGCAAGTGTTGTGCCGTGTAAAGCAGGAGGGACAATATTTATTGCTTTTACTGGTCCGGTAGAATATCGAATTAAAACCAATTTGGGTTTGATGTGAAGTTCATTGTGGCATTTTTGATGTGTTTGAAGGTAATTTTTTGTGCATCAGCTTACCGCATAGTAATGTTTGAGTGCACTAAAGCTGAAAATACTTTTCCGGGGAAGATTCCTCCCTTAGTTTGGTCCGTAGTAAGATGCAAGCGGAATAATGCTTCTCCTGATAAAAGTATTTGTAATCAGAAACATGGAGCAATTGCAGTTCGGGATTCGACATATGTAAACTGGTGCGTGCGTTACGTAATTTATTTTCTCACTTGTTTGCCAATGAAAGGCTGCTTGGGAGATAGGCTTCCGTCCATTATTGCCAAAAAATGGGTATGTACAGGGAAGATAGACGGGTACTGGGGATGCAGGGCATCAACTATACAAAAAACAAGGAGATCAAAACACCATTTCCTCCCAAAAAACCATCTATGGCAAAAAAGAACCAGTAAGACATTATCAAGGAAGAAATAAGACAACCCCTGTGTACAATGAAGAGATAAAACTGTTATCCTACTTCATATCTGCTAATCTATTCCCTGCATTCTATCAAATTGCACCTATAGATCGCGGCATCACTTCTTTCCTGATTTGAAGACTTCCCCCCTAATGAGGAACTCAATTGCTTGTTGGGGGAGATGTTGCTGTCAGCCCTCACTGAAAAAGACTAATTCTGCACAAACAACTGGCGTCTTTATTTCTATCAAATGAATCAGACATAAGAAATAAAATGAACTTTGTAAAATGCCTAGGTTTACCTTGGCTGTTTATTTAGCATTTAAAAAATATATTAACCTTAGTTGCTATTTAAATACTAATAGAGAATTTCTTTCTTTTAATTTATGTTGAAAGTAGTTTAGCCATATCATCTCATTATCACAACTAGAGCTAGTCTAAACTTTAATTGGACAAAAGTAGTTACTTGTTGACGGAACAAAAGGTTAGGGTACTGACAACATTAAAAAGAGCATCTCTTTTAACTGCCCGTGTGCCAATTGTTGTTCGATAATTAAAATTTAAAAATGTATATTATAAATTATCGATAAATTCACTATAAACTATCGCCATATAAATTATAGTTAATAAAAATTTAGTGACTTTTTTAAACAACAATTCTTTATTGTAGAAAGAAAAAACTGAACTAAACTGAAGAACGAGCGGCTGACGATACGTCACTGCAACACTAGATCATGAGGATCTCATGATGCGGACGTGGCTACTTCTAGTGCACAGAGAGCCGTATGTAATATAACTGATACTCTCATCTTCATGTTCCACGTTGGGGCGCTCGGAACAGTCTAAAAATTGCAGAGAGAAAGGGGGAAACAAGAGAGAGACGAAACAGACAATGACATTGCAACTGAGCAATGCCAGCTTTGCATTCTTCCTTCAAAGAAAAGGTCGTCGCTGCAGCGTGAGAGCGCTGTCGTCCGCCGAGGTTGGCGTTACGAAAGCAGGAACAGAGGCGGAGAAGGTGAAAGTTGGTGGATCTGAACTTAAGGTGACGAAGCTTGGGATTGGAGCATGGTCGTGGGGAGATACCAGCTACTGGAACAACTTTGAGTGGGATGGTAGTGTTTTCTTCAGTTGGTTTAGGATAACATCGGCGAAATCCTTCTTTCTTCATTTTTTCTCGTTCATTTAAATAAGGGATGAGCCCCTCTGCCGGTCCTATACTATGGGTTTGTTCATTTTTCTTTTTCCTTCCCAATTTGTGGAACTTGCATGTCATCCGCTGATTTGCTTCTTTTCAACGAATTAAATTAAAGTTCGTGCTTCCGTTTTTCTCAAATCCAATTTGCTTCTTTTCTTCTGTTCTTTCCTCGATGGTTTATTTTTCTTGAGATTTTCTTTTTCTCCGTTGGCTTTTGTTTAGTGTGGCAGAATCATTTTTGTTTCCAGTCATTAGCATTTTTAGTAGCTTACACTGGCTTCCGCTGTCATTCTACTCCTACACTTTCAAACCATGTTTCCACTACAGTTCAGCTTTTTCGTGAATGTAGATTAATCCAACTTTTGGTTCTTGTTTTGTTTTCAACGGGTTAAGAACAACCATACGTTTGATTCTTATGCGTTTTATAATCGGGAACAATCCTATTTTACACTCTTCCACTTTGAAGGTGCAGTAATTCCTATATTTTTAAAAGACTTCGATCACAAACCGAAGTTCATGTTTCTTGACACAAAAAGGTTTCTGGACGCGATGTATTGACTGGTTAAAGCTACCCTTTGCGATCGAGGTCACTTTCAAGAAAAATGTATAGTGTTCCTGACGGTTTTGAACAAGGCGAAGCTTTTTTATGAAAGCGAGCAGAGGATGAAAGCTTTTGGAACGTCTTCTGGTTCTCAATCGTTCTTTTTTTGATATTCCAGTTTTTGGTTCTCTACCCGTTATTACTTTGGTCCTTTCAACTTCTGACAAATACTTTCTAGATTCTATTCCATCTGAAACCCGTGCATCATCTCTCATCTCTCTCTCTCTTTTCCCAAAATCATAGTTCACTGTGCTGATTCATACATACGCTGTCCAATGAAATAATCAGTTGATTGAGTATGGTTGTGTGTCATTGATACTATCTTGTTCTCTTGATGCAGATAGGAAGATGAAAGCAGCTAAAGCGGCCTTTAATGCTAGTGTGGATGAGGGAATTACCTTTTTCGACACAGCTGAAGTGTATGGATCGAGGGTGGGAAATTTTATCAGTTTTTTGTAAATGATTTCTCTGAGATGAAAAGAGAGCTCTAAACTGAAATGTGTTTATTTCCCATGTGGGTCTTCTGGCAGATGAGCTTCGGTGCTGAGAGTTCTGAAACTTTGCTTGGAAGGTGAATATTTTAAGTAGCAGCTTGGTCATTTAGTGATAGTACTTCACCATCAATTCATCTTACATGGGCATCATTAGTGATCGCGTTTTTGTTTTCCCTTTTTGGTTGGTCAAGTCTAGTAGTTGCACGAGAACAATATTTCTTCTTGAATCAGATCAGTCATCTCTTACTGATAAATCGGGGCCATTCTGTCTTTGCTTTCCTATGCAGATTTATAGAAGAACGAAAGAAGGTGGACTCGATAGAGATTGATGTTGCAACTAAATTTGCTGCATTACCCTGGCGTCTCGGCCGGGAAAGTGTCGTTGCTGCCCTGAAAGACTCTTTATCCCGCCTTGGTCTTTCTTCTGTTGGGCTATATCAACTTCACTGGTTTGAATTACTAGAATCACAGTCTAAAACCTTTTTCAAGTATCATTTGTCAAATGGCATGATTTGCTGACACTGCTCTCTAATTTTCAGGCCAGGGTTATGGGGAAACAAAGGTGCCCGTGTTTGAAGCTTTAGTTGATCTGTATTCCTTGGACTTTCAATTTTGGTTTCTCCATCACAACTGCTTCTCCTTTTCCAGGTTATATTGACGGACTTGGGGATGCTGTTGAGAAGGGCCTTGTGAAGGCTGTTGGCGTCTCAAACTACAGTGGTAATTCATTTTTTTCTTGTTTGTTTGGCGTATTACTTTTTGACTTTTGATGAGAAGATAACTAGAGATTTAGTTATAATTATAACTTGTATACCTGATCCATGACCTAACCAGAGAAAAGACTAAGAGAAGCCTATGACCAGCTAAAGAAAAGAGGCATTCCCTTGGCCTCAAACCAGGTGAATTACAGCCTTCTGTACAGACTTCCGGAGGAGAATGGAGTGAAGGCTACATGCGATGAACTGGGCATCACATTGATTGCCTATTCGCCAATAGCTCAAGGTAATGACATCATTTTATCTTACAACAAACAGTATGATCATGACTTTTATGAAGGGAAAGGAAATCGGGAAAAATAAAAGCTGCTAGCTGCAGATCTAACCCCCTTAACAGAACCAACAACTTGAATGTAAATCCTATAGTTAAAGGTCACAAATTCATGGAGCAGAAACTGCAGTTTTTGCTACAATTTGAATATAAATCAATGCATTATGTGATCTATTTTTATAATACCTTTCTCATGCTGTATAAGTTCCATCTTTCAGGAGTTCTCACAGGGAAGTATACACCTGCAAACCCTCCTACTGGCCCTCGAGGTCGGATATACACACCCGATTTTCTAACCACGGTAAGTGTCAACCTAGAGCAGCATGACTACTTGGCCGAGATGAGGAGCTGAGGTCCATTTTTTGCCATGTTATTCAGATCCAGCCTCTATTGGGAAGAATCAAGGAAATTGGTCAGCGTTACGAGAAAACCCCCACACAGGTGCTTCCCAAGCCTTGGAATCGGTTCACTTCAAGGTGTTGAACACCCGGCAGAAGTTTCACAGCACCTGGAAGTGATTCAATTCTTTGATATTTAATTTATGCAGGTGGTGCTGAACTGGCTAATAGCTCAGGATAATGTTATACCCATACCTGGAGCAAAGAATGGAGAGCAGGCAAAGGAATTTGCAGGAGCGCTTGGTTGGAGACTTTCAAATGAAGAGGTTGCTGAGCTAAGATCGTTGGCATCTGAAATAAAACCCGTTATTGGTTTTCCAGTAGAAAAGCTGTAGTTATCTCATTAACTTATCCAATATTTACATTTAGAATAATATATACTTCCCCTCCAGAAGGGAGGTGATAACTCCACAATGAACTTGATAGGCGATTATTCTTGCCTACCAACAGTACAAAAAAGAATTTGCAATAATCTAAAGTTTCATTTTTTTTTTCTTCAAAATAATTAACAAGATGTTCTCCAAGATGGCAAGAGCCACAGGGTCAAACAGCGTGGGTCATTCTCATGGAGAGTCTCATCTTCTTCTCAGTACCTGTTTAAAAAGCTTAAATTACCTGTTGGCAGTTACTGGCAAGCCTTATGATCTGCAATCACTAAAAATTACAAAATCAACAAGGCTGTTGAATTAGGGACAAAGAAGAAAAACAGTGACCAAAACCACCAACCTGCCTTTTCAGAATCAGTCGTTTAGCGAATCTAGTAGAAGTTAGCATGAATGTCTTGTAGAACCTAACAACGCAGCATGTCTCTCCCTGTCCACAAAACCAGTACTGCCGATAATAGATACTCATTTGAACGTTCTACGATATTGAATGAACATTCTACATTATGTGTATAGTGTAAGGTTCTGGGCCAATATTGAGTATTCTGCAAAACAGGGCAAAATTTTCCATTTCCCACGTGGTTTTATTGGCTCTTTCACTATAAAAAGATGAGACATTCCATTTACTGGCCTCCTTCGTGCGCTCTCACCATTAATCTGTATGCTAGTTTTTGCCCCACACCATTAACCTGTATGCTAGTTTTTGCCCCAAACCGGTCGTTTTCTTGGAAAATTGTGTATGATTCAGTTGCTGAGAACAAGGTGTAACATCATTTGGTGGGTCGGCAGCATATGTCTATGAGGAATTTTATACATTATAGCTGTCTTAATGTAAATATCCGCTTAAGTGATTGCATTTTGGGATATTACGTCATTTTAGATGGTATGAGGTAATTTTGAAATATATAGATACCATTACGCAATTACGGACTCTTTGATGGGTTGAATCCGTAATTGTCCTCATTATATAATGGTAGTGGTCCATGGGGTCGTGCAAACAGTTGCATTTGGTTTCTAGGGTTTTCTCTCTTCCATCTGAGAGAGACCTCACGCGCACCGCACGTACCCTGGAAGATCCTACCGCGATCTACCGTCCAGTTCTTCAAATGGATTCAGGTACGCTTCCGCTACAGTTAAGTTTATTTTGTCTAATTAAATGATTTAGCATGAGCATGATCCTGTTTTAGGGCATATCGTTTGTGTATGCATGATGGGGAGAAACCCCAACAATTGGTATCAGAGCCAGGTTCTTTGTTAAATCGTTGGATGATTTTTGTGCATTCTTCCCATTCGGATGTTCCCCATTTTGTTCTTCGGCTGCAAGTTTTTGAAAAAAAAAAAAATTATTGGGTTGAGGGTGTGCGATGGAAGCCATCGGGCTTCCGTTGCAGCATCAGGAGGATCGGAGAAAGGGACGAAAGCATCGGGGGCGTCGGTCGCCGTTGGGAGATGGGGGGCCTCCTGCCGTTGGGGCGCGTCCCTGCCTGCGGCCACCCACGCCGTTGGGTGGCCTGTCGGTGCCATCCGCGTCTCCATCGCAGCCATGAAAGAGGAAGAAGGAAAGGGGAAACAGGGGAAGGAACAGGAGCGGCCGTTGATGGGCGACTGCAGGAAGGGAGGCCACTGGCTGGTTTGATGCCGCCGGACGGCACCGTGCGACCCACCGGTGCCCACCCAAGTCATACGGAGCCCTACCGGTTTTTTTTTTCTCCCACTGCCGTTTCAGCCGCTCAAAATCAGAAAAAGGGGCAGAATGAAGAAGAAGGGGAAACCGGCCAGAATCGGCCGGTTTCCGGCAGGCGTCGGCTGGCCCTGGCGGCACCCACTGGCGGCCACCCACAGTGTTTGGTGGCCTGCCGGTGGAGCTTCACCGCCTGCCTGCCGTTCGAGCTTCACCGCCCACCTGCCTGCCTATCGAATGCCAAATGATGCTAAAAGATTCATCAATGTGGGCGATGGCAAGAAGGCGAAAGTTGAAGCCATAGCAGACTTTCGGTTATTGTTAAAGACTAGTTGTTATTTGAATTTGACAGAAACTTATGTGGTACCGTCTTTTAGATGGAATTTGGTTTCTATTTCCTCGTTGGATATATTTAGTTATTATTGTTTATTTGGAGGAAGTAAATTTAAGTTGTTTCTACACTCAAATTTGATAGCCACCAATTCTTTATCTGGTAGCGATAACCTCTATTTGCTTGATACGGTTGCTTCATATCATGAAACCTTGTATGTTACGTTTAGTGGTATTAAAAGAAAATTAGCCAATGAGAATTTTACTATGTTATGGCATAGACACTTAGGTCATATATCTGAAAAGAGAATAAAAAGGCTTATGTCAAATAGAATTCTTGAGTCCCTTGATTTTGGAGACTTTAATGTTTGCATTGAATGTATAAAAGGAAAACGAACAAACATTAAGAAAACAGGTGCAAGTAGAGGTTCAGATGTCTTAGAACTGATTCATACGGATGTTTGTGGTCCATTTCCTACGGCTTGTTGGAATGGACAACAATATTTTATCACGTTCATAGACGATTATTCTCGTTATGACTACCTGTATTTGATTCATGAGAAGTCTCAATCCTTAAACGTTTTCAAGTCATTTAAAGCTGAAGTTGAGAATCAATTAGGCAAAATGATTAAAGCCGTTAGATCTGACCGTGGTGATGAATACTATGGTAGATTTGATGGATCAGGTGAACAATGTCCAGGGCCTTGCGCTAAGTACCTAGAGGAATGCAGTATAGTCCCTCAATACACCATGCCGGGTTCTCCCAGAATGAATGGTGTAGCTGAGATAGGAAATATGACTCTTATGGATATGGTAAGGAGTATGATTAATCATTCTACCTTACCAGAGCCCCTCTAGGGAGAGGCATTAAAGACTGCAACTTATATTCTAAATAGAGTACCATCAAAAGCAGTACCGAAAACCCCATATGAATTATGGACATGCAAAACGCCTAGTATGAAGCATTTTCATATTTGGGGATGTCCAGCTGAAGCGAGGCCATATTGGCTAAACGAAAGGAAACTGGACTCTAAGACGGTTAGCTGTTACTTTGTTGGGTATTCTGATAGGATAAGGGGTTATAAGTTTTATAATCCATCTAGTAAGTCTTTCTTTGAAACAGAAAATGCCCATTTCTTTGAGGATATTGAGTTTGGGGGAGGTGATCAGGTTAGAAGCATTGCCTTTGAAGAGGGACCTGAGTCCACTCATACGGATGTTGTAAGCAATAGTCAGGTATTCATTCCTGCCATTGTTCCATCAACATATTCAGAAGAAGGCAATGATGTCGATCTCCCTACTGAAGAACAAACTCAACAACCTCAAGAAAATCAAGTAGAGGTGCCATGAGGATATCCACTAGAGAAAGGAGAAATACAATTTCAAATGATTTTGTCTATCTCCAAGAACATGATGTTGATATGGGCTTAATGGAAGATGATCCTGTCAACTTCCAGCAAGCGATAAAGAGTTATAAATCTCATAAGTGGATAGATACCATGAATGAGGAGATAAAGTCCATGATGGACAATGACGTATGAGATATTGTTCCATTGCTTGAATGTGTAAAACCCATTGGTTGTAAATGGATATTTAAAACCAAGAGGGATTCATTAGGAAACATTGAAAGGTATAAGCCACGTCTTGTTGCAAAGGGATTTACTCAAAAGGAAGACATTGATTATACAGAGGCTTCCTCACCAGTTTCGTCGAAAGACTCTTTTAGGACCATAATGGCACTTGTGGCTCATTTTGACTTAGAGCTGTATCAGATGGATGTAAAGACAACGTTTCTAAATGGAGACATTGATAAAACGATATATATGGTGCAACCAGAAAATTTTGTTTCAGGAGATGCAAAGAAAATGGTCTGCAAACTTAAGAAATCTATCTATGGGCTAAAGCAAGCTTCCCGTCAGTGATATTACAAATTTCATCAAGTTATAGTTTCATTTGGCTTTGACACTAATATGGTTGATGAATGTGTATACCATAAGTTCAGTGGGGATAAATTTATCTTTCTGGTTTTATATGTCGATGATATATTGCTGACAAGTAATGATGTGGGAACATTGTATGAAACTAAGAAATTTTTATCAACAAAGTTTGACATGAAGGATCTTGGTTGTGCATCTTTTGTATTGGGAATCCAAATATTTCGAGATCATTCTCGAGGTATTCTTGGATTATCACAAAAGACCTACATTGATAAGGTACTTCAGCGATATGGCATGAAGGATTGTAAATCAGGAGATACTCCAGTTGTTAAAGGAGACAAGTTTAGTCTCAAACAGTGCCCTAAAAATGAAATCGAATCTAAGGAAATGGAAAGGATTCCCTATTCGTCTGTTGTGGGAAGCCTTATATATGCTCAGGTTTGTACTCATCCGGATATTGCATTTATCGTGGGAATGTTATGCATATACTTAAGTAATCCAGGTATGGGTCATTGGAAAGCAACCAAAAGAGTATTGAGGTACTTACAAAGAACAAAAGATTTTATGCTCACAAACAAGAAGTCAGACCAGTTGAAGATCATTGGGTATTCAGATTCTGACTTTGTTGGGTGCCAAGACAGTCGCAAGTCTACTTCAGGCTATGTATTTCTATTAGCTGGAGGAGTTATATCCTGGAAAAGTGTCAAACAGACACTTGTAGCTACTTCAACCATGGCAGCAGAATTCATAGCATGTTACGAGGCATCCAATCATGCTTTGTAGTTGCGGAATTTTGTCACGGGGTGCGCATTATAAATAGTGTAGAAAGACCACTAAGGTTATTGTGTGACAATAATTCAGCAGTCATGTACTTTAATAACAACCGCAGTTTGTCAAAGTCGAAACACATCGACATAAAGTTTTTGGCTGTTAAAGAGAGGATACAGAATGGTCAGGTGTCTTTAGAGCATATTGGGACAAACTCTATGATTGCGGATCCGCTTACTAAAAGTTTAACACCTAAGGTCTTTCACGAACATGTTGTTCATATGGGGGTGTTATCCTTGGATGATGTGCTGGTTTAGTGGGAGTTTGTATTTTGTTTGTTCTTATGTATGGACACATAGTCAGTTTTTCTGTAGAATAAAGTTTAAAGTTCTTTGGTTCCATTATGTGTTTATGTGTTTGTGTTTTTGATCTCCATAAGGTTTTAAAGTTAGACTAGTTGAGAATAGACATGTTGTAATCACATTGCATGTAATTCTCATGCTATACATCCATATCAGATCTATGACATTGATTATGTTAACATTTGTGATCATTGAAGGTTTAACTAATTTTATTATAGCGAAAGCCGCTTTGATTCTATGTTGATATGGTCATGGATGAGATTGGTGAAAATGACGTTTAATAAGATAGCAATTATGAGCTCCTAAGGTTTTGTGTAATGTTTGAACGTATAAAGACGTATTTGACCTAAGTGGGAGATTGTAAGATCATTTGGTGGGCCGGCATATGTCTATGAGGAATTTCAGACATTATGGTTGTCTTAACATAAATATCTGCTTAAGTGATTGCATTTTTGGATATTACGTCATTTTAGATGGTATGGGGTAATTTTGAAATGTATATATACCAGTACGCAATTAAGGACTCTTTGATGGGTTGAATCTGTAATTGTCCTCATTATATAATGGTAGTGGTCTCTGGGGTCATGCAAACAGTTGCCTTTGGTTTCTAGGGTTTTCTCTCCTCCATCTGAGAGAGACCTCACGCGCACCGCACGTACCCTGGAAGATCCTATCGCGATCTACCGTCCAATTCTTCAGATGGATTCAGGTATGCTTCCGCTACAGTTAAGTTTATTTTGTTTAATTCAATGATTTAGCATGAGCATGATCCTGTTTTAGGGCATATCGTTTGTATATGCATGAAGGGGAGAAATCCCAACACATGGTTGATTCAAGAGCCAGTTGGCTCTTAACACGAGAAAGGCATACTTGCAAGATTTTCTAAATGCCTGACTGCAGAATGGACACTGGATTTTTGTGGTCCAATCGATCCTAACCAAAAGCGCATGGGCTTTGATACCTGATTGTATGACATCTGTACACTTTAGTTACAAACTCTTTATATTTTAGCATACTTCTATCAGGAAATTGCAACAACTTGTAATATCTTTTTGGTACCATGACTGCCATTGTCACATAGTAAACAAAAATATATTTCAATGAAGTACAATTGAAAAAATTAACTTAATTCAATAGGTGAAAATAATATGTTATGATGTACTCGAACTTACATTCTTTTGAATCCAATTTGAACGTGGTTACCATCATGGATCTCCTATATCATCTTCTAAACAACCTCAAATGGTGTCTATAAAAATAGAAATGTGAATTTGCATATTCAACATATAGTTGGGAATCAAATCAACATGTGTAATGTTAGCATGTATTCTTACTCAAAATATAGTTCCACTGACTTGTATTGAATAGTATTAGGTATGTACTTGCTAACGGCTTAAAGCGTCCAAAGTTATCAGCTTAGCTGCACCTATTGGAAGACTAGTTTGAACAAATGTAGGTTCATTTTTTGAATTCATAACAACTTGTTTTTTGTTTCTCTCTGGCCTATTGAGTTTTGTCCCTATACCCCAACAACTCATATAATAAAATATTAAATATCCATCAATCAAATATCCCTTTATAATGCTTTCGTCCCCTATCACTGTTGCCTATGGCTCCATTTCTTTCTCGACTGGCTGCACGATTCGGGTGAAATGAACTCATCAGAAAAGTGCCCACAAAGCACTCGTTTGTACCTTTTTGGCTGAGGCTAGCAACAAAACAAGGAAGAGTGCGGCCTTATAAAGCTCGCTAAGCTTCGGTCGAGCTGGCTTACATTACACACAAAACCTTTTAACTTCAACAAATAGCAATAAATAAAAAACACAAAATGCATGTGCATTCATTAAGAAACAGATATACTGTGGTAAGTAGAGTTGTAAGTTATATACCTGTCAATAGGTTATATCTAACAATATTACACCAATCCACCCAAATGAACACCATATAAAATGAATTAGTACATGTAACTTGATGTAGGAAAATGTCAATATAAATATCATCTCCAAATGACCAAGTATCAAAGCAAATATGGTGATCCAATTGTTGTAAGTCATTGTTTTTCAGAACCTTCATATTCAACTTTTTTAAAGTCACATACTAGAATTCAATAGAACAACAACCTCTTTGATAATGAACTTGCGCAAGGCCAACAAACAGATATTGCTAGAGAAGAACGTGACAATCATGACTTTCAAGCATGTAATTTTTTGCTTTGTTAAATGTATCTTCATGAAATATTTGAATAGTAATCTAGAACACTCAAATCCTTTCGAAATTTTGCAAAAAATTATTTTTTCCATCTTATCATACTGTAAGAAGCAATGTGAAGTATCCGCGTGTTCAATTCGTATTGCTGATGTAGAGGAAGTGAATGTCGTATATTTATTTTTTCAATCCACATTAAAGTTACATGTAGTTGAAAGTGTTTGCTTCTATGGACATCAAAAAATGATGTTTTGAATTGGTGTTTTGGATGTATAAATGATTTTCAAAAAGATGAATTGAAATTCATGGCAAAGATGTTTGTGGGTAACATCACTTGAAACCCTTACGAGACCTTATCCACTAGGGTGAAACATAGGGGTTTAAAGGGCTTGCTGCATATGTTAAATGCAACCATGGTTCTCGTGAAAGTGAGTTAGGCTTGTTCTGTGTCGTCCTTTCGTTTTTTTTATTGTCAGTATTGGCTGATAATGACCTGAATTGATTGAAAGTTATTTTATGGGATCCTCACGAACACGATGTAGGCCAATTTGCACAAACAATAGGTTTCATCATACTATCTATTATGTTCATGGAGTTTGGCATATTTTTTTTGTTAATCATGTTGTAGTATATTAAGCTTCTTATTTGACCATTTTACATGGAATGTAAGTACCAGTTGAGGGATGTAAGGTCTGCTGAAGTTTTCCCACTTAAGTTGTGGTCATTGTTGTGTATCATGTTGATCTTTACAAACTCAACTTCTGCACTAATTCATGGTCCATTCTTATTGTTTCTCTTAGTTTGGAACAGTTCAAACAAACCTCATACAAATGCATGAAAAGAGAGATCTTGTTTGAATGAGAATTTTGAAGCATTGAACATTCATGTAGACTACATTTGGTCATGTGTCTTTTGATGCATATAGCTGTAATTTTTTGTATGTTCCCAATACTAAGACGCATTTTTTGTATTTTCTCAATGGCAATATTATGTAAGCACATTGGAATTTTGTTTTTTAAAAAACTTTTACTGATGCAAGACAGGACATCAGTAAAAACATGAAATTTTTATACAGTAGAAAATGTCATTGAAGTCTTCCACGATGCATAGTACTGTCAATAAAGAACAGATGTGTACTGTTAGACTACACCAGTAAATCCTCTACCAACAGTCTTCGTTGGCACACATTTCTTTATTGAGCACAAAGGTCATGTCAGTAATAGCAGGTTTTTCCTTGACATTTAAAATAACATCAGTGAAGGCCTTAATGACGCACGCTTTCTAATGTTTGTCATGATGTAAGGAAGAATGTTAGTAAAAGTCATATTGACATTTTTTCATTTTTACTGACATTTTTATACGTAGAACAAGCATGTTTTTCTTAGTGAAAGCATCTATGTAGTTGGAACAATGATAAAATCGATCTAGGAAGAAGAGCCATAGGATTTTCATAATGAATTTTAGAACTTTAAAAAATGCAAAATGAAAAGGCATGCTGATCTTCAGAATAGGGCTGCACAACCAACTCGGGATTGACTCAAACTCGCTCGAAACAACTCAGCTCAAGTTTGACTCGTTTAAAATGAATCGAGTTCGACTTACAATTATACATGAAATGATAAATGAGTTGAGTTCAAGTTGCATGAACTTGACTCGTTTAAACTCGATCGGCTCGCTACCTAAAAGGTAAAAACCGGTTGAATCACAAAAAAGCGGTTCACAAAATTTTCCAAACCGATTCATCATTTAGGGTAAACACAAAATTTGTTCTTTCTTCACCACACCTAGTCTGTCCCTTTTGAGTTTTGACCTCTCTCTCTCTCTCTCTCTCTCTCTCTCTCTCTCTCTCTCTCTCTCTCTCTCTCCCCAGTTGACTAGACCACACTCACGACAGCATCACCACCAGGCCACCGCTACAATGCTGCTTGCTTAGTTCCAAGTCTGACAAACTGCTCCTGGCTCACTGTTTCTAGGCCTCCGCTAGACCACTGACGTCCTCTCACCACACCTTTATATATATATATATATATATATATATATATATATAACTCAAATCTCACCTCAACCATCCATCGCCCATCAGCCATTGCATTTGCCCTCTCTAACTCTTCCTCACATTCACATAGTGGCCAGCACCCTTCGCCGGCTTCAGAAGGACCCAGCTAGCACCCTCCGCCTATTTCAGAAGGACCAAGCCAGTACTCGACATCCTCCGACTTTGTGTTTCTACATGGCAACACCACTGTTCAACCAGCAGCATTTTGACCAACATCTGCTATTGACCCATTCTTTTTTCTTTACTGATTTAGCTTCTTATTTCTTTCCCAATCGATGGGAATGATGTGCCATTCTTCCACCTTTTTTTCTCTCTTCTATGTTTGGTATCCTACAATGAATTCTGCCATATTTGCATCATCTTAACATTCATCTCTACGAGGGTTGAGCTGGGTGGCTACCAACAGCAAGCCGCATTTGCACAACCTTGTACAGGTTCTGAGAAACTCTTTTGTACTTCCTACGGTTGTTCTAAAAGTTTGTGAAAGGAAAGTGATAAAACTATTTTTCATGCTTATTATGTGTGCATGTGTTTTCCTGCTTTCAATAATCCTTTGAGTCTGCCATATCTCCAAAATTTTTTTGGGCATGAGTTTCTTTCTTATAGTTCTCGTTTTTGAAACACAATTTTCTTATATTCATCGTGATTTCCTATTTTTTTTGTCTTTCAATTTATACATTTGCTTCCACAATTAAATTTTAAGGGATTTTTTCTTGTTGAATTTGTTCATTTCTTATGTGGTATTACATTCAAGTCATATTATTTTGACCGTCAATAGCAGATTTTGTCATATCTGTTCTATGACTGAATTTGTTTGAACCTTTTCCTTTTATAAAGAAAGGTTTTTAATATTCTAAACCTTACAAGCAGATTTTCCCAAATTTATGAAGTTGCTCTTATTGGTCTAGCATGTTCTACTAATTGTGTTTTTACTCTTTGCAACTATTCAATACCTGTTAAATTTGATTTTGACAAGCATTTGGGGGAAGTTTTTATCCAAGCTTCTACTAAATGTTCTACCTTTCTTTTAAAATCAGGAACATGGTGACCCAATTGCCATGGAACTCTTTATGTGCTTCTAAACTTCTAAGTATTTCAGTATTGTTCTTAATCATGTAGAGGCAAAAGGTGGTCTTAATTTTAGAGCTTATCTATTGAATTCAGCAAATAGTTTATTTATATATTTAATGGTTGCACTATTAATGTAGTACCTCTAGATTTCATTGTGAGCCCATATTCTAAAAAAGATGTACAAGATAAGATGATTGAGTTTGTGAGATCATGTGGAAGAAGGTCTACTTATTAAGGGTGGAATATTATTATTGCTATCCACAACAATTTCTCTTCATTTGTTTGATTATTATAGTGGACTAGTGGCCTTAATTATTGTTTTAGGTATCTTCATGCTGATCTATATGGCATTATTGTGTTATGTATCTTTTATTTGGATATTAGTTAAGATTCTTGTACATTTTTGGGTATAGAAGAAAAATGTCATCACCAAGATAAAATACTACAAGCAAAGACAAACAACTTATATGTTCAAGAGTAAGTTCAACAGAACCACCTGCCAAGGAATCTCTACACAAAATTTTATAGTTGATGACAGTTTAGATCATACTTATTTTAAGTTTGATCAAAATGAGGATATAAGCATAGATAAATTTGATGAACCAATGCCTAATAGTGGTACCAGAAGGCAAAGGGCAAAGACTTCTTTAGTTTGGAACGATTTTGAAGCAGTAACTGTGGGTGGTGTGAAAAAGGCATAAGCTAATATTGCGAATCAATGTTTGTTATAAGTATAAGGAAAAGTACATCATCGATGAGAAGATACAAGTGTTTTGCATGTCCTGATAGTATGAGGTAAAATACTTTGAGTTTTGGTTTTAGTGAAGTTTCAGATCTTACAAAGAATCAATGAGTAAAGGTGTCAAACTTGATGCAGAAAAAATAAGAGATATTGGCAAATATGGTTGTTTGTCATAAGTACACATTCAATATGATTGAAATTGCTAGTTTAATTTTTTATTGAAGCTTGTTTTTCTAAATTGGCCGTTCATTTTAAAGACAACGGTAAAAAGAGACGTGACAAACTTATATGATGTAGAAAAGAAGTAGCTGAATAAATATTTTAAAGGTATTACATTTATTGGTTTTTTGGCAGATATATGGATGTCAAACCAACAAATTGAGTATCTATCTATTAGAACTCATTTCATAAATCATGAATGGTTGTTTCGAAAGCATATAATTAATTTTAGACAAGTCAAAGTGCCTCATACTAGGAAAATTTTAGCAAACATAATTGCTAAAAATCTTCAAGAATGAAAAATAAAAAGGAAGATCATCTTCATTACAGTTGACAATGTTTCTTCTAATGATGTTCTTGTAAAAACATTGAAGGAAATTTTATAAAAAAGTGGTGTAAATATATACCAATAAGTAAAAAATAGAAAGGTAGTAAAAAATAGAGAGGTAGTAAAAACTATAAGACGATCTTCATTTCTTATGTGAACTTGACACGATTAGAAAGGTAGTCAAAAATATAAAATGCTCCTCAGCAAGGTTTTACAACTTTCAAACTATAGTAGATGAACTTGAAATTTGTGATAAAAAAAAGTTGATGCTAAATATTGTAACCCAATAGAATTCTACTTATTTGATGTTAAAGGTTGCAGTTATGAACATGATGTTTTTGCTAGACATGATATGGTAGACGCTAGGTTTACATGGTTGCTTGAAGTACATAAATGAAAAAAAATATAGAAAATATACACTTTTCTTGAAGCATTTTGTAATATTTATGTATTTTTTAGGGGCCAAGTATCCTACAATAAACTTATTTTTCCTAAAAGTTTGTGGGGTTCAAGAACTATTACAAGAACAAGTTGTGAATGAATATAACATTATGAAGAGAATGACAACTAAAATGAAAGAAAATTTTGACAAGTATTGGAACTCCTGCAATATATTGATGGCTATTGCTTCTATACTACATCCAAAGATAAAGTTAAGTTTAGCAAAAATTTGTTTTTTCAAAGACTTTTAGACAAATAAAGAAAAAGAAGATCAAATGATATTAGAAAGAAATATATTACAAGAGCTTTATAATAGTTATGTTGCAAAAATTAAATGTTTGATTAGAAATCTTGAATGTGATGCTAGTACTTTTATGAGAGGGATTGACTCAGATAGTAACTACAATAGAAGTAGTGTGAGAGACTTTTTATCTTTTTAAGTAAAATAGACAATGTTCTTTTCCAAGCTCCCAAGTCAAAACTTGATTTGTATTTAGAAGATGCGTTGCTCAAATGCGATGCAATTATTTATGATTCATTTGATATATTAATTTGGTGGAAAGATAAAAAATTGAAATACCTTATTTTATCACATATGGCATGTGATATATTGTATATTCCTATTACTACATTTGTCTCTAAATCTACTTTTAGTACTAGAAGTCGAATTGTGGATGCATGTGGGAGTTCATTGAGTCCAAAGACAATGGAAGAATTAGTTTGTACAAGTGATTGGATAAGACAATACAACGACCCAATGAATATTGTACTAGAATAGCTAAAGGTAAGCAATAAAGAGTATTTTTAACAAAATTTATATTGTTTGTTTGTCTTTATATATTATAATAGTTGTTTATTGATTAATTATTGTTAGTTTTCTTGTAGGTCATTGTTGGAGATGAATGATATATGATTGACGATCATTTTAAACATATTATAGAAAAAGCTTTAGACTTTTACTATTGTTAGTGATTGTTTTTGAATAATTTTATGATTTTTATTGTTATTGTGGCTTATATTGTTGGTGATATGTCTTGGATGTGATGGTAAGTTGTTAAAAACATGTGATATTGCTGCTCAAGATTATTTTATTTCACATTGCAGGTTCACTATAAGGTATGAGTAGCTCTATTTCACATTGACCCAATGCATTGGACATGTGTTTTAGGATGGTATCTAATACTTGTATTACCTTATAAAACTTTTTATTTTCAAATTTAAACAAAATGAATAGTTTTAGCTCCAAGAATAATATACCGAGCTTTATTGCTTGTATAAGTAGTGTAGTTTCAAACTTCTTGTATTATGTTTGTCAATATAAGCAGTGTAGTTTTATTGCTCTTGTTTTGTACTGCTTGTGCATATTTATTTCCCTTTGTCTATCCACAAGGCTAAAAAAATATTGGTTTAATCTATATATTAATCCAAAATGCCTCTAAAAAAAATTTAAATATTAAATATCCATCTAGATGAGAACCTCAATCACTTGCTTTTTGCTACCACCTAGTAAGTCCATTGTGCTGCATTGTAGAGAATGAGATATGCCATGTGCTTGTGTGCATGTATCTCCTCTGTTTACAGAGGTTGCTTGATTCCCATCCTCATAATTTTTGGTATTGTAACAACTAATAATATGGAAAGTATTGTTCCAAGTCTTAAGTGGTTCAGTTATTTGATGCTTGATTTTACCTTGATGACAAGATTATAAATGAAATTTCTTTTGATTCCTCATCTTCAAGAGGTTTTTTATATGTCCCTTACTAAACGTGGCTTTTGGAGATTTACAAGTTTGAATGGAGGGGACCATTATATATCACAAATTTTAGAGCAATTTTTTCAAAATAATGAATATGTATTAATTCTTTGGTAAAATGACTAATTTATGACAACTGACAGCTAGTCTTGTTTCTCATTCTTTTGTGAATGGTTAATGTTACATTTTTTTTCTAGGAGAAGATGCTGCTTGACCACTTTTGTTATCACTCCAACATTAGTGAACATTCATCCGTTCTTACTTGAGGTAATTGCTTGGCAACTAGGATAACGGGTCTTGTTTTCCATTCTTAATTATTTTTATGTTTTACATAATTTTTCTAGGGGAGAGAATACTGCTAATTAACCCACATCTTTAGTTCTTTCTAATTATTTTTTCCATCCCTTTAGTTTAATTTGCATTTGTTCTTTATGCTTAACATAAAGCTTAAACCAACAACTTATGAATGATTCATTCCATGTATTTTGTAGCACTTGAACTCTATTTTAAACCTCATCAGTAATATTATTATATTAAAATATGTCCTCCTATGCACATTTGTGTAAGAACATTGAATCACAACTTTTTTTAATGCTAACATTTTAATTGTTGTGCTGATTGTCAACTGGGTTAGGTTTTATTGTTGGAAGAAGATTGATAGGAGTTTAGCATGTCTAACTGCTTCTATTTCATAAGAATGTATTGGCAGGCATCCATCTTACCTATCAATGTGAAAGGACTGCTTTGCCTTTTTTATTTCTCCTACCAATTTTCTATACACAACTATTAAAGGTTCAGTTATTGACTTATTTCTATGAAACAGTGAGTAGTGATATATTTGGACAGAAATTCTTTAATCTTTTTGAAGCTTGGAGTAGAACAACTAATTGCTATATTTTAAAGCCACTTAAACGAGTTGAATTGAATTAGTCAAGTTAAACGAGTTAAATAGCATGAGTCGCCAAACGAGTCAAATGAGTTAAGCTCGATGTTGTCTAGTTGAGTCGAGCTCAAGTGCTCGACTCGACTCGTGTGCAGCCCTACCGATGCATCATTTGAAGAGCACATTAAATGGCTCATTTACAGAATTTTCTGAATAGAGCAGGATTTTAAATCATTGAACAATAAAATATCTTTGAACTTTTGGATTAGTTTGTTTAGAACTTTTCAAACTTCAGAAATCTTGGATTTTTCTTGAACTATTTAAGCTTGAAATCTTATGGAACATGGAACTTTTAGAGCCTTACTCTTAATCCCCTATTAACTCTTGGAATGACTGAAGGAAATTTTAGAACTCTTAAAGCTTTTCAAATTTTGGAATTTTTGAACTCTAAAGCTTTGAACTCTTTGAACTGTAGAACTTTAGAAATCCATGAACAATGGAACTTTACATCTTCTAAGAACTCTTGAAACTTTATGACTTTTTGGAACTTTTAGCACTTGGAATTTTAGAACTCCCGCTTTGTCAGCAGAACTTTTGGAGCTTTTAAACTTCAAGAACTTTGAGAACTGGCAAAACTTTCACTTGTGGCTTTTAAAGTATTTTGAATTTCTGGAACTCCTGTTTGGGTGGAAAAGACTTCAAACCTATGACTTTGGATCCTGATTCAAGAGTCTGTCTCCATAACTTTAATATTTCTTTAAGATATGAACTCTTTATCTCTAAAAATCAATGAACAAAGGAGAAAATCCAATCATCAAAAAGGGCCACGAAGTCAGCACCAAGCATGTTCCAAAATACCTTGAACACGTCCACATGATTGAATGATAGAAAGGAAGTTGGGATGCATGGAGAAAGTTGGAATGCTCATAAGCCTTATAGTGAATAATGTGTTCAATTATTTGTACCTTTCCATCTGTCTAGCTCTCTATCTACTATACCTATGCTATTCAATTACTTGACAATGTATTAAATTAAGACAAAATTTACTTGGCTCAAACAGTATTTTATATGGTGTTGTAACCAGGACCACATGTCTAACTTGGATAATTAGTTCACATGCATTCAACCTAGTATCCCTCTCCTTTTTTCTTTAGGTGACAAAAATTTACTTGGCTCAAACATTATTTTATATGGTGTTGTGTGATAATGTGAGCGCACAAGAGAGACAAAGAGAAAGAGAAACTGGGATATTTTTCATTTTTCCTACTGTCTTCTAACTTTCCCTTCTTTTCATTCTTCATTCCCCCTCCCTCGCCCCCCTCTCTCTATCTCTCTCTCATTCTACTTTCTCTTCTTCTTCTTCTTCTTCCCACCTCTTCTTTCTATCGGACTGCAACCGCAAGTAGCAAACCAGGTAATAGTTTCTTTATTTCAACACTAGGTTTTATGAATAAGTGTATAATTGACTTTTGATATAAGCAATGAAATATAGGTTGAAACTCTTCAACCCTATTTTCTAGTGAACAATTTATGTTTTAGAGAAAAGCAGTGGAATAATATTGCAGTTGAAAAAGATGAGAATCATTATTTACTAACAAGCTTAAACGAGTTGAGCTCAAGTTCACACTCAGTTAACCCAAGTTGAGCTCGAGCTTGCCTCATAAAGCTCGGCCCGAGCCAAGCAATATGTGAGTTGAGCCGAGTTCGAGCTGGCTCAGCTCAGGCTCGACTCGCTCGTTGAACATTCCTAGTAATTGGGTGGACGTTGCCATCTAAGGTGTCACAAACCCTGTCCCATTAGAAGCTGATAACTTATTGATTTCTTTTTATTCAACGGAGTTGTTTAAAGAATTATTTTTTATTCTACAGCCATGGTCCACCTTACACTGCCAACACTCTCGAAAGAGAGACTCATGCAGGAAAGGTGCAGGAAGCTCCAAAATCATTTTTAAAGTGGATTCTCAATGACGAGAAAAAGACACCCTTGCAAGAAAAAAATAAAAATAAAAAAGTTTTCCTTCTTGCGAAGATGGAACCACTCTTGAGAAAATAAATTAAAAATACTATGAAATGAAAAAGAAAATGCCCATCAAGGATGACTTTAATTTAAATAATTGTTGGAACGCAGTATCCACTTTGCACTAACCGAAGTTGAGTTTGGTATTAATTAGGATGTCCAAGCACAAGCAGCCATGAAAAAGACTACACAAAGGTTCGAGCCAACTCGGGCTTGAGATCGACTCGCTTGTAAAAACTCAATTTCAGCTTGACTCACTTATCAATGAGTCGAGCCCAGTCCAAGATTAAATTTATGCTCAAAATGTTAAATGTGTATGAGTTTGAGTTTTAAGAACTCTACTCGTTTAAACTTAGCTGGGCTCGATTACATAAATGTCATTGATGAGAAACTGTTTGTTGCTAAAATTTTCTTTTAAAGTATATTTGGATGTAGGATATGTGCATTCTTTATTGTGGAATTTCTGTTGGCCATCCATTGTTGAATTAATTAAAAGAAACTAGTTAAAACGAGTTAAAAGAAACAAGACAAGTTAAATTGACAGAAACAAAAGGGTCGAGCTCAAGCTTGACATTGTATCGTTGAGTCGAAGTCAAGCATGTTCTGTGAAGCTCGACTCGAGTTGGAGCTGAGCTCGAAGTCAAGTTTTCTGAGTCGAGGCCCCAGCTTGAGTTTGGTGCGTGACTTTACTTTTGCCGGTCCGAAGACTTCCAAGCCGATCATCTAATCCGTCGATTGGTATCCATTTGCGTCTGAGAGGATAAGCTTGTCCTGGACTCCCTGATTGGAGCAGCGGTAAAACTCTGTGGGTCCTCAGTGTCTTGTGGTTTGGCTTATGCAACAAGTAATGCCGATCAAAGCCAAACCATGGCTACCCATTTCACGGTCACGGTTGGTCTAAATGGCTGGCTGCAGTTTCTTCGAGAGGATGGCAAGCCCCGACACAAGTCGTACAAGTAGAAGATAATGGAAAATCCCTAACAATAGAATACCAGAGTATAGATGTCATTCAATGTCTTCACATGTAACTTATACAATAGTCATGTTTTTACGTCTTAAATGGTAAGGTTTTTCTCCAATATAATATAGCGAGTTTGAAAAAAAACAAAAAAATGTTAGCAGTGTCTCTTAATTTTATTTCCTCCAGTCGGCTTAATAATCTCTCTCTCTCTCTCTCTCTCTCTAAAATGCCTAAGAACCAAATTCAAATTTTAGTTTGCAAAAGCTTCTTGGTTTATGACTTTCGAAGCAAGGGGGAAAAATAGCTACATCAGTAACTCATGTTTTATATTTCATTCGTGGGATCACTCCTTTGGGGTTTTCATGAAAATCACAGTAACAAATTAAAAGCCTTTTTTTTTGAAAGACGTGAAAAGATGAAACAAATAAGTGAGTCATTCAAAACTTAAAAACAAAAGCCAAACGAAAAAAAAAGAACGCCATCTTTGACACTTTTTTAATGCCGAGCAGCTTGTTTTTCATCTTCTAATTTTTATTGGTTACAAATTTATTTGTCTATTTATATTTGTATTATAGGTGTTTCACTTTTTTTTTTTATTTCAATTGTATGTCATTAATACTCATTAGTATTCACTGTGCAAATCTCAGGTGCGTTGAGCCGAGCAGCAACGAACCTCTTTCCTCCTCCCTTTTTTGCACACTCGTACTCCACCTTGCATGCGGCCTTCACACATGCACAAAGACGGGATCCTGAACCAAGCACAGTCTTGATCTAAGACCTAATTCAGCTCCACGGATGGCCCGTTTGGCATTTTCGCACCCCCAAGGGCGGGGCCACCCACGCCGGGGCTGCTTTCCAGCCTATGAAAGGAAGGATGGTCCCAGACCTGTCTGACCGGAATACAAGCCAAGCCTTGGGTGTAGTTCCTTTTAAAAAAACTGTACTTTTCTCATATTTTTTCAGTTTTTTCAAGTTGGTCATATTATACCTAAGAAAAACCTCAATGTTTAAGAAGTGAAAAGCTTATGTGACTACGACAAAAATACACGTTAAATGTCAAGGCAAACCCAAAGAAAGGATGATTCCAGCTCTGAATCTTTTATTGCAATTTCAAAGATTTCAGGTTCAACGTGTCCACGGAAGGTGTATCAACATCACAGCTCACAGTTTGATGTGGTGTGAATGGCTTTAAGGATTCGTACGTAATATTAATGCACAGATATATGTCTGCATGCCAACCCGGTTGTTCCCCGCATCAGAAAATATTTCTTGAAAGGTATAGGACCAGGGCTCATGCAAGTCCTACCTTGGCTCCACCCTTAACTCAATTTGGTTAGGAAATACATTGCCACTGGAACAATTTTTATTACAAATATCCAAATCTTTTCACTTTAAATTTATTCAAGATGAATTAAATCTATCAGTCAGAACTCTAAATGAATGATTAGGGCTGCACAAATACTCGAGCCAACTTGAGCTCGACTCGAACTTGGCCGTTTACAAAGGAGTCAAGCTCGACTTCAAATATATGCTCATAATATTAAAGGAGTCGAGTTCGATTTATAAGAACTCAGCTTGTTTAAATTTGATTCGGCTCGACTAATAATGAGTGTTGAATGATAATGAGAAAATAGTTAAACGAGTTTATTAGGTAAACAAATTAAAAGAAACGATACATGCTTAACATAAACGAGTGTTTAACATAAACGAGTTAAACGAGTCGAGTTCGAGCTCAACATATATCATTGAGTCAAGTTTGAGCTTGTTCTATCAAGCCTTACACGAGTTCAGGCTCGAGTTTTCTGAGTGGAGTCGAGCTAGAGTTGGGCCAGCTCTACTCCACTTGTGTGCAGCCCTATGAATGATTCTATGCATGACATATCAAATACTACCTACTAAAGTGGGTATTTCTGTCGATCTCTAGCTATTAAAGTCTTGCAAATTGAAATTAAAATTGATCCAATTTGCAGATTCTAAGTCATTCTGCAATTACTTTGCCAATCTAGAGAGAGAAAGAGAGAGAGAACTAGACCACCAGCCCAAAATAAATAAAGAAACAAACATCATCAAAGTGCAAGATGCCAAAAAAACATGTCTGACAAGCCATATAAAATGTGTTATAGATTGTACTGCACATGCTCAACCAGCGCATCGATCCATGTAAACATGCTAGGGCCTACTTGACCTCCTTTGGAAAAAAAAATAAAAACAAAAAGAGAAAGCTCAAGAAAATGCCAAACAATTAAATCATCATATTTTTCCAACAAGAGCTAACCTGAACACTCTTGGAAGCACCTCCAGCAAATGCACTCTACTTTAGATCATAGTCAGCAAACTCGGGAATCGAGTCAGCAGGTTGACTCGGTGACTCGGCCAAGTCAAATACTAAGAATCGGACCATCAACATGCAACCAACTTACCAGACTCTAGCTGTCTCTTCCTTTTTAATTTTCTCCAAATCGTATAATTAACAACTCAATGCTTAAAGATATGGTGAAATCATCAAAATGTAAAGAAAAAAGGTACACTCTCCCCAATGTTGAGAGGTCACCAATGGACTGATCAACCACCTTCGGGTCATCTAAAAGAGAGAAAAGAGAGAGAGATCAACGACGATGATGCTATTTAAGGTTTTGGGCTCGAGGGTTACCGAAAATGCAAAATCCCCTAACAAATTGTTCACCTTCCATCATAAAGGTATATATATATAAGAGCCTCCTCTTCCATTTTTTAGTCTTTCCATATTGATTCATTTTAAAAAAATCAAAATAAATTTTATCGCCAAAACCGAGTCTTGCGTAGATCACAGGGTTTGTGAACTATGCTTTACCGGGTTTGCCAACTATGCTTTACAGCGACCCAATAAGTAAACCATTCAGATTCCCGAGTTGCATCACTGGGTTTGCCAACTATGCTTTAGATTATACCAAGGTTCGAACCGTGGTTGCCATACTTACAGCAGTCTAAGGTTTTGTTGCATCATCTCCTTCAACTTTTAATCCTTTATTTAAGGGGGAAAAAGGTTTATTTGCAAAATACGCCATTTTGGGTCTTCATCAGATCTCTTCCAGAATTATCAAAATACATACAAGAGCATAAAACTGAAAGACTAATCACCCCCTTCACTGCTAGCAGTGAGGCCATCATCATCTACTGTGGATTCTTGTGGATCACCATCTTTCTCTTTCTTCATCTTTTCCTCTTTTGCCTTCTTCATGAATTCGATCGCCTTCTCTAGACAGGGAGTCCTGCTGTCTTTCTCATGTCTGGTCCTTGGCATCAATCTCTCTGCAACATCTGCTGGGGTCACCTCCACCCTCTCATTCTCAATGAGCTTCTTTACTTCATCTAACAGAGAGTGGTCCTCCAAATTCAAGAAGTTCTTGGCCAGAACAGTGAACCCCTCATAGGTGCAGTAAGACATCTCAATGTGCTTGTCCATCCTGCCTGTCCTGATGAGGGCAGGATCCAGCTTCTCAATGTGGTTCGTGGTGAAGATTATGAGTCTTTCCTCCCCGCATGAAGACCACAATCCATCGATGAAGTTGAGCAGCCCCGATAGTGTCACCTTGCTCTCATCCCTCTCTGAGTAATCCATTCTGGGAATCTTCTGCTTTTCACCGCCATCAGGCGCATCCTCTTCCCTCTTCTTGTTCTTCCGTTCAGCCGTCAGATCCAAAGAGCAATCTATGTCTTCAATTACAATGATTGATTTGCTGCTCGTGTCGATCAAGAGCTTCCTCAATTCAGTGTTGCTCTTCACAGCAGTGAGCTCGAGGTCATAGACATCATAATCCATATGCTTGGCTATGGCCGCAATGAGTGTGGATTTACCAGTTCCAGGGGGACCATAGAGCAAGTAACCGCGCTTCCATGTTTTCCCAATCTTTGCGTAGTAATCCTTTCCGTTCTTGAAGAAATCAAGATCTTCCAAGATCTCAGCTTTCTTGTCATGATCCATTGCTAGTGTGTCAAATGAAGCAGGGTGCTCAAACACCACAGAGCTCCATGCACGTTTCCTGGATGAAAAGGAATCATGATCTCTGGTTGGCATGTTGGTGAAGAGCTTCCTGCGCCTGTTCTTAACTTCAATGGCTTTGGCCGCATTGAAAACATGCTTGAGATAGGAGTTTATTATTAGTTCCCTGTGTCGCTTATTGTAGGCGAGGATATAGTACCTGCCACGGCCATCAGAGTGTAAAGCAGAAGAAGGAAACAATGTGGAAAGCCAAAAACATGGTGTCTAGGCAATAACAGAAAGCCTGGAGTTTAAAAGAATGACATAAAGCAAGGGAACAAGAAACAACAACAGAGCAGGGGGGCTACCATAAGGGAAGCAAATAAGAAACAACAACAGAGGCAAAGTAATAACTCGTGAAGAACAGAATAAGAGCATATTTCATCCTCTTGTGAAGACAAACTTAAAGGACTCCTTGACAAAGGGTTTTCATTATGCATGTGATTTTGTAGCATAATTAGTTTAGAACAAACAAAAATTCTTAATAGGCCTGTCCTGCCCTTCAAGTGGTAAACCCGGAGTGAGCTCCAATATCTTACAGAGAAAACACAGTCATAAGAAAGTCTCAGAGCGCAGAATGGCAGAATTGAAGCTTAATCCAAGGCCTTCACCTTAACATCCTTCATGACTCCCCTTCACAGTCTGCCCTTCACTTGTCAATTGTTGTCTAAAGTTTTATACATAAATAAAACCTTTCGCCTCAAATTCTTGACGAGAGAGAGAGAGAGAGAGAGAGAGAGAGAGAGATTTCCGAGGTAAAAGGGTTCTTGAAGATTTTACACCAAGGAAACTCTCTCGTTGCTAGCAGAAATAACAGAAGAAAGACTCTAGTACCTGCGCTCCTCTGTCTCAGAGTAGAAGGGGAAGGGCGAGGGCCGAGAAGAGCTGGTGTGAGACGACCACCACACGGTGACGCCACTGTACTCATCCGTGATCTCTTGGTACACATCCATACTCAAATTGAGGTTCTCACTGTCTTTGTCCAAATTGGCCCTGAGTTTCCTTGCGGACTTGGAGGAATTGGCGGCGAGGTAGACGGAGACGAGGTCGAAGACCTTGCTGCTGCTTCTTAACCAGTCGCGGCTCTGCTCGTCGATTCGAATCTCCGCGTAAGGGTAGAGGAAATCAAACAGCTTGTGGGAGATCCTTTTAATTAGGCTGCGGGGGGAGAAGGGAAGGAAGTCTTTGGCGAAGGCGGCAATGAACATGAAGGAGGCAAGAACAGAGCCCCAATTCGCCCATGATTGGGGAGGCTCCATGGCTTTTTCGCTTCACACAGACTCTCTATCTTCTTCCTCACTCCACCCTTTGATTTCTTGCTATTGCTGTTTCGGCCCTCACTCCTCCTCCTTATAAAGAAAAACCTCTCTCTCTCTCTCTCTCTCTGGCTTTGCTTGCACGATAATAAAAAGGACGGCCTTCACTCGACATGCTCGTCGTCGACTAGCGTCATCACCAACGTCCCCGACCGAGCTCCGCCAGTCAAAGCTGACAGGCGCCGCTCGTACGGGTGGCGAGTGGGTTTTTCACCGTGTAGTAAGTGCGATTTTTCATTGTATTATTTTTTATTTATTTATTTTAGGTTTCACCAATCTTTAATACTTTGAGTGCAATATGCTACCACTCTTTCAAAGCAAAAGCTATAAATTCATTTTGTTGTATTCTTATAAAACATAAATACAATGTTTATTTTTAATGTTTCAAGGTGTCACATACACACATAGAGTGATGCTTCTTTAACAATGCAAAGAGTTAATGTCTTGAAAATTTAAAAGAAAATTAGTGTTTCCCTTTATATTAGGTAGGCTTTCATTAAATTTTATCTCAGGTGGCTGTTTATACTAGCTAAGCTTTTTCAGCTTATAGAATTTTGTGTGATTCGGTTTGTTTGTATAGTTTAAATATTTTAAATTCATAATTTTACAGTTCAATTTTAATATCAAATCGTGTGAAGGTGCAGTAATCTTACAATCTTACATATAAATGTCCTGGATATCCAATGGCACACGGATGACATATTTAAATCTAAGAACGCTAGTTAGCATGAGGTAGAGCTAAAAATGGTCCGAAAAACATTAGAATGAAATGAAATGAAAAATGAGAACTAAAATTCCTTTATTTTACCCCATACATAAATTCATCGAAGCCGCAAACATTAAACCGATTCTTTCTTTCTTAACACTAGCGAAATATTGAATTAAGGAAAAAAGAGCCACTAAAGTTAAATTGTTTTAACAAAGCAGTCCTTTATACAGTAGAAAAAATGGTTTAAAGAATTGCAATTCATTCTTAAAACCACATTGTTTTTTGCTCTTACCCGTAAGTGTATTCCAACATCAGGAGGTCAAGAAGAAGTATAATGAGCGATCCTTCACAAATCGAAGCTCCTTCCTAAGGGCAGGGGCAAGGGGTTCGGCAAGCGCCAAGTATATGAAGATGTTGGCTTATGCAAAAACAGAGGGGCATACATCTCTCCCTTGTAAATTGGAAAGTATAAAAATAGGTGGCAGAAGTTATGGAATGTATTTAAGTAGGGTCCCAGCAGGGCTTTGCACTGAAAAATAGGTTGACAGAAGCCCATGATATGATCATGGATAACCACATCTAAGTAACCAACTGAAATTGAACAAAAACATTCATGTTTTTGTAAAGGCAGAAGATAATCAGATTTATTTGATCTGAATACCAAATGATGTTTAATAGGACGTTAGTAATTCACATAAATAATGTCATACAAAATAATATTTGAACTCGTAAGACCACATTGGATCCTGTCAAACACCAAAGGAAAAGTAAAAGTTACGACTGTCCATTCTCTTCTCATTCGCAATAGCAGCTTGCTGGGGGATGCGGCTCCCTACATTTATTAAACAAAATGATCTATACAAAAAAAGAAAATGATAGCAACAGAAAAACTGCTATCCTTCAGAGGCAGAGTAACCAAAAGCTAACTCAGCTCCTCAAGAATACAACAGTCATAGCACAAAATATAGGAAAAAAACTAAAAACCAGCGTAAGTTAGCCAGCAAACAAAAAAACATCCATCCACTCCTTGACGTAGGAGGTAATGAAGGAGCCAAAATCAGACGTAGGATGATCCATTTCAACCTTGACATTGTAATGAAAATCTTTGACAAGCCCATGGAGCTCCGACCATATTCTATTGCCGTCATAATGTTGCCTTTATCCTCCGAACGAGGGCTTCTATCATGGTGCAAATGGTAACATAAACCGCCATACTCCTACATCTTTTCTAGCACCTCCAACTCGCCTGCGAGTACCCTGCCCCTTGGACTCAAGCGTGTGTATTCTCTTCTCATTCAATTTTCTTCAGTCTAGCTAACGTGTCACCTTTTCAAATGTTCTGCCATGTTCATTCTTTTGAAACTTGTGTGTGGCCATTTGTTTTGGACGAATCAAGTTGACCACACACAACATGCTTGTGGATCCTAGCAGTGACTACCTACACACGTATCTCTCCTGGTAAGATGGGGACAATAAGGTCTTCATCAAAACGAGACACAGTCTCTCTCTTTCTCTATCTCTTACTGGTCTTGGGATTAGTGGTATCAAAAGTGAGATGCTCGCTAGAACATGGCCTACAATATAAATATGTGGAGGTTCTCAACTTGCCTTGTTTCCGGTTGATTATTTCTTTACTACTGAGTTTTATTTGGCACAACCTAAGTGAGAAATAGTTTGCTACTAATGTTGAGGTTGTTGCTGTTTAGTAGGCAGTTCTGTCGGCTCTATTTCATATCCTCTAGAAGTGCAAGAGTCAGCATGTAATTCTGCCATTGGTAATGATATATTTGTACGCTCCCACTAATGCAATATCTTGTCTCGCCTTGTGGAAAATATGGTACATTTTCAACAAATCTTACATCTTTAGAAGTATAGAATTTTTGAACTTCTGAGTAAAAGTATATGTAGCCTTTCTTTGCTGCTGACTGTCCCAAGAAGATTCACTTTAAGGCTCATTTCTCAATTATGCATGAAACAAGTTTATCCAAACACTCTTAGGCCATGTCTAAAACCTTGCCAAGTCAACCAGGTGACTCTGGCTTGGCTCACCACCCTAACGAGCCAACCCAGTAGGCTGACTCATTTTACTTCATGCTCCAATAATTTATCGTTGTTTATGGTCGATACATGTTAATACCTAAGTTTTGTTTATTACTTTATTAAAGATACAAGTTCAGTTTGTTAATGTTGAGCAGTATCAACGAAATTGATTGAATTTTCTTAATGTCCTTTCATTCGACATGCTAAATTGCAACAATTCATGGAGGATGAACTTAGTTGTGGCTTTAGTTTATGTTTGTTTGACTTTTTTATAAGTGAAACGAAGACATTTACAAACTTTTATTGTCTAAAAGACAAGTTATATATATATATATATATATATATATATATATATATATATATATATATATATATATATATATATATATATCTATACTTTTGCAGTTGAATGGTTTTTCTCCCATATTTAATGTGCATTTATTTCCCTAGTGAAACAGATGAAAGAGTTTTAATTTTTATAAATTCCTTCATTATTTTAATTAGTGTTATAATAATCGGGCTGAATCAGCTGATCCAAATCGATTTTGTATGCTCTTTGATTTAATGCAGGATGTGAAAGCATCAAAGAATGAGCCGATTTTTAATAGAATGGGCTGAATCAGCCACAAATCGGCTGATTCAAACTGAATGGGCGTTACTTTTTTACACTTGGCTTCCTCTAACACGGTTTCCTATCTATAGCTGTTTATGACATTGTTAAAGCACCAGGCACTTTCCCATCTGTATTTATGACATTATTATAGTAGTTGCATCTATTAAATATATCGTCTCTTTCTTGAATACTTGGAATTCTCCAACGATACATATTCTGTGACACATTTAATAATATTATTTTTTTCATTTGATGGAGAAAAAAAATGTTTTTCCAATAAGATCGATAGTATTTTTTTCTATAATAATAATATTATTAGGTCATTATATTATTATTATTATCATTGTCATCATCGTCTAAGGTGTGTATTCCTATTATTTAAAAAAAGTTTAAATTAAAAGTATATGTTTTAATTAATCCGATTTGCAAATGATTCCCTTTCCTATTTGATTCAGCCGAGTCGCTGAATCATAACCACTCTGGTTCAATTAAGTAACCGATTTTGATAACATTGATTCTAACGTTTTATATAATTTGAGTAGATTTTCCTTAATTTGTTAAAAAACTTTTTTTAATCATTTTCTGCAATAAAACTATTTCTTGCTCTGGATTTTCCTTCATATACATCAAAATGATGTGTTTTAGAATTTGTTGGCACTAAAATAAGTAATTTAGGGCACAATGATAGTTGTTTAAGTGTTCAGCGCTTGTTTTTTGTAAATCATTGCCGCGATCACATTTATCCGATGGCTTTGGTCATATGCATTGTTAGCTAGACGATAAACAAGGTGAGGGTGAATCAGAAATTTCTAGCTAAGGGCACTATTAATAAATTCCAAAACACTTTTAGAGGGTGCTAGTAATAAATTTCAAACTTTTTATGAGCATCAATATGTAAATGAAAAAGTTGGCTTAAAGTGTATATATATAAAAAGAGGACAAAATCTTTCTTCCTTTTATATCCACTTGAGGTTATTTGGGATTCGAGGACAAAACCTTTCTCCCTTTTATATACATTTAAGGTTATTTGGGATTCAAGGCTGCTTCGAAACCTTGGTGAAAAGTGGTATACTCGTTACAAAGAGTTTTGCATATACAATTTGTAGTCTTGTAAAATAACACACATAAAATGGAGTTGACCCCTATATTGCACTCCTCTAAGGAGAGCAATAAGATAAAAGATAGATCAAATCTCAGATAATTTTTTAAGAAACACTTTTAAAGGAGTCCAAGACCAAAACCTTTATAGATATGCCTTTCTGATATGCATATCGCTTGCACAAGAAGCAACTTCTATCGATCATGTCTGAAGACCACGACCGACCGCCATCACATCATCCGCAGCAGCCGCATCAGTAGTCAAGATTCTCGTCGACATGGAACGGTTCACTGTCAACTTGGTGTTGGGTCCCACCATATAGAGCTTAGGGACCAAGCAACCAATCGAAGACACAGGCTTTCACTTTGTTGATTCTTATAACTGGTTGCCATCTTTGCAAGAAAAACATTGTATAGAGAGATTTTGGTGAGGAGAACAATACATTTTTATTTAGGGAACGTGTTGTTAAAATACATAAATCAAGAATCGTATGTGCTCTTTTCAGAAATCATGATGCGATCGTCCTTGTAGTTTGTAAACATTGAAATGTTAGACATAAATCCCATCATCTTTTTTTATAAAGGAATGGTAACGTTATTGAAGTAGCGTTGTAAAATCTCATGTGTTCTAAGAAAAGTTGTCTGCGTTCTAAACTTCATGCAAGTGGGAAAGATGATCCTTTCAATATCCTACGGGCCACATATTTGCTCTTTAAAAAATAAAATGAAATTATTTGTTTAATGAACAAGTAACTTGTATAGATGTTGACTTCCACGTGATGTCTCTCAGACTTGAACATCGCTGCTGGCGTCACCTCCAAGGACCCGCAACCACGTCATTGGGTTTGGTTGGTGTCCACGTGCCGCATCATTTCTTATTCTCTAGAGGCAACACATTTATGGAAAAACGGGCCCGGTGCCTTAAAGTTCAAGGACCTATCCTCTCCCCCACAGTCTTCTAGTTCTACTACTTTTCATATTTGTTACCTTCTGAAGTCAAATTATTTTTTCTCCAAATTTTATTTTGTTTAATTAATAAACATAATGAATAATATAGCAAAACATCACCCCAATCCAAAACCATCCAATTCTATCCCTTGTACTTAATCTAATGGGATCAAGTGAACTACCTTTCACATAGACTAACTAGCCATATGGATGGGGCCTTGTAAGTAGTAGGGGTGGAGATTGGGTTGGGTGGGGCCAGCTTGATTTGGAGTTGGCTTGAGCTCGAATTATTTTAAAAAATAAATATATATATTTATTAAGAAAAATATATAAATTATAATTAAAATTTATTTTTTTTTAAAAAAAATGGGCTCTTGCCGGCTATGTCACCGCGGTACGGGTACGGGGGCTGGTACGGGTACGAGAAAATGGGTACGGGTACGACGTTTTTGAAAATGATGGTATGGGTACGGTTTATTTATTTTATGATAATATTAATTTTTAATTAAAATTATAAATTAAAAAAATAAAACAAATGATATCACCATTAAGACAAACAACCTGAAAAAATTCCGTTTTTGAAGGGAAGTCGCATTAAGAAGATGGGGAATGAAATGGGAGGTATAGTCATTCTTTAGTCCTGTATCAAAAAGTTTGAAACACGAAAGACAAAATATAATAACTTTCTCTATTTGCTATGTAAGTTGGGTGAAACGGGTGGGAAACCTCGACAGGTTAAGAGCTCGGTTAAGCGGAATACCAAGGATAGACACCGATAACTGTATCCACCTCTGATTGGATATATGTATATGAAGGTTCTTAAATCTGAATCCCATTAAAAGTTTTTCTTTATCCTATTTTTTCAAAATGATTCCATCCAACATCCAACCCAAATCAGATATATTGATATCTCCAAAATTGGCCCCCAAAACCCTTGTATAATGTTTTGGGTAGAACATTACATAAGCATAAAACCCAAAAACCATTTTGGATTTATGTTTCAACTACTTCCAGAATTTGGAGATGACCAAGCACTAAAACTTTTTGGTTAAAGATAGTTTAAGATGTATTGAGCTTAATTTGGAGCCGAGCAATATGTAAAACCTGCCAGCTAGTGGAAAAATAATGGGAGAATCCAAGATGAGTTTAACATAAGTAAGTTGAGGATTACGCTGAAAATGATGTCTCACCTGTCCCACCAAATTCCAATTGGTGGGACACAAAATGCCATAGACATCCAAAAGATACTGGGACGGATGTATGAACACACAAAACTTTAGGGGGTCTTTGATGATTTCTGAATTTTGATTCAAGATTGAAAATTCCAGAATAACAATTCCTCCTCAAACTTGAATGAAATCAAATTTCAAGTTTCAGTTTCTTAATTCTGAAAAAGAAAATACCACATTTATTTAATAATTTTAATTTCATAAAAATTCAGCATTTTCGTTCTAAATTTTCATGATTCTCGGTATATCAAACACCCCCTTTATACAAAAAATAATATACGAAGACAGACTAGCTAGGAGACCCTTGTATACCAGATCACTTTGGTCATGTCTTCTTGCACTGACCGTTCACATGTGATTGGAGCATCAAAAGATGTATACATGCAAATATTTGTATATTTGATTTTTCAAATGAATAATCGTTTTTTTTTTATTTCAAAATGCATAAAGACAAAAAAAATGATTTTAGTTTTAATTTTTTTTTAGGTTTGCATATTCTACTAAAAGGGCACTTATGGGCGCCAGTATTTATTGATGTTATGTGATGAATCCATCAAGGATGTTCGGTTTGGTGAGAAAAAAAAATGGGCACTCATGGGGTCCATAAGAAAAATTTAAGAAAACAAGATACTTTGAAAAAGCCCAAGCCTATTTTTCTCAAGATTTATGGCTGCTTTGAAACCTAAATGAAAAGTGGTACACCTATCCATCTAATAAAGTGCTGCATATGCACCATTTGCTGTCCACGGGAATAGTAGTACTCATAAAATCCAGTTGATTGACGGCCAAGATGGAAACCATTTAGATATGTCTTTCTACTATGCCCATCACTTGCACAACAAGCAACTTATAGACAATTGCGATATGATGTATCCATGACTGCCGGCCGTGATCACATCCATAGCAGCCACATCTTTAGTCAAACAAGCCTGCTATTTCTTCACCATAATTTTAAATATTTACTTACAAATGCCCAAGGCTTAAAACCCCCAAGGCCATTTTCTTCACCTCTAAGGTTCTTGCTTCCTTTATACTGAAGTCTACTTGGTGCCGGGCCCCAACTTATAAGGCGTAGGGAAATAGTAGCATCGACAGCAATCGAAGCGAAAACATGGACTTTCGCGTTATTTATTCATGTGGAGGGAGTTTGGTGAGAGGAACAGTTCATTTCTTAAGGAACATGTTGGTAAAATACATAAATCAAGAATAGTATGTTCTCCTTTCAGAATTCCATCATCTATGGTGTTTATTTGTAGGTAAATCTAACAATCAAATGTTGGATATATATAGTTCTACGATAACTTTTGAAATAAAATACTAACTTTATTGAATGTGGCCTTATATGATCTCATGTGTTCTATGAAAATTTCTTTATACGGAATGAAGCCGGTTCTAATCCTCTCAATATCCCACTTCTTATAGGGCCACATATTTTATACTTTTTTAAGTAAAATAAAATAATTTGTTTAATTAGCAAGTAACTTGTATGGATGTTGACATCACTTCTTCGTAAGCATGGATTCGCAATCACGTCATTGAATTTGGCGTACTGTCAGCATGCCATTTCTTATTATTCCGTAAAGGCAAATCATTTTTACGGAAAAGACGGCCGGGTGCCCCAAAGTCCATCCAATTGGGAGGACCTATCGTCTCACCCACGGTCTTCAAATAGTTTGATGTTTGTAGCCAGAAATTGTTCTTGATCCAATGTTGATCTAGTGATTGAGTTCAAGATCTAACGGAATGGTAGAATAAGAAGGAAAAAAAAAAAACTAGTAGAATCATGTCAATTGCTCAATTTTGGTGACATTCATCAAATTGGTTAAGGATGTCAATGGTTTGGATTTGAATTTGTTATACCATTAACTGTATTTGCATTTTTGGATATTCACAGATTTTAATTCAGACTCAGGTCCAAACATAAACAAAGAAAAGTCTTGTTAGAATCTAAATTTGAAACCCGATTTCACAATCCAAATATGATTTAAATTTGACATTTACATTCATATCTGAATCTGAATACGAATTTGGAGTCGGACGTGGCTGATTTTCAACTAGTAAAAGTATTGGATATAGGATATTTACATAAAATTCAATCTAAATCCGAATCCAATAGATATTTATGTATATCCAAATTTGAATCCAACCAGATGTTAATTCTTAAATCTAATTCTCATCTGATTTCTTAATAAGATATTAAATGTTTTTGAATATCTAATTTCTTTAGAACAGTTCAATCGAATATCAAATCCAAATCAAATATATTGACATTCCCAAAATTGTCCAGAAGAACCCATGTGGGTAGTTTTGGTAATGGTATAACATTATGTAAGCATAGACCCAAAATATTTGGTTCTTGTTTCAACTACTTCCGGAATTTGGAGAACAGCCAAGCGCTAAAGCTCTTCTGGATAAATACATTCTAAGATGTATTGAGCTTGATAATTAGCAAGCGACCAAGAGGTAAAACCGGCCACCAAATACATGCCCTTGTTAGGCGGTGTTTGATGATTTGAAATTTTGATTCAAAAATGAAAATTTCAAAATCATAATTCGTCTTCAAACTGGAATGAAATCAAAATTCTAAGTTTCGGTTTCCTGAAAACAAGATATCTTACTTGTTTAATAATTTTAATTTCTTAAAAATTAAACATTTTGTTTCTAAAATTCTATGATTCTAAGTATATCAAATACAAAAAGTAAAGGGAGAATCAAAGATGAGTGGAACGGAACTAAGTGGGGATGCAACCACTTTCACATGAAGAAGGAAAAGCTGAAAATGACGCCTCACCTGTCCGTTCTCCAATTTCAATTGGTGGCGGCACAAAATGCCAAGGACGAGGTGGATGCATGAATGCGCAAAACTTTATAGAAAAGGTTATAAAGAAACACTTGACGTTTGCGTAAAGAATAAGACATCGTTCAACCCTGAAAGGTTATAAATAAAAAGACTCTCAACAAGAAAAATTAATTTCCGATGTAAATAAAATAACAAAAGTGTCTCATAACAAATAACTCCTCCTTTAGCCTACTAACGATAAAAATGTCTGTCTTCTGTTATTTTATAAAAAAATTAATGGTTTTTTATTACTTTTGAAAATTTCTCTCGAACACTGCTTTAAATAAGTTGATCGCTTAGGTAACCTGCTGTAATTTTTATAAATCCAACATGGTCTTTTGTCAAAAGAGCCACGAAATATCATCAATTATTGGTTTGGTAGTTTCTTGATGAGATAATAACGCTGTTTTCATAGTAAAAAATTGAACCCGAACCAAGTTCGTATCTGCTGTGGAAAAACCACTTCAGTTCCTCGTGATCAAAGTTGGGATGAACTGGAGCCTAGTTCGAGCTTAGTTCGAACCTATTCAAAATCAGCTCGACTTAAAGCTCAACTCGAGCTCGAGTTTGTTAGCTCGAACTCAACCCATCTCAAGCCTAGGATAGCTCAAACCCAACTTGGGTAGGCTCGAGCTGAGATCTGGCTTGGCTTGAGTTAACAAGGTTTGAAGGATGAACCTCTCACTAGCTTGGGTTTGGCTTGTTTTTTAAACAAGTTCATCTTTAAGTTGGAACTCGACTTGTTTATAAACACATTGAGTTTGAGTTCGAGTTAAGGCTGCGCATCAGGCCAAGTTTGAGTTCGAGTTAAGGCTGCGCATCGGGCCAAGTACCTGCTGAAAAAAAATCCATATAGTTATCGAGCCGCGTGTTCACCAAGGTCTACATTGGATTTTTTTTTTTACAACTGGAAGAATAACAAGTTTTGTTTGGAGCATTGGGATTTTTCTCACCCAG
This sequence comes from Nymphaea colorata, assembly GCF_008831285.2. Taxonomy (NCBI): domain Eukaryota; kingdom Viridiplantae; phylum Streptophyta; class Magnoliopsida; order Nymphaeales; family Nymphaeaceae; genus Nymphaea; species Nymphaea colorata. The sequence continues at coordinate 11,630,163 of NC_045143.1, forward strand.
TCACCACGTCGTAGCAATTTTTCTCAAAAGCAAAATATGGAGGAAGGTGCTTTTAAATTTGTAGCGCCCCATGAAAAGAAAAGTTGTTTTCTTCTCTTCCTTTCCCTCCATATGATATGGAAGGTTAAGTAATACATCACCTGATGTGACTTGACCTGAAATAGATATTAATTTGGATCGTCCAGCGAATATAAAACACAGAATAATATAAGGTTAGCTCTATGTCTCCCACCTTTCGTTTTAGGGCTCTTTTTTCCTTTTGTTCTCATATGTCACGGCATATTGAATTCGATATGAATAAAAAAAAAAGAAGAAAAGTGATGGTGTGCCTGGCTTTTCATTCGCTCAAAAAGAAGTAGGGAACAAAGAAGATGAATTGTTGGTCTAAAGAACGCGTGACTTACGTTCTAGAACATTATTTTCCATGAAAAAGACAAGGAAAACTGGAAGATTGATTATGAGAGCCAGAAATAAGAGGGTGTTGCCTAACGTGTTCCAAAATAAAATGGATTGGGAAAAATCAATTACAGTTCGAATTTGAATCCGTTTAGTTGGATTTCGTAAAAGAAAGTGGATACGATTTCAAGTCTAGTTCAGGCATGTGCTGCAGTCTTATAAGTATTGGACATAGGATATTTATACAAAATCCAGCCTGAATCCAAATCCGTTCAGATATTTATCTATATCAGAATTTGAATCCAATCGAATGTCATTTCTTAAACAATTCTCATGTTCCAATTACTTTCGGAGTTTGGAGAACGGCCAAGCGCTGAAGCTCTTCTGGTAAAATATATTCTAAGATGTATTGAGCTTGATAATTAGCAAGCGACCAAGAGGTAAAACCCGCCACCAAATACATGCCTTTGTTAAGTGGTGTTTGATGATTTGGAATTTTGATTCAAGAATGAAATTTTCAAAATCATAATTCGTCTTCAAACTGGAATGGAATCAAAATTCTAAGTTTGGGTTTCCTAATTCTGAAGACAAGATATCTTACTGGTTTAACAATTTTAATTTCTTAAAAATTGAACAATTGAATCTAAAATTCTATGATTCTATGTATATCAAATGCCCCTTAGTGAAAAGTAAAGGGAGAATCAAAGATGAGTAGAATGGAACTCAGTGGGGATGCAACCACTTTCACAACAAGAAGGTAAAGCAGAAAATGACATCTCACCTGTCCATTCTCCAATTTGGTGGCGGCACAAAATGCCAAAGACCACCAAAGGATACTTGGGGTTGATGTATGAATGCCCAAAACTTTATAGAAAAAAGTTATAAAGAAACACTTGAAATTTGCGAAAAGATTAAGACATCGTTCAACCTTGAAAGGTTACAAATAAAAAGACGCTCAACTTTAGAAATTCTCAGGAAACCATTTGTCGACAAGAAAAATTTATTTCCAACGTAAAATAACAAAATTGTGTCATACAAATCTCCTCCTCCTCTAGCCTTTTAACGATAAAAATGTCTATCTTCTGTTATTTTATAAAAAAATTAATGGTTTCTTATTACTTTTGAAAATTTCTCTCGAACAACGTGTGGCTATTTGCTAACTTTGGTCGCTTAGATACCATCTTGTAATTTTTATAAATCCAACATGCTCTCTTGTCGAAAGAGCCACGAAATATCATTCATTATTCGTTTGGTAGTTTCTTGATGAGACAATAATGCTGTTGTTCTAGTAAAAAATTGAACCCGAACCAAGTTCGTATCTGCTGTGGACAAGCCACATCAGTTCCACGTGATCAAAGTAGGGATGAACTCGAGCTTTGTTCGAGCTTAGTTCGAACCTAGCTCGGCTAGCTCAAAATCAGCTCTGAGTGCTTAAAGTTCAGCTGGAGCTCGAGTTAATTACCTTGAACTCAAGCCGCAGATAAGGGTAGGCTACTAGGCTCTAGCTGAGATCTGGCCTGGCTTGAGTTTAACAAGTTATTCTCTCCATAAATCCTACATTCAAACAGTTTACATCCCCAAAGATAGCAGAAGAAAGATTATCTATATAATTAAAGCAAGGAAAGAAAGGTTACAAGTATAGAACAGACGTCAACTAAAATGATGCCCAGAACGTAACTTCTGGTAGGACTCGTGTGTTATGGTGCCTGCTGAAGCCAGCAAAATTCAAAACGAAAGAAACTAGATAGTTTAGACTGAAGGGCTAACCACTGCCATCACTAGGAGTGAGGCCACCTCCTTCTTGATCTGTGTTGTTTTGGGGCTCCCCATCGTTCTGTTTCTTCATCTTCTCTTCCTTTGCCTTCGTCATGAACTCAATCACCTTCTCGACGCAAGGAGTCTTGCTCTGTTTTTCAAGCATCGTTCTCGGCATCAGCTTCTCCGCAACATCTGCCGGAGTCACTTCCACCTTTTCAATCTCGATCAGCTTCCGGACGTCAGCAAACAGAGAGTGGGATTCCAAATCCAAGAAGTTGTTGGCAAGAACAGTGAAGCCCTCGTAGGTGCAGTAAGACATCTCGATGTGCTTGTCCATCCTGCCCGTCCTGATCAGTGCAGGATCCAGCTTTTCAATATGGTTGGTGGTGAAGATTATGAGCCTCTCCTCCCCACATGAAGACCACAACCCATCGATGAAGTTGAGCAGCCCTGATAGGGTCACCTTGCTCTCTTCCTTCTCCGGGGGTTCCATTCCCGGATGTTTCGGCCCCTCGGCCTCTGATGAGCCTTCTTCGGACGTCTTCTTCGTCTTCTTCTTCCGGTCGGCCGTCAGATCCACGCTGCAATCTATATCTTCAATGACGATGATCGACTTGCTGCTTGTTTCAATCAAGAGCTTCCTGAGATCCGTGTTGTTCTTTACTGCGGTGAGCTCCAGATCGTAGACGTCATAGTCCATGTACTTGGCTATGGCCGCAATCAAAGTGGACTTGCCTGTCCCTGGCGGCCCGTAGAGCAAGTAACCACGCTTCCACGTCTTCCCGATCTTCCGGTAGTAATCCTTCCCGTTCTTGAAGAAGTCGAGGTCTTCCAAGATGTCGGCTTTCTTCGCGTGGTCCATGGCCATTGTGTGGAAGGAGGAAGGGTGATCGAAGGTGACGGGACTCCATGCCTGTTTCTTGGATGAGAACGAGTATTCATGGTCTCTGCTTGGCGTGTTGGTGAACAGCTTCCTGCGTCTGTTCTTCACCTCAATGGCCTTCGCCTCTTGGAAGACGTGCTTAAGGTAAGAGTTTGTGATCAGATCCCTGTAGCGCTTGTTGTAAGCGAGGACATAGTACCTGTCGCGGCAACCAGAGCATCCGAAGAAGATGAGACAGCAGCCATTGAATCAACCACGAACCAAGTGCATGTCCAAAAAATTTTCGACAGTCTGAACCGTTTCGAACCCGAATCGATTTGGACTGTTAGCCGATACGGTATGCCACGTGCTTACTGTTAGTGTTTCGTTCTTTTCCCATTTTATTTTCTAAATAATATACTAATATTATTATTTTTTTACCTTGTAACCGATTCAGAAAAATACTGAACCAGTAGCGGCTGATCCGATTCAATTTCTGATTTTCAAGAAACTCGCCGGCGCCGGTAGAATCTAGAATTGGGGATCATCGGCATATCAAACGTATGCTTGCAATGACTTTAATCACAAACGCCACATAGAAGAAGCGTGCATTAAGAAACAACAAATCCAAGCGTAAAGCAGACACCAAACTAAAACGAGTAATTTAAAGCATGCAGCAAAGGCCGTTTGCTTGAGACAAATCTTCTGAATACTGAAAGAAGAAAGCTTACTGTTTTTAATAAAAAACGAAAACGTCACGTGTTTGGACAGGAAAAATAAATTCCTCGCTCCCATGGGGCATACCTTAAATGATGGCCTGGTGTAGTTTGACCCGCAAGGGATGGTAAGTCCTATATAAGCATGTGCAGTGAACCTTGTTATATGTGTTATATTGATGCACGATTTTTCAGTTAGTGGCTAAAATATTCTTAGTTTATCTTAAAAAGATTGTAAAAATGAAATTGAAAATGAAAAAAGATAAAAAAGGTTATAGAGAACATTTTTATTTTATAAAAAATCCAAAATGGTTTTGTCTCCTTTACTACTTAAAGGTGGGCAAGTAACTTTCTCTAATTACCAACTCATGATTAACCTTTTCTTGCTGAAAAATTGATTTCTTAGAGAGTTCTAAGCATAGCCTTTTCACTTGAAAATCGATTCCTGGAGAGTTCTATGCATAAAAAAGACACGCATACAGTTTTATGTACTTTTGAGACAGAAGTGACCCGCCGATAATCAGTTCTACCTGCGTTCCTCAGGCTGGCGGTAGAAGAAGGGGGAGGAGGGAGAAGAAGTGGTGTTGGATGACCACCAGACGGTGACCCCCTGGAACTGGTCTGTGATCTGTTGGTGCTCGTCCATGCTCAATTTCAAGTTCTCCGTGTCCTTGTCCAGATAGGCTCTCATCTTGCGGGCGGACTTGGAGGTGTTGGCGGCCAGGTAGACGGTGACGAGCTCGAAGATCTTGCTGGTGCTCCGGTACCAGTGCTCCTGTCCCATCTCGTCGATCCGGACCTCCGCGTACGGGTACAGCAGATCGAACAACCTGTGCGACACCTTCATCAACAGACTTCGGGGCGAGAAGGGGAGATAGTCAATGGCGAAGGCAGCCACGAACATGAAGGACGCGAGGACGGAGCCCCAGCTGGTCCATGTCAGAGCACCCTCCATTGACAAACGAAGATTTTCTCTTCTCGATCCCCTGCTTCAAGAAACAGCTAGCTCGGACTTTTTTTATACAAGCGAAAGAAAGATCGTAGACGACCCCCATGGCTTTCCGGAGGTTGATTTTCTGCATATTTAGAAGAGATCAGGAAAATTCCACGCATTTCCGAAGAAGGAACGTTTGGGCATGTCGAGGCGAGCTTTCTTTGCCAAGCGGTTGTGTCATTCACTTAATCTAACAGCTAGTAAATGACACTTATCTGACGCATTGTTAATTGCTATTAGCTAATTATCATTGCATCCGAATCTATGTTACCCCACCATGCGACTGTGCAACTAACATCACTTTTTGTATCTTTCAGATCTTAATTTGTCTAGACAAATAGAATAGAATATATGTGGTGGTGTTGATAATGTGACTATGATGTCGGGGTCCGACCACTTGTTATAATAATTCTAAAAACGAGGAAGATTGAGTGAACTTACCGTTACTTAATTAGAGATGCAAAGAGATGCAAGGGGCCAAGCCTCCCCTTAGATTTTAAAAAATAAAAAAATGTGCATATAAATTTCAAAAATTTTAGTTTGCGTAAATAAAACATTTTAAAAATTTTATTTTAGGGTTCCTACAACAAAAAAGTCTATGCCGATAGTTGTGACAATGGAACTTAAATTAACTCACATGTCTTTAGTTGTTTGAGAAAAGTGAAGGGAGACTTTTCAAGTGCCCAAAGTTTAGGTGCCTAACGAAACGATGAACCGAGTCTTCAATCTAGTGAACCTTTTAGAGTGCTGCATATTAACCATTTGCAATTTAGAAGAGTAGTACCTACAAAAATGAAATTAACAGTTGAATTTTTACCAGCCCGCCAATTCAACAAACTATATTGCACCCCTCTAGAAAGAGCAATAAAGATAAGAGATAGACCAAACGTTAGATAGTTTTTATGAAATATTTTTGAAAGAGTCCAAGATGGAAACCTTTTTAGATATGACTTTTTAATATGCCTATCATTTGCCCAATAAGCAACTTCTATGATTAAGTCTAAAGACATTGAGATAACAAGCGGGCTATTTCTTCATCACATTTTTTTATATTTACTTACAAATGGCCCAAGGCTTAAAAACCCGGAAGGCCGTTTTCATCACCTATTAGGTCCTCGTTTGTGTTATCCAGGATATGGAACAGTGTGCAGTCATCTTGGTACCAACTTGGTGCTGCACGCCTTCGCTATATGGTTTAGAGACATAACACCTACAGCAATCGAAGCCAAGATACAGGATTTCACTTTATTTATTCTTTATAACTGGTTGCCCTCGTTGTAAGAAAAACATTGTCTGGAGGGAGTTTTGCGAAAAGAATAATGCATTTTTTAGGGAACATGTCCTTAAAATACATAATCACTTGTCCCACTGCGCTGCTGATTCTGTCATTTAGAAGAAGGATATGGCCAACATGTTCTTTTAGGCCCACTGGCCACGTATTTGCTCTTTTTTAAAATAATAAAATTATTTGTTTAATTAACAAGTAACTTGTATGGATTGTTGACATGATGTCTATTCATGAGTAGGGGATGGGTCTTTAGGGATATGTTCCATATTGCCCAATCTAAAACCTTAAATTCACAAGTTGAACATAGGTGGACCCAACTGAAGTTATATGAGGCAGTGCCGCGACGATCGAGCTACTACCCCAAAACCAATTGAAAGTTTGTTAACTATATATTTAATGCTTCATGAAAAATCATTTTCTAGCTTGGCCTATCTCTATGAGAATTCAGCATGTCAACTGGTGTCACTTCCAAAGCAAGGACCCACAACCACATCATTGAATTGGTGAACAGTTAACGCGATAAATAATTTCTTATTCCCTAAGGCAAAACATTTATGGAATTGGAGCGCCTAGCCTCTCACCCAAAGTCTTCTACTAGTTTCATATTTTCTACCTTTTTCAAATCAAATTCTTTTTCTCTATAAATTTTACTTTGTTTAAATAATAAATCTATGTTTTTGAAATAATTGCTCTTTAAACGTTAGGGCCTGAGTGAGGAGAGCAGGAGAGAGGAGCTCTATTAGGATTCATCCGCCCTTTGCAGGAGTCAAAATAGTGAGAGTACTCGCCCCTTCTCCACCTGGCCAAGCCGGCAAGGGATTATGCACCCATGGAGCTGGGTGATCCTTAGCAAACCCCATTGGCAGCATAGCCTGCGGAAGACGTCTAGCGCTCCTGACGTATTGGGGGAAAAACACGAAGACATCGCACTGATGAGGGCGGGTCTAGAGATGTCCCCAATCCAGACATGGTGGACATGACATTTCGAATGGAAGGCAACCTTGCAGAAGAGATATACATCAGCAAGGTGGTAGGCTGGTAGATCAGCATACCTTGGTGGTGAACCTATTTCCTATGAAAAACAAGACCCTCTCTAGTAGTATTAATACCACTATGCGAGCACCTAAGTGTAAAGCAAGTAGTTCGGTGGCAGTGGACTCCATGGATAAGGCAACTACAAATGAGGAAGCAGTTGCTATACCTAGAAAGTGTTTATCAAATAAGGAAGAAGGGATTGTAGACTTACCTAATCTAAATCAAGATCGTGAGAATCTGTACATAATCATAAAAGATACAACTGAAGGTGAGCCATTTAGGAATTCTTGTAATGCTGTCAAATGTCATCGCACTAAACATGGAGAGAATATCTCCCACCAAAATTGTAAGCGTCCTCCTTAAAAGGCATAGTGTGTGAGGCTCAAAGTGACAAAACTCTTTTGAAGCCTCCTACTGTGGATGTAGGTCTAAAAACCAAACCACGTTAATACTCTTCTCTTGTTGTGATTATGTGGTTTGCCTTCTTTGAATCTTGATTTTTTTCTTATTGTATCAGAGCCCTCCATGACCAGCGCCGAGAACTCTTTTAGCAGTAGCAACATCTAGATAAGTTCATCTATCTCCTCTTTACCATCATTGCCTGCACCAAATTCTTTCCAGCAATTTTTTTGTTATTTAAATTGAATGGTGACACCTATGTGTTATGGGTTGCTCAATTCCTTTTCCATGATCTTGAAGGATATACTGATGGAACTAAATCTACCCTGAAAATTTTGTAACCATTGATGAGAAGCAAATTGATAATCCTGCCCATACTATATGACGGCGACATGATCAGTTATTCAGTTGGCTCATAACATCATTATCTGAACCAATCTTGACTCAAGTCATTGCATTGGAGGCACCATTTGAAGTATGGGTAGCTCTAAAAAGACTCCTATGTCACTCTGTCGAAAGCTTGTGTAATTCAGCTAAAGGAGCGGCTTCAACGTTGAAGCAAGTCCCTAGTGAAGACCTTATTCTCTATATTTTGAGTGAGTTGCCTTCAGAGTATGATAGTTTGCGTCTCTCTCTACTGGAGGTCATGACGTCTCCATTTCAGAACTGCATAGTCTCTTGTTATCACATGAAGTCTTTATTGGTGAGGTTGATAATGAGATTAAGGGCGTCCAAGCTCAGCTCGCGAATACCCACATTAACAACAACAATAATAATCGAGGCCGTGGAAATTTTAGAGGAGGACGTGGAGGTCATTTTAGAGGCAGAGGGCAAGGCCGGTTTAACCAGCAGACTGATGGAATAAGCCAAACCATTGTGTGTCAGTATTGTGATAAACCAGGGCACTCCATAGAGAATTGTTTCACAATCCACCCAAAAAAATAGGGTAATATTCATCATGTCTATTATGTGACCTCATTTAATTCTGTTATAGATGACGAATCTTGGCATCGGGTGCAGGGGCGGAGCCAGGATTTTTTCTCAGGGCGGGCCGAACGGTCCAACTAACTGTAATACATTATATGTATATATATATATATATATATATATTCGCACACTTTAAAACATTTGCAAACCATAGTGTATTAAAAGTGAACATATGTCGTATAAAATTACCCACGTCATAAACGTGAAGCGCGACCTGTCCTACGACACATTTTAATAATTGTTTGTGTCATTAGCACAAAACGCGATCTGTCCTAAACAGATAAAGTGCTCTATTTCTATTACAGTGACATAGGTGTGAACATAAAGTTGACATACAAACATCACAATAAAAATATAACAAACAAAGACATCTACAAACTAGAAAACCAAAATAAATATTACTTACCTATAACAAGCAATTTTGCACTCTTTCTATACAATACAATCTGTTTTTGCCTTTATTTTTATTGAAAATAGTTCCATATCATCATTCATTCACCTGCACAATAAAATGTAAATAAAAATTATATCATTTATTATTACAACTAAATAATAACTCAAATAAACATTAACATAAAAAAGATGCAACAAAATACCTATTGTAATTGTGCTTTACGGCTTTTCATCTTATGAAAGACATCAATGATATCATTCGAATCAAACATTTGAGCAATTTCTTTTTCAATATACAAAAGTAGACAATCTGGAAAGAATTCATCCTTCATTTTGTTACGCAACCTTGTTTTAATAAGTTTCATAGCAGAGAATGCCCTTTCTGTGGTTGCAGTGGAGACATGAAGTGTTAGAATGAGACTAAGCAACCTGTATACATAAGGATATTCTTCACTTTTTCTACTTCGTATCAATACTTCACATACATCTGATAGTGTACTCAAATTTTGAAAACTTGGATGATAACAAATATCATTCTTGTAATGTCTCAACTGATAATTTAAACTCATAAAATCTGAGTCTAGAAAATCTTTAGGATAGAACTTCTGTGCAAGAGTGTATGCATCTTGTGCATTAAACGACTCATATTAATCTCTAGGGTTGAATGTCGACATCAAACGAAGTATTTCCATAGAATTCTCATTAAATCTATTATTCAACTCTACCAACTGAGAATCAATGAAAGCAATAAAAATATCAACATGATAATGATGTCTCACTGTAATGAAATTACGTTCACGATGAGAACGTGATCATCTTACAAAATATTGAGCATCCATATCTGAAATAGGGATATCATGTGTCATACAAAATGCTCCCACAATATCTATAAATGAATCCCAACCAGTCTCTCTAAGTTCTTGTAGAAAGTTTTTTGAATTACAAACCAAAACCATTGCATTTAGAATGTCTTGTCTTTCCCTTTGTAATGTCTGACAAAGAATATCACTCTGTCCCAAAATTTCTTGTACCAGATGCAAAATAAATACAAAGTCAAATGATGTTATCATTTTTGTAAGCTGAATTACCTTCACCCCGTATTTGATATGTTAATCCATTATCTCTTAAATTTTTCAATACTACACATGCTGCATAGAACATTTTTATCAAACTACACACAAACAAAAAATGAGATTCCCATTTAGTATCACCAGACCGCTGTAGTGATCCAATTTGATTAAGTCATCCTCCTGTCTGAAGTTCATCTATAGCAATTTTAAATGCAATTTCGTTTGTTTGAGCTTCGTGCAATTCATCATTGCGTTTACTGCTTGCACTAACAACATTAATTATATATGTCAACTGTTCAAAAAAACTATGAACATGAACAACTTCTCTTGAAGCTGCAACAAGTGCAAGTTGTAATTTATGAGCAAAACAATGAACATAATATGCATAAGGACATTCATTCAAAATTAATGCTTACAATCCATTTCATTCACCTCGCATATTACTGGCACCATCATATCCTTGACCCCGTATATCTTGAATACTGAGATTATGTTGAGACAACAAAGTGAAAACTACATTCTTCAATGTAATTGCTATAGTATCCCTCACATGCACAACATCTAAAAATCGCTCTTGAACTTGACCTTGCTTATTAACAAATCTAAGAACAACAGCCATTTGCTCTCTCTTGAACTCATCTCGAGCTTCATCAATAATAATACAATATTTAGCATCACCAATTTCTTCTATAATTTTATCTCTCACTTTACTTGCAAAAACATGTAAAATTTCTTTCTGAACTGTTGGTGATGTATATTTAGCATTTTTGAGGGCATTATCCAAAACAACTTGTGCAACTTTGTCATTATAATTAGCCAAAATTTTAATAAACTCAATAAAATTACCTTGATTTAATGAACTTGAACTTTCATCATGACCTCTAAAAGCACAAGCTTGGAATGCCAACCAACGAACTGTGTCCACAGATGCCTTCAATCTCAAATGATTGTTGTAAACAAGCTCTAAACTTTGCTTTTCAATCATTTTATCTATGTGTACGCTTTGACAACTTAAGTCATTAAATGCTCGCACATTCATATTATGAGGCGAATTTTGACTTGTCCGTTTATGACTATGAAAAGCACATGTTTTCTCACTACCACCCACCCTCTTCCAAGCTCAGAATCCTTCAATAATAAATGGACTGTCATTTGAATGTGGAGTACTGAAAAGATAACACGGTAAACAATATGCACTATCTGTCTTTGGAGAATATTCTAACCATGGAAATCTTTGAAACCAAGAACTTTGAAATTTACGAGGATGACTTGAAGAACCTGACACTGGATATCTATGAAGCTTATGCTGATATGACCCATAGTTGATATATGCTCGCCTAACTTCATCTCTCTTATTTATTGGTATCTCCCATATAGGACGTCGCAACCCTAGATCACACACGATGCTTTCTACAGTTTCAATTTTTGAATACTTAAAAGGTGGAGAATCTGAGTAAAAAAGAACCACATCAAGAGCTTTTGGACTAGAACAACCAGCATTTTGGTCTTCTCCCTCTTGGTTTTCTCCCTCTTGGTTTTCTCTCACTTGATCAATAACTTGTTTCTTTTTGAAATAATCTTGTATACTTTTCTTCATTTTCTCAATAAGCTAGCACAAAAAATCTGAAACCTAAAATAGACAATAAGATTTATACACATCGAAGAAAGTACTAAATTTTTAACTTGTGAAAAACAGGAATTTATAACCAACCACCTTATAAACAATAGATAAAGAAGACAATTTACCTGTTGAACCTCTTGCACTATGTAGAACAATGAAGAGTTGTTTTCTCCCCTGGCTAACTTGCTTTTCGAATTACCACAAGTGGAGTACAGTCTGAAAAATGAAACAAAAAATGATTTTAGGCCTTTATGAAGCTACTTTTATAAATTCCTACAGATGTTGCTTTTTGAATTACCACAAGTGGAGTAAAGTCTGAAAAATGAAACAAAGAATGATTTTAGGGCTTTATGAAGCTACTTTTATAAATTCCTACAGATGCCATTTAACTTTTTTCACTTCTCATCAAATCACCATTTAACTTAAAACATTTAAGTGAAATGACGGATGCCAATCAACAACTTCTTTCGCTGCTACTCTCTTATTTCACCAAGTTCTCCTACTCTACTAAGTTCATCTTGATGTGTTGATCATATTGCTGGTACTGCTGGTGCAACATTCTCATCTTTAAGACTACTAATGTCAGATAGTGTGCCTAGTGTATCATTAAAGCCAATGACAAAATCTTGATGATGTGGATCTGGGTTGTCCTGCAACCTTGTGCTTCTTTGAGTAATACTATGGACTCCTCTATGATTCATCCACACACATCATTAATCAAGTTGCAGTGTCATGTAAATGCATTATGTCACCAACAGGGCAGATTCCCTGACTTTATTGTTGGTTTCTGACATGAAATTGCTGTATCACTACTCCATGAGAACTGAGAACAACACCAACAGGGCATACTGTGAAAAGAGTCATAAAGATCAAATTGTCGTTCTAATAATATAGCAAAAAGTCTTTACAGCATTTACATGTGAAATCTGCCAATTTGGAGTTTTCCCTTTTCGTTAAAACAAGAGACAAGGAAAATCGAACAGTATTTTTGATGCCATTGATTTGGCTTATCTTTCTTTCTTCATTGTGGTCCAGACTCCAGAGAGATTAGATACAAGATTTTTACATTCAACACACCCACCAACTCTTCTAACTGCATGTATTCCCTTTTAGAGAATTGAAATCAATTGGTTGCCTCTGCAGTGAATGATTTTTTTTTTTAAATTTTGTGTTGCAAAAATCCGTTGTGAAAGGTTCAATAGTGATGACAATTGCTTGCCTATGATTTTTTTAGTGACAGTCTGACAGAATACATATTTTATAACAAATTTTAGAAACACAAACTAAAAAGAAAAAAAAATCATGTTCGACTACAGAGGCAGCCTGCTGATTTGTCTTCCTCCTGAAATTTCTAGAAACTTTTCTTCCTCCTCAATTCACAGAAGTGGAAAATGCAACGTTTCTTTTTCCTTTGACTTAAAACAAATTGCTGCAAGTCCCCTTTATAAGGAAGTTCCAATGTTAATTTTATCTATTTATGTGATTGTATGGGGTATTCTCAAATCCCACTGAAAGTAAAAAGAATGCCGTGGATACTGGGTACTGAAAACATGACTGCAAAGTAAAAAACATGTGAGAACGGCAGCCATCAATGAAATGAAGCATTGAAGCCCATAAACAGTTCATGGATGCAGGGAAAAATCTGCCAAGCCACGTTAAGATTGTGTTCACAAAACATCAAAATCCTAGAAATTAAGACTAGGAAAAATAAATGACGGCTGAAAAAGTAATGGAAAACTATGAAACTGTGAACGATTAAGGTTCAAGGTTAAAAAATAAATAATGTGCATAATAGAAATTAGAAATCCACGATCCACCATAGACAAAAGAAAAATGACAGACAAGGTTAACAAAAAAGAAACACAAAAACTAAAGTATGAAAAAACGGCCCCACCATATTTCACTAAGCAACAAAAATGAACAGAAGAAAGTCAGGAAATGGCCCCACCTCTTCTTGAAGCCAGCAGGCAGCAGGGACCAGCGTGCTCGTGCTCAGTGCCTCTTGTCTCTTCCTTTTTGTCTCTCCTGCACGCTGCAGTGGGTGCTCCCTTTTTTCCTCACTGGTTTTCTGTATCACTCTCAGACCCTCTTCTTCTCTCTTTATCTCTCGTTTTCTCTCCGTCATGCATTTTCCCTTTTTTGAAAACCTAGGGCAAACAAAAGTGGGGTGGGCCACGGAGTTGGAGTTGGATCCAGGTAGGGGTAGGGCCAATTTGAACCCGGATCTGAATACTACATAGAATTAATAAAATTTTGAAATTTTTATAATTAATTTTTTTTTTCCTCCGCCTGGGGTAGGGCCATGGCCCAGGCGCCCCCCCCCCCTCCATCCGCCACTGATCGGGTGCCACGCATCACATGACTCATAATATCAAGGTGGAGAATCTATTAAAGTCTGCGATGGGAAAGGTTTGCCTCTCATGTGGGCACTGGTGTTGTAAATTCTCATGGCTCTAAGTTTTCACTTCATGAGATTTTACATGTGCCTCTTATTACTAAGAAATTGCTTTTCGATCAAAGATTCTCGAAGGACAATGGAGTAGTCTTCGAATTTGAAGACAAGGAGTGCAAGTTAAAGACAAAATGACTTGACAGCAATACGTTAGTGAATCAGTTGAGATGGTTTTTACAAACTTTATTTTGAAACTTTAAACAAGAATATTAAGACTTTTATTGGAAAAAAGTCTAATTTTGTTTTATGCCATTTTAGTCGTAGGCACCCTAGTTTAAAGATTATTGCAAGAATTGTTAAGCAGTTTGGAGTGATTTATAATAGCCATGATAGTTTTGTTTTCTCTTCAAGTTAGTAAGAAAAGATGCATAAATTTCCCTTCAATCGCATAGACTACTCCCAATTTAAACCTCTTGCGATTGTTTTCAGTGATGTATGGGGGCTTGTGCCTGTCTTTAGTTCGATCAGTGAACGGTTCTATGTTATATTTGTGACACCTTTTCTAGATTTACTTGGACTTAAATGATTAAAAAGAAATCTGATGTCTTAGAAGCAATAAAAAAATTCAAGCTTCTTGTTGAAAATACAACCAGTCATAAGATCAGATTCCTTCACATTGATGGTGGTGGTGAGTGCCGTGCACTTGATCCTTTCCTTGAAAGTGTTGGGATTGACCATGCATAGATACTCATGCCCACACACGTAGGAGCAGAATGAGATTTCTGAAAGGAAGCACAGACCCATAGTCGACACCAGCCAAACTCGTATGTCCCACAGTCAAGTTCCTACTCGTTTTTGAAACTTTGCCTTCTCTACAACAGCCTACTTGGTTAACCGACTACCTTCTAATAAACTAAGAAATAAGAGACCTATTGAAAATCCTTTTGAAAAGAAGATTGACTACACTTTTCTGAAGACTTTTGGATGTTTGTGTTACAAATTTTTGTCCTTAATGCAGATGCAAGCTTGACTTCAGAGCTAAGAGGCAAATGTTTTGGGGGTAGTAGTCACCATGGCTATATTTGCATGGATTTGGATACTTTCAAGATGGTGATTTCAAAAGATGTTATGTTTGGTGAAAAAAAAATCTCATTTGCCAGAGTGAAAAATGAAGCTGGTGTACCCAATCACAAAATTCTGAACCCATTGTTATCTCTACCTGGACCTCTACTTGTATTCAAGAAAGTGAAAACCTTGGCCAAAATCAAAATCATGAAACCTGAACTACCAAGTCCAGAACCTCTCAGTCATCTCCTCTTCTCTAGCACTCCACACCAGCCTAATGAACCTATCCATGAACCTCATTCACCATATGAATGTATTGAACCTAAACGCCAACCTTCAAACCAAAGTCTTAGAACTCACCCTATGATCACTAGGAATAAGGATGGAACTAGGAAACCATTGACTTCCTATTGAAGTATGTCTTGTTCTTTGATTCTTCACCCAATCTTAGTCTAGAAACCTATGTCACCGCGGTATGCCTGGAGGACCCGTGTACCGGTACCGGTATGCCGGTACGGCAGTACCGGTACGGCGGTATGTGGTGGTACGTTTGGATCTGGTTTCGGATCGAAACCAGATCCAAACCATATTTCAATCCGAAAAACATAAACCTAAGGCATTTTTTTGCCCGACGCTTTCTTCTTCTCGGGTTCTCCTTCTCCGCCTCCGTTACTGTTTCTTCTGAAAAGCTTCGACGACCGGTGGCAGTGGCGGTGACAGACAACCGGTGGATGGCAACCAGCAACGGAGGCGATAGCGGTGAACGGCGAGGGCACCAGAGGAGACAGACGGTGAGTGGGCCGGCCTCTGTTTCTTCCTCTTTGATTTCTTTTTTTGTTTCACACGAATCTTCTAATTTCTATTTCATTAAGCATGATATGAAGGTTTGTATTACGTATATTGGGCATATCTGATATCTGACTCTTTGCTTTCCACCAACTATTTTGATTTCTACCAACTTAAGAAAAAGGGGTTTCGGTGCACTGAAAACCCTTCCCCTTTGAGCCTCTCTACTCTCGATGAGTAGCCTCCACTGAAAAAGGGCCTTCCACTTTCCTATTTACTTCTTGCCATTGAGAAAATGCTCCCAAACTGATAAAGACGCCTTTTTATGATTAATTGATTATGCATTGTCTAGCATGGACTTTTTTAATGATGTCCCCATGTGACAGATTCTATGTCTGTGAAGAAATTTGCCTTAACTTTCCTTTCAACCAGGATGAGGCAACACTGATTTGGTATTCACATGGAGAGGAGAGGAATTTGAAGCTATCATCTGTCTCTAAGATTATCCCCGGACAAAGAACTGTAAGTTTACTTGTCATCATGGAATTGGTTTCTAGTACTTGTTCTTAGTTCCCATACTATTTTCAGTGCTTTTCCTGTAGAAGCTATTTTGATTTATTTTAGTTTCCTTATTTCCTTCAGGCTGTTTTTAGAAAATATCTATGTCCAGAAAAAGACTATCTTTCTTTCTCCTTGATATATAATAATGTTGAACGATCATGGATCTGATTAGTGGACGTTTGAGTATGTTACTTTTAGGCTACTGCAAAGGATCTTTAGGTACACTATTTTTATAGTTGGTTGTTACTGTTTGCACATTATTACTGGTCTGGTTCTGATCCCTAATCTTCTCATATGCTATTACATATGAGAAAAGAGAAAAAAAAATGGCAGCACGGCAATGGCAGTCAGTCACACACCCTTCATCTGGGATTTAATCATTTGAACAATGAACACAGAATGCAACAGAATTACTCCTGATTGAGCACAAATATCAACATACTTTTATGTCATTGATATGATTATATAATATTTTATTTATATCCATATTCTAATTATGTTTTTCTAAATAATAATTGCTCTTTTCATTATCTTTGTTATACGGCTGCCTCAAGTAAAGGGAAGGGAACTACTTCTACACCTACAAGTTGAAGTTGTGCATCGAAAGCTTCATCTCAGTTACAAGAGGGCCAGCCATTATGGGGTTATATGGAAAATAAAGGAAAAGCTCCTAGAGGTGGTCGAAATGTAATCTTTGAATGTTTTTTTTGTATGAAGGAGTTCAGTGGAACATATACAAGAGTGAAAGCACATCTACTGCGCATGAAAGGTAATGATATTCAATTGTGCAAGAATATCAAACCTGATAGTGTCAATGAGTTGAAGAAGGAGCAAGAACAATATGATATGAAGAGAAGTGGTAAACAATCTGGTTTTCTTCCTATTCCTTCGGTACTCTTATACGAAGATGCAGTCCATGAGCAGAAAAAAAGAAATTTGGACACATTTCAAAAATCAATTGAGCAAACATGTGCTTTACAAAAAAGGCAGGAATTAGATAGAAAAGTTGGAACATTCTTCTTTTCTAGTTGCATACCATTTAATGCAGCTAGAAATCCATATTGGAAGGATCTAGTTACATCTTTGGCAAATAGCAATATGTCTGGATATGTTGCACCAGACTCTGAAAAGCTTCGAACAATCATCCTACAACAAGAGAAGAGTCGAATATTATCCTACAACAGATGTCATGATATCATTTTTTGTTTTTCTCAAAATTTATAATTTTTAAATTAAAAAACTAATATTGTCGCATAAAAAATATACCGTACCCGTTTTCTCGTACCCGTACCAACACTTGTACCCGTACCCAGGTGACATAGCTAGAAAATGATTCATCAACTAACCAAAAAGCCTGTAAAATCTCCATTGGCAGTGAACTATGGAAGAAGAACTCCAAGCTCTTCAAAAAAATCATACATGGACATTGGTACCACCTCACAATGCCAACAGCCAAGTTCCTACTCGTTTTTGGAACTTTGCATACTCTACCGCAATTTACTTGGTCAAGCGGCTACCTTCTACAACACTAAGAAATAAGAGCCCTACTGAAAATCCTTTTATAAAGAAGCTTGATTACACTTTTGTGAGGACTTTTGGATGTTTATGTTACAAATTTTCGTCCATAACACAGACACAAGCTTGACTTCAGATCTAAGAAGCAAATGATTTTGGGGTAGCCGTCTATATTTGCACAAACTTGGATACGATTTCAAAAGATGTGTTTGATGAAGAAAAAAATCTCATTTGCCGAGAGGAAGAAAGAAAGCTGGTCTACCCAACCACAAAATTCTGAACCTATTGTTATCTCTACCTGGACCTCTATCTTTATTCAAGAAAGCAAAAACCTTGACCAAAATCAAAATCATGAACCAGAACTGTCAAGTCATGAACCTGTCAGTCCTCTTCTCTTCTGTAGCACTCCACACCAGCCTAATGAGCCAATCCATGAACCTGATCCACCAAATGAAAGTATTAAACCTCAATGTCAACCTTCAAATCAATGTCTTAGAACTCACCCTATGATCACTAGAAATAAGGATGGAACTAGGAAACCAAAGACTTTTCTCTCCAAGTATATCTTGCTTTCTAATTCTTCACCAAATCTTAGACTAGAAACTGAACCATCGAGCAACCAAAAAGTTTGTAAAAATCTCCATTGACAGTGAGCTATGGAAAAAGAACTCCAAGCTCTTCAAAAAAATCATACATGGACATTGGTACCACCTCACAATTCCCACAGTCAAGTTCCTACTCATTTTTGGAACTTGCCTTCTCTACTGCAGTCTACTTGGTTAACCGGCTAGGGGGCTACCTTCTACTAAACTAAGAAATAAGAGCCCTATTGAAAATCCTTTTAAACAGAAGTTTGACTACACTTTTCTGAGGATTTTTGGATGTTTGTGTTACAAATTTTTGTCTTAATGCAGATGCAAGCTTGACTTCATAGCTAAGAAGCACATGTTTTGGGGGTAGTAATCACCATGGCTATAATTGCACGAACATGGATACTTTGAAGATGGTGATTTCAAAAGATGTTCTGTTTGATGAAAAAAAAAAAAACTCTCATTTGCTAAAAGTGAGAAAGAAAGCTGGCCTATCCAACCACAAAATTCTGAACCCACTGTTTTCTCTACATGGACCTCTACCTTTATTCAAGAAAGTGAAAACTTTGACCAATATCAAAATCATGAACCTGAAGTATCAAGTCAAGAACCTCTCAGTCTTGTTCTTTTCTCTAGCACTCCACACCGGCCTAATGAACCTGATCCACCAAATGAATATATTGAACCTCCTTGCCAACCTTCAAATCAAGGTCTTAGAACTCACCATATGATCACTAGGAATAAAAATGGAACTAGAAAACAAAAGACTTTCCTATTCAAGTATGCCTTCCTCTTTGATTCTTTGCCCACTATTAATCTAGAAACTGAACCATCGACCAACCAAAAAGCCTACAAAAATATCTATTGTCAGTGAGCCATTGAAGAAGAATTCCAAGCTCTTCAAAAAAATCAAACATGGACATTGGTACCACCTCACAATGCCCACAGTGTAGTTACTACTCCTTTTTGGAACTTTGCATTCTCTATCACAGTTTAATTGGTTAATCGGCTACTTTCTACTAAACAAAGAAATAAGAGCCCTATTAAAAATTCTTTTTTAAAAAAGTTTGACTACACTTTTCTAAGGACTTTTGGATGTTTGTGTTACAAATTTTCGTCCTTAACACAAACTCAAGCTTGAATTAAGATCTAAGAACCACATGTTTTTGAGTTAGTAGTCATCATGGCTATAGTTGCATGGACTTTGATACTTTCAAGATGGGGATTTCAAAAGATGTTATGTTCGATGAAAAAAAAAAAATCTCGTTTGCCAAGAGTCTGAAAGAAAGCTGGTTTACCCAACCACAAAATTCTGAACCCATTGTTATCTCTACCTGGACCTCTAGCTTTATTCAAGAAAGTGAAACCTTGATCAAAATCAAAATCATGAACCTGAACTGTCAAGTCAAGAACCTGTCAGTCATCTTCTCTTCTCGAGCACTCCACACCAGCCAAATGAACCTATCCATGCACCTGATCCACCAAATGAATGTATTGAACATCAGTGCCAACCTTCAAATCAAGGTCTTAGAACTCACCCTATGATCACTAAGAATAAGGATGGAACTATGAAGCCAAAGAATTTCCTATCCAAGTATGCCTTGCTCTCTGATTCTTCATCCAATCTTAGTCTAGAAATTGAACTATCAAACAACCAAAAAAAAGCCTGTAAAAATCTCCATTGGCAACGAGCTATGGAAGAAGAACTCCAAGCTCTTCAAAAAAATTATATATGGACGTTGGTACTACCTCACAATGCCCACAGTCAAGTTCCTACTCATTTTTGGAGCTTGCCTTCTCTGCCACAATCTACTTCGTTAACCGGCTATCTTCTACTAAACTATGAAATAAGAGCCCTATTGAAAATCCTTTTAAAAAAAAAGCTTGACTACACTTTTCTGAGGACTTTTGGATGTTTGTGTTACAAATTTCCATCCTTAACATAGACACAAGGTCGACCTCGAATCTAAGAGGCACATGTTTTTGGTGTAGTAGTCACCATGGCTATATTTGCATGGACTTGGATACTTTCAAGATGGTGGTTTCAAGAGATGTTATGTTTCATGAAAAAAAAAATCTCATTTGCCAAGAGTGAGAAAGAAAGTTGGTCTACCCAACCACAAAACTCTAAACTCCTTGTTATCTCTACCTGCACCTTTACCTTTATTCAAGAAAATAAAAACCTTGACCAAATTCAAAATCGTCAACCAAAACTATCAAGTCAAGAACCTCCCACTCCTCTTCTCTTCTTTTGCACTCCACACCAGTTTAATGAACCTGATCCACCAAATGAATGTATTGAACCTCCTGACCAACCTTCAAATCAAGGTTTTAGAACTCACCTTATGACCACTAAGAATAAGAATGAAACTAGGAAACCAAAGAATTTCTTATCCAAGTATGCCTTTCTCTCTGATTCTTTACCCAATCTCAGTCTAGAAATTGAACCATCAACTGACCAAAAAACCTGTAAAAATATCTATTGTTAGCGAACTATGGAAGAATAATTCCAAGCTCTTCAAAAAAATCAGACATGAATATTGGTACCACCTCAAAATGCCCACATTCAAGTTACTACTCGTTTTCGGAACTGTGCCTTCTCTACCTCAGTCTATTTGGTTAACTAAGAAATAAGAGGCCTATTAAAAATCCTTTTAAAAGAAGCTTGACTACACTTTTTTAGGACTTTTGGATGTTTGTGTTACAATTTTTCGTCCTTAACACAAACTCAAGCTTGACTTCAGATCTAAGAGGCACATGTTTTTGAGGTAGTAGTCACCATGGCTATATTTTCATGGATCTGAATACTTTCAAGATGGTGATTCCAAAAGAAGTTATGTTTGATGAAAAAAAAATCTCATTTGCTAAGAGCAAGAAAGAAAACTAATCTACTCAACCACAAAATTTTGAACCCATTGTTCTCTCTACCTGGACCTCTAGCTTTATTCCAGAAAGTAAAAACCTTGACCAAAATCAAAATCGTGAAGCTGAAGTATCAAGTCAAGAACATCCTAGTTCTCTTGTCTTCTCTAGCACTCCACACCAGCCTAATGAACCTTTCCCATGAATCCGATCCACCAAATGAATGTATTGAACCTCAAGGCCAACCTTCAAATCAAGGTCTTAGAAGTCACCCTATGATCATTATGAATAAGGATGGAACTAGGAAACCAAAGATTTTTCTATCCAAGTATGCCTTGCTCTCTGATTCTTCACCCAATCTTAGTCTAGAAACTGATTCATTGACGACCAAAAAGCCTGTAAAAATCTCCATTGGCAGTGAGTTATGAAAGAAGAATTCCAAGCTCTTTAAAAAAATCAGACATGGACATTGGTACCACCTTACAATGTTTAGAATCTGGTCAAATGCAAGTGGGTTTATAAGATCAAAAGAAAATCTGATGAGACTCTTGAAAGGTATAAGGCCAGGCATGTCACTAAAGGTTTCCACCAAGAAGAAGGTATAGATTCTTTTGAAACATTCAGCTCAATTGTTAAATTTGTGGCAATTCGAACAATACTCTCTATTGTAGTTAGTCGCAGATGGGTCTTGAGGCAGCTTGACATGAATGGTGCCTTCCTAAGTGGAACACTTTGTGAGACTATCTACATGACACAGCCCCTGGTTTTATTGATGAAAGGAAACCCTCCTTTGTTTACAAGTTAAATAAAGCGCTTTGTAGGTTGAAACAGCCCCCCGTGTTTGGTTTCAAGAATTGAAACTCACTTTGACTTATTTAGGATGTGGATGTTCAAAAACTGATCCATCTTTATTTGTTTATAAAAGGAATGATATTATTGCTTACATCTTGGTTTATGTCAATGACAGGAAGCAACACATAATTTATTGAAGATCTCATTATTTCCATCAGACAAGAATTTGCTCTTAAAGATATGGGGAAGTTACACTAATTTTTTGGCCTTGAAGCAACTCAGTCCCATCAAGCTCTCTTCTTACCTCAGAAGAAACATATTCTAGATTTGCTAAACAAGGCCAACATGCTTGAAGCAAAATCGATGTGACACCTATGGCCACCTCAACAAGTCTTTATGGTGGAGACAATCAAGTAATGGACAATGCAACTCTTTATTGAAACACTGTTGGAGCTCTTTAATACCTCATTGTCATGCGCCCAAATATCTCTTTCAGTGTCAACTAGGTTTGCTAGTTCATGCACAAACCGACAATTCTTCAATGGACTATTATAAAAGGATCTTGTGGTACTTGAAATCCACCATTGATTATGGGCTCTTTTTTATAACATCATCTGATTGTAGTGTTCGTATCTACACGGATGCTGACTAGGCCGAATGCCCAATGGATAAAAGATCTACATTTGGGTTTGTAGCTTATTTTGGACCAAATCTGATCTCATGGATCTCACGAAAGCAACGAGTTGTTTCTCGCGCAAGCATTGAAGCAGAGTACAAGGGTATTGCTAATGCAACTGCAGAGGTGGCATGGATCACTTCTCTTTAATCCAAAACGTGGAGTAAAGTCTTCCTCAATCCCAACTATTTGGTGCGATAATTAAGTGCAAACTTTCTTGTTGATCATCCTACCTTTCACAATCAAAGTAAGCACATGGAAATAGATATGCACTTTATTTGGGAGAAGATAGTAAATAAGGTTTTTCAAGTCCAACACTTAATTTCCAAGGCACATATAGCAGACATTCTTACTAAACTAGTGGGATGAGAACTTTTCATTCAATTCCGAAATAAGTTGAATGTTCAACCTCCACCGCACAGCTTGCAAATGTATGTAAAAGCAAGGAGTTCAATGTTAACGGTCTCCATGGATAAGGCAACTATAAATGATGAAGCAGCTGCTATACCTAGAAAATGTTTATTAGACAAGGAAGAAGGGATTGCAGGCTTACCTAATCTAAATCAAGATCGTGAGAATCTATACACAATCAGGAATGCTATAAAAACTAAGGGCGAGCCATTTGGGAATTTTTGTAATCCTCTCAAATGTAATCCCACTAAACATGGAGAGAATATCTCCAGCCAAAATTGTAATTGTCCTCCTTAAAAGGCATAGTGCGTGAGGCTCAAAGTGATAGAACTCTTTTGAAGCCTCCTATCATGGATGTAGGCCTAACAGCCGAACCATGTTAAAACTCTTCTCTTGCTATGATTTAGTGGTTTGCCTTCTTTAAATCTAGACTTTTGTCACTAAGATGATGAACCAAACCAGCCTCCCTCGAGTTTTTCCCACAAACAGATGGATCACTACAAAACTGATGCATACCAAACATCAGACTTTAAGGACATGACTGCAAGGACATGACTGCACCTCCTCTGGAGACAAGTATGACCTCTATCTCCTTCCTTATGCTGGTCCCATAGGTGGCCTTATTCCGAAAGATGGGAGGGCAAAGGCAGTCAGATCCTTAGTTTAAGAAAGCAAAAATGCCACAAGGAAACTTGTGAATTCAAGGAAGGAGGATGGTGTTGGGAATATGGCGGGGGGGGGGGGGGGGGGGGGGCGGGGGTGGGGGTGGATGGGGGCAAAGGCTGGGCTATGCACGTGTTCAAGGAGATGGGGTTTCAAATGATGAGGAAGAGGACCACCCAAAGAACATCACTGTTACAACCTAGAATCAGTGTTTAACGCAAAACACTTCTATTGATAAAGAAGATAACATTGTCTCTTACAAGGAGGAAGAAAGCAAAGCCATGTTGGCTTTGAATAACTGACCTCTTGTTGAGTTGACTACTCTTTTTTATTTTATTTAAGCATGGAAGATCAAAGGGTCGGCCAGAGAGGCAGCCCAAGAAGATTTACTGTTCACAGTTCATGAACATCAACCTACGATCTTGTTTATTTTGGACCTCATGGTTCATAGATGTAAGTTGGCCCACATGGAAGTGAATATCATTAATGTGAGAATTGAGGATGGTAACCCCTATTGACTCAAAGTAGACTGTACCAAAAAAAGGAGTGCCTTCAAGTTCACTGTCTTTGAGGTTGACATGCACCTTAACTACTTAACCCACAAAAACTCCTTTAGAGATCTCTCTAATGCCATCTCGGCAATGAGAGAGCCAATTGCAATCGTTGGCAACTTCAACGGCCTATGGGGTTCAAGATGAAATGATGGCTCCAAGTTTCACCTCTTGCCAAGATTTTAATGTGTTTGTCACTACAACAATAAGTATGATTGGCTAGGACTCTTGCCATGGCCAATAAGTTAGATTGCTATTGCTAAAAATATTTTTAGCAATAGCCTATGCCCTAGCGATTGGTAAGGGTTACCTTGCTATCTATATTTTTTACAACAAGAGTGACCATTGCCAAAAAATATTTTTGGCACGGCTGCATATTTTGTTAGCAACAAACTTTGTTGTTGCCAAAAATAGGTACATATGAAATCAGCCAATAATGTGGCCCTATGCATTACTGTCTACATGAACTTTCCAGTTGTCAGGATAAGATTGCCACAATCAGTGAAGTCATTCTCACTTTACGAGATTTTGAAAAGGAAGCAGAGTTGCTTGTTAACAACCAAAAGTCGGCCTTTATATTGTTCCATGTAGATGAACACCACATTCGATCTATAGCTTAGCTCCTCCACTAGGAAAGCACTAAGCTCCCTAACACTTACCTTGGCCTTCCACTCTTCCTATGAAACATGAACTCGGAGTTCTATGCCAATTTTATAGGAAAGGTTGAGAAAAAGCTAGCTATTTGGAAGGTTAGGATGCTTGCCTATTCAGGCCACCCTACTTAATCCACCTTGTGTTGAGCCAAATCATCAATTACTGGATGATGGCTTTTCGTATGCCAAATATTGTTATTGCAAATTCTGAAAGGCTCTGTAATCATTTTCTTTGGGGAGATACGGAAAATTAGAAAAGGAAGCATCTCATTAGTTGGACATAGCTGGGTGCTTCAGGGTGATATAAAGAGTATACTTTGTGGATCTATCAATTTCATACATCATAAAAAGGAAATATGTACTGGATGTGTGTGCCATGAAGGTGGACCCATGACCTTACTTTGGGGATTATACTTTGGTTGTTTAAATCGCAGTGTTAGCAAGGAGAATTGGAACTAAACTCTCCATTATAGTGAAGAGCAAAAGTGGTGAGATAACTCGAGTTGACAGGAGGTACATTCAGTCGGACCTTCTTTGTGAGGCAAAGCAATTGCTCGAATGGATCATTTTTATATGCCCAACTTGGAAGAAAAAATTGCCATTGCGGCCCACCTCCAACGTACTTTAAGAAGACATGGTCAAAATGGTTGGAAAAGCTCAGTTCTAAAATCTCATAGTGAAACTGTAACACATCTCACCACCAAGACTTACCAACAATCACACAAAGGAAGATTGCATCGGATACAGTCAAGGAAGACACTCCAAGGAAATCTGCTACGGTTACAGCCAAAGGCAATAATCAAGGAAGGAACCAATTTAACAAGAAATCAGAAGATGAACCGGCCAGGCTGCAGATTGCGTCCAAAGATGATAAGAGCAATCAAATTACAGTTACAAAGGAGGATAATGACAAACACAAATAAAAAATGGTCAGCTACAGAATTAATGTAACCTCTCCTAAAATAAAGGAGAGACTTGAGGTTGTATTGCTATAAATTCTGAAAGGAACCTTCCCACCATAGTGTGGAAGAAACCCTCGTGGATGTAGGTTTTTCTCACCGAACCACGTAAAATCGTCTTTCTCTCTCTCACTCTCAATGATTTCTATTTTCTCTCATGGTATCAGAGCATTAATCGGTGGAGCTAGAGGTAATTCGCCACGATAGCAATTCTGTTGAAGGAGAGTTGAGACCGCTATTACAGCTCTTTGTTCAAAAAGAGTCTATGATCTCTTACCTCACCGCTGTGATCTTTTCTACTGCCGAGAGCAAGAGGTGTACACGCTGAGAGCGGGAGGCATACGCAATTGCTAGGTGGAAGACAGGCCCACACAGTACTTTCCCTGCATAGCCTGCCCTGCTCTTTGTTAAGGTGCTCTGCAACAATTCCTGGCTTGGAACATGGCAGTTTGTCAGGAGCAGCTTCAGGCAAGAATTCTACCACACACAAATCTTGTGTGTTTCTGCTACTGGTCATCATCTGAACACATCAGATTTTGAGCCGTAAAGTTTGTTTTAAGCTCAGTTTTTCACCTATGGCTGCTTCCAATATTGCTTAACATTACCTGTATCCTTACAACTTTAATGTCACAAATTTTGTGACCATCAAGTTGAACCAAACCAATTTTCTTGTTTGGAAAACTCAATTGCTTGGACTCATTGAGAGTCAAGACATGACTAAGTTCATCGAAGGAGAAACGGCTGCACTTGAACCCACCATCCAGCATGTCAAGGAAGATGACATGGTGGAGGAACGCGTGAATCCAGCCTATCAAGCATGGCGAAAATCAGATCGTCTATTGCGTGGATGGATCACCGACACACTCGTAGAAGAGGTTATGGGCACAATAATTGGGCTTCAAACATCTAAAGAGGTATGGAACACCCTTATGACACACTTTTCTCATAAATGTCAAGAGAGGGAACATTTGCTTATGCAAAAACTCCAAACATATAAGAAAAGAAACCTAGCTATTTCAAACTATATCTGTGGTTTCAAGAAAATATGTGATGAGTTTGCAGCTATAGGCAAACCAATCGAGGATCATTCCAAAGTTTTTTGGCCCCTTAGTGGATTGGGACAGGAATATGAATCGTTTACCACCACTATGATGAAGCCTCCAACACCATCTTATATAGATGTTGTAGCCCAACTTCAAGTCATGAAACCATTTGAAGTATGTATCATGGAGATACTAGTGACCATGCTGCATTTTACAGCAAGAGGTACACAAATCCCAGATTTAAACCAAACAAAAATCAATTCTTTAATTCCAAGGGCCGAGAGTTCACACAGGCGGCACAAACTGGAGGACAAACTCCATCAAATCAAACCAAGAGTAGCGAACGAGGAGAACCCCCAAGCAAGAACAAAGGTGTTCGTTGTCAAATCTGCCACAAAATGAATCACAATGCTGCAAATTGCTGGCATCGGTTCAATCATGCTTTTCAAGCCCAGGAGGTACCACATGCACTAGCAGCTATGAAGACAACCGACAGACACGATGACAAGTGGTTTCCGGATACAGGGGCGTCCACACATATAACATCTGATCCATATAATCTTACAAACTTTACCAAATATCATGGTAGCGATCAAATTATGGTGGGAAATGGTGAAAAATTGAATGTTACTCATATTGGTAATACGGCCATTCAAAATGGGGAAAGACATCTTGATCTTAATAATGTTCTTGTTGTGCCTCCAAATTAAGAAGAATCTAGTTTCAGTCAGCCAGTTAACATCAGAATATCCATACATATTTCAATTCTCTGTTGATGGTTTTTCCGTTAAGGACAAGAGGAACAATCGGCTAATAGCATCGGGCAGTAGAACCAGAGGTCTTTATGTGTTTCAAGAAACCAAGGACCAGCAGCATACAGCCTTCTTCTCCAACAAATTTCGATCAGTCAATAAAGAGACATGGCATCAACGTTTGGGTCATCCTCATTATCAGATAGTTGATTTTCTTGTTAGCAAAAATAATAATGAGGTGAGTGGACCTCAATCAAGACTGTCAATTTGTTCTAGTTGTCAAGTTGCCAAGATGTGTCGACTTCTTTTCTTCCAATAGAAGATCATTCTCAAATTTTTCTTGAGCGAATTCGTTGCAATTTATGGGGACCAGCCCCCATCACGTCTACACAACATTTTCAATTTTATGTTATATTTGTTGATGAGACTACAAGATTTGTTTGGCTATATCCCCTTCAGCACAAATCTAAACTTTGTCAAGTGTTTATGGAATTTCATAAATTAGTTGAACAACAGTTTGAGACAAAGTTAAAATTTTTCCAAACCGATGAAGGCGGTGAATTTAACAGTCTTGTATTATAGCATTATTTGAAACAAAATGGAATTCAACACGTCAAGGCATGCCCCAAAACGCCGCCACAAAACGGTTTGGCTGAACGGCATCATCGGTCCATCGTTGAATTAGGCCTCGCCATGCTATTTCATGCTCATATACCTTGAAATATTGGGTCGATGCTTTTCTTACTACGGCATGGTTGATTAATCGGTCCCACTTTGCAAATGAAGTCACCATTTGAGTGTGTTTTTGGAAAGAAACCAGATTATGCATGCCTTCGTATTTTTGGCAGTCGATATTTTCCGTATTTGAGAGATTATGCCAAGAACAAATTTGAACCAAGATCATTACCATGTGTCTTTTTGGGGTATAGCTCTATTCATAAAGGCTACCAGTGTTTATATCCTCCTACTGGACGTATATATATTTCAT
This sequence comes from Nymphaea colorata, assembly GCF_008831285.2. NCBI lineage: Eukaryota > Viridiplantae > Streptophyta > Magnoliopsida > Nymphaeales > Nymphaeaceae > Nymphaea > Nymphaea colorata. Next base: position 11,658,941 of record NC_045143.1, read on the forward strand.
GGCATGTGGTATTTGATGAAGCATAATTTCCGTTTCATAAACTTGGAATATTATTTTCAAGCGTTGCACACCAGCTGCAACCTGCAACCTTTAATGATTGGACCGAGCCTCCTCACACCACCAATGATCGAGCTGAGCCTCATGCTAATTATGAAACTTTATCTACTCGTATGCATCATGAAGAGCTTCCAACGCAAGAAGCATCACCAGATACTTCATCTCCTCACTTGCATCATGAAGAGCTTTCAGCGCCAAAAGCATCATCACCTACTATCACTACCTCAAATCCTCACGAATCGGCCATGCACACCGAGGACTTTCATCTTACTACAACAACCTCACGAAGTGCTACTCCTACAGTCTCAACTCATGCCATGGTCATCTAGCAAAGGCTGGTATTACCAAGCCCAATCCTCGCTACTTTCTCACTGCAAGTATTCCTTTGGAACCTAAAACAGTGAAGGAGACCTTAATGCATGATGGATGGGTGGCAGCGATGAAGGAAGAACTCCATGCCACACATGGACCCTAGTTGCTCGACAACCGAATATGAATGTGGTAAGCACTCATTGGGTTTTCAAAACCAAGTTGAAAAGTGATGGCACACTTGAACGTCTCAAGGCTAGACTTGTAGCCTGTGGTTTTAATCAAATACCTAACATTGACTTTATGGAGACTTTCTCTCTGGTCATCAAACCGGCTACCATTCGAATTGTCCTCACCATTGCCTTGACCAACCGATGGAACATCAAGCAGATTGACGTCAAAAATGTGTTTCTTCATGGTAACTTAGATCAAACTGTTTTCATTGAGCAGCCACCGGGCTTTCTTGACCCTTCTAAGCCAAATGCACGTATGTAAACTTCACCGGGCTTTGTATGGTCTTCATCAGGCTCCTCGTACTTGGTACGATTGGTTTGGCTCCTTCTTGTTAACCAAGGGGTTCTATGCTAGTATTTCTGATTCCTCCCTGTTTGTCTATCGAGAAGCTCGAGGTACTCTTTCTTCTTTATGTAGATGACATCATTCTCACCGGGAGCAATAGTACTATGCCTTAGCAGTTTGTTAAAGAATTGAGTATTGAATTCGTCATGAAAGACCTTGGCTATCTTCATCATTTTTTAGGCATGGAAGTTGTGCAACCAGATCTGGACTTTTCTTAAATCAAAGGCGTTATGATTTCAGTCTACTTGAACGTGCGAAACTACTTGGTTGTAAAAATGCCATTACACCATTAGTTCAATACTATCAAGCTTGTCCCGACGACGCACCATTCGCTGATCCCACGTTATTTCGAAGTCTTGTTGGAGGGCTGCAATATTTGACGTTCACCAGGCTGGACATATGATTCAATGTTAATTATGTCAGCCTGTACATGCAGACACCAACCAATAGTCACTTTCAGCTTGTAAAACGTATCCTTCACTACATTCATGGAACAATTTCTGATGGGTGTACACTATCTCCACAACGTGATTTTAGGCTTCATGCCTTCTCTGATTCTGATTGGGTCGGTTGTCATGCTACTCGACGTTCTACTACTGTTATTGTACATTCATCGGAATAAATTGCATCTCTTGGGCTGCAAATAAGCAACCCACTGTAGCTCGATCTACGACAAAAGCAGAGTATCGATCTATGGCCTCTGCAGCAGCTGAGCTTACATGGATTACATATATTTTGAAATATCTTGGTATATACTTGGCTCATGCTCCAATCCTATACTGTGATAATATGTCTTCTCTCCAGGTTTCTATTAAACCGGTTTTCCATTCACGTATGAAACATGTCGAATTAGATTATCATTTTCTGCATGAGAAGATTGCACTCGGCCAACTTACAACACAATTTGTACCTTCCGCTCAACAACTTGCTGACATTTTCACTAAGGCACTCTCAATTCCTCACTTTTACTCTCTTCGCGACAAACTGGGCTTGACTAGAGCCCCGCCTAGTTTGAGGGGGGATGAAACTATAACAGCTCACACAGCTCACCACCAAGACTTACCAACAATCACGCAGAGGAAGATTGCATCGGATACAATCAAGGAAGACACTCCAAGGAAATCTACTACGGTTACAGCTAAAGGCAATAATCAAGGAAGGAACCAATTTAACAAGAAATCAGAAGATGAACCGGCTAGGCTGCAGATTGCATCCAAAGATGATAAAAGCAATCAAATTAGTGTTACAAAGGAGGATAATGACAAACACAAATAAAAAACGGTCAGCTACAGAATTAATGTAACCTCTCCTAAAATAAAGGAGAGACTTGAGGCTGTACCGCTATAAATTCTGAAAGGAACCTTCCCACCACAGTGTGGAAGAAACCCTCGTGGACGTAGGTGTTTTTTCACTGAACCACGTAAAATCGTCTCTCTCTCTCTCTCAATAATTTCTGTTTTGTCTCACATAGTAGTCACTTTTTGTTTCTTGGGTGCAATTTGTCTATAGATGTGTTATGGGCGGGTGCTGTAAGGAACATAGATCACTAGAACCTTCAGGCACGACCCTTGCAAGATTGTGCTCTTGCCCTTGTTGGTGTTCCATTTTGTTTGCTGGTTTTTGTGTGTTCTTGCCTTTTGTTCCTGCTATCCTCTACTTTTTGAGCAAATGGGTTTAGGGGCTCCTTTTTGCCAGCAGGCTTGCACTGGAATCAGTAGACCTTGATTTTTCTTTCGACATTTCTAGGCAAAAAAATGAAAAAAATGAGCAAAAATAAATCATCGATCAAGCACTTCACAGAAAGTTCTACTATTTATGCATATAAAAACTTTAGCACATCCCTAAGGGGGTTGACACAATGGGGGGGTTGACACAATGGACGGGCAAGCACTAGTAGGAGGCTAGTCTCATTTCAAATTCATGAAGTGTCAACCTCCTACACTGCAAAAAAGGAATACCAATATGCGAGTTGAAATATAGCAAGGGCATCACTCTGATCCAAAGACACCCAATTCCCTCACTTTTACTTAATCTAATGGATTCAACTGAACCACCTTATTGTTTGATATGCTGGCTAGCCATCTGGACGAGGCCTTATAAGGTTTAAGTCTGCTCAAAAAACAGAAAGAGTATGGTCTAGAAATGTATATTATACCAAAAATTTAAGTGAAAAGAAAAAAATTCATCCTATTCCAATTGAGAACTATCTAACAAACGACCCATATATATCTAAGGTATTTGTAGATGGGAACACTCTGATGACCTTCCTAGTGTAAAAGACATCAGGTTGGAAATTGAATGATCTATATGAGCATCTAATGTGTGCAAGTATGAAAATGGCCAAAAAAACCTTCTTGATCTAATGTTGATTTAATAACTGTGTTCAAGGTCCAACCGCACAGTAGAACAAGAATGAAAAAAAAAAGAACATCACACCAATTGTTCAACTTGTATGACACTCATAAAATTGGTTAGGGATGTCAACAGATCGGATTTGAGATACCTGATCCAAATCAAATATATTGACATCCATAAAAACGACCCTAAGAGCCCTTGTTGGCAGTTTTGTTAAGACATTATGAAAAGATAGAACTCAAAAAATATTTAGTTCTGTTTTCAACTACTTCCGGAATTTGGAGAAGGCCAAGCACTTAAACTCTTCTGGTTAAAGAAGGTCTAACATGTATTGAGGTTAATTAGGAGGCTAGAGCAATATGTGAAACCGGCCAGCAAATACATGCCTTTGTTAGTGAATGAAAAAATAAAGGGAGAATCCAAGATGAGTCGAATAGAACTAAGTGTGGGGATCCACCACTTTCACAAGAAGGTAAAGCTGAAAATGACGCCTTAGCTACCCTTTCTCCAATTCCAATTGGTTTCGTGGCGGTACAAAATGCCAAAGTCCTCCAAAAGATAATGCGGCGAATGTATGAACGCACAAAACTATATGGAAAAAGTTATATCGAAAAAAAAAGTTATGAAGAAGCACTTGGCATTTGCGTGAAGAAAAACTAATTTCCGATGTAGAACAACAAAAGTGGTTTGAACAATTCCCCCTTTCCTTACCCTACTAAACATACATTTGTCTGTCTTTTGTTATTTTATATATAAAAAAAACAATTAATGGCTTTCATCACCTTTGAAAATTTCTCTCCAAAACTGGGTGTATGTTCGCTAACTTTTTAATAAGTTGATCGTTTAATTCTCTAAATCCAACGTGCTCTTTTGTCAATAGAGCCACAAAATATAATTAATTAATGGTTTGCTAGCTTCTTAATGAGACAAATGCGATTTTTCTGGTAAAAATTTGAACCAAAACCAAGTCCGTATATTTGTGGACCATTCCACTTGAGCTGTATATGTACTGAAACGCCTTTTATAACTTCAGTGTCCATGAGTTTAACAGAGCTTAATCTAGCTTTGGGCCGGCTCATTTTCTTCAACGATTTCATTTTAAACTTGAACAAACTTGAACTTGACTTGTTTATAAGCGAGTCAAGCTTGAGTTGAGTTTAACGGTCGAATGAGTTCGAGTTGAGACTAAATTGGCTAGACTCATTGAACATCCTTAGATCAAGTTACTGTTCACATGAGCAAATCCTGATTGTAAGAACATGTGGGATAGAGGTGTCAATGAGTTGCAGCTATTTGGATCAGCAGCCTGAATATGAAACAAAGAATTGGAATTGATGCAAAAGTATTCAAACGTTAATCAGAGATTCAGAGTCAGATTTGACACCAACCGAATTACGTCCATATTTGTCTAATGTCAAGATCCAAATAAATCTAAACATCTAATTCTACTCAAAACTCTGTTTTGGTTTTGATTACATAGACATGTGAGTCTGAACCGGACAAAGACTGAAAAGTCAAGTTATTCTCGCCATAAATCCTACATTCAAACAGTTTATATCTCCAAAGATAGCAAAAGAAAGTTTATCTAGATAATTAAAGCAAGGAAAGAAAAGTTACGGGTACAGAATAGACGTCAACTACAATGATACCCAGAATATAACTTCTAGTTGGACTTGTGTGTTATAGTGCCTAATGAAGCCAGAAAAATTTCAGAACGAAAGACAATAGACAGTCTAGACTGAAGGGCTAATCACTGCCTTCACTAAGAGCGAGGCCACCGTCCTCTTGATCCGTGCTGTCTTGGGGCTCCCCATCGTTCTGTTTCTTCATCTTCTCTTCCTTTGCCTTCTTCATGAACTCAATCACCTTCTCGACGCAAGGAGTCTTTCTCTGTTTTTCAAGCATCGTTCTCGGCATCAGCTTCTCCGCAACATCAGCCGGAGTCACTTCCACCTTTTCAATCTCGATCAGCTCCTGGACGTCAGCAAACAGAGAGTGGGATTCCAAATCCAAGAAGTTGTTGGCAAGAACAGTAAAGCCCTCGTAGGTGCAGTAAGACATCTCGATGTGCTTGTCCATCCTGCCAGTCCTGATCAATGCACGATCCAACTTCTCAATGTGGTTGGTGGTGAAGATTATGAGCCTCTCCTCTCCACATGAAGACCACAAACCATCGATGAAATTGAGCAGTCCTGATAGAGTCACCTTGCTCTCCTCCTTCTCCGGGGATTCCATTCCCGGACGTTTCGGCCCCTGGGCCTCTGATGAGCCTTCTTCTGACGTTTTCTTCTTCTTCTTCTTCCGGTCGGCCGTGAGATCCACGCTGCAATCTATATCTTCGATGACGATGATTGACTTGCTGCTTGTTTCAATCAAGAGCTTCCTCAGATCTGTGTTGTTCTTTACTGCGGTGAGCTCCAGATCGTAGACGTCATAGTCCATGTGCTTGGCTATGGCCGCAATCAAGGTAGACTTGCCCGTCCCCGGCGGTCCATGGAGCAAGTAACCACGCTTCCACGTTTTCCCGATCTTCCGGTAATAATCCTTCCCGTTCTTGAAGAAATCAAGGTCTTCCAAAATGTCAGCTTTCTTCGCATGGTCCATGGCCAGTGTGTCGAAGGAGGAAGGGTGATCGAAGGTGACGGGACTCCATGCCTTTTTCTTGGATGAAAATGAGTATTCATTGTCTCTGCTTGGCGTGTTAGTGAACAGCTTCCGCCGTCTGTTCTTCACCTCAATGGCCTTAGCCACTTCGAAGACGTGCTTTAGGTAGGAGTTTATGATCAGGTCCCTGTAACGCTTGTTGTAAGTGAGGACATAGTGCCTGTCACGGCGACCAAGCAAAGGAAGCAGATGAGAGAGCAGCCATTGATTCAACCACGAGCAAATGTCCAGAAAGTCTTGGCCCGTCGGAACCCTTTCGAACGGAATCAGTGCTGAATCGATTTTGACAACTAAAAAACAATTGAAAAAGAAAGCTTTTTTCTGCAAAGACGTGAAAGTAAAAATGAAAGCTATGTAGGACATTTTTTTAATAAATTACTAAAATGCCGTTCCTTTCTTTATTTGTGATGGTTATTGTAGTGTTTTTTTTTTCATTTAAGTTTCCAAATGAATACAATACTATGTTTTTGGGGACCATTTGCATATCAAATGTACGCTTGCAAGTATTGTAATCACAACCTCTGCAAGTGTGCATTAAGAAACAACAAATCCAAGCGCGTAAAAAAACCACCAAAATAAAGCGAGCAATTTAAAAATGGTCGTTTGCTCAAGACAAATCTTCTAAATACTTTTAGACGAAAGCGTGCAGTTCTTAACTCAACTCAAAAGGAAGTAGCTTTTATATATGCTCCTATACCATAAAAGGAGAATTTGATTTGGAGTATGTAGACATCTCATCACTACCGACACAACTGTGGATTAATGAGTTAATGAAAAAAAAAAGAAAAAAATGGCTTCGGTTCTCTTTCAAGGAGTGAGATTAAGTTATCAACCTTTCTATTCACCTGAAAATCGATTCCTTAAAAGCAAGTCATAAGAAGAAAAAGAAAAAGCATATAATTTTGTGTTTTTTTTTCTTGAGATAGAAATGTCCGGCAGATCATTTTAGTGTGATAACATACCTGCGTTCCTCGGCCTCGCGGTCGTAGTAGGAGGAGGAGCGGTAAGAAGTGGTGTGGGATGACCACCAGACGGTGATCCCCTGGAACTTGTCCGTGATCTGTTGGTGCTCGTCCATGCTCAATTTCAAGTTCTCCGTGTCGTTGTCCAGATTGGCTCTCATCTTGCGGGCGGACTTGGAGGTGTTGGCGGCCAGGTAGACGGTGATAAGCTCGAATATCTTGGTGGTGGTAAGGTACCAGCGCTCCTGTCCCATCTCGTCGATCCGGATCTCTGCGTACGGGTACAGCAGATCGAACAACCTGTGCGACACCTTCATCAACAGACTTTGGGGAGAGAAAGGGAGATAGTCTTTCGCGAAGGCAGCCATGAACATGAAGGACGCGAGGACGGAGCCCCAGCTGGTCCATGTCATTCCACTCTCCATTGGCAAACCAAGATATTCTCTTCCTTGCCTGCCTGCTTTCAGAGATAGCCAGTAGGCACCCCTTTTTATATGAGGGCAGGAGAGATCGTAGACGACACCAGGTGGCTTCCCCGAAGTTTGATCTTCTGCGTATCTGAAAGAACTTTTGGGTCACGTATATATCAATGTTTTCACCTAACAAAGTTATTTGGAATATTATATATTTCTATGTGAACGTACGAGCCCTACGGAGCCCTAAGGAAAAGTCGAATGTTTCTTGGGCTTGAAGTCATTGACACTAATATCTTAATATTTTCATATTGCAATATTAATGAAAAATTGTGTTTAAAAAGCACGGAATTTTTTTTTTTAAAAAAAATAACAATAATTTCACGCATGTACCAAGAAAGAGCGTTGGTCGTATCCGAACGAACCTTCCCTGGCTATTTATTTTTTAATAATAAGAGGCCGTGTGGAGGGTCCAAAACAACACAGCAAAAACACTCGGTTGGGTGATATATATATATATATATGGGCGGTGTTGGTGTTGACGGCATAGTGTTGATGACGTAACTATGATGTCAATGTGTGACCAATTGATTGTTGTAACTTTCAATACTTGGAAGACGCAGTCATGGTGGTCTGTAATTTTATTATATTCTTTTGACGAAACACGACCGATTGGTGTTCTCGGACAAACTGGTCGGTCTCATATGTTGGAAAGTCTACACTTACGTGGAATCCAATGGATGTGCCCCACAATGCCTTAAGCCAAAAGTCCAATGTTACGTGGGGTTGAAGTCATTGTTACTGATATTGTAATCTTGCCAAAAATATTGCCATATTAAAGAAAAAAATGAGAATTAACTAAAAAAAAGTGATAAAATATGTGTTTTCTTAAAGAAGAAATCATTTATCACATTTTTCCTTTTCTCTGTATTGCAATTTTTCGGGGTTTTCATTTGTCTTCTATTCCTTTTCAATAAAATGGATGGAGCTTAATCTTCCTGCAAGGTTGCATCGGAAGTATTTTTTGGTGAAAAGTCCTGAAAAACTTGTATGTAGGTGTCTGTGTGTATGTGTGAGTTTGTGTGTAGAGGATCAAGCATTTTTCATTACAATCTTGAGGACTTATTTATATATATATATATAAAAGTTGGCACCAATAGGACTCCGACTTATAATAAACAAAATTGTTGTTGTTTTTTTTTTCAATTCAATAAACGACCAATCACCTATCAATAGAAACAAAAGGTGCTGAAACCTGCAATATTCTGTCATTCCGCTATGAATGGATGACATTCATTTGGTCGAATGCTTTTCCGCCAGACTGTTTGGGGTCTTCGTTTTCCATGACGTCTTTCTTTTGTGTTCCTTAGGCTGTCGCCTTCTCTGTCTTTAAGGCCACTGTGTCCCTTCACCCTCAGTTTTTAGACTCGACATCTTCGAAAATCCAGTTTTGTAAAAGTTTAATTTTTGATGAGTTTTCAAAAAGCAGTTTTTGTATTTTGGTGACAGATCAAAAACACAGTTCTTTTTTTTTATAAAAATAATGGTAGGTAAGGTTATTCGCTGTTTTTTGAAAAAAAAAAGCTAAATTTTAGTCAAACCCAGACCTGATTTTCGGGTTATTAAAAAATATCTTAAACCAAAGGCAAAAACAACCTTCTAAACCTTTGTGATGGGCTGTCATGCAAATACGCTGTTACTTTTAATGGAGCTTTCTTTTGAGTCCTTGTATGTCATACTTTGTGTGTGTTGTTGCTCATCAATTTAGGGATCTAAACAGATTTGGCATATCTGGTCCGACATGATTTTTAATTTTTTTTGTCGGATCGAGTAAGGAAGTGTAGATCTGTTTGCTTGTTGGATTCAGATTTTTTTTGCATGCAATTTCACAACTGAATCTGAAATTGAGCCTGATGTCTGATTGACTAGATCATGATTAAAATCCAGCCCAAACATCTAAAAATGTTGGATCTTGTAATAGTTGGACCAGAAATTCAGTTTTCCAAAACTTGGGTCTAATTTGACTACAGACCTAAATCTTGATTAAGTCAAACTTGATAAACACAGGATCTGATCCAAATTTAAAGTGCAACCTAATTAATGTGAAGCCCCATCTGTTTTAGTCCGCTGTGTTGTGCCAATGGATTTTTGCAAACAAGCCAAGCCGAATTGGAGACGGAATTTATTAACCACATCGTACTTGGTCTAGAAGAATAGCACCCACGGCAATCGAACTGATGACCAGCCTTTCACCACTTCACCAGTTGAACGAGCTATGTTGGAGAATTATAGTTAATTCATATTCAAAAGAGCGCTATATTTTTTGAAATGCACTTAGGAGTAGCATCCGTAACAAAACCATTTATGAACTCACCTTGCTTATGAGACATATTTGACAAGTATCTTTGACTTGATGCCTCATCTTAATCAAGTATTTCCCTAAATCATTTGAATGGTGGGGTCATGGTTTGGATCCCATAGGATTTTTAGTCTTCTAAGCAAGCCAAGGCGTGTATAGACTAAAGGCGAAGGTAGTACCTTGAACTTTTTCATTGGTAGACTCGTGCATAGATTTGATTTAATCAACAAAGCAGTAGAAAAAGTTGCTAAAGCTCAAATCCATGAGCTACCACTATCTTCCACAGAAGTTTAAGCTAGAATAGTCCTTGAGTCAGAGGTATTAATCAGGAGACTTTCCACTGCTAGAACTAGAAGTGCGACTACCTCAAACATCATGGTGCAGCTTTCTTGTACTAGAAATGAAGAAGAAAATCAAATCACCAAGACGGAGTGAAGCTCCTCCTCTGGAACACAGTTCCTGATTTGCTCCTAAGTGAAGTATTTTCGGCTCCTCTCAAAAGTAATATTGTGCCTACAATGCAAGCTAATATTAATAGTCTTTGCTCCACTGTGCTGGTATTTGCCCAATAATTAGGCAGTCTAATTAAAATGTGTGCTCAACATAGAAGTGTGGCAACTCCGAAAAGCTGCACATTAAGGGATTGCTCATTGATCTGTCCCCCCTCACGAGATATCTCCACTACGAGTCTATAAAATCCAAAGCATGCTCCTTTATGAGAAATTAAATTCAACCTCAATTAGTAGGAGTTCTATATATAAGAGCTAAATGCGCATGTATGACTAGTATTTTGGGATTTTCTTTAATTAGGGATTATATTAATTAGAATTGGGAAGAATTAGGTGAATCATGAGAGGTCAATGAGGCCTAAATAAAGTTACATGTTGCAAAATTTGGTTTTACATCTATGTGTGCAATTTGTGATTGAATGTGGTTTAATTAATTAGGTGGCATGGATGAGCCCAAAGATTTTACTGAAAAGAAACCTTCTTTTCAGTGGTGAGCAATTTTAGCTTACCTTGTTTTAGTGCTTGAGCTTGAATTGCTAAGCTATCTTTCAGATTGATCATGATTTCAGATGTTCATAGCAGATCACCTATGCTTAGGTTGTTGGTTATTACTATATTTTATGGTGAAAAGTCAACTAGATATTCTACATGGATGATATGTTATTGTTTCATATTGTACTAGAATTTATTGTTGCTGGCAATGATATTTCTAATGGCTGCAATAAATTATTGCACAACAAGATTGTAATTAAATTATTAAACATATATTATAAGAATCAGTTTTATAAGGGTTACAAATAAAATTTCCAAGCAAGTCTGTGTCGTGAATGGTAGCGTCCAAAAAAGAATGGCCTGTAGACTGGCTAGGAGCAAGTGCTTTAACACTCTTCAATTAGTTAACTTGCTGCTGACTTCAGATAACTATAGAGAGAGAGAGAGAGAGAGAGAGAGAGAGAGAGAGAGAAATAAAAAGGTTTTAATACTACGAACCTGTTCCCATGATTGAATTGGACCAGCTAAGGCCGAGTCAATTCATGATAGAATCTGGTACAGGTCCGGAACTATATCAGACCCAACTGGATTTAGTAACAAGACACAGTCGGATCCAGATCGAGTTAAAAAGACCTGGGCCAATTTTTTTTTTTTTTTTCAGTTTTCTTGATTCTAGGGATGGATTCAAATTTGGACCCACCCCGCTTGGCAGCACCGAACCGCTAGAGGCAGTTCACTGCCTGTGTTATTATGAAGCGGCAGAGGTTGCAGCCACCACAAAAAATTAGTATTTTATCGACAGCCAAAAAAACATCGATAAATGTGGAACGACATTTTCTCTGAATGTCGGGGAACAATATGTCGGTGGAAACTATCGTTGACATTTTCAACTACTTGTCGTCTATGCATGGTGAACATAGTCAAATAAACTATTATCGACGACTATGCTAACATTAGTTATAATTCTCAACAGCATTTACTAAATCTCCTAAATCTCAATAACGATCTTTATCGACACTCGGCCGGACATCGGTTAAAAAAATAACGACGGTTGTTATTCACGTCCCTAATTCTTTGACCGACGTTCAGCTTAACGTCGGTAATAATCTTTGTCGATGCATTTCCAAAAATGCGTTGGTAAAGAGTTGTAAATTTTTTTTCAATTGACAATTGAAATAAGTTTTGAAAATAAAAAATACATCTATAAATATAAACCTGCTTACAATAAAACCATCTAGGCAAGTTTGGTGAATCTGGCCAGCAGACACCCTCTAGAGCCTATGCCGGCTAGTGGGAGGGTTGTAGGCCCTCCATTTCTCTCAGTGATAGTCGGCCCTTCCTCCATTTTTCTCCACGAGATACCAAGACGGGTCCCTCCAATTCATCCAGTGGCAATTCTACTGCAACCAATCTATTATGGTGTCCCACGCATGTATGGTGCCTGTGTAGTCCCTTTATTTTGAATAGGGTGGTTGGCGGTGTCTCATGCATGTATGGTGCCTGTGTAGTCTAGCAGAAGGGCGGTTGGCCGTCCCTTTCTTTTGAATAGGGTGTTTGGCCCTTTACATTCCTGTGAGGGACCCTGATGGGTCCTTTGTTGTTTTTTCTTTTAATGGTGGAGCTGATGGCAAAGCCATCAGTAACTAAACACGAAAAGGAAATAGATACAAAGTTTTTTTTTTTTGTAACAATCACACACCTACGTAGTTGGCGTAGGCCCAATCTGTCTATTGCGTACAAATAACTTGCCTACGTAATTAGCACATGAGACGATCTGTCCTATCATTTAATGTTAATGAAAATAACCTAGTAATAAAAACATTGCTTTATATATATGTTGGAGAATGACGGCTCTCAAGTCTTAGTCTCAAACACCATAAAGTTGTACAAGTATGTACAAGGAGAAATGTATATGACATTATCGCATTACTTTCAGCATCTCCCATCCTTTCAGCCACCCGATGAACGAGCATCATCCGTTACATAGTGAGAACCTAATGAAAGTAGATAGTCATAGCATCAGTACAGCCACTGTGCACAACGAAAATGATCACAAGGTCTCAAATATATCATTTGAGCATAGAGTTTATGTATTGTATTGATTTAAAATAATAATGAGTGAGTATCATTATTGGAAGCAAGCTCACTCCAACACTGGTGAGTCATAGTTCAAAAGGCTCATTAAATTTGGTTTGCCAATTTCTTTGACATTCCAAGGAATCAGACTCAATCTGAGTCACATGAAAACAAATCACATCGTGATAATAAAGAAAGTAGATAAATAAATAAATATACAGAAAATTCATAATCTCATGAATTTTTATGATGTATACATACACACTTGCTGAGTAAGATCACATGATGTCACTCAGTTTGTTAGTATATTTAGGGTAGACCATTGCATATCTTACAGTCCCAAACATTGAGTCACTGAGAATATTGGCATAGTTTGGGGTGACCACTATCGTGCCTCACATTTCGTTGAGATCAACTGTGTTACTGCAGTAACTGCATCCCACAGTCAATTTCTCACGATGGGGACGGCCTCTTCTAAGTAGCCTGGGGAATGAGCACTTTATCAATTCATGCATTCAGGGAATGTTTCACTCACAGGTACCCGGACCGCTGCAGCACCCAACCAAGCCTTTTTAATGTTTTACAATTGGGTTCAACTCTTTATAGTCGCAACATGTGCCGATCTTAAACTTTTCATTTCCGATATATTGTGTTGCTCTTAGACTTTCCCCTTATACCATCAATTTAGAAATATAAAACTGAACCTAGGTCATTGCCCACATCATAATGATAACTCATGCCATGAGTAAACATTTGTGCAAAGTAAATAAACAACCATCATGCTCAATTAATTTAATGTAAGCGCATACTTTCACATCCATCATCACTACCTTGCTTGCATTATCAAATATGCTCATCTCAGAGCTAAAGCATGAGTTTATCATTAACAACTCACTCTTGAAACTCAATATCAAAAATGTAACATCAACACAGCTCAAGTTCCCTATGTGAGTGTGACATGTATTTCCAAAACTAATTACAACCAAATAACATGTATGTATGCATGAACATGTATTCAAAGAATCAACTGAACTTATTTTACCTAAGCCATTCATACTTGCAACTTAGGCTCTAAATCTCAACTTTGTTAGTATAAGCACTCTATAAGATATGTGATTAATCAAATTATGTATTATTAACATTAAACCTTAACTAAAATTCCATGTCGTCAATTGGCTGTCAAGCTTTATCTAGGCTCTGCGTGCGACCAAGGTTATCTAATCAAAACTGGCTTGCAGTAGACCAAGATCTACTAGTTATCATGGCCGACTAAGGTTAGTTGGGCCCCATGGCCTAGCCTAGCTCATTGTCAAGTTTCACTATACAGCAAACCATTGTGCAGTTTGACACGGATTTTGCTGTAGCCTAGACAATTAAGTCATGCGATCACTTAAGGCAAATTCCATTTGTTGCTTGTATGCGCTACATACAAAATGAGGGGGTTCAAGGTTTCTAACGAAAATTTAGCAGCATCTGACTACTGCTTCTGATTTACTGGGTTCCAATCAGTCAAAATCATGAAAAATAGCTGCAAAGTGCAGTCTAGGAGAAGCAATTAAAATTTCTACAGTAAACAATCTAATGTAATAAGAAAAATTACAATAACATTCATTATATCTGATATATTAGTATAGTCTTTGCTCCAAGTGATTATAATGCGCAGATGAAGAACTCAGCAAGGTTTCATTGGTGATCGACACTTTCTCTCTCCTTAATTTTCTCTCTCTACCCTCTCTTTCTCCTCTTTTCCCTTTTCTTTCTCTTTCTCCTCTTTTCCCTTTTCTTTCTCTTTCTCCTCTTGTCTGTTTTTCTCCTCTCCTCCCCTTTCTCTTCTTCTCTCTCTTCCTCCTCCCCGCCCTCTTTTTTCCCTCATCTCTTTCTCTTCTCTCTCACATTGCATTCGAAAGGGGGTGGCAATCCCTATTTATAGCCAAAGGTTATTATTTTTTTATTACTTATTATATCATATTTTATATTAATTTACGTTGAAAAAAATGAATTTGGTGTTTAAACTCTTGAATTGTCATTAGCTAAATTTAATCATGATTAGCATAATTTAATTTCGATTAGCTAATTACTAATCTACTCATGTCATGGCTGAAAATTACAAGTTTACTGCTGACCAAAGACCATAATACCCCAGTCTTACCGGGTCTTAGACTATTTTAACCTCTTAGTTTGACTGTAAATTTCGTAACCATCTGACATGTATTTGTCATCTGGTTTGAAACATAAGCAAGACTAGGTCATATACTTTTCATATGTATTATTATTTTCAAACCTGATGCAGTGTCTTAGCAATATACACAAAGAAACATAGTAGGGTTCAAGAACTTTTAGGGCTAAAATTGTAACTCATACATTGTTTTTGATGCCAAGAAGCTGTATGTTACAATTCTTACCTCCTTAAGAAAATTTTGTCCTTGAAATTTCTTATGTATGTGAAAACAGTTGGGGATAGTGTTTATGCATATTAGCTTTCAACTCCAAGTACTGTTATAGCTATGTGGTGTTGTCATTCCACCTTTACTACTAGTAGCTTCTTTGTTCCCAATACTCATTCGTGTTTGTCAACTATGTGAATTGATTGTTCTATATAAGTCAAATCTTCTCGAACTACTAAATCATGATAATTGATAACATGGTTGGAGCTGATACATACTTTTACAACATTGATACATGGAAGACATTATGAACCTGTGAATACTGTGGTGGCATTTCCAATTGTTATGTTGTCTCACCAATTCTTCAAGGATTTCAAATGGCCCAATAAATCAGGGATTCAAGTTACCCCTCCAAGCAAATCTGAAAATTCCTTTGATTGAGGCCACACGTAAGAACACATGGTCTCCAATTTCAAAGTTCATAGCTCATCATCTCTTATGAGCATAACTTTTCTTTTTCTGCATCATCTTGATTTGGTTTATATAATGTTGTAAAACCAAAGGGTGTTCAATTTTTTATCACCAATTTCATTCCAATATGCAGGTGATTGGCATAGACATCCATATAAAACTTCAAAAGACATCATGCCAATGCTAGAATGATAACTATTGTTGTAAGTGAATTCAGCTAGTTTTACATATTCTCTAGGGTTAAAATTGTCCTTTCTACTTGTCCATCAATTTGTGAGTGAAATGCTGAACTCATATGCAACTCAGTTTCCAAAACAAGCTGAAGGGCTTTCCAAAAATGAGAGGTGAATTTGGGATCTTTGTTTGAAATAGTTGTAGGTAGTACACCATGTAGTCGAACTTTCACATCAACGTACAATTCGTCTGAAGATTCCAATGATTGATTAGCTCTTATTGGAAAGAAGTGAGCAGACTTCGTTAATCAATCGACAATGACCCAAATTGCATTTTCGAGTCCTTGGCAATCCCATGTAAAGTCCATCACTATATCTTTCCATTTCCATAAAGGGATCTCAATTGGTTGAAGTAATCCTCTAGGCTTTCGACGTTCTATGTTAACTTGCTAACAAGTAAGACATTTTGCCACATGTTTGGCGATATCAGCTTTCATTCCTGGCCACTAAAATTTTTGTCGAGCATCTTGATACATTTTATTTGCTCTTGGATAAAGTGTATACTTACAGCCATGTAATTCATTCATGAGTTTCTTTCTTACTTCTACATCATTTGATATCCATAATCAGCTTTGAAAACAAACACTATCATTATTGTCTAAAGAAAAATCTGATTCATCCTTTTGCCATTGAGCAGCCATTTGACTGTAATTATGATCATCCATCTTTTTTTGTTTGATCATATCAATCAGCTCATTTGATGTTGTTGCACACAGGTAAGTATTTCTGGGGGTAAGTTGAAAATGATGCCAGGAAGTCAGTTCTTCAATCAACTTCCATGTTTGAACTAATAGACTTCCTACAATCACAGTATCTTTACAACTAAGGGCATCTACAACAACATTTGCCTTTCAGGGTGGTATGACATCTTTAAATCATAGCCCATTAGATACTTTTGAGAAAATAGATAAGTGACTTATAGTCAATAAATACTTCAAATTGTAATCCATACAAATAGTGTGACCACATATTTAAGGCATTAACCACTACACTAAGTTCCAAATCATGGGTCGGGTAATTACACTTATGTGGACGTAGTTTTCATGACATATAAGCGGCGACTCACCCACTTTGCATCAAGACTGCTCCATAGCCATACTTTGAAGCATCAGTATAAACGGCAAATCCTTCATTTCCAGATGGATTGCCAAAATTGGTTTGTAGTTAGTTTCTGTTTCAAAATCTGAAAACTTTGTTCGCATTTTTCTCTCTATTCAAATTTGTGCCTTTCTTCAAAAGTGCATTCATGGGTATTGCTATCTAAGTGAATCCTCATACAAACCTCCTGTAATAACCAATCAATCCAAGGAAGGATCTTACTTCAATAACATTAGTAGGAGTCTTCCAATTCTAAACTACCTTAATTTCGGTTGGATCCATGGCATTACCTTCACCAGAAATGATGTGCCCCAAGAAGCTTATCTTGGATAACCAAAAGCCACGCTTTAAAAATTTTGCATATAAGCTGTGTTGTCAAATAATACTCAACATTTTCCTTAGGTGTTCCTTGTGTTCTTCTTGGGTGGATGAATAAATTAACACATCATCAATACTGATCAAGATATTCATTAAATACTATGTTCATTAAAACCATGAACACAACTAGCACATTAGTCAAACCAAAAGGTAGAACCCGAAACTCATAATGTCCATACCATGTTCTAAAACCAATGTTCAAGATATCCTCTTAATTTTTAATTGGTGATACCCAAATCTAAGGTCAATCTTGGAGAACACATGGACATTCTTCAGTTGATCCAACAGATCTTCAATTATAGGAAGGGGATACTTGTTCTTAATAGTCACTTGATTTAGCATTCAATAGTCAATGCATAACCAAAATGATCCGTCCTTTTTCTTAACAAATAGTAAAGGTGCACCCCGAAGACACTTGGTCTAATACATCCTTTATTGATAAGCTCTTGCAACTGCTTCTTTAATTCTTCTAGTTTAGTGGAAGCTATTCTACATGGTGCTTTTAAGATCAAAGCAGCACCGGGTACCAAATCAATAGTAAACTCAATCTTTCATGGTGGTGGTAATCCTGAGAGATCTTCTAGAAATACATCTCCAAATGGCTGGACCACTGGGGTCAGATCTATCTTCAATGTTTCTGTTTTCTTTATAACCACATGAATAAAATAGACTATGTTGAAATTTTTTTTGTGTTGTTGCATCCACAAGCTGGCTAGAGTTATTTTGGAAGTGTGTTCATGACTCTATGATTGGAATACTATAGGGTTAGAGCTATTGGCACATATAGTAATCATCTTTTTATGACATTCATTTAATGCATCATGCTCACACATCCAATCCATACCTAGGATTATGTCAAATCCCTCTATGTCAATGATTTTCAGGTTTGCGAGAAGTATATTTCCTAAAATTTCTATCCCAATATCAAGCACATATCATGTACAACAATCATGAAACCCAATAGCACTAGGCACTCTAAATTCGTATGGAGCATGTAGTGTTGGCACATTTAGGCAGAGTGACAAATGCCTAGATATGAAAGAACGAGAAGCTCCAAAGTCAAACAAAACATGTGCCAAGAATGAGTATATAAGTAGGGTACCTTCCACAAGATCTAGATTCTGAAGGCTCTCAATCATTGTGGACTCTCTTGGTTGTAGGTCTATTTGTAGGTTACGGTGGCTGAGTAGGTCTGGCATGAGATGGTCATTTTGGTTGAAATCCTTGCATCTTAGAATATTCTCTAGCGAAATGTACTTGTTCACCACAATCCAAACATACCTATGTGAATCTAGGATAGGGTCTCCCAAAATGTAGTTGGTGGAAAAAATGACATTCTTCATGATTAGGTTTGTTTTGAGGGTACAGTTTACAAAAATGGGGGTGATGAAAAGGGTCTGTACTTAGGCACAAAAGGTTTCGCGGTTGGGGCTTGAGGCAATAATAGAGACCCAAAAAACTTTCCTTTTCCTGGACCTTGAATCTAACACAAAGTCTCTTGTACTTGGGTCACTCAATTGCCTATGTTAGGTCTACATGACTTGTTCCCATCATTCTCAACCTCAAACTATCATTCGACCTTCTGATAAATTTATTTGCTCAGGCCTTGTCAATAGTGTATTTATTTCGGCAGTATTTTTCTAGATGATGGAACTCATAGATATACTCTTCAATAGTTCTACCACGCTGAGCCAAGTTAAGGAATTGTTGCATCATTCTTTCCTTGTCCCTTTCCTGACCACCACCAGTTCCTACGACATCTTGTCGAGACCTCTGTCTAGTATACTGAGACATTCTTTTGTGAATTAAGGTTTTACTCTCAATAATGCACAAATTTTTATTTCTTATTACATAACTTTTCAACTTGTTTTATTTAAAGCAATTCATAATGAATTTCTCAGTATCCTATCAATATCACATTTACCTGGTACTCACCTGCTGGCTTGTGATCAGAGGCAGATCTGAGAAACAAAATGGGTTGCTCTAATACCATTAAATGTAACATTCTAATGTCATACACAACTAAACATGAAAATGAAATAGATACATAGTTGTTTTTGTTTTTTTGTAGCCGAAGCAGAATAATTACACACCTATGTAATTTCATAAGCCCAATTAGCCCATGGCACGATTTGTCCTAGCAATTAATGTTACTAATGAAAAACACCTATTTGTAAAAGCCTTACTTTATATATATGTTGGAGAGCCATAGCTCTCAAGTCTTATTCTCAAACACCATAAAGCTATACAAGTATGTACAAACAAAAGTGCATAGGGAAGATATATGTGACATTGTCTCATTACTTCCCAACAACCTCCTATCCTTTCAGCCACCTAATCAATGAGCATCATCTGTTATATAGTGATAACCTAATGAAGGAAGATAGTCATGCATCAGCATAGCCGTTGAGAACAATGAAAATCATCACAAGATCTCTGGTATATCCATTGATTGTAGAGTTCATGTATTGTATTGATTGTTAAAATAATAATGAGTGAGTATCATTATTGGAAGCAAGCTCACTCTAAAACTGGTGAGTCATAGTTCAAAAGGTTCACTAAATTTGGTTTCCCGATTTCTTTGTCATTCCAACAAATCAGACTCAATTTGAGTCACGTGAAAACCAATCACATCGGTGATAACAAAGAAAGCATATGAATGAATAAATAAACAGACAATTCAAAATCTTGTGTATTTTTATGGCGCAAACATACACACCTGCCTGAGTAAGATCACATGATGCCACCCAACTTGTTGGTGCATTTAGGGCAGACCATTGCGCAACGTACAGTCCCAAACACTAAGTCACTAGGAATATTGGTAGAGTTTGGGGTAACCCCTGCCATGGCTCATATTTCGTGGAGCTCAACTATGTTATTGCAGTAAATGCATCCCACACTCATTTCCTCATGATGGGGATGAGCTTCTCTAAGTACCTCAGGGAATGAGTACTTTATCAATCCCTACATTTAGGAAAGAGCCACCCAACCTAGCTGCTTTTATGTTTTACAATTGGATTCAAATCTTTATAGTCGCAACATGTGCTGATCTCAAACTGTTTATTTCTGATAAACAGTGTCATTCTCAGAGTTTTCCCTTATACCATCAACCTACAAATATGAAACATGTCATACGCCGTTGTGCACATCATTATGATAACTCAGGCCTAAGCAAATATTTGCATAAAGAAAATAAACAATCATCATGTTCAATCAATTTAATGCATGAGCATACATCTACATCTATCATCACTACTTTTCTTGCATTATCAAATATGCTCATCTTAGAGCTAAATAATGAGTTTATCATTAAAAAACTCACTTTTGAAACTCAACATCGAGTATAATTCACCAACTCAACTCAAGTTCTCTATTTGAGTGTTGCACGTACTTCTAAAAATAGATACAACTAAATAACATGCATGTATGCATGAACATCATTTCAAGGAATCAAACTGAACTTAATTAATTTAAGCCATGTATTCAACTTGCAAATTAGTTCGACACAAATTTCGATGTATCCTAGACAATTAAGCCACGCGAACACTGATGACACAAGCTGTTTGTTGCTTGTATGCACTACATGCAAAAACAAGGGAGGTCAAGGTTTCCAACAAAAATTTAGCAACATCTCGACTACCGCTTCTAATTTTCTAGATTCCGATCTAGTAGAATCATGAAGAATAGCTGCAAAGTGCAGCCTAAAAGAATTAATAAAAATTTATATGGTAAACAATCTAAAATTTACATGTAATAAAAAATTTGTAATAACTTTCATTATACCTAATATTATAGTAAAGTCTTTGTCCATGTGATTATATTGCACGAGATGAAGAATCCGACAAAGTTTTTGTCACTGATGGACACTTTCTCTCTCCTCAATTTTCTCTCTACCCTCTCTTTCTCTCTCATCTCTCTCTCTCTCTTTCTCATATTTTCCCTTTTCTCTCTCTTTGTCCTCTCCTCTCCTCCCTCTTTCTCTTCTTTTCTTTCTTCCTCCTCTCCTCCCTCTTTTTCCTTCTCCATTTTTCTTCTCTCTCTTGCATTCTAAAGGGGATGGCAACGCCCATTTATAGCCAAAATTTATTATCTTTTATTGCTTATTCTATCATATTTTATATTAATATATATTGAGGATGTTTAGAAAAATGATAATATATTTTGAAAAGGTTTTTTTTTCAATTAATTGGATTTGAATGATTAGTTTCTGTTCGAGTTTATCTTAGTGTCTAATCCTAGCTTAAAAGCTCTAATATATCATTAAATGGGTGTTTAAGCTCTTAAATGTCGTTAACTAAACAAAATCATGATTCGCATAATTTAATCCTGATTAGCTAATTGCTAGTCTATCCCTAGTTATGGCTGAACATTACAAGTTTGACACTCACCAAAGACCATAATACCGGGGTCATATTGGGTCTTAAACTATTTTAGCCTCCTAGTTTGACTGTGAATTTCATAAACATAGGCATCCATTTTCGTTTGCGAGACGTGAGCAAGACTAGCAATATACATAAAGAAACATAGTAGGATTCAGGAACTTTCAAGGCTTAAACTGTAACGTTTGTCTCATGCAGGTGGATCGGATCGGGTCTAGACCCAGACCCTAATCCTCCTGCGTGGGAGCCCGACGCCTCTTCTCCCTCGCCTTCCTCGACATCTCCTTCTCCTTTGTCTCTCGCTGCTTCGCACGACAGAGAGAAACGGGAGGCGGAAGGTGGCTGCGGCGACACTTGGGTTGGCGGAGGAAGGATGGTGGCGGCGGCACTCTGGTAAGCCCTCTCGACCTTTGCCTCTTCCCCTTCTTTCTCTCTTCTTCTTCCTTTTTCTCCTCCTCCCTCTTTTGTTGTTTCTGTTATCTCCCCTCTCAACCGCACAACTTCCCTCCTGCACAACCCTCTCTTTCTCGTGCTATTCCCCTCCTCCGCCACTCTCACACTCTGTCGCCCTCTCTGCCTGCACTCTCCCCTCTTTGTCAGCGCCCTCTCTCTGGTCGTCTCTCTCTTTTTCTTTGCATTCTATCTCTCTCTTCTTCCCTCTCGCTCTCTTGTCTATCTCTCCCCTCTGTTCGAACCCCCTTGCCCGTTCCCCCTCAACCTCACCCAACTATGCAACCCTCTCCCACCTCTCTCTGTCAGCTCCCTCTCCCTAATTGTGCGAGTCTCCCTCAACCGAACCCTCCCTCTCAGCCGAGCCTCCCTTTTTGCCTTGCTGACTACCTCCTTCTCACGGCAGACCCTCCTCTTGCATTCTTTCTCACTAATTTTTCACCCTTTTGTGGCTGTTTGGTCGGTTGGCAGCTTGGAGATGCATCATTCCCCTCATACGAGTGAATTGAAGGTATTGGTGGTGAAGCCAGCGGGCAATCATTGGCATTGCCACTTGATCAGACTCCTGAGGTGGTTGCCAAGAACTCTACAACAGTTTTGACGCTTAAGATTGGGGTGAGCAATGCCTAATCGAGCCTAGATCGACTAATATTATCTATTAGAGCATGTATAATTATTATTTAGGCATGCTAGACTCATGATTTGATGATTTGGAATGCATTTTAGTGATGTTGCTATCTTAGAGAAAATTAAGGATTATTTTGAGAAGAACGAGAATCCACATGTATATTTATCTCTTTAGGATGATGTGTTGATTTTCGAAGCTATTTGAAAACATGGTAGAGATTTCATGTAGGTGAGAAGATTTAGAATCATTTTAGTAAGCACATGACGCCTGCGTTTGTCGATGGACGTATTGCAGTGTTAGTTGGAGAAGAATATCTAAGTTGAGTGTAACCATTGGGTAGACGACTCAACTATGGAAGCAAGTGAAAAGTGTATTAGTGATTGGTTCAAATCAAAAGTGTGGAGCTTGGATTATTTGGTGGCAACCTCAAGGAGTTGAGAAGTGGCCTATTGGAGGGTTTTGTGGGTCGACACTACCCGTCGACACCTTCTTCAGGCGATGACATGCCTCAATGATTATATTTTATACTTATATAAGTTGTAAAGCGAAGTGAGTCAAAATCTTATTGCTTGATTGTGTTTGCAGGTACACCGGGCATGTCCAGTAGACCTTGAGCAACATGACATGAATCTCGAGACATTTTGAAGTGTTTTGTGGACGCGCGACAGGTATGGAGGCATTCCAAGCAAATCTCTACCTGGGGCCAACATGTGAATGTGTATTTTCAGGATCATAGGATCCTAAGATTGTGATGTGAGTGAATGATTCTTTTGTGAGTGAATGTATGTATGCATGCGAATGATTTGTTATGTGATAAGTTATGTTTTGGAAAGTTATTAAAAGCTTGTTTTGAAAACTATTACGCATTTACATGTGCATGCTAGAATTGATAACTGATTAGGACAAAATAAGGTGGAGTATCGAGATGAGTATCTCGTCGACCCCGATTGTACATTAGAGAGCATCGTAGAATGATAATTGCATAAGACAGCTACGAACCATCACAGATCGAGACTACTCTCCAGGATTTGGCTAAGTTTTGAAAGATGTGATTGAAGTATTTGATAAATGTGAACATTGTGATGTGTTGCACATGCATTGTCATAGACAATAATGCAATTGAATGAGATTGAAGTGTAGTTGTATCCATAATGTTATGATGGCTAGCTAAGAATGTTAATGTTATGTATAACCCTCGTGTAGAGGTATTTGGAGGTATAGGTGCACTCGTGGAGTGAATCAACCTCATGAGCTAGCCAGTCATTTTGTGAATGTGCAATTATAATGATAAGAAAAAAATAATAAGAGATGAGAGGCCAGAGGGACGTGACAATGTGTTTGAAAGTTGCCCCATCTTCGCCACTGGTCTCGCCTGTTCGGAGCGCAGGCGGTGCAAAGCCCTAAGGTATTGTTATGTGATGTGCTTAGAGCATTGGGCTCCCGCTTTCCCAAATTGGGTGTCCTAGGAAAGGTTGAATATCTCTCCTTGGAATTCACACATCCTTGGACGAGTGCTTTACCGCTGCAGCGGGAATGGATTCATATTGTTTTGGGCCACCACGGGGTTGTCTCCTAGCTGTAGGCCGTCCGCTGTGTGCACATGCCTGTGTTTGCACCCACAAGAACTATCAATTCATTAAAGTTAATGTAAAAGAAAGGAATGTAAATGAAGTGATTGAATGATGTGTTATGCCTGAATTGCATGTGGCTATTGAATGTGATATTGTGACCCTTGTGTGACCTTTGCATGTTGTGGTATATGCGAAGGGCTTCTTGACAAGTTATGTGACGATGTGCCCTACCTCAACATGATAGTAATTTGTTTCGTAATTGTTATATCTCATATGTGAACCCTACCTAAAAGGTTTAGGGATTACCTGGCTTGTTGATATACTGCGAATGCTAAGCCTTCAATTGTTTCCTTTTTCAGGTTTTGGCAGACCCGGGGCAGCAGGTTGATCAGATGGTTTCACTCACATCCTACTGGGAAGGTTTTGGGTCTTTTGTAGTGCCGGCGCGACATGCTTAAGTCTCTTTGATGTCATGTTTTTGTTAGACATCAAAGTCGTGGTTTGGGACATTTTGTGATGTATATTGATGTGATTTTTGTATGAACTGAAATTGTTATATAAAATAAAAGTTTGCCCCATTGTTTGAATTGCATAGCTCCTCCCCTTTTGAATTGTTGTGCCATCGCACTTCAACGTTTTGTATTTTAGAAAGAAAAAAAATTATTTGAGGGTCAAAAAAGGTTGGGGTGTGACACAAACTATAACTCATAAATTGTTTCTAATGTTAAGAAGTTGTATGTTACAGGTAATATCCTTCCTAATTGGTTTCTTATGCACTATCCTTATTGTAAATGGAAGTGGATCAATAAAACAACTAAAACATCTAAATCTATCCTACCTGCACCAACCAAATTCAAAAAATAACAATTTAGAAGTTCATGATTCAATCAATTAAACCAAAACAATTATCCTAAACCTGTGTAGCAATCAAAAAGATCCTAGCTAGTCCATGTCCTACATAAAAAGTCACACAAAGTATAAAGAAATGGAAATTTACCTATAGCTGCAGGTTGATTCTCCAAGAATCCATAGCCTTCATTTTCCAAGCTAGCCTAGAAACCTCTTAGAAGGGCTCCTCCTCCAAGCATGCCTTGGAGGCTAATGGGTGAGCAAAAAAAAAAAGGCAAAAAAGGTAGGGTTTCCCATAAAAAGGAAAAGTACTTCCTCTCAGAAGGACTTCACTAGTGATTGGTTTCTTCACAAAAGAGGTTGTGTTGTCACCAAGGGAAATGCGCCACTGGTGCTCCCTTGACATTTTTTTTAAAAAAAAAGGAACCCCAATTTAATATATTAATAAATTCCTACAACCACATAATTAAAATCCATTTATACAGGTACTCAATTATAATTAATTCCAAAAGTTGGGTCACACACATGAGAGTTTAAGTTATGCATTTTCAGGCATGAATAGGAGTCGAACTCATGAAATTGGGTGGCATTGGGGTAGATGTAAAAAGATTGTTTTGCCCCTAGTCACCTATATCCGCTATGTTTACACTATTTTATGCATTTTAAACTCTATTTTTGCTCAATTTGAACCATAGGTCCTTGATATCTATTCAACTACATATATGGAAGTTTTCTCTAAAATCAGTCTATGAATTCCCATTCCATTAAAAAGAATAAAAGAATAAAGAAAGTCTATACAATACCTAACAAGGCTTCAAAGTGCTACTCAGCCTTATTGGACAGTAAGAAAACAACATCTAAAGAAAGGTGCTCCTCAGAAATTGTAATCTTGTTGGACCTAGATGTTTGAAAGCACGTTTTATTGGCTTGGAAAGAGGCCAAGAATCTTCCAAGCCATCTCTTCTATCAACATGAACAACCTCAGAAATTGTAATCTTGTTAGACCTAGATCTTACTTGAACAACATGAGAACACTCAAGCATCTCGAAAAGTAGAACGTGTAAAATCTTCATCTCCAAGATATCCCAATCATTATAGTCTAAAATTACAAATTTCTTGATGACTCTATCTTCCTCCAAAAAGTGCTAGCAACTATTCCTTTCCTACCTCTAATGCACAACACAATTTCAATGACACATCTTGTGTCTGTTGAATAAGCCAAAAAGAAGAAAAAATCCCAATTTTCAGCCACAAGTTAATAGCTGCAAGCATGGTGAGACCAATCCTGCCTGAGAATCATCTCTACACAAGCATACCAGATTTCAACTTTAATATATGTATTTGTTGTATCCACATTATTGTGCACCATACTATTATAAATACTTTGAAGTCTCCATATAACTGTATTGGAACAAAGATTCCACAAACTTTGAGTTCTTTACAGCAAAGTCCCTTTCGAATCCACCACATAAAGATTATGCAGAAGTCTCCTCGGGAGATCTGAATACTCCAGACCATGTGAGCAAAAACTGCCAAGTGGAGGCTACATATTGACAAGAAAGCAATACATGATTTTGGTTTTCAACAGTTCTTGCAAAAAAGATATCATGATTCCAAAGGAATGTGTAGTCATTGCAACTTAAGTTCAGTAGACAATTTGTCAACACTACCAATGTAAGCAAATCAGCAAGCTTGAGGCATGGACCTAGAAAACCAAATCCACCTGCACAATTGATGCAAACCAACTTGCAGATGAACTAAAGTAACTTGCAGACGAACGAAAATGAACGAAGCTTCGAAACTAAGATACACTAAATGACAACAAGGAAGACAATGTAAAACAAAATAACCTTTTTCTTCATTCGATATCAGCTGTGTACAAAATAGCTTTGTCATCCCTTTATACGGACGTGAAAAGCAACGGGTCGGGTCTTGAATAAGTGCCTGAATCCAAACAGACCCACTTAGATACAAAATGAATATACTAACAAAATGGATAACAAAATAACATATGTAGACCAAATTTACATTTCAACCCTTGGTCCGCCTTGAGTATCTACGCAGAGGAACCTCCTCTCGCGTAAGCTCTGGGTCTACAGGGGATCCCACGGCTGAAGGCTCAAGGACTGCACTGTTGCCCGAAGGTGGAACTTGAGGCGAGGAACTGGACTAGGAGAGTGACGGGTCTGGTCCTGCCCTGCATCATTCTCCCCTGGTTGGAGAGAAGTCGTCTCCGACGAATCATTGTCACCAGAGTAGGGAAACAGATCAGAAACATTGAAGATCGGCGAAATTTGCCAATCCTCAGGAAGTTCAAGCAGATATGCATTTTTTCCTAGACGTTGACTGATACGGAAAGGGCCATATTTCCTAGGACTTAACTTACTATAGGTGCCAAGAGGACATCGCTCAGGTCGTAGGTAGACCCAAACTTGCTGACCCACTTCAAAATTGACATCTCGACGACTCCGATCAACACGGGACTTGTAGGTTTCATAGCTCTCCTGGAGCTTCTGCTTCACCAAACTATGGACATCACACATATATTCAATAGCATCTAGTGCCGCAGGAGCATGCTCTCCAGCGCCTGGTACTGGGGACAAGTCAACAATATGGTTGGGAGACCGACCATACACGACTTGAAAAGGAGTCTTCCCAGTGGAACGATTGATTGAGTTATTTTATGCAAATTCGGCTTGTGGTAGCAGTAAGTCCCACGTTGGTATTTTCACCTACCAGACACCTAAGCAAGTTTCCTAAGATCCTATTGACTACCTCGGTTTGGCCATCGGTCTGGGGGTGGTAAGCACTACTGAATTGAAGTTTCGTATTAAGCAGAGACCATAGGGAACGCCAAAAATGACTCAGGAACCTCGTATCTCGATCTGATGTGATAGAACGAGGAAGTCCATGAAACCGTGCCACATCTTTGAAAAAGTAAGAGGCAACCAAAGACACATCTGTCATTTTCTTGCAAGGAATGAAAACGGCCATCTTCGAAAATCTGTCTACCACAACCATGATTGAATCCACTCTACGGATCGTCTTGGGAAGCCCGACGATGAAATCCATAGAAACATGCTCCCAGGGCCTATCTGGAATAGGTAGAGGAGTATACAAACCACTATTTTGACTATGCCCTTTTGCGATTTGGCAAGTACGACAACATTGAACAAACTTGATGACATCCTTCCTCATCTTAGGCCAATAGTAACGTTTCTCCATCAAAGAGTATGTTTTGTCCTGCCCAAAATGCCCCAACATTCCATTACCATGGAGTTCTGCAATAAGTTGTAATCGTAAAGAATATTGAGGTATACACAACTTATTCCTGCGAAAAACGTAGCCATTGTGAATGAAAAATTTAGAGTCCAGAGGTTGAAACGCACTAGAGCACTCATACCAAATGTGGCTGAAGTTTGGGTCAGCATGATACATGTCCTTGCAACTTTCAAATCCCACTACCTCCACAGACATGGACATCAGTAGGTTGTTCTTTCTACTAAGGGCGTCTGCTATTCTATTGAGCTTTCCTGATTGATGGCAAATGGAGAAGGTGTACTCTTGCATGAAATTAACAAACTTGACGTGACGAGCACTCATCTTTTTTTTGCTATAGAGATACTTTAGTGCTTCAAGATCTGTAAACAGAAAAAACTCTTTGTAGATTAAATAGTGTCTCCAATATCGAAGGGCCCGTACAACAGCATAGAACTCCAAGTCATAAGTAGAGTACTGACACTTTG
This sequence comes from Nymphaea colorata, assembly GCF_008831285.2. Taxonomy (NCBI): domain Eukaryota; kingdom Viridiplantae; phylum Streptophyta; class Magnoliopsida; order Nymphaeales; family Nymphaeaceae; genus Nymphaea; species Nymphaea colorata. The sequence continues at coordinate 11,687,903 of NC_045143.1, forward strand.
CTCCACTTAGCTTCTCGCTATAGAAAGCGACTGGCCTCTTGTTTTGACTAAGCACAGCTCCAATTCCAACCTTGGAGGAATCACATTCTACCTCAAATACCTTAGTGAAGTCTGGTAAAGCCAATACGGGGGCATGAGTCATCCGATCCTTGATATTGCAAAAGGCGTCCTCAGCCGCTTTGGTCCACTTAAAAGTCTCACCTTTGAGACACTCTGTGATAGGAGCCATGCTGGTGCTGAAGTTTCTGATGAATCTGCGATAGAAAGTGGCTAGACCATGAAAGCTCCTTACATCGCCTACTGTTCTCGGCGTTGGCCAATCGACGATAGCTTGCACCTTAGAGGGATCAGCTTGCACTCCTTCTGACGAAACAATGAACCCCAAGAAGATAAGGTTAGAAGTGAGGAAACTACATTTCTTGGCATTGACGAACAACTTTTCCTTATGCAAGGTCTCTAGGACTTGACGCAGGTGACCAAGGTGTTCAGAAATTGTGAGGCTAAAGACCAAAATATCATCGAAGTACACTACAACAAATTTTCTAATGTATGGCCGAAGGACTTGCGTCATGACGCTCATGAAGGTGCTGGGTGCATTTGAAAGTCCAAATGGCATAACTAGCCACTCATAGAGTCCATCTCGCGTCTTAAACGCAGTTTTCCATTCATCTCCTTCCCGAATTCTTATTTGGTGGTATCCACTTTTCAAGTCAATCTTTGAGAACACTTGAGCTCTCGCTAACATATCCAACATATCATCCAATCTTGGAATAGGGAAACGGTACTTCAGTGATCTTATTGATAGCCCGACTATCCACGCACATCCATTTCATGCCATCTTTCTTTGGGGTTAATAAAGCTGGAACTGCACATGGACTAACACTTTCTCAAATGTGACCCTTTTGCAACAATTCATTCACTTGCCTCTGCAACTCAGCATGCTCAATGGGGTTCATCCGATAAGCTGGTAAGTTGGGTAAACTAGCACCCGGGACAAAGTCTATAGCATGTTGAACATCCCGGTTTGGTGACAACCCCGGAGGTAGATCGTCTGGCATAATGTCTTGAAACTCAGAAATGAGTGGCGCTACTTCTTTTGGAATGTTTGAAGAGATCAAAGACACAGGTTTAACAATCAAAGCATAGCAGAATCCATCTTCATTACAATGATCCAATTGCACTGGACGACCAACTCGTTGTGTTGTGGTTTCCTTAGTGGGTAGCAAGACAACTTTTCGGCCCTTAAACCTAAATGAATAGGTATTCTTGTGCCCATCATGAACAGTCTTTCGATCAAATTGCCGAGGTCGACCAAGAAGGATGTGACATGCATTCATTGGAAGAACGTCACACCACACTTCATCCAGGTAATGTGGTCCCATAGAAAGCTTTACTAGGCACCGTTGGGTGACATGAACCTCCTCTCCCTTTTTAAACCAAGCCATCTTGTAAGGTTGAGTGCACTTCTCGAGCTTCAGGCCCAGGGTACTAACTGTTTCTTGTGAAACTAGGTTCTCACATGCACCACTGTCAATAATCACATCACAAATATATCCCTCACACTTGCATCGAGTCCTGAAAATGTTACTACGCAGCCACGAAGAATCTGACTTTCCCTTAATTGCAGTCAAGACGTGACGTATAGATAAAAGGTTGCTTATGTCATCACCATCAAAGTGGACAGCATCATCCTTATCGGAACTAGCATCAGATGAGCCACTCGATACTTCCTTACCATCAGAATCTGGCGGTTCCTCTATAGTCTCTGCTAGGTGAGTTTTCTTTTGGGAATTTGGACATTTTGAAGCCAATTGACCTAACTCATGATACCTAAAACAACGGATGGTTTGGTTAGAACTATGAGTTTTAGACCGGGTGTTATAGGCTGGACCTGACTGCTCGCCTTTACCGAGAGAAGGCGGGATGGGTCTGGACTCAACAGGTTTCAAGGAGCTAGCTCCCCTAGTTGGAAAACTTGACTTGGGGCGATGCGAGGCGTCACCCCTAGACACTCGGGTTTCATGCTTACGTTTCAAGGTTTCTTCTATGTTCATTGCATAACTGCTTGCCTGATCTAGAGTATCTACTCTGGTACAATTAAATTCATCAGAAATAGAGGGACGAAGACCAGAAACGTACCTCGTAACCTGTTGACGCTCAGTCTCCACAATCTGAACGCGCAGTGACAGCCGATGAAACTCTGCCGTGTAATCCACTGCAGATCTCGAACCCTGACGAAGATTGAGGTACTCCTTGTAGGCCCTCTCAGCGTGGTCTCAAGGTACAAACTTGGTCTGCATCAGCCTCTGCATATCGCCCCAAGCCTGCATGGGTCGCTGACCGCGTCGCTCATACGATCTCTGAAGCTCAAATCACCATGTCTGTGCAAGCCCATGTAGTCTAGTCACAGCAAGTGGCACTCTGTGATGCTCCTCCACCTGGTGGTAGTCGAAGAAAAACTGGACTGCATATGCCCAGTCAAAGTACTCCTGTGCGTCGAATCGACCAACAAACTCTGGAAGGTCCAACCTCGCCCCATAACTGGCGGGGCGATCTGGACACTCTGCGGTGCGCCTGTGTCGATGGTCAACTGGTCCTGCTGGATGCGCACGCTAAAACTCGTCATCATCTGAATACGCTGAGTCATTATCATTCTCGGTTGGCACACGAGGTCGGTACAGCTCAACAGGAGGTGGCCTCGGGCGGGTCTGGTCTACAAGGGGACCCATCTGCTGACGCCTCTGTGGTGGAACCTACGGTAGTGGTGGCTCTGCACCTGCATGAAATGGAACTGGATCTGGGGCTTGGGCCACATGGGCAGACAGATAGGGATATGGATATGCATTTGGGAATGGATATGGGGCATGAAAAGGATTCACATGTGGATTTGGGTATGGGTTTGTAGACGGATTTGGATAGGGGTTTGGATAAAGGTTTGGGTTGGATTGGATTTGGATCGGGTTTGCTCCTAAACTATTCATCGGACCCAGAGTGGTTTGGGTTGGATTCTGGATCGGGTTTTTTGGATAAAAGGCTGGGTTTGAACTCGATCCAGAATCCATAAGAGAATGGGTCTAGTCTTGACCCGGTCCAGAAAACAGAATAGGTGGGTTCCGGGTCCGATTAAGGTCTAGGTTGGGTCTTGAGGTAGGTTCCAGGCTAGGATTATAGGTTTGGGTCAAACTAGGGAACAACCTCGGATCCAACCCGGGTTGAAAAGGAACATTTAAGTAGTTTGGATCTGGATTCGAACCCAAATAACCATGGATTGGGCGATTTGGGTTTGAATCGGACCCATGACCCGTGTCGGTTCGAACCGGTCTCAAAAGAGACCGGCCTGAAACGTTGGGCCAGTCGATTTCTCTTGAAACAAGGCCGTTCCCCCTTTCCGCCCGAGGTTGACAGGGGAAACCGGCAGCAGGGGGAGGGGCGCCCAATGCCCCCCACCCGTAATGATGGCGGGTGAACGGCGGAGGGCGACTCTCCCTCGGTCCACGATCTGCAGCAGGAGACGGGGCGACGGGCGGTGGCCGGTCGGACGGAGGCACCACCAGGTTGTTTCCACCGGTTGCTGAACTGCTGGCGGCGTTCCTAGCACTGCCGCCGGCCGGCGACGGAAATGGTGAAGTCCTTTGCTCTTCCTCACCCACGATGACGGGAAGACCTACCGTCGTCTGACGACTTGTGGGCAAGGACGAAGCCCTGGCTGTCGTTCCCACCTGACGAAAGGAGGACACCCGAGACGGACGCAGGGGAACTCCGGTGAGCGATGGAGCTCCGGCAGGACTTCCGTCAGCTGCAGTTCCTGTCCCCCCCAAAATCCCAACGCCTCTCGCGACGAGTTCCTGCGACTGCTCGATTCCTTCAACTTCCAACGCAGGAAGCACCAGGTGATTTTGTGCGTTATTTTGTGTTGCTTGCCAAATAGAATAGAGCATTCCTCTGAACTCATCGAACCTTTGAGCCATGAAGTTGAGTTCCCTGGTTGTAGCAGCGAGATCCTGCCTCATGTGGGCAATCTCAGAATTGTGCTTCGCCACTGTCTGACGTAGATTTTCTTGACTTTCTTCTTCCGAGTGCATGATTTCTATTGGATTTTCTTCATTTAAGTTCGATGCAAACTCTGCAAATTTTTCTTCTGTAGCAGCAGCATAGTTTGCCTTTTCCTTTTCCTTTGCTTCTTTTGCAGCCATAGCATGACAGGGCAGGGACGAGCCTCACAGCAGACCGTAGCACAACAGGTTAGGGACGAGCCTCGCTCTGATACCAATTTGATGCAACCCAACTTGCAGATGAACTAAAGTAACTTGCAGACGAACGAAAATGAACGAAACTTCGAAACTAAGATACACTAAAAGACAACAAGGAAGACAACGTAAAACAAAATAACCTTTTTCTTCATTCGATATCAGCTGTGTACAAAATAGCTTTGTCGTCCCTTTATACGGACGTGAAAAGCAACGGGTCGGGTCCTGAACAAGTTCCCGAATCCAAACAGACCCACTTAGATACAAAATGAATATACTAACAAAATGGATAACAAAATAACATATGTAGACCAAATTTACATTTCAACCCTTGGTCCGCCTTGAGTATCTACGCAGAGGAACCTCCTCTCGCGTAAGCTCTGGGTCCACAGGGGATCCCACGGCTGAAGGCTCAAGGACTGCACTATTGCCTGAAGGTGGAACCTGAGGCGAGGAACTGGACCCAGGAGAGTGACGCGTCTGGTCCTGCCCTGCATAAACAATTTAGCCATAGTGCCTTTAACCCAGATGTGTTCCCAAATCTGCTTCCTAGAATCAATGGGATGTAAGTTATTTTTCTGACATAGTAAGTCATTACCATTTCGAAGTACAACTGTTAGTCTAGTCGAGACTCTTAGATAATCTAACCACTTGGAATCACCAGAGTTATATTGAAGCATCTTTATTAAAAATCACTATGTCATTCACGATTTCAAATAATTCTTCTTCTATAAGATAGTTGGAAAGGGTCTCATCCTACCATGGGTTAGTCCAAAATCCAGTAGCCTCTATGTTTCTTGCTGCAAGTAGACATCACTGCTTATTAATTTTCAATATTTAAAAATATCCATACATATGGGGGATTGGTTAGTACATGCCCTCATATTCCAAGTATTTTTGGATTTAAAGTATTTGTATCCACAAACTTGGCCCAAATGCGAGATCCCAATATTACTTGACAACTGAAGAATGCAAGATACACAACCTTAGTCAATTTTCTTAGGCCCACACCACCTTCTATGGTTGGTAGTGATAAAACGTTCCAAGAAACTAAATTGAAGTTTATGGGATATCTTCGATTCTTTCTATAAAAATTTAATGATGATGCTCTTCATCTTCTTGATGACAGTATTAGGACACTTTAACATTAAGGGAAGGCAAAGCAAATATGATCATGCATAATTTTCCTCCATAGGATAAAAGTCTATTATGCATCTTCAAAATTAAAACATCCCAATCTACGACACATAGCTGATTAGGAGACAGGGGCATACCAAGGTATTTTGTTGGGAATAAACCTCTCGACCATCCAAATTGTCAAAAGATATTGGCAACATCCTCCTCTCTTAATGAGAAGGGGAAAATCCTAGTATTGTTGGCATTGATTTTCATTAAAGCTATCTGTTCAAACTCAAAAATCACTTTTTCTAACTCCTTAGGGTTTTAGGAGGGGCCTTAACAAGCATAAATAAGTCATACACATACATGGTTGTCGAAACACCAGGAATTCCTCTCCCAAGAATTGAGATTTTTGCCTTATATTGCACGATTGTAACCTAAAAGCTTCTTGAAAAAATTTCCATCACAATTAGAAATAAGTAAAGGATCCCCGTGCCTAAGTCCATAGCCACTATAAATGAAAGCACCCTCTTTCCCATTAATGAGTATTTCATACGATGCAATTGAAACACATGTCATGGCCATGTTGATCATAATACACGAAAATGGAAAAACTTCATGGTAGCCTCTAGAAATTGCCAATTGACCATGTCATCTTTTGACATATCAATTTTGATAGCAACACTACTACTCATATAACTTATTCTTATTCACTGCAAAGATCATCTCATGAGACATTACATAACATTGTTGATTGCTTCTCACAAACAATATTTATAGATATGAAATCTTCAAATATCCCCTCATTAGTTTCAATGTTGTTAAGTTGCTTCTTGCTAATTTTGCCTTTCACAAACTTATGGAAAAAAAAGTTGTTCATGTCTCAATTTGACTCTCCCTTCCTTCTTTGTTTCCACATAAGTTCTTCCTCCTCAATAGCCTTCAAAATAGATAATTTGAGTTGTTTCTCTTTTTCATCACATTTTAGAGTGCATTACATCTACCTATGGCAAGATTACTATTCAACTCCTCTTGAAGCATGTCTTCTTTCAACTCAACTTTTACATTGCAGTATTTATTCCAATATTCGAGATTTTCACCAACTCTATTTAATTTTGTCATGAGTTTTAGAATTAGACAACCTCTAGCATCATTGGACCAAATGATGTGAATGATGATTTTAGCTTGGTTGCAGTTCCCAATTATTAAAGTACCTAAAGATGACCTTACCCCCCTTTAACAACACAGTTGCTGTGACATTTGGGCACAAAAATATGCACAACATGGTCTGAATTTGCTCTAGCTTCCACATAAAAGCTATCAACCCTTGCATATATCAAACCAAAACATTTTCACAAAGCATTTGTTAAACATACTTTGAAAAAGAACATGAGCTGGCCAATGTTGTGACCAAGTGAAAGGATCTCTTTCATGTTTAATTGTTGTCAGACCAGCAAATTGAATAAACGTGTTAAAAGCTAAGCATGTGTGTAAGCAGGAACTCAATGAGACTTTTCTGAACTATTTTGAATTGAATTGAAATCACCCAAAATGAGAGCAGGATTCTTCTTGTTTGCTAGAATTACACCCAACATAACCAATTATCTCCTTCTTATTCTGAAATCAATATGCAAATAGGTGCCAGTAACATCAAATACTCAACCTGAATCAATCTTTCTAAAACTGCAGTCCATCCAATATTGATTAAATCTACAACTTAAGGTAAGAAAATCTTTTTTGTTTCCTCCGACTAAAATTCTTGCCCAGTTGCTCTCTGCCTCTATTCTGGAGTCAAATTAAACTCCTAGTCTTAATTGCAAAATCTAAACAACCTATCTTGAGTTAACATGGTATCCAATAAGAAGAGGACATTCAGACACTATTAACCAGGTGAAAACAGTCTCTGCAAGGAGCAGCACTCACTAGATCTCTCACATCCCAGCTTCTAACCTTCATGAAGAAGAAGGTTTATCTATGTCTCCTCCCATATCAAGATGTCGTTCTGGGATATTCTCCTTGTTTACAAATTGAACACATATGGTTTCACCTTTCATATTAACCTTAATAGTTTTGTATTCATCTCCTTAGCTTCCTTTAGAATAAGCAGACTGTCTTGTTTCAATTCTTTTCTTCTTGAATGAAGTAACCACTTTACACTTAATTTTTTGTTTCTTACCACTAGTCATATTTGACTTGTTCCCATTCTTGTTTGGTGGTACCTCAGTACCTTGCATTCTTGAATCACCCTACTTTGTTTCTATATGAAAACCTGGTGGGATGTCCCCGTCATCAACCTGATCCACATTATTTAACTTCATAGAGATTTTTTTTTTATTCCATAGGATTAACCTTGAAATTTGTCGAGTCTTTAGTCAAATCAGCACCTCACTTGACTCTCAAAGGAGGATCTTGATGAACTAGACTATATAGATGGACAGCTTGTGCATTCTTTTGTCATGATTTTCAACTGGCGGATCTACATTTTCATATGTATTATCTTCACCAAGAATAGAAAAGAAGCTTATATGTCCTTCTAATCCCATATTTGGTATTCTATCATGTCTTGGCTTCCTTGGGAACTAGACCTAGGACCAGCCATCATCATTCGTAACCCCCCCTAGGGTTACAAGGAACCAACTAAATAGGGCATGATGCCCCACCATGAGAGATAGATCCACATAGAGTACATAATCGAATTTTTTATTTGTACTCTATTGATTGCTCAATAGAAAGGTCGCCATCCATAATGCAGCACAAAAACCAAGATTCGAGCATACCCATATCGAAAGCACAATTTGGTGAACCCATCGCCGTCTACAAATAGACCACCCATCATCTTTGTGATTCCGACTCTGATGATCCATCGGAAGTTCTGGCATCTGAATCCACAGCAGAACACGAGAAGTAGCTTCAATTCTGAAGGGTTTCCCAGCTCCCATTTGTAGTCACCAAGAACGTCCCACACACTCCCCATCTACCTGGAGATAGAACTTCTTTCAGATCTGTTTTGAAGCCATGCAAATGAAGAACAAGTCTTTCGGTAAGAATGTAAACTTGACCGACTTCCTTGTTGACCAGAGCGTCCACAATTCCTGAAACACCTCCCCATAGTTGATCTTCACTGTCGGGTTAATTACCACTTGAGAGAATAGCAATGGCGGCCCATTAGTTTGAAAGGCTGGTTCAGACACACATGGGTCTCCATAGGAATGACCAATGCCTTCTTGCCGTTGACCTCACAAATGGCTAAATCAGGAACCTGTTGGGATTTCTCCCCATATCGCATATACAAAACCAAACGTGTATACCCTAAAACAGGATCATGCTCATGCTAAATCATTGAAATAAACGAAACCTTAAACTGAAGCGGAAGCGTACCTGAATCCATCTGATCTGGTGCACGGGAAGATCGCAGCAAGGTCTTCCAGGGTACGTGCGGCGCGCTTGAGGTCTCTCTCAGATGGGGAAGAGGAAAACCCTAGAAACCAATGTTTCAGGCAACCCTTGCACGACCCCAGGGACCACTACCATTTTATAATAAGGACAATTACGGATTCCACCCATCAAAGAGTCCGTAATTTCGTAACGGTATCTATACATTTCAAAATTACCCCATACCATCTAAAATGACGTAATATCCCGAAATGCAATCACTTAAGCGGATATTTACATTAAGACAGCCATAATGTCTGAAATTCCTCATAGACATATGCCGGCCCACCAAATGATCTTACAATCTCCCACTTGGGCCAAATATGTCTTAATACATTCAGACATTACACAAAACCTTAAGAGCTCATAACTGCTATCTTATTAAACGTCATTTCACCAATCTCGTCCATGATCATATCAACACAGAACCGAAGCGGCTTTCGCTATATCAAAATTGGCTAAACCTTCAATGATCACAAATGTTAACATAACCAATGACATAGATCTGATATGGATGTATAGCATGAGAATTACATGCAATGTGATTACAACATGTCTATTCTCAACTGGTCCAACTTTAAAACCTTATGGAGATCAAAACATAAACACATAAACACAGAATGGAACCAAAGAACTTCAAACTTTATTCTGCAGAAAGCTGAATATATGTCCATACATAAAAGCAAACAAAATACAAACTCCCACTAAACCAGCACATCATCCAAGGATAACACCCACATACGAACAACATGTTCGTGAAAGACCTTATGTGTTAAACCCTTAGTAGGCGGATCCGCAAATCATAGAGTTTGTCCCAATATGCTCTAAAGACACCTGACCATTCTGTATCCCCTCTTTAACAGCTCAAAAACTTAATGTCGATATGCTTCGACTTTGACAAACTGTGGCTGTTATAAGAATACATGACTGCTGAATTATTGTCACACAACAACCTTAGTGGTCTTTCTATACCATACATAATGCGCAGCCTCGTGACAAAATTCTGCAATCACAAAACCTGATTGAATGTCATTATCTTGGCACCCAGCAAAGTCAGAATCTGAATACCCAATGATCTCCCACTAGTCTGACTTCCTGTATGTGAGCATAAAACCTTTTGTTCTTTGTAAGTACCTCAATAACCTTTTGGCTGCTTCTCAATGATCCATACCAGGATCACTTAAGTATCTGCCTAACAGTCCAATGATAAATGCAATATCCAAACGAGTACAAACCTGAGCATACATAAGGCTTCCCACAACAGACAAATAGGAAATCATTTCCATTTCCTTAGATTCGATTTCACTTTTAGGGCACTGTTTGAGACAAAACTTGTCTCCTTTAGTAACTGGAGTATCTCCTGGTTTACAATCCTTTATGCCATATCGCTGAAGTACCTTATCAATGTAGGCCTTTTGTGATAATCCGAGAATACCCCGAGAACGATCTCGAAATATTTGGATCCCCAATACAAAAGATGCACAACCAAGATCCTTCATGTCAAACTTTGTTGACAAAAAATCTTAGCTTCATGCAATATGTCTACATTATTACTTGCTAGCAATATATTAATGACATATAAAACCAGAAAGATAAATTTGCCCCTACTGAACTTTTGGTATACACATTCATCAACCATATTAGTTTCGAAACCAAATGAAACTATAACTTGATGAAACTTGTAATACCACTGACAGGAATCTTGCTTTAACCCATAAATGGATTTCTTGATTTTGCAGACCATTTTCTTTGCATCACCTAAAACAAAGTTTTCTGGTTGCACCATATATATCGTTTCATCAATGTCTCCATTTAGAAACGCTGTCTTAACATCCATCTGATGCAGCTCTAAATCAAAATGAGCTACAAGTGCCATTATAGTCCTGAAAGAGTCTTTCAACGAAACTAGAGGGAAAGTCTCTGTATAATCAATGCCTTCCTTTTGATTAAAGCCCTTAGCGACAAGACATACCTTATACCTTTCGATGTTACCTAATGAATCCCTCTTGGTTTTAAATATCCATTTACAACCAATGAATTTCACACCTTCAGGCAAAAGAACAACTTCTCATACGTCATTGTCCATCATGGACTTTATTTCCTCATTCATGGCATCTATCCACTTAAGAGATTTAGAACTCTTTATTGCTTGCTGGAGCAGGAGGTTGACAGGATCATCCTCCATTAAGTCCATATCAACATCATGTTCTTGGAGATAGACAAAATCATTTGAAATTGTATTTCTCCTCTCTCTTGTGGATCTCCTCAGTGGCACCTCTACTTGATTTTCTTGAGGTTGTTGAGTTTGTTCTCCAGTAGGGAGATCGACATCATTGCCTTCTTCCGAATAGAGTGGACTCAGGTCCTTCTTCAAAGGCAATGTGTTTAACCTAATCACCTCCCCCAAACTCAATCTCCTCAAAGAAATGGGCATTTTCTTTTTTCAAAGAAAGACTTACTAAATGGATTATAAAACTTATAACCTCTTAATGTTTGTTCATTTTCCCTTTATACAATCAGTGCAAACATTAAAGTTTGCAAAATCAAGGGACTCAAGAATTCCTTTCGACATAAGTCTTTATATTCTCTTTTCAGAGATATGTCCTAAGCGCCAATGCCATAACATAGCAGAATTCTCTTTGGCTAATTTTCTTTTAGTACCACTAGACGTAACATGCAAGGTTTCATTATATGAAGCAACCATATCAAGCAAATAAAGGTTATCGCTACTAGACAAAGAACCAGTGACAATCAAATTTGAGTACAGAAACAACTTAAGTTTACTTCCTCCAAATGAACAATAATAACCGAATTTGTCCAATGAGGAAATAAGAAACCAAATTCCGTCTCAGAGACGGTACCACATAAGTTTCTGTCAAATTCAAATAGCAACCAGTCTTTAACAATAACCGAAAATCTGCTATGGCTTCAACCTTCGCCTTCTTGCCATCGCCCACATAGATGAATCTTTCAGCATCAATTGGCGTTTGATAATTTAGGCAGTCTTGCATAAAGATACTTATGTGAGTAGTAGTACCTGAATCTACCCACCAAGTGTTTCTGGGTACTGAAGTTAATTTAACCTCAGAACAAACCAAAGTGAGAAGTGTACCATTCCTTTCACGCCATACGTGATATTTAGTACAATCCTCCTTCATATGACCTTCACCTTGGATCTTTAGGCATTCCTTATGCTTCTTTTGTTTCTTAACGGTTGATTGATCAACTGCAACTTCCTTAACAGTCTTTCTTTTTTACTTATAAAAATCGAATCATTCATTTCAATAATAGTACTCAAATTTGTAAATATCATGAAAGCAGAACTCACTGTACAAAGAACAAATCAAAGCATGCTCACAATCAATACATGTACAAAGATGAAATAACAAATATAAATGAATTTAAATACAATGGCCTAAATCACATCACAAGGTACCGGTGCAACATTAATATCCAATCTTTGGATTGAAATACTAACTGCAAGTGGTATTCTTGGTCAACAATGAATATAGATAATTAACTTTGTCAAACAACGAGCCTATCTTTGGATTGACCCGCTATTCATATGGAAACCTGAAAAATTATTACATATTCATTGCCCTGTATACTTAAACCTGACCAAGCAACAATCCTCCTTTGGGTTGATCATTGCCCGCATGGATCAAGTATAATATCATCCAATGTTCAAAACAGGCAAATTCATACAACAGAGGTCACTTTGGCAACATAAAGTACAAACTTACTTATTTCAAACAACAGACATGGCCAAAGTTCAAATTCACATTCCAAACATTCATCTAAAGTACACACACAAATTAACAACATACAAAACATAATGCATAAACCAAATTCTCTTACACGTATGTCCTACATTAAATCCAAAACCAAAATGATTCAATGAAATGGGCTCAAAAGAGTCCAAACTTTATAAACCGGTATCATAATCGTGCTTAAGAGGGTCAAGAACTACTGAATCGGCCTTAAAATGGCCTGTATCGTTCTTAAACCACAATTAGAACACCCACATGCCCCTACATAGGGCTTAACCAGTCTAAAAATTAGACGTATTGGTCAAAAAAATAGACCGTATCGGTTCTAAAACCCACTGAACCGGTTAAAATTGGCTAAAAACGGTTCCAGAACTCAATGAACCGGTCTGAAAAGCCCTGAATCGGTCTAAATATCAAGTGAATCGGTCTGAAAATGCTCGAATCGGTTCGAAAATCAACTTAATCGGCTTTGAAATGCTAGAATCGGTTCCAAAACTGAATGAACCGGTTCTGAAAAGCCCTGAATCGGTCTAAAAATGGTTCGAATCGGTTCTGAAATGAATGAACCGGTCCCAAAATGGTCTGAATCGGATCTGAAAGGTCCGAACCGGTCTGAATCGGACCGAATCGGTTCTGAATCGTATTGAACCGGTCTGAAACCGAATGAACCGGTTCGAGTCTTTTCCAAAACCGGTTTAAAAAATGAACCGATTTACATAACTTAAACCAAATGGATACGGTCGGGTCTCATCGGACCCGACCCGGTCCGAAAAATTAACATAAACGCGCGCGGGCAAGCAGCGGCAAAAGGATTTTTTTTTTTTTTAAATCATGATGGATCCGGATCGGGTCTGCAAGACCCGACCCAGTCCAACCCAGGTCGACCGCCCGAGCGTCGTCTCCACTCGACCGAAACCGCCGTTCGCCTGCCTGACGCCGAACAGCAGCGAGCGGCAAATTCACCAACGGCAGACCTTCGGCGGGTGCCGCCAGGGCCGCCGGACGTCGGCGGCGGCGATGGCGGGCCGATGCCCGCCGCAAGCCGGCAGATTCCACGGGTTTTTCTCTGTTTTGAACATCTGCCCCTTTTCTTACCGATTTTGTGTGTTGCAGCGGCGACGAAGCCACCGGCGGGCCGCCAGAGACCGTGGGTGGGCGCCTGAGGGTTGCACGGCCCCGTCCGGCGACAAGTAAGTCACCGGCAGGCCTTTGACCGATGTCGCCCTCCCTACCGTCGCCCTTTCCCTACCTCTTTTCTTCAATGGCTGCGACGGACGAAAAGGGGTTCACCTGCAGGCCACCCAACAGCGTGGGTGGCCGGTGGTGGGTCGCGCCAGGATGGCTGGAAGCCGTCCGTTGCCTTCCGGCGACAGTCGCCCGCCTAAAACCAGCCGTCCCTTATGCCATACCCTCTGCATCCTTAGGCGGTTGCAGCGGAAGCCCGACGGCTTCCGTTGCTTCCCACGCCAATTTTTTTTTTTAAAAAAAAAAAAACTTGCAGCCGAACAACCAAATGGGGAACATCCGAACGGGAAGAACGCACAAAAAAAAATCATCCAAAAGATCAACGATTCAACAATGAGCATTGGCTCTGATACCAAATTTTGGGATTTCTCCCCATATCACATATACAAAACCAAATGTATATACCCTAAAACAGGATCATGCTCATGCTAAATCATTGAAATAAACGAAACCTTAAACTGAAGCGGAAGCGTACCTGAATCCATCTGATCTGGTGCACGGGAAGATCGCAGCAAGGTCTTCCAGGGTACGTGCGGCGCGCTTGAGGTCTCTCTCAGATGGGGAAGAGGAAAACCCTAGAAACCAATGTTTCAGGCAACCCTTGCACGACCCCAGGGACCACTACCATTTTATAATAAGGACAGTTACGGATTCCACCCATCAAAGAGTCCGTAATTCCTTACCGGTATCTATACATTTCAAAATTACCCCATACCATCTAAAATGACGTAATATCCCGAAATGCAATCACTTAAGCGGATATTTACATTAAGACAGCCATAATGTCCGAAATTCCTCATAAACATATGCCGGTCCACCAAATGATCTTACAGAACCTCCATATCATCTTCCCAATCTTGCAAGAAATTCTCTCCATCTTCTCAGCCACAGATGCCCAAGAATGATGGTTCTTCTGAAATTAACTTCCTCCCGCCACCATTGATGGTCGGATGATCTTGCATAGCTTGCCCAGTAGAGGAATCCCTCGTATCAGCACCATGATCACCAGGATCTATAGCAATCTAGGAGGTTTTCACAAAACTCTTGCTAGGGTTTGGTGCACTCCCTCAAGAACTCTTAAGCAACAAACTAGACATCTAGTCCCTTCCAGCCTATGCATACACAGGAGTTTATGCATGAAAAATATATCATGAAATAACGCATTTCATGCATTATATCAGTGGAGCTTCATCCTTTTTTAACAAATAAATAAATAAATAACAAAGATTATGAAACTATTGAAAGAAGAACATGAAAATTACTTATCAATGATCAGCAGCACCAGTCCTATATCTATCCTGGGGAAGACGCCCTCTCCTCCTATTCCTTCACATGTATACTGTCATATTATGAAATAATGCATTTAAGTAGAAATTGATTTTTTTAATAAATCTGAACAAATAAAGAAATAAAAAAATTATGAAAAATACTGAAAGAAGAACATGAAAAATACTTACCGATCATCAATTCCCTTAACATACAAACTGTCCTATCAACAACATTTTCTATTTCAAGTTTAGGTAGTATTGTGAAACTGCCATTTTTGTTGTAGTTATGTGTTAATAAGTTGATTGGGATCTGCCTAACCATCAAAAAGATGTACACGTATACAAACTTATTTAGTAGCATTAACTTAAAGGTAAGAGTGGGCATCCTGGTACCTAGCACGTGATGGGCGCGGCGCGGCTTCGGCTGTTTATTTCAGGCCGGCCCAAAAAAAAAAAACATCTCATCGAGCCCACCTAGCCTAAGTCCGGTATTGGGGACCAAACACAGCCTCTTTCTCTCCCTGGTACCTAGCACGTGATGGGCGCGGTGCGGCTTCGGCTGTTTATTTCAGGCCGACCCAAAAAAAAAAAAATCTCATCGAGCCCACCTAGCCTAAGTTCGGTATTGGGGACCAAACACAGCCTCTCTCTCTCTCTCTCTCTATATATATATATATATATATTGCCAACCGTCGTTTCTGTTAGAAACATTGACATGTTGCTGATGACTTCCTTTAGAAACTCTTGGTGCATCACCGAGCACTCACTTACAAACTCTTGATGTGTTGTTGAAGGTTTTTAAGATATTAGAAAGAAAATGTTAAGGGTTTCAAATAAGAGTGTATATCAAGCTGAGTGCCCGACGAGCATGAAGTTAACAGTCAACCCGACCCGATAATTAAACAGCACTAGGATGGGGATGCCAGCAAGGTTTCGGCTCTGCTCGAGCCCAGCTTTTTTGAGCCTTGGGCCAGCTACATGCCAACCCTATTCAAAGGGGCTGTGTTGGTAACAAAAACATTTTATGATTGTGACAAATTCATGAAACACCCATCCACAAAACTACTCTATGATTGGAGGGAGAAAACACTCTTTGGCTTCCCCTAACATATAGAGTCCAATAGGAATGAACTGGGAGATAGTTCCCCTAACTCTTATTCCAAAACATTGAGAAATGTACAAGTGGCGATGTTAATCGTCCACAAAACAGAAAGCCAAAAAAAACCACAGACCAGATCCTAGCTGTTAAACACAACGGCTCCAGCAATCAGAGCAGTCTATACTCCCTTTTAACATATAGAGTATCATTTGAAATCTAAATATAGAAATTTCTAGACATGATTCCATTAATTTTGAAGTCATTGCACCTGGACCTGAAATTTACCAATGATGCAGGTGGGGTCAGGCTGATTTTGCACGGATGGCAGCTCTGTGCTTAATGATCCAAGCCCGTGTGCGTCACACTGCAAAAACCACAAGGGACAAATATAACAAACAGATAGCAGAAATTAAAAAAAAATGAATATTGAAAAAGAAAAGACCTAAAGACTTAAAAATAACCGGAGACGTGTTTATGATTTGATAAAATATATTTCAGTGAGGTCACAGGTATTAAAAAAAATCTAAAGACTTGTCTCCAATCTGAATGTTTTTATTGCCACGATTGAGAAGCTGAGGGGGTTGGCAGTTGGCACAGTGGGAGCCGGTGGTGCCGTCCAAGCACGCATGGAAAAGGGTTCTTTCTCTTTTTTATTTTGGTCTATCTTTTTTATTTTGGTCTAAGTGATTTTTTGTGCTAAACAAAAGAAAAGTTGTAATTCATGTGCATGGTAAAATGTAAATGTTAGGGTAAAATGTGGAAGAAACAAAATAATCATCACTTTTATAAACAAGAGAAAAAAGAGTGGGATCTCCGCAAACTTTTTTGATGAATAGGATGAGTATTTTATCCTACCACCAAGAACAGCGGAACCTCCCAACTAATCCTCCGTCCTCCTAAGGTAAAGGGCCTGGTTTCGGTGCTGCCCCCACCGTGTTTCAGCTTACACATTAGTGGCTTTTTGCATGATGAATAACTGATACTCTGGGATTTAAAACAAGAACTAATTGTCTACGAACCCTTACCCTAACCGTTGCACCAACACCTTCGGGGGACTCCATAATTTTCTTTAACTTGAAGAAACAATGTGAGTGAGTAATGAAGTGAAAATGAATTGAAAATTTTCCTACCAGCCCCTACCCTAACCATTGCACAACACCGTCATGAACTCCACAACTTTCTTTAACTTAGAGAAACAATGCGATTGAGTAAATGAAGTGCCAATGGATTGAAAATTCATAAAACATGTTGATGCCGAAT
This sequence comes from Nymphaea colorata, assembly GCF_008831285.2. Classification (NCBI taxonomy): domain Eukaryota; kingdom Viridiplantae; phylum Streptophyta; class Magnoliopsida; order Nymphaeales; family Nymphaeaceae; genus Nymphaea; species Nymphaea colorata. The sequence goes on from NC_045143.1 coordinate 11,705,343, forward strand.
GCCCATATAGTTTCAACCAGCAATTGCACACCTCGGTTTTACCTCACTAGATGTGTCATCGCCCCGCAAAGACGCCAAACGCACATATAATAGGAACTTGAGTCTATAGAAACATGCTTATATTTTAATTTATTTTGTTTGAATGCATAAGATGAGCAGTTAAATGAAGAAAACTCAACTTTTTTACTATTTGTTTGTTAGAATAAAGCTTATATGTGCCTTTTGTCAAAGGTCCATAACAAGACCGTATTTGAGATCTATAAATTAAAAAATTACACAAAAGGGATAGTATCTCACGTTCTCTGTAGCCATAGCTGTGACTGGTTTCCGCTCAAGACACTAGTCAAGTGTTTGGTTAAGCAGCTCTTCATCTGCGACAGAATGTTTCAAACATATGTTTCGGGGCATCATCTGGTCCACCCACTCAAACAAGGTCTGTGAGAATTTGTCGTGTCTCTATTACCATGTGTCAGGGAGAGCCAATTTATATGTGTACTCTGACACCTCTGCCACTCTTAGAAGTTTAATTGGTTTGAGTGTCATTCTCAAAAAAAGGACTCGTGTAGTACTCCAATCTAATATTTGGTTTAGTTGTACTTTTGAGACTGTTTGTCCCAATTGGGACATTGTGCCCACTCATCAGAAGTCCTAGTTGATGAAAACCATTAACTTTGAAGAAAATCACCTTTTAAATTTAAGCACGGCAAATGATGGATTCCCTCTTTCTCTTTAGTGGCTCTCTCATCGTGCTTCACCAACTCACATCTTGATCTTTTAATCTTTCTTCCTTGTTTGTCGGTTGTGTTTGTTGTTTTGATAAACAACTCATTGTCTCTTTCTTCCTTTTCCTTTTCTTTTATGGGTCCTCAGATTTTTGTTCTTTTTCATCCCCGCTAAATATTTAATACTTAAAAAAAAGACTAGGAAAAGAAAGGTTGAGCAAAGTTGACAGATTAGGTACTCTTAGCCTTTTCTTTTATTCTAACACAAGCTAAAGGAAAGTTATCTTCATAGAGTTTATAAAAAGTTATACTTGAAGACAAAATTGGAATTAAGGTAGTAGGCAAAGTTATAATACTTGAGCGTCTTTTTATTATATGTCCAATTGCAAGGCATGTTGTTTCGTATTCTTATTGAATTAATACAAAGTTATTGAAGTTGACTAAGTTCATCCCTTTAACCTTGTGTTTCATGATAAAATGTGTTTTTAGTTGACAATACAAAATATTAGGTGTGTTTTGATTGACGTTTTAAAAGTTAGATGTGTTTCTTTTATTGCTTTTAGCTGCTAAAAAATGTTCTCGTGTCCTGCAACCCTGAAAACTTCCTGGAAACTGATATGATTTGCCATTATGGATGCATTTGACAGCCGCAGTCCGTAGATGTGACATTAGATATGCCAAGAGATCTGCAGTGCCATCAAACAAATAATTTGAAATCCGTGGTTTTGACAAAGAGACCTAGCCGGAATTTGGAAAAAAAGGCAAAGAAATCTTGACAACGGCCAAGTGTTTGTGAAAAATCTGGCCAATGGTTTGAGAAAAATCCGGCCGAGGGTTTAAGAAAAAACAACCAAACCCTCGGCGGGTTTTGGGGGAAAAAAGAAAAAACTCGGTCATTATGGAGGGTTTAAAAGAAAGAAACACCTGACAACGGCCAGGAAAAAAGTCGACACCCTCGGCCATGGACGAGGGTTGGCATAAAACAGTGGCCAAACAAAAACCCTCTGCCACCGTCGTGAGAGAGAAAGAAAGACCCACTCGAACCTACTGCACAGGCATCCTGATTTTGTTGGGGATCTGAGGATATAACAATCCCTCCATGGGAAAGAATCAAACACAACCTAAACGAAAAGTTAAAACACATTATTAAGCATATTTATAATGCGTCTAAATATACCATTGATTTAAGAAAAGTTACAAAAAGGGATGATTATATAGGCAGATAACAAATTATTATTTCACTTTTAAAAATTAGTGAATTGAAGCCTTTTAACTTTTGAGAGAAATTCCAAATAGCTCCACGAAATCGTAGAACTTTTAATTTTTAATACACAAAAATATCTTCCATTAACAAAGAAAGGAGTTGTTCTCTACGCCAACTCATGTATTCATCCATAAGAAGGTGGGACGTCCTTCCATGCCCTCTCCTTTATGCACTTATGCTGAACATGTAAGTTGCTTCGATAGTTTTTTTTTTTTTTTATAAAGGGTGCTCTAGTGATACCATATATATATATATATATATATATATATGTATATAAGTTTTATTTTAACCATGGTTAAGATTTGTTTCTTTGAAAATTCTTTATATGGCAATTGCTTAAATCTTTTTTAAGGATACTGATTTCATGGAAGCAAAAAGGGTTTAGATGACCAATTTAGCTGAAACACTTGAAGTAGAAGTTAAGGTGAAACTGCCAATAAAATTAAAGCGGTGAATTCGTCAATTGCTTCGAGATCGAAATAAATTTAACGAAAACCCTGAAAAGTAAATTATACGCTTTCTTGAGTAGTGATAGGCAACTCCCCCACTGTGCTTACTGACCTACTCTCAGGTTTTTTAACAGCATGGAGTTCAGTGTCTCCCCACTTCTTCAGTCATAAGAAACACAGAGAAAGAGAGAGGGGGAGAGCGAGAGATAGATGATGGCGTTCTCCTTCTCGCCCACGTCGTCTTCATCTCTGTTGCACTCTAATCTGAACTTGATAGAGAAGGGGGCGTCCCTCCCTGCACAACTCGGCTGCTCGCTCATCTGCCCTTTCAGACATCCTTCCTTAGCCAGGTCAGGAACTGCTCCTCTTTCTCTCTATCTGTGCATGTGGGTTTCCTTTCGTGCATGGGCAGTACCTTCGGGAGCGCACGTCTGTGTTTCTTTTTATGAATGCTGTTTACTTAAATCAGAAATCTTCGACCGAATCTTTCTTGGTTGCTTCTTGCCGATCCAACATTTAGTAAAGGAAATTTTTACTTGGTCTACTGGAAGAATGTGGCAGCTTGGGTGAGAGGGGTAGCATTGTAAGCACAATCCTACTAGAAGAGTCCTCAGTTCTGATAGGGAAAGGTTGGTTGGTTCTTTATCGTTTAACTGAAGCTAGATACCGAAAATTTTCATAAATTTTGATGGTTCATAAGTGGGAAATGGATTTTGGTATTCGTTCTATACCGTTCATTTGAATGATAACAAGGATAGCTGTTTGCTAGGAGAGGTCTTCCCAGATTTCGTCCAATCAGACGTATTCACGAAGTGGAAAATTGCTTTGGATTGTCTGTGTGAATTTGATAGGTGTTATTTAGGATATTCTTTATACACTTGAAACCGTTCTTTTTACCTTTTTCTCTTATTCATTTAGAAAAAAGGCAATCGAGTTTTATTTCTTTGTCTTTTAAATACTTTTTGTCATTCTATTTTCGATAACTTTCCGATATTTTGTAAGAAAACCTGGAAAGTCTTTAACATCTTGAAGAATTGTTATCAGAAAATGGCTTGGATTGATATTCGTGAGGATGTCACGTGTTTACCAGATGTTGCAGTCTCTTTTTTCCGAAGGCATGTGAATTTTCTCCTCTAGGTCCGGAGCCTTGGGTTGAAGACTAATATTGTCAAGGCATATGAATTGTGTGAAGGCACTGTGAAGTTTATCATCGCCTTCTAAGACTAATATTTTCAGAGAAGATGTTTACAGATACTATTAATTGTTTGTCAGAATTCTATTGTCACTGTAGCTTTTGTGAAAATGTTTGTTGTGTAATATTCACGTTTATCTTGAGCATTGGAAGTGTGTTTCTAATTTTTTCATCTCTTAGCATCATTTCCGTGGAATGTACATCTCCATTAGGCAGAAAACTGGGGCTCCTTTAAATGTACAAGAAACAAGTATGGGCTTTGGAGAAATGGAGCGTCAATTAGATATTCCATTATGGAGGTTTCCAAATATACTTGCTTATTCTGTTTGGGAACTGTTACCATCAATATTTAATGGAAAACCTAGGCTTCACATGTCTGAGATCAGTATCACACATCATCACGGTTTAGTTTTCTTGTCATTTGACTTCTGAATAATGTGTAATATGTAGCTCCAGTGGCCTTCATTAAACTGCTACATGTGATAGCGTTTGTTGGCCAGTCTGAGCTATGTCTATCAGAGGGCTAATATCTTGATCTGTTTCTGTCTTCAGAAAAAGGTGCACTCTAAGAAAGGAGAGAAAAGAAATTGGTCACACAGTTGCTTCTATCACTGGTACGTTTGCTCCTGCACTTGTTTTTTGCTCTTAGTGCTTATATTACAGTGGTATTTTCTTGGGTCTCATAACTACATTGAGAATAGTGAGAAAATATACTTTTTTGGATGACTTTATAGCATATTGTGCAGTTCTGAGTTTTTCCATCTCCATGAGCAGATTTTTCTGTGGATAAATCCATTGAAACAGCAGCTCTTCTGAAAGGTGAGACATGGTCTGTCCATAAATTTGGTGGAACATGTGTTGGAACTCCCAAGAGAATCCAGAACGTGGCAGAGATAGTTGTCAGTGACCCATCCGAAAGAAAGGTTGTAGTTGTTTCTGCCATGTCAAAAGTAACTGACAGCATGTATGACTTAATTTACAAAGCACAGTCTAGGGATGATTCTTATGTTTCAGCATTGGATAGCCTCTATGAGAAACATAAGGTTACAGCGAGTGAGTTGCTTGATGGAGATGTTCTTGCTTCTTTCCTTTCTCGGTTGCATCAAGATATCACCAATTTAAAGGCAATGCTTCGTGCTATATATATAGGTTAGCCTTTATCCATTTCGTTATTTTTTTAATTTCCTTGTGAACCTCTCACAGAATGCTGCTCTTTTTAAAACTGTTGCTTTGTTGATGGAGTTAATTTCTTTGTTTATGAAATCATATTCAGCATGCTTTTACTAGTATCAATCGGTTAAGTCTTCCATGAATGTTAATTTGATGGTTTGTTTTGTATTTTTGTCCCTTGGCTGAATGATTCCTTTTCACTGCAGATTTTGCTTTCTTCTTTTGCATGGTTGTATGGATTCACTTCATTTGTCATTATATATGTGTTTTCTGTTTAAACTTTTAGAATTTATGAATTTGAGTTTTAATTGCTAATCTATTGTGTTAGTCATGTGTTAAGAATCTTAATTATCCATGAACTCCACATGACGCTATGAGCAAATTGTTTGTAATTTTAGTAGTCTAAAAGGTTACTTCATTATATTCAAGCCTTGTCTAGCTTAATTTTCTCATCAATGTTTTTGTATGTTTTCATAGAACTAATACATGGAAACCATCATGTTTGATGCTCAATATTTTCACTTTTCTTTTTGTGCTTCTTGATTCCATACTGAAAATGTGGTGGGTATAGCCATATGTCTGTTGATATCTCTGAGTGTTTAACCAGCAAACTCAATGCAATAACAGTGTATGTATTTTATCCCTTTGAGATTTTTTGCTGATAAATTTTGGCCTTCACTTTGTAGTCCAACCTCACTGGTAAATATCTAATCTTCTTCTTCCTTGATTTACTATCTCCTGTACTTAATCTGTTGCAGCTGGTCATGCTACGGAGTCGTTTTCAGACTTTGTTGTGGGTCATGGTGAATTGTGGTCCGCTCAGATGCTGTCTGCTGTTGTCAATAAGGTTAGCTTTTTATGATAAATATGGTGTTTTATATATTTCATTCTTAATTCCTTATCATGTTAAAAAATGTCAATGTGCAGTTGGGAGTGAAATGTAGTTGGATGGACACAAGAGATGTCCTTGTTGTTAATCCTACTAATTCAAATCAAGTGGATCCTGATTATGTTGAATCTGAGAAGCGACTGGAGAAATGGTTTTCCCAAAGTCCAGCTTCAACCATCATTGCTACTGGCTTTATTGCTAGCACTCCCAAAAATATTCCAACAACTTTAAAGAGGGATGGAAGTGACTTCTCTGCTGCAATTATTGGTGCACTTTTCAGAGCTAAGCAAGTCACTATATGGACGGATGTTGATGGAGTATATAGTGCAGATCCTAGAAAAGGTTCTTTTGATGAAATTCTTGTTCCTTAGATTCCTTGAAATCAATCATGCTATGGTTTATTTTACTACTAAAATTTATCTTTTAAATGATGGAAAAGATTGTAGGGGGATATGTGGTGAATTTCTATCTAATTGATTTTCATCTTATTCTTTGCAGTTAGTGAGGCTATAATTCTTAAAACGCTATCTTATCAGGAGGCCTGGGAACTGGTAAAGTTGATACTACTACTCACATATTGAACATCGGTTTTATTGTATTTGCTTTTGAAATCATTGTCTTCATTTGCAGTCATATTTTGGAGCAAATGTCTTGCATCCTCGCACTATAATTCCAGTGATGAGGTACAACATTCCTATTGTCATAAGAAATGTATTTAATCACTCCTCTCCTGGAACAACGATATGCCACCCCAGTGCCGATGAAAACGAGGAATCAAGCTTGAACGCTGTTGTGAAGGGTTTTGCAACAATAGATAATTTAGCTCTTGTTAATGTTGAAGGGTAAGCCCTTTTTCCTTGACCTGGTGCTTGAATGGTTTGTAATCATTCAATACTCAGATCTTTCTTTAAGTTGACCTGCTAGTATGTTGTCTAATATACAGGACTGGAATGGCTGGTGTTCCTGGTACAGCTAGTGCCATATTTGGTGCTGTTAAGGAAGTAGGAGCTAATGTTATAATGATATCCCAGGCGAGTATATAATCTCTCCTGTATTTCTTGTATGTCGTTCATAATTGACCATTGAATCTAATGGAGCTAAATACACTTTAGGCTAGTAGCGAGCACTCTGTGTGCTTTGCGGTGCCTGACAAGGAAGTGGGTGCAGTTGCTGATGCCTTGGAGTCCAGATTTCGTCAGGCTTTGGATGCTGGGCGCCTTTCTAAGGTACCATTGAGGTAGAATTGACCATGTTGTGTGAAGTTGGGAAATAACTAGCTTGAGTCAGTTGCTTTCTTCAAGTTTCTCAGTTTTACTAAAGTTCAGCATGTCAGCATGGTGCTTTCACCGAATCACTAAGTTGCAAAAATTTTTTACCTGTAGAACATCCAGAACCATATACCTCTGTATATGTCTGTGTCTCCTGCTGCATGCAGGTGTTCTATGGTAGATCTTTTTCTATTAATCCAGCCATTCAGGTGTAGTTATCATTTTCATGCTGAAAATCATGTTTGACATCATATTTATTCATCAAGAAGTTCAAACTTAAAGGATCACATTCGATACTACAGTTCTGACTTTTAAGGTTTAACTTCCATATGTATTTTCTATTCCTTCATCCCGTTGTTTTCTCTGTCATCTCTCCTTTCAGATTGAAGTTGTCAGGAATTGCAGTATTTTGGCAGCAGTGGGGCAGAAAATGGCAAGTACTCCTGGAGTCAGTGCTACCCTTTTCAATGCTCTTGCCAAGGTACTAATGCCATAGGCCATCTAACAATAGCTAGAGATGTTCTGCAATACAATGATGTTAATGTAACAAAATTACCCCAAGTGTGCAGCAATAGTTTTTGCTTTTTTGGGTTTTAACTACATCCATTCCACTGTGTCAGGCTAATGTGAATATTAGAGCCATAGCTCAGGGTTGCTCTGAGTACAACATTACAGTAGTTTTGAAACGTGAGGATTGCATAAGGGCTTTGCGAGCTGCACATTCAATATTTTTCCTGTCAAAAACGACTCTATCTGTTGGCATCATCGGGCCAGGATTGATTGGGGGTACATTGCTTGATCAGCTCCGAGATCAGGTTTGCTTTCTCCCACAATTTTTATTATATAGTTTCTGTTTGTGTTTGTTTTCATTTTAGTGTTTCTTCCAAGACAGCTAGAAGGTACTTGCAAAATAATTTTCTAGAATTATAATATCTTGATGGCAGAGAGTCTTGATTCTTGAGTTTGATTCTCTACTTCTTTCTTCTGGAGTCCAATTATGCTATGATGATATTAATATCACAGGTTCTGTTCCAGTTGCAGTGTTAGCTGTTTCATGTGTCAATTGAATGCTTCATTTTTTTTCCTATGAACACAGGAATATATCTTGTCGTTCTTTTTCATCTAAGATATGTGTAAAATCTGTTTTATCTTCGTAGATCAGTGTTGGTATTTTAAGCTTAATGATGCACATATGTTTTGTTTATAGGCTGCAACTCTCAAGGAGGAATTCAATATTGATCTGCGTGTCATGGGAATTACTGGCACACGAAAAATGGTCTTGAATGATGTGTAAGTCCAGAATCTGATGAGCATTCTTTTCCACTCTTCAAATGCATGGAGAGATAGCAACCATGCCCTCTCATGATGAAAGGATGGTCATAGAAAAAATGTTAAATGTTCACCTTTCTGTAGGTTCTTTTTTTTTTAAAAGAAAAAATAATTATCTTAGTTCAATGGTTGGTGGCACCATCAAGGGATTGGAAACAGGAAATTGTGGTTGATTTTTTTTTTTTTTTTCTGGTGTATTATGGAATAGGGGAATTGACTTGTCAAGATGGAGAGAACTTCTAAAAGAGGAGTCAGAAGAAGGTGACTTGGAGAAATTTACTCAACACGTTAATGCAAGGCATTTCATTCCAAACACCGTCATAGTGGACTGCACTGCTAGTTCAGAAATAGCAAACAATTACTATGATTGGTTACGCAGAGGAATCCATGTAATCACCCCAAACAAAAAGGCCAATTCAGGGCCTCTTGAGCGGGTAAGACATTCTGAACATTGCTAAGTTGTCATGGTCTTAATTGAAGAATTATCACATTTGTGCTCATCTGACATCTCATTCAAGATACATATACTTATCCATTAACTGAAACCCCTAATCTTCTGTAGTTTCGTTGTCTTAAGTTTTACCAGTGAATTTTATTCTTTGTGTTTCATTCCTAGCTGAGGTCTAGCTATATGTCCTTGCAGTTCCACGGAACTGTCCATTTTGTAATGTTAGGCCCCATAGTTTGCTCATCCATTGCATGAGATCACAAAGACACTTGTAGAGCTGCCTATGGTAATCCTTTTGTTTTTCTCTCTCTTACACAACTATGTTTTGTATATCACTTCGGTAATTTGTTTGTTCATTGTACCCTGTCTATGACTAAACATTTCTATTTTCAGTAGAAGTAGGTCTTCATGAGTTGGCAATGCTTGCTGAAGTTTGTTGTTTGACGGGAATACACGTTCTTTATATGGATAAGTTCTATCTGCTCATATGTTCTTCAATGTTATATGGCAGTGAAAGCGGTCTATCATTTAAGGAGAAATGAAGTCAAATGAAGCCTGTCTTAGATTTTAGTGACGTACCTTCACCCATTGCAAATTAAAATGGAATAACTACCGCAGTGCTTTCTTGTTTGAAATTATTCTGGATATGCCAACAATAAAAACCTGTGCCTGCATCCAACCATTGTGTTCAGACTGGTAATTGTGCTAATGAAACCATGCTATGATATCGGAAGCCGAGTGTATCAAACTAATTATAAGCCTACTGTAAGCTTGTATGAGCTGATAACTCAAGCTTGACAGGTAGATGATATTGTGCAGAATCTGATCCACGATGCAATTTCTTGAGTTACTGAATCTGATATCCATCTTGGAGCATAGAAATTTTCTGATTTTAGAAAAAGGATTAAAATTTGATGGTTTTCAATAAATGGAACAATAATGTGGTCAATTTCACATATTGTGGGCTTGAGATGGAAGGATTTAGCCTTCCTCTCTATACTTATCTTTCTTGTTCTATTTTTATGGGTTATGGAGTTTGATATGTCTTACAGGAACTATTCTGGCTGTGGAACATTTATTATTAGGAAAGGCCTTTTATCTGTGGTTTATACTTTATAGTGCTTTTGATTTCAAATTCAAATTTTTGCAATGTAATCTGATTTTCTTTTATTTGTAATATTTGCTCAGTACTTGAAGATAAGAGAACTTCAGCGTAGATCTTACACTCATTACTTTTACGAGGCAACTGTTGGGGCTGGTCTTCCAATTATTAGCACCTTGCGTGGACTGCTAGAAACTGGTGACAGAGTTTTGCGCATTGAGGGCATATTCAGGTGTGAAATAGTTTTAGTTCTTGATTTATAAGAGCAGAATATTGGAACTGGCTTCTTGACGTTCTACTACAATGGAAGATGGCTGTTCTTTATGGGACCTTATTTCTTAAACATATACCTTACCTGAAAAGTTTAAAAAGTTCATCATTTTAACTTTTTAAGCTTCTGAATCTATCAGTGAGTTCAGCTGATATAGACTTGATGGTAATTTCTCATTTCAGTGGGACATTGAGTTACATATTCAACAACTTCGCTGGTGAACAGCAATTCAGTGAAGTGGTAGCAGAAGCGAAAGACTCTGGCTACACTGAACCAGATCCTAGGGATGATCTTTCAGGAATGGATGTCGCTAGAAAGGTTACTATGTGAATGTATTTCTTTTATTGAGGGGATCCTTATTTATGAAAATAGTCATGCTAAATTTGCTGCTTTATTACTTCCTGTGGTTCATTCGCTTCATCAGGTAATAATACTTGCAAGAGAATCAGGTTTGAAGCTGGAGCTTTCTGATATTCCTGTACAAAGTCTTGTTCCAGAGCCTTTGACTGTAAGAATAACTACTTTCTTTTTCCTGGGTTCAATTTTTCGTACTCTCCATGTATGTGGCTCTGATGAGGTTCCTGTTACAGAAATGCTCGTCGGCTGAGGAATTCATGCAGCAACTGAACAAATATGATGGTGAAATTGCAAAGCAGAGGATAGAAGCTGCAAATAATGGCGAGGTAATAATATGCTACTCAGTTTTTGGCTCTGTTCCTGTTTTGTCTGGCAGTTTCTTTTTTACTTTCTGGCTCTATTCGTGTGTTGTCTGGCAGTTTCTTTTCTACTTTGCTTGGCTATTTTGTAACATTTTGTTGTTGGTGCTAAAAGGTGTTGAGATATGTGGGAGTTGTTGATGTGGTTAATAACAAGGGAAGTGTTTCACTGAAGCGTTACCCAAAAGAGCATCCCTTTGCACAGCTCTCTGGTTCTGATAACATAATCGCCTTCACAACAATTAGATACAAAAATCAGCCACTTATTGTTAGAGGACCGGGTGCTGGTGCAGAGGTTACTGCAGGAGGTATTTTCAGTGACATCCTCCGATTGGCTTCCTACCTTGGTGCGCCTTCCTAATGATGTCACTCACAAACTTGGAGTAAAGATTATCCTGTTTTACTTTTTGTCTCATTTCGAGTTAAATTAAGTATTCGGCAATTCTCCTTGGGAAGTGTCCAACGATGGTTTTGGAATTGAGATTTTGTACTTTTAGTCATTTTGGTGAAGAAACTCTCTCTCTCTCTCTCTCTCTCGTGCTTGTGCAGTCACTCTATGTGTGTGTCAGCATGCACGTATGCACACCCCAAAGATACTTCAATTTATGTTTTGTGTTGCCCTATCCGGTATGCTACTTGAGCTGAAATTTGCACAAAATTGGTGTTTCTCTGTGCCCATTTACCATAGATCTATATGAGGATGAACCGAGTGTGAAAGTTTTGCACTCCTTTTTTTTCTGCCGTTTTAGGAATGGACTTTCAGGTCTCCACCACCCATTCTCGGGTGGGAAGGGGTAGTGTAAAATGACGAAAAGGAGGGAAAAAGTAAGAGTCAGAAGAGAAGAGAAAAGATGAAAAACCAGTTTCGAAATAGGACTAGTTCCAGACTGGTGATTCGATTTGATTAAAAAGTCGAGATCTGGACTTGCTTTTGCGCAAGCAGCTTAATCCTTTTCTTTAAGAAAAATGCTTCTTACGAGCCTGAGTTTTTGGCTTGGGAGGATGTTTCACTTTCGGGCCAAAGTGAATGTTTACCGTGCCTTATTTTGGTTCAGTGAGTCAAAATGTCCTTCTGACTACCAAGCAAGTTTATCGCTACCTTGTGATAAAGAGATATCTTGGGTATTAAACTCTAGTCCTCCCTTAATTTGGAGGCTTCAAGCCGCTCCACCAAGCCCCTGTCGTCACGGAAAAGAAGAATATCCTGAGTTGTTTGGCAATAATTACAAATTTGGGGTAGGTGCATAGAACATCAACATCCTGTTACTATTGCCAAACACATCTAGATGGGAACATATCATAGAAGATCCTTCTAAGATGGTATTTAGAAGAGGAACTTGAAGGCAAATCGGCTAACATGTGAACAGTACCTCCAAATAGCAGAGAGGCCCTCAAATGGAGCCTATAACTTTATCCAATTCAAGCTTGGAATTGCGACATAGAACAATTATTGACCAATTCCCATGTCGAGCCCATATTGGAATAATGGTTAATCATGCACCTTACCCATGAATCCAAAGATAGTATGCTTGGATCCTTGCCATTGCGATGTGAAGTTGCCATTAGTTTCTCAAATGAAACTACTTTGGTTTAGAACTTCGCAGAAGGAATTAAGCTAGATATTGAATACAAGCTCCACACCAAAAACTTACATGAAGGAAGGTAGCGAACGCGTGTGCATGCGAGAGAGAGAGAGAGAGAGAGAGAGAGAGAGAGAGAGAGAGAGAGAGAGAGTCAAGCTCTCAATGTTGTCTGTATATGAACTGGATCAGGTCGTGTCGGCAGACAGAAACTGGGGCGAGTCCATCTTTTCTTTTCAATTTTTTTTTTATATTTAAAAACAATGTTCACACTAATCCGAACTATTCAGAAAATTATTGTTTTTTAAATGCGAGATTCTTTCTTGTTTCATTGAGGAGCAGGTCTCCATGAATATTGATAGGAAAGAAAAATATATTTCTCAAGGTTTATGGTTGCCTCGTCTTGGTGACATAACATGTAATGAGCAAAGAAAATCTTTTACACTTTGTTCTTTTATTCAGAACAATAACTCCCTCGGAAGATCTTCGTTTGGAACCTTTTCTTGTTTTCTTTCCCTAAGCATAAGACAGATCTCTAGGAGGATTCGAGCCCATTATGGGCTAATCCAGCGAAAGATGACTCAGAAGTCCTTAAAGAGATTAAGCAAAATAATAGTCAGGAACAAAATATGCGATAGGTTGAGAAAGAAGGAGAGACAACAAGATACGTGGTTTAGCAGAAGGCTGCATACATCCACAGGAAGGGTTGTGAGTCTTTCCTTACTCAACCAATATTACAAGAAAAAGACTTAAACCCTTGTTTGTTACATGACATTACAATAGATTTATTTTCTTTACAGTCACAACTACCACCATTATCTTTCTTAACAAATTTTACACCAGACTTGCTATCTTTATGTGCATTGAATCTGGGGCAAGCCAAAAATTTTATACTTCATTTGATTCTTCATGATGCCTGATTGGCATTACGAAAATTATTGTCTTTAGATATTGCTTCAAAATTAGTCACCTTTATCATCTTCTTCCATGTTAACTGCTGTAGATCTAGATCCAGATATAGATCTAATATATACCCCCCTTCAAACAAGGGGTTTGGGAAGAACCTGAATTTTGGACCTGAGGTCTTCATACCATTGAATAGGATGAGTTATAGTGAAGATATCCACAAACTGGTTAGAGGAAGCAATGTGGTGGACTTTAAGTTGGCCTTTAGCATTTCAGTCCCGAACAAAAAAAAGTATGTCCATCTTGACATGCTTACTTCATTGGTGAAAGACAAGCTCTGCCGACATATATAATGCACTATTGTTGTCACACTGCAATGTGAGAGATTTAAATGGGACATGTAGTTCTTCAAGGAGGTGTTGTACCTAGATAAACTCAGTTGTGACATTGGAAATAGTTTGGTATTCTGTTTCGAAGCTGGATCTAGTAACAATAGTTTGCTTTTGGAGTTCCATGACAGAAGATTAGGTCCAAGAAAAACTGCATGTCCTCATATTAATTTTCTAATATCGAGATTTCCAGCTCGGTCTGCGTCACTATAGGCTGAAAACAAGAATCCTTAGATAACTTGCCAATCTTCAATAGTGGGGTGTTGCATAAATTGTCCACACTTATGTACGACAAGTGATAGATCAGGTCTAGTGATGGTGGCATATTGGAGTGACCCAACAATCTAGTGATAAACTGATGCATCATGAAAGGCGTTTCCCTTATTAGCTGTAGGGAGGTAGAGCATGATATGGGCGTGCTGATTAGCTTGACTCTAGTCAGGCCGGCTCTTTGAAGAATGTTCATAAAGTACTTATGTTGAGAAAATATAACTCTAGATTTAGTTGTTGTGACTGAGATGCTCAGAAAATAATGGAGATACCCTAGATCTTTGAGAGCAAACTCGTGAAGAAGTTTATCAATAACTCATCACACTACAAAAGAGGATGAGCTAGTAATGATAATATCGTCTGCATACACTTAACATATATTAAGTGAGTCTTCCCATAAAATATAAAGACAGATGTGTCAAATGTCGAGCTGTGAAATCTAATATTAAAGACTATTGCTCAGTTTTTTATACTAAGGACGATGAGCCTATTTGAAACCATAGAAGGCTTTGTGTAGGTTGACACACATGACGAGGATGTCAATCATCTTCATATCCAGTGGCTGGGTCATGTAGATAGTCTCTTGAAGATACCCATGAAGCAATGCGTTGCTAACATATAACTGTCAAAGCTCTTAGTGATTCCAATGGCGACTATAAGTACAGTGCAAATGGTGTTAGGTTTGACCACATAGCTGAAAGTATCAAAATAGTCTATGCCTTCTTCTTGACTATAGCCTTAGATACCAAGTGGGCTTTGTGACACTCAATAGCTCCATCGGCCTTGCTTATGAATTAAAAAACCCTCTTGGACTTGCACCTGATAACATACTCCACTTGTCGTGGTGCCTCAAGAATCCAAGTACTATTCTGGCACAAGGCATTCATCTTAGTACCCTTAGCATGTTACCAATGAGAATTTTGAATGTCTTGTTTATAATTCAATGGTTCTTGGTTCACTAGAAGGTCAAATAGCTAGGCAAAGGGAATGAGATGGGTGGTGGCAGCGTAGAGCTTAGGAATCTTAGTTCCATAATCTTGAGAAAGTGTCACCATATGGTATGTTTTCAAAGGAAGACCAGACGAGATATTTGAAGATGGAAGCAGACCCAGGTCCGGTTCGGGCGGTCCAAAAATTGGTGGGTCTAGTTCAATTAGATTTGAAGTAGATGAATGTTCAGATGATACTATTGGCTTTATATTAGGTGGTGGCGAGTTGACATGAGAGTTAGGGATTTGATTAATATTTTTAGTCTCTAATGAGGTGGGTATAGAAGCCCCGATAGAGTTAGATGAGATGGTTGGGTGCAAAATTTTCCTTTGAAATGAAAAATTCATTTCATCAAAATCCATGTTTCTAGAAATAATAATTTTGGTTGTAGCAGGGTGCAGGAGACTATATCCTTTATGACTAGGCTATATCCTAAAACCACATGAATAGCTAATTTAAAATCAAGTTTATGATTTGTAAAAGGTCTTAGGCATGGAAAACGGGCACAGCAAAACATTCTTAGAAAGGTATCCTGTGGACTTTTTTTGAAGTTGACTTCGTAAGGCGACTTTTACAAATGACTAGTTGAGGGCATCCGATTCATTAAATAATATGCATCCAAAATTTTATACTCACCACCACCATCTCTCCGGAAATATTTACTTTTGCTCTCAAAAATATTTTCTATTCTATTTTTAAAAAAATTGAAACATATCTACAACGTCAGTTTTATAGGCAAACATATATATAAATTGTATATATCTCCATGTAAAATGAGAATATGTATCAATAAAGGCCGCATAATATGTATATGGGTCTGAACTACTAGCTAGCGATGGCCCCAAACATCCGAGTAAATTAACTCAACAAGTTCGTTAAACCTGTCTCATAAATCATAAAAAAGCAACTTAATATTTTTGTCCTGTTGACATGCAGAGAAAATTTTATTCAATTTAATGTCTGAAACTATGTTGTGTCCCGAGCAATCTCAATTCTTGTTTTTTGATTTTTTACACAGAAAAAGCCAGCATGGAATTCAAAGAAAGCACTACTGTCCTTAAAACCTTGCAAATAGAAACCAAAATTTTAGTAACACTGGGAGCATATAAAATATCTTTAAGCATAGCCTTATAATGAGTAAGCTAAAATTTAGAGATACCGATATGAGAAATCAATAAACCTGTGCCTCATGTTTTACAACTATTATCTTTCCGTTGATAAAGAGCGTGAATTGACAAAGCTATTGAGATCATTTGTCACATAATAGGTAGCACCTGCGTCCAGGTACCAACTGCCACCGTCTCCATCCCGCATAGAAGTATGATAGGGTTGGAATTGATCATTGTTAGAGTTGGTTTTTGGTTTAGAATTTGAAAGCAAGTCCAATCAATATGTCATACCTTGTTGCGGTATTAACACACTACCCATCCACTATTATTTCTAGATTGGGCTCCTCCTTGACCATTAGAACACCCACAATTAGTCTTGAAATTCTGGTTTTGATTGAATGATAGATGGTGCTAATTATTATTGTTGCTATTAGCCTAAAATTGAACAATGTTAGCAGAAACAACACTATTTTTAGTTTCTTCGTGATGTAGTTGAGATTGTTGAATAAGCATTAAACTAAGGAATTCATTAAGAGACACAAGATTAGCTCGAGTAGTGATGGTTGTCTAGAATGCAGCATAGGAACTAGGCAGTCCACGAAAGCTATGGAGAATAATGTCATCTTCTGCCACTAGTTTTGAGGCCATGGTCAGCTGGTGCACAAGAGACGTGACCCTTTGGAGATATTCACTAACCAAACTGTTGCCTTTCTTTATACGTTCTAAGTGCTCCTTAAGTTGAAGCACACGAGAGCGAGAGTGTGCAGAATACACTTCTTTTAGGATATTCCAATCTTCTCATGATGATTTTAGACCAATAATATGTGAATGGACTAGTTCAGAGAGCATAGAAGATTTTGAGAACTTACCTACTGTGATGCAAACGATAAGGAAGAAGAATTATCTGATTATCATAATGCCAATGCAAGGTTTTCTCTCCTAGGATAGCAAACCAGCTCTCAATCCAAAGCAAGAGTGTATAATTTGATACCATAATAGAATACGCAATAAGTTGAAAAAGTGACAGAGAAACAACAAGATATGTGGTTCAGTAGATGGTTGCCTACGTCCGCAAGAAGGGTCGTGAGTCTTGCCTTACTCAACCGATATCACGAGAGAGATTTAAACTCATGTTTGTTGCATGACATTAAAACAGATTTATTTTCTTTACTATTCCTACTAGCACTAACAAATTTTACTCCAGCCTTGCTATCTTTATGTGCACTGTATTTGAACCCACATTTTAGGGCTCTAAAACAACAAATTCAAGGTCTATTTAATGAGCTGCAATGACTAAGCGTCATTTATGTGTGTTTAGGTGATTTCAATGCAATAGGTAACTACATGAGAAATCAGGCAGATATTTTTTTCTTCTTCCCTACTTGGTCTGCTCTTGATTTATTGATGATAATGAATTGATTGAAATCAAGTGCTCTGATTCCAAGTTCACTTGGATTAACAATAGAACCAGGGTGAGCAATGCTATAAGTAACTTGAATAGGTGCTTTACGTCAAGAAGTTGGACAGATGACTGATAATGGGTCCTCAGTTTTGAGACTCTTCCGAGGATGATTTCAGATCATAATCCTATTTTGTTTCAATCAACAAAATAATGAAACAATACTTGGGGTAATACTTTTTGCTACCTTTAAAATTTGATAGAGTTGGCAGAATATATAGACGATATTTAGATGGGATGGGTTGAACTGACTCAAGGTTATGCAATGATAAGACTGATCAACAAACATGAGGTGGTGTGTAATAGGCTGAAAATTTGGAGCAAACATGGTCCCAATGATCTCCATTGCCAAATTTCTGGTCTAAAAACTGAAATCCAAAACATGCAACATAGAGTAGAAGCTAGAGAAATAAAAGCTATAACAAAGGAAATCAGTTTTACGATGCACCTTACTAGTTATCTTAGAAGGAGGAGAAAATATGGGGGCACAATTCTAGAATACAGTGGCTTCAAGAAGAAGATCAAAACACTATATTTTTTTCTTGGCATCGTTTAGGTAAAAGGAAGAAGAACAACTTCATGTGGTCTGAAATGGTGAGAAACTTTATATGAATTGTAAGACATATTCAAAACGAGCATTGAATATTTCATTAATCTCCTTGGCACCAACTATGAATCTGGGAGGCTTCCATGCACTTTGATGGATGGTCATATTTTCTCTACAAGGAAAACTCATTGATGCTCCATAATATTACTTTGTGGGAGATCGATTAGGCAATGGTTTAGACATACAAAGATTCAGCCTTAGGTTCAAATGGATTCAACAGTGGATTCTATCAGGTGCATTGGAACATGGTGAGATCTAGCGTCAGTGGAGCAATCAAAAAATTTTCTTGAAACTAGCAGGCTTGCCATGAACCTCATCAATCTTATATTATGCTCATCCCCAAGGAAATTGGAGTAACTCACATGGGCAAATTTCAGCCTATCTCACCTTGTAACAGTCTCCTCAAGTTCATTACGAGGATTATGGTAAAGAGGATGAATCCCGTACTAACTTATATTATGTCCAAGAGTTAGAGTGCATTTCTTCAGGGTTTAGCATTCATGATAGTTTTCTCCTATGCTAAGAAGTCATCGACATTTTGAGTCATCACAAGAGTAAAGCAACTTACATCAAAATGGACTTAAGCGAGACCTACGATCAAGTCAATTGAGAGTTTTTGCAAAATGCCATGTGGTACCTTAGGTTCTGTGAGTGACCTCCAAAGTCATGCAAATGGTGACATCAATTTCTTTTGCACTATTACTAAATGAAAAAGAAGGCTCTTGGTTTCAGAGTGAATGAGGTTTGAGATAGAATAACCCCTCTCCCCCATATCATTTCATTACAGTGATGTAGACCTTAATTAGAGGTGTGGAAGCACATGTACTTAATGGTAGTATCCACATTCCAAGAATGGGCACCAAGTTGTCGAGCCCATTCTCAAATTTTTATATTGATGATATTGTGTTTTTTGTTGATGATAGGAAAATAACCTTGGAACTTTCAAGTCATGTCTTAATGAGATGGAGGCAAGCGTATGCCTCCTAGTTAATGCAGTGACCAGCCCAATCTTCAACTCAGAAGAACAATTCATGGAGGATATTGAAGCTAAGATGGGGTGGAGCTGTGGCAACCTGCCTACTCCTTATCTTGGAACCCCTCTTCAAGCAAGTAACTTATCTAAGACCAATATCAGGCCCTCCTCAAGCTGATCACAAGTTAGCAAATTGGAGAAAGAATACATTGTCATTTGCAGGCAAACTTTGCGTAATAAAACATGTCATTGTAGTCCTACTAAGAAGAGTTTGATGAAAGCTATTCCAAAAAAATACTTGCAAGGAATTGGAGAAAATGTGCACTGACTTCCTTTAAGGAGGCAACAATGATATGAAGGGGACATACCGTGTCAATTTGGCAACACTATGCACACCAAAAAGCGAACGTGAGGTTGGGCTCAAGCTCATCAAAGATATAAATAAGGCCAACTTGGCATTCATTGCTTATAGAGTCATGACTCACGATTTTCCATAGGCTATACTAGTGAGAGAAAGATATCTCAAAGATGAAGCTTTGTAGAAAAAGACTGGAGTTGGGCCCAATGTTTCTAAATTATATAAAGGAATTACAAGATCATGATGGAGTACAAAGGTGTCTAACTAGTGAAAAATTTGGTATGGGGAGACTATTAAGTTTTGGAACCGCTAGAGATAAAACATATTGTTAGCGAAGCTTTGCCCCTCATTGGGCCAACAGTAAATTATACCATCAATGATATCATCCAAGATGAAGGGCACTATGTAGTTCATTTCCTTAGCCAGTTGGGTAAAATGATTGACTTTTGCATACTTGTGGGCATTGATCACGATGAAATGACATGGAAAAATAACACTCACAAAGAAGGGTATGTGGTAGCCAACCAAAAAGACATGACAGGAAGACCCATGTAACCAGCTTATTTGGGCAGACAATGACAATAAGCTCCCTCAGGCATGTTGTATTGCATCCAAAGAAGTGTAAGTCAATTATCGATGGATAAATTCATCCAAAAACAAGGAATGCAGTTGGCTAGCAGATGTTACCTATGCCATAAAGGAAGACAACCACCTACCTTTCAAATGCCAAATTACAAAGAATTTATGGGACACCATCCTAAGAGAAAATTCAAGGATAAAACAATGGACAAGTGTTGGAAAGACTACTTTCATATAATTTTCCATGGAAGATAAAGAGAAATATTTAACACAAAGAGAACTATGTTGTAAATAATGTTAGAAAAAAATTTTGAAGTTACTGCAGGAAAATTCTTGCCAACAGAAAAATGGACCAAAACAAGTCATCATAAAGTCTTGAATTGGCTTGTTTCATGTGTTTTGGGCAGTGGTTGGATGATGGAGAATAGTTTGCATGTTAACATCTAGGTGGATCTTGGGTGAAAAGCAGGAAACTAGGTGTTATTAGATTGGTGAGGCATATACATGGGAAATACATTTATAGCATTGCACCATGGAGGGAGACTTCTATGGAAGGAGTGGAGGATGTAATGTTGAAGGATTGTTTGCAGCAGCTAAACATGGAGCATGGAGAGGAAGGGACAACACTGTTGCTCCCAAACAATAGCGATTGGAAGAAACAAGTTGAAAACAAGATCTAGGCTGTCACTAGGCAAGCTCACTGCACGTCTCAAGAGGGTGAGCTTTGCAATCTAAATTGGCTGGCTGCTTAAACTAGACAGCTGCTAATTAACAATCACTCCAACAATGCATTTTGTAGGAAATGGGATAACCCCACCCCTTCCTACAATCATAATTGCCTCCCTTCTCATGAATATGCGCCTGCCTCATATGACTTTTATGACAATTGAGATGAGGCTTATCAAATTCACAAGAATCAGCAGCACCTAGACTTGGATTAGGATCGATTTGGATTATCATGACCTGGATCAGGTTGCCCTAAATCTGATATCTACACAAACTTGGAAAATAACCAGTACTTTGAATAAGTGTGCAATGCACAAAAAGTGCATAAACGTTTGAGAGCAGAAACAATTACTCATCAATGATTACTGACTTATCCGAGTGTAGAAATTACAAAATTTTTTAATTTGATATCCCCTTGCAAGATACTCAACACAAAACACCCCATGATACCTATTCTCTAGCAACCCTTCTTTCCACTTGAAGGCCCAAAATCATGTTTTGAGGTTTGGAAGACAAAACAAGACAAATGAAAGTTGCTGTTGTAGGGACATATAATTGGCTATATTGCAGGCAGTCACGGTTCAACTAAGCCAACAGATCGGATCGGGCCGGCCTGGCCAGATAAAGTCAGGCTCGAGGTGGCCTGACACCCGAAACCGGGGTTTGGGTCCGGTCCGACACTAGGTTCCATTAAATTAAAAAAAATATATATTTAATCCAAATTAATATATAAATATAATTAATCATAAACAAATATTATAATTATATATAAAAATCAATAAAATATGTATTAAAAAAATCTTATCGAACCTAATTGGGCTTAGTCTGGCCCACCCATACCAGCCCGATAATTTATCGGGCTGGCCCAGTACCTTTTTTTTTTTGTGCCCGAGCCCAGGCCTAAGTCGGGTCGAGTACCGGGTAACCGACCTTACGCCCAGCCTTAGGTTCAACTTTGTCATGGTGCTGTCTTTTATAAAAGCCAAAGAGAAGCTATACCAACTACACACATGCACCTCAAAGTGTTCTGCTGATAATCCTCAAAAAATTCAGCTACGGGCATCTTAATTTGTAAGTGTGTATATATATATATATATATATATATAAAACGATCCAAGAACAAGAGAAGAAATTAAACTTTCTCCCATTGAATTATAAGGTTTCTAATAACTCAACGCCACTAGTAGTAAGCAGTCTCCATCATCAATGAACAGCCATTAGCTGGAAGCGGCTCGCTAGTACCCCTAAACCAACAAATCCACAATCAGAAACTAGGGATTCAATAACGAATCGTTACCAACTGGCTCTTTCAGTTTCAGGGTTTACGACTGAATTTCTTTCAAACATAAAAAGAAACAAAAAGATAAGAGACGAGCCTCACTCCAGCTTGTTTCATCAGATTCGAGTTTAGACTCGGAGCAGGAGGGTATCAGTTAAACTAAATACGGGTTCAGATCTGGATCGTAGTCAGACCCCAAGTTGGCTCACAGTTAGGTGCAAATATCACCACCCAAGTCCAAAACCGTTATTAATTGGATCAGTCTTTTTTGACATCTGATGTCCGAACCGACGGGATTAAGACTGGATTAAGACTAATCTGAAACCAGGTCGATGGTTTTTGCCCACGATCTTCATAGGTGGAAAAGACGAGCATATGGCCAGCTAAGAGTGAACAAGACTCGACCATCCTAATGTGTTTTTTGGAAAGATGGCATGTAATTTTCGTTTAGGTGCTGATTTTTTGCGGTAGTTTAAAAGGGAAGCAGGAGGAGGATGGATTCCTGTTTTTCAAGGCTGCTTAATAAAAATCAGAAACGTGGTGCTCATCTACATGGAACCATAATCAAAACAGGACCGTGAAACAGGAGTTATAGAGCACTAGTCGGAAGCTTTGACCTTTAAACGAAATGAAGTTCAGTGGGCGCCCATCATCCTCTGGCAAAACCGGAGAACTCTGCACAGGTGTGGAAAACCAGCAAAAATATATACACGATGGTGACGATGCTTGAGTTCCATCATTCGGGGCCTTCTTTTTGTTCTTCACTGTCGTGATGAGAGTGTTTTTTCTGATTCTGTATTTTTTGGTCTTTTGCTATCCTAATGTCTCCCATTCTCTTGATCTTTCAGGATTGTAAGGACCAATAAGCCTTCTTCTCTCTCACCTCTCATTTTTTCTTCTTCCTTGACTCCAAGCACCTGTTGGTGTTGCAGGTATCGCTCGTTTCTGAGCACCCAAGAAGACTCTGATCGTTCGTATGGCTTTGATCCCACTAGAGTCTCCCAGGTCTCTTGGCGGCCAAGGTCTCTCTCTCTCTCTGTGCGTGTTTGAATAGTGGAGGAAAGGGTCTAAGACACGCTTCCTCATAGAATCCTTATAGCTCCATCTTTCAATCACGCGTTTTCGCAGAATCCTTACAGCTCCATCCTGTATTTCTACGACCTACATTGTGCTTTTGACGATCATAATTGTTAGTTTTAATGGTTAAAGGATGCTTACTGTTGGGATGGTGAATTAAGTGTGTTCATGTTCTTATTTGCATTAGGGCCTTCTATTACAAAGGATTTCTGTCTGATGAGGAGTGTGACCATCTTATCTATTTGGTAAAAATAATGTAGTCCTCTTGCCTGTTGTATCTGATGGCTTTGGAGGTACAAATGTATTTAAGTGATTGAATGGTGCTATTTGGATGCTTAATAGGCAAAAGGGAGACTTCACCATTCCATGGTGGCGGACCAAAAATCAGGAGAAAGCTATAAGAGTTATGTCAGAACGAGCTCCGGGTTCTTCCTACAAAAGGGGCAGGTGAATTACTTCTTGTGTCTTCCTTTTGCAGATATGCGTGTCACTTTCCTGCTTTCTTAACAAGCTATGAGTTCTCGTCCTTCGAAGTTTTCATACGCTTCCAGAATTAGTTCTGTGAAACTGTTGAAGCATTACCGATCTCCCTAAATTTCTGGAAGGATTGCCAGATTGTGACTTAAACCGGCCCCTAAATTTATGGAAGAACTGCCAGATTGTGACTTAAAGCGGCAGAGGAACCAAAGGAAACAAGAAAGTTCATCGAATTTCTGAGTTCCTTCAGGAATATGGGGAACCGTCCGACATTAAAAAAGGAAGACTGATAGAACGATAAAATGAATATTTGAGAAGGTTTCATGTTTGAAATGACCAGTGGCGTAAAGGAAATAGTAAAGTTAGTTTTCAGATTCACAGAGCTGGCTCTGTAAGGTCACTTTTTTTCATAAACAGATCTGGTATCCTTGAAGAAATGGAATTTTTAATGGTGTTGATTGCATTTGAATGTCTAGCTGCATAGACAGCGTATTTGGTGCTTCGTTAATTTATATTTATGCAGAAACAGGTCTACTCTGACTAGCCGTTTTTCATTCATATACTTTAGGTTCTTCCTCTTGATCTGAATTAAAACATCATTTATTCCTTTACTGCCGTAGGAAAACCAGCTCCTCTGTCTAACTTGTTCTCTTCTGTTTTTCCTTCATATTTATTTGAAGGATGCTACTGTCAGGAGAATAGAGAATAGAATCGCTACTTGGACTTTCCTACCAAAAGGTAAGCTCTAACGTTTTGGTTCTTGTTCTAGGACAAGTGTCTTGCATAAGATTGAAATTTGTCCTACAAACAGAAAATGGTGAATCCATTCATGTGCTACACTATGCTGTTGGCGAAAAGTATGACGCCCACTTTGATTATTTCAAAGACGAAAAGAATCTTGCACGGGGCGGACACCGGATGGCAACAGTCCTGATGTATTTATCTGATGTTGTTAAAGGGGGTGAAACATTTTTTCCCAATGCTGAGGCAAGTAACTGTAACATTTATCAGCTTTCTTTGTTCATGCCTCAAAATATCAAAATGTGGTTCGCAGGGCATAGATCAACATAAAGATGACTCTTGGTCTGACTGTTCAAAAGGCAGTTTCGCAGGTTTGAAAGCAGAATACTAGTCCTTTTCTCTTTTGCTGTCTTTTACTCAGCTCCAGATGAAATTATTCTGTACTAGTACTGCACATAATTTATCAATAGAAGAAAACTATTAGTTATGTATACTTGGGTGTTTTTCTTCCCAAGGTTTGCAACCGTCCAATTCTTCTCATTGCCTTTTTATCCTGGATCTTTTGCGAGAAAAGAGACACATTCTTCTTCTCTAACTATTTGAAACATAGCCGGGGTTTTTTGACGAATTCAATTATTCAATCTCCTTTCTATTGTCCCTTCTGCAACTGAATGGCTCCTTATACCCTCACGAGAATTTAAGCGTAGGTAAATGCCTAAAAGTTGGATAGATATATGCATGTTAGCATGTTGGTTCGAAAACTGAAAAATGAAGTTTGTAATCATTGTGCTGATTCAAGTTCAGTTGAGATATAGCTTAGGACATCTCAGGACACGTACTGTAACGTCAGATAGAGAGATAGTTCCTTCTTAGGGCCTCTTTGGCAGACAGAATAGCTAATAACTTTTTTATAAAACTAGCCTAATAATTGGGGCAGATTCATAGAACATTTTTTGAAGTGTTCCTTGAATCTGCCACAACCTATGGCCATATTCATGTAACAGTTAAATACTATTCCTTTTACCAAACGGACCCTTAGAGTTCCAAAATTGGTAAAGAAGTATGCTATACTTCTTTTCGTACGTATTGCTTGTTATGCTAGATAATTCACTTGAGTAAAATTCGCCAATATCCTCCCCAGGAAAACTTAATATCTGCTCTCTCCTTCATGCCATCAACTCCATTTCTTGCTTTTCTCAGTGAAACCAAAGAAAGGGGATGCAGTACTCTTTTTTAGCCTTCACCCAGATGCAACAACTGACACAGCTAGTCTTCATGGAAGTTGCCCTGTGATTGAAGGAGAAAAATGGGCTGCAACCTGCTGGATTCATGTAAGAAACTTCAACTCTGTGAAAGATACAAAGGAAGAGTCAATTGAAGGAGAAGAAGATCTTATCTTGGTAGAGGAATCCAGCACTGGAGAAGGAACATGGGGAAAGAGGAAATGTAATAGGAGTCACTCTTGTATGGGAAAGACTGCAAAGCGCAAGTGCCCGAAGAACCAATCCTATATGGTTGAGTTTTGTGGTGATAGATGTAAAATGTGCAAGGCACATTGATTTTGTTAGGATGACACGTCTAGAAGAAGAGTTCTTCTTGTAGCATATGGTGAGAAATTGTGCTTTCTTTTGCATGAATTGTACTTTTTTTCATGTGAGATTGTTTTTTTATTGGATGAATGTAGACTGCTAGATATTTGGGCTTAGTAGAACAGGCTTTGGCTCTCTTGTTGATGATCATAGGTTGATTCTGGTGTACATCTCATTCTTTGTGCAACCTGAAACTGTAGACAGGCAAAACCTCCTTGAAGCGCATTATCAAAATCATTTTCTGAGTCGAAGCAGGAAGCTTATGGTTCCACGAATGGGATGAGTCAAACAGTAATACATTTGAAAGAATTTTTTATCCACGCATTTCAAATGCGGATAAAGGTTCGGCGATTATTTTCTCTAAAATACCTACTTGTTACAAAAAAAGTTCAAAGGAGACGGTAATACGTAATGGCTGTGCCCGTCCTCGTCAGCATGGTCTCTGAGCGAGTTGCATGCACCGTCCTCGTCAGTGGTCTCTTAGCGAGTTGCCTGCACCGTAACTCCTATGCATGCGAAACTTACATACACAATAACCAGGGATGTGCCTGGCTTGGTTAGAATGGCCAACAGGGCCATTAGCCAAGGATGGGTAGCCGGGCTAAATAGGTCATTGCTGGGCTGACCAAGCTAAATAAGTCAAACTCGTAACCATTGACCCTGTCAACTGAAATTTTTACATTACAAAAAAAAAAGTCTATAGTGGTGTATTTATTAATTTACTTACTAATAATTACTTATTTTGATAAAAAATAACCAAAGCACCCTTGGTTGGCAATAATGTGCTATCATTATGACCTATTTTTTAACCTGTGAAAAGAAAAAAAAAATGCCCTTAGTTGCAATGATGATTTTGTAAAATCATGATGACCTATCTCATAGCTTGAGTAGTTAATGGACTTGCTCAAGTATAAATAGCTCTCTTCTTGACCCCATTTGCTCCATCACGTGAGCCTCAATCTCTCGTTCTTTCTCATTTTCCATCTCCTCTTTATGCTTCTTCGTCTTCTTCTTTTTTCCATCATTCCTCATTTGGTCTTCCCCATTTTAGGTAATTTTCCCCTCCGTTTATTTCAATTCCTGCCAATGACTGTGTGGGGGTTAGGTCCCCATCCTTTTATTCCAACAAAATGAAGTAATATGTACAACCAAAATAGGTCCACACAAGACCTGAACTTATGGTATCACTTTCTTCTAATGGATCTCACATGTTGTCAAGGTGAATCCATTTCCTATACAATCCATTGACCGGAATAATTGACAAAAGATTAGTAGCTTCAGCAAAAGCCATCCCTTGCAAATAGAAAGCGTATTGAGAAAGCTACTGCTCATCAAAATGTCGTTCACGATTTTTTTGCCACGTTCAATGTCATTGCATAGGTGCTGCTTCCAATCATGGGTCAGAAGGTACATACAGCTTGAGTTATCCTCAATGTTCACCAAGTGTCCGACGCATTCCATTAATCTTTATCTCCTACCATCCAGCATGATTCTCAAACCAACATGCCAAACCAAAATGAAACCATTTAGAGGCATCTCTAATGAGACCAGCTACTTCTCTTCTGCCACCCTTACCGCACAAACTAATGCTGATTTCTACCCATCTATCACCTTGTCTAACTCCATTGTTCCAAGAATCCCAAAGTAGAGCCAGTTACGAATTTTAACCAACTGAATTCCTTTCCATTAAAAATTCCACCAGTAATCATTGTAGTGGGTTTAGTACCATTTCGCCAAGTTGCCAATTAGTAGTTCACCTTGTGCTTGATGTGATTGCGAGTCTTCGAGATAAACCATATTGCCATATGAAAGCGGTCTTTCTAGCATTTGTCAAAATAGTTTGTCTTTAAAGCCATTCTTATGGCACTGGATAAGCCTTTGCATCAAGCTTGGGGGGAATCATGTGCCACTGCTTGGCCTTTCTAGATTTTACAAAAATGGATGTCCATATAAACCAAGCTCCCTTGCAATCATAAAAAAGGTGTTTCATGTCTTCAATCTTCTGCTTGCAGACTAGGCACCTAGAGGCAAGTGACCGACCCTACTTTTGCACAAACCCATCAGTAGGTAGAGGACCTGAAACACCTAAATAAACCGTCCAGGTGGCCCTTGGAATCCACTCCCTTTCTAGACGAGCATGTGGCTCAACCTCAAGTCAGGGACAAGAGAGAAGTATATTTAAACCGGCAAGGAACTCACTGATGGATTGCCCATTTCCCTTTATTATTTCTTTTATCGTGTATCTGATCGTGTCTTGTACCAGGTAGCGATGGGATATAGGGATCTTATCAATCAGACCCTTTGGTCCCCAATAATCAACAAGCAATTTGGCCAAAGCACCATTCCTATCTTCCAACCGACATTTGCATTAGTCCTGCTCCAAA
Organism: Nymphaea colorata; assembly: GCF_008831285.2. Taxonomy (NCBI): domain Eukaryota; kingdom Viridiplantae; phylum Streptophyta; class Magnoliopsida; order Nymphaeales; family Nymphaeaceae; genus Nymphaea; species Nymphaea colorata. Next base: position 11,733,656 of record NC_045143.1, read on the forward strand.
ACTGCAATGCCCTATGCCATGCATTAGACACCTTTTTTCCCCTAATGCTGCTGCCAATCAGTCCTTTCTGCTTGCAGTATCAACATTTAACTTGGTTTGCCCAAGGAAAAGACTGCTACGTCACGCGATACACTAAAAAACCATGTTGGCTAGATTGGTTTCCTTGACGTCTCTGAGTCATGTGCCTCCCTCTAATTTCGAGAGACATAAAGTAGACAATTTAATACGATGACAGCTTTTGTTGTCTGCGGCATCGCCCCATAAGAAGTTAGCAAGGAGTTTAACCACCATGCTCCAGTAATCAAGCAACAAAGATAGAACATGTTTGATCCAGAGTCTGCTTGCAAAAGAAAGGCATCTCTATTTCCAAAGGGTTAGCTTCTCAGATGAGTGAAGAATTAAATGTCTGCATTGTTCCTCTGTCACATCATTCGTTTGGAGGGGAATGCTAAGGTACATGGAAGGAAGCTGACCTTGACGCCAGCCTAATTCCTGCTCTATCTGAGTGCACACTTGGCTTTTCAAGTTGAATGGAAGAACTGAACTCTTGGCAGTGTTCATGGCTAGGCCCGAGCAACTAGAGAATTCGTAAGGACATGCTTTTAAGTTTCGGAAATTCTTCAGCCTTTCTTCTATGAAGAATATGTTGTTGTCTATGTATAAAGTAGAGAAGGGGGGAGTGGTCTCAGCCCCCATGGAGGGGATCCTGTATACTACGAGTAAGCATTTCTATAACTGTAATAAAAAAGTACCGGGAAAACGGATCCCCCTGCCTGAGCCCTCTTTTATTCTCAAACCACGTTCCTTCATTGTCGTTGATAAGTAGCGCAGATTTAACCGTGGTGACAATTCTCATAAGTTTTTTTACCCACAAATCATGGAATCCTAAGTGACATAGGGTAGCCTTCAAGAACTCCCAATTCACAATGTCATAAGCCTTACTTAAATCAATTTTCACACAAGCTGCTTGTTGTTTTCAAAGATGTGAACAATTTCTTGGCTGAGTAGAAAGCTATCTTGAATGCATCTCTTGGGAAGGAAAACACTTTGATTTTTTGAAATAATCATTTTTAGAATAGGCCGCATTCACTTTACCATAATCCTTGTGATAAATTTCTGCATGTTAGAGCAAAGGGAGATGGGCCGAAATTGCTCCACCTATGTCATGCCTTGCTTCTTGGGAAGAAGGACAATGTGGATCTTGTTGACAAATATTACAATTTGTTGGTATCAAAAAACCCATGTATAGCCCTACAACTTCCTCCTGTATGACACTCCAACACTCCAGTTGTTTTAGAAGAAGCCATTTTCAAACTCATTTGGTCCTAGAGCTAAGTCCCTCTCTGTATCCATGACCGCACACTTGTTTTTTGCTTCAGTAACTGGTTTCAACAACTCATCATTCTCCTCATGCAAAACAGTAGGACCTGGTGCGATGGTTTGGGGTAGGCATCCTAATCCATGGGTGGTTCCTAACAGGTTGATGAAAAAGTCAGTACAAGCTATAAATATATGAAGAGTATCTGTCGCAAGCCACTCCTCATGAGAGATAGCCATAATCTTATTTCAATGCCTTCTCCCATTAGAAATCCCTTCGAAAATTTTTGTGTTTATGTTTCCATCCCTCATCCATTTGATTATTGATTTTGATGCCATAGTCGTTCTTCTAACCACAAGAGTCTGGATAATTTGCGTTTGAGCTTGCATTCTTTGTCTATCGCCTCTGACACTCCACATTCGCTTTGGGCTTGAAGACATTTGTTCTTGAGAAATTCTAGGTCATCCACCCATTCCTTAGAGACGTAGTGCATGTCAATCTTAGATTTGACGTTCTCATCGCCCACACGATTGTTAGTCTATGTAAATTTCATAACAGAGCAGGATATTTCATATAAGGCTGATTGGACAACAAAATTGGAAAGAACAATACAAGCTACAAGAGCTGGCACCCTACCAGTCTTTTCACTGCTATTTAGAACAACATTGAAATCATTCATACAAATCACAGACACACTACAATGGTTTAGTACAGAACATAAGCTCAAAAACAAGTCCTTTCTGTTTCTATAATCAGTATGTATATAAACTACTATAGCCACAAAACACAAGCCAGACAAGTCTTTAGAGAAGAGTAAAACAACCCAATGAGGATGTGCATAACAATTTTGGAGTCACCTCATGCAAATCCCATGATACGATAAATGTGCGCCCACCGGTCCTGCTATATGGATGTTAGAGATCAAGCGTCTCTTTGGGATCTTCATTTGGAACTTATGAAGTTATTCCATAATGAGCTTGGAATCAATTGCAAAAGCGATGGTTATATTCATTTTCCTTAGAGTTCCTAGGAACTCATGTTGAGCTGAAGGAACTGCCAGCCCATGGACATTCTAGGCAAGGATATTCATAAGTAAGGTTGGCCATGCCCCCTCCCTTCTGGGCTGACCGTTAGGTATTTGGAGAATTCATTGTCTTTGTCATCATCCATAGTCTCTAGAAATGTCTTTGTCTCAATAGTGCCAACATTCATCTCGTCTACTGGTAGCCCATCCTCAGGGCCGCGTGTAACACCCACCATGGTGAGATCTTGGGGTTGTTTTATAGTCCCACCTGCCTCCCCAAGTGAGATATTGGGGTTATTGTATACTCCCACTTGCCTCCTCAAGCGTGTTGCTCACTTTTGGTGCGCTAGTTCGTTTTTAAATACCAATCACCTATTTTTGCTTAAGAGTTTGTTTCTTGACCTTTTCTACCATCGGGTTAATGTTGGCCACTGACAAAGCATTTGGAACACTTTATGGGACAGTTGTGGTGCCTTTAAGTTTACTTGAATTAGGCCCTGGAGATACAAAGGTTTCTTGCGAGACCTAAACCTCTTTTCTTCCTTGTTGCATGGTTTAAGCATCTGGAATCACTACAACTGCTCCACTTGTATCAACCAGCTTACTTGGTTCTTGCCCCTTTCCTTCTATGCGGCCCAGAACCCTCTCACCAACACATTTGGAAGAGCCGTCCATGTCCGCCTCAATCTCTGACAAAAACCTAAGGGCTTCAAATTTGTTTTGTTTCAACCGAAGATCCTTTTTTATCTTATTGTAATGTAGTCATCTCTTGGGGGTTTTAACCAATTGCCAAGCATTGAGGACAACCTTCTCTCCTTCTTTGGATGCCTCTGTCATAGCTCAGGAACAATCAAAGTGAGTAGTAGACCCACATTTTTTACAATACTTTACCTTAGTTTCATATTCGAGGATTGAACGAAGATTTTTCTCTCTGCAATCTCCAGCTCAGTCTCAGAAATCAAGATAAACCCCAACAGTATTTTAATTTTAATATGAGCAAAACCAAAACACTGGAGATGTCTGGCATATTCATCAGCCTCCACAAAGGAGCCATCAATTAGGTCTGCAATGTCAGTAAAAATCCATGGACTCCACCATTCAACTGGTAGGTTAGGCAGCCTAATCCATATTTGGACTCAAATGGAATGCTCAATCTTCATGGGCATGCCAGGGTGTCATTGGTTTGTAATGAGGAGCCTTCCTTCCACATACCATCTATCGGGAGACATGATGAATTTCAGATCAGCTTCAATGGAGGTGCGAAGTAGGAACATATCTTTCCCCACCGACGTGAACCTGAGATTGGCGATACCAGGCCGTAGGCTTTTAAGGCTGACATAGATAAAGTTGTAGTTAAGGCGACCTTTCCCGGCACCTCCAGCACAAGTAGCTGTAGCACTAAACCGAAATGGCTGACACAGAACTTTATACGATAGACTCCTCTTCCCTGCCAGCTCTTTTTTCTCTAGTGGAGGTTTATATGCTTCTATCTCATACCTTCCCCCATCAACCATTGAGGCCCATGACTTTCAGGTTTAGGGTTGGAAGATGGCGGCGAAAACTCTCCACCATTCACAAATTTCTCAGCTCCACCCAAGACCATGGGTTCGCTAATCTCATCGTTCTCCCCCACGCTCTGATACCTCTGATGGTCTAGCGGCCCACCAAGGCCAGCTGCTACCTCCTCCACGATGCCGAAATCTACTATGCATTAGGAGAGAGAACGTCCAACCACTTCAGGTTCTCAATTGCTCTTGTGTTCACATCCCCAAAATTTTTGGTATTTGGAGTGCTTCAGAAAAATGAGTTTTGTTTTTAAAATGGGAAAGAAAGTGACTCACCCGTCGGTACAAGGATCGACCGTTCCCGGTGCCTTTACCGAGAGTAATCAATACAAGGGCTATATTTATTATTGATGCATTTCACTTTAGGCTTAAACGTCTTTTCTATATGCAGTGTGGAAGAATATTAAAAGTTTGATGTTTCAAACTTTCGAAAAGATTCTTGAATAATTGCTTGAGAATGTGAAACATTTTGATGAAAACTAGAGTTGGAAAATGTTTGTAAATATCATTTGGAAAGCTTGTGAAATCATTTTGAAATCATTTTACTATTCTCTTAAGATTTTAAGTAGGTTTGAGATTTTGCTCTAATTCGATTACCACATAGTTAGAGCTTCATCTCATCTTCCTTAAGTTCTTTTAGAGATGTTATTGTGTTCTTTTCTGATATTAAGTGAAGGTAAATGCATAGATGCATTGATCCTATATGATTAGAAGAAAAATGAATTATTCCTACCACAACATTCATCTAAAGCATTCATATCACAACATTCATCTAAAGCATTCCTACCACAGCATGCATCTAAGATTTTTGTTTTTATAGTTAACATAAACATTTTTACAAAGATATAAAAGTTTTTTAAATTGGATTGGGGTTGTAGACCATCAAGCATGAATTCAATATTGAATCATTACTTGAATTGTGTTCTTTGTGAAGTCGGTAAATGAAAATGATTTTGGAAAAGAAAAATGTCCAAAAGGATGCAAAATATGAGATACTTGATCATAAGAAAATATAGAGAAGAAGAAAAGGAAAGAGATATTGAAAATCACAAGATCAAAGATTTAAAAGAAATAGAGATGTGCATTCATATACATATACACATATACATATATATGTATATACGTATAGATACATATATGTAAATTTATGAAAATGGTGTTTAAATTTAGGTAGAGAAGGAAAATGAAATTTTCAAAAGAAAGAGAGGGAGACAGGGAAAATGCACATACATATATATATACTACCACATATACACATATATGAAAGATTGTAAAAACAACATTGACTAGAAAGAAATATTTTAAAAGAAAAGAAATGGAGATATATATATATATATATATATATATGTATATATATATATATATACACACATATATGAAAGATTGTAAAAACAACATTGACTAGAAAGAAATATTTTAAAAGAAAAGAAATGGAGACATTTATATATATATATATATATATATATATATATATATATATATATATATATATATATATATATACACATTTATATTGATACGAAAATTTGTAAAATGAAATATGTAAATATAGAGAGAGAATGATAAAAATCATATATATATATATATATATACATTCATATTGATACGAAAATTTGTAAAATGAAATATGTAAATATAGAGAGAGAATGATAAAAATCATCATGTGCACACATATATATATATAACATGTATATACATGTATGTCTTCATGATCTTAAAGATAAGTTAAAACATCCGACTTCAAGTTTGATATAGGTCGGAGGGAAGCTTGGACTCATGGAAGAGTATAAACTAAGTCCCAAAACCATATTACAATGATTATTTTGAAAATATTTTGAAAAACATAATCATAAAACATAGTTATTTCATTGGTTGCAAGGGAATATGTTTCTTCTACCGTTGACTATGGAAGAAACTCAAATCATACGATAAGCTACTCATTAGGGTTTCTAATGGAATGATTAAAAGAAAACTAACGCAAAATGACATGCAAACACATATTAATATGTACATGTTCGTGAGAGTTTTTTCAGGTTGAACTAGCCCCAACCTCAAAAACACATGAATAAAAAAAAAATCTCAAACCATACTCTCATTCCCGCCGTGCATTCACATACAAATGAAAAATCAAATAACTATGCATGGATAATATCAAAACAATATTTAAGAAAAGAACGAGAGCATGATTCAACTATGGAATGAAATCTCATATTCTCATGTTTTCGGTGTACTCGAGCATAGTCTCTTGACTCTAAAATAGAGATTGAGCTATCTTATATGGCCATGAGGAAGTGAGGAAAAGAGAGAAGCAAAATATAAATAGAAAATCAAGCAACTACGCATGCATAATATATAAGCAATATTCAAAAAAGAAAATAGAACTTGATTCAATTATGGAATGAAATATTATCTCACCTTCTCATGTTCCCGGTGCACTTGAGCATAGCCTCTTGACTCTAAAATAGAGTTGAGAGTTATCTCTTATGGCTATGAGAAAATGAAAAAGAGAGAAAAATAGAAGGAAGCAAAAAAACAACAAGAATGTATTAAGAAACGAGATAATCATGATTCAAGCATTATCTCATCTTCTCATGCTCCCGGTGCACTTGAACATAGTCTCTTGACTCTAAAATAGAGATTGAGGGCTATTTTCTTTTGCCATGGGGAGAGGAAGAGAGGAAAGAAAATATGAAAGAAATGAGAAGGATGATGATTTAATCATAAAATGAAGGACCATCTCATCTTTTCATGCTCCTGGTGCACTTGAGCTTAGCCTCTTGTCTCTAAAATAGAGATTGAAGTTTATCTCCTTTGGCATGAGGAGAGAAATAAGAAAGAAAAATGAAGAAATAAAGATGTGAGTTATTGATTACATACCTCTAGTGAGAATAACTTAGGAAAATAAACAACTATGCTTGAAATAATCTTGAACTCACCTTGAATGAAACTCCAAGATGATAAAGATGAGTCCTCCAAGTGATCTTTGGTGTTCACTTGAAGAGTTGTAACTTGCTCCAATTTGAAGAGAAATTGAAAGAGGAAGAGGGAGAAAGAGGAAGAGGGAGAAAGAGAGAGAGTTCAAGAAAAACTCTAAGTCTTCAAGTGAGAATACACTAGAGTTTCTCATAAGGGCCAACTTATGCCCAAGAGGGGGGGATTGTGGGAGTATTTATAGAAAGTTTTGGAGCAAAAACTGAAAATTTGATTTTTTTTTTTTTTAATTTCTCAACATTTTTATCCGAATTTCAAAGAATTTTGAATTATTTTCAAAATTTTTTAGAAAAATAGGTTTTGACTAAGTGGGATTGGCCACTAGTCCTGCAACTTTGGGGTATGGGCAGGGCTATGCCCACCCAAAATTTTCAAAAACTGACCCCCAAGGGTCGGTTTTGCAAAGAAAAGGAGGGGGGAGGGGGTCTGCATTGCTGCAGGCCCCTGCCCGGGTGCTATTGCGCGATGCGCTGCAGCACGCAGTAGCGATCGCATAACGAGCGATTGCGAGCGTCACGGGATCTCTAAAAAAAGCCCTTTAAAAAAAAAGATAAATAGAATGAAATTTAAAGTGAATAAAATAAGATAAAATCACCCTAAAACCCCTTTTTTACTTAAAATATGTAGAAAACTGATTTTTTTCGTTATAAAAGAGTGGTCGGCTTCATTTTGAGTGACTCCGAGCTCGTTTTGAATGCGGGTTCGGTTTAATTTGAGTTTTGAATCTAATTTGGATCTTGGATTTGAATCTCATGTCTAAATTTGGATTTCGCGCTTGGATAAAATAACACAATCTTTTAGAAAAATTTGGGGTGATTACATCTTATTAGTTAGTTATGTCATTAGTTTAGATTTGAATGTTGTTATTTTCTAGTTTTGCTTAAACCATGATTAGTTTAAAGTTTAGTTTAACTTCGAGAATGATGATAGGCCCTTTTTTATTTTAATTCTCCTTAACCATGCTTAGACTATGTTAGGTTTAATTTAATATCAATAGAGTTCAAAGGGGTTAGGTATGCCCCTCTCTCTTAAGCTTAGCTGTTAATTTACTTCAATATTGCATGCAGTATGATTTATTAAAGACTTAAAAGATGATCAATCCCTAATCGTGGTACTAATATTAGATTAGGAAACTAACAATTGTCTCTTAAGCCTTCATAAATCATCACTTCGATTAAACCTGTTTGTCATGAAATAAGATAGTTATTTACTTTGAACTTTTATACAATTCATAGAGTTTTACCTTAACTTTTTTTAGTTCATATCTGTGCACACTATGTTTAGTTGAGGATTTAAGGATGATTAAAACCTTCAACTGTGGTATTAATCTTGGTTTAGGGAATGAGTATTCATCTTTTCAAAACTTCAAATAAGTTCACTTAGATTTAATTTTCTTGTCAATTAGGTAATATAGAGTAATGTATGTTTAGTTGTTAATTTCCTCATGATTTTTAAGTTGTTTATTTTCAATTTCACATGCATTTCATGTAGTTTATTTCCTATTCTAATATTACAGTCGTTCACGCACATGTTTAGTTGAGATTTGAAGAAAAAGGTAAACTGTCGGGGGTCAGGGTCCGGCTACCGGTGGTCCGACTACCATTGGAAGAAAAGAAGAAGAGGAGAAACCAAATGGCGATCGGGTTTGGGCTGTGGCCCCAGTAGGTGGTCCAGTGATAGTAACGGCAAGGTGACGACGGCAAGGAGGCGACGGTGAGCGAAGAGATTCAAAAAAACGTGAATGGATTCACAATTCTGCATAAAATGGAGAGAAAATGTAACAAAGATTAAGAAAATGGAGGTTTAGAATCTCTCTCCCCTACCGGCGGTCCGCCTGAGGCAAATGCAGAAGACGAAGAAGAAGAAGGAGACCTACTGGCGGTCGAGGTCCGGCTACCAGTGGTCTGGCAATGGCGAGGCGGCCTTGGGCAGCAGACAGTCATCTTCTTCAACTTGGAATGTGGGTTTGTGGCCTTGGGTAACAGGCGGTCTGACTTCAATGGCGGCGAGGAGGCGATGCTGTCGGCAAGAGGCAATACCAAGAGAAGAGAGCTTCGTTCGTCCGAACTTCGACTCTTTGAACAAACCCATCGAGGGTTTCGAGCCTGGGTAGCGCCGAGCTAGAGTGCGAGTGGACGTGGATTTGAATAGGATCAAACTAAATTCTAATACAAAAAATACATTATGTATTTAAAAAATATTATTTTTAAAAAAATATTATTTTTAAGACAAGCTTAGGATGTAAGCTCAAGTTATGAGTCAGATATCCGTGGGCGACCCGATCCAATGTTCAATCTTTTATTTTATTTTTTTTAGTGGTTGCACGGTAGGAAATAACATTTAAATTTTCAAATGCGGCCGTCGGATTTTTGAAAACCGTTGGTTTTTATGGAAAACAATTTGTGAAACAGTTTGTGAAAGACTTTGACCGGGTCTCAAGAAAGGTTGGATCATGGAGACCGTCCATCATCGAGATCTAATGGTGGCTTTTGTTCCGCTTGTTCCAAGTGGAAACTGGATTCAGCTAGCATCCTTCCAACTCAAGCAATAATTTGCAGAAAAGGTCAAATATGCTTAGGTAATTACAGGAAGGTGATCAGTGTTTTGGTTAACTAATCTGCAAACCCCAAAACGAAGGTGGTTTTTTTTAAAATAGCATAAGTGGCTTACACGAATATTTCTGATGGATACTTAAAACTAGTATGTCAAATGTGAAAATGTTTACTTGCCTAAGCTTTTGGAGTATTTGAATGCCGGTTGTCAGTCTAAGAAAATTTTCAGGTTTGCTCAAGAAATATCATAAGTTTCATCTTTTTAAATGTATATATGGATTAATATGGGCTGTTTCCTGTAATTTAGATTCGTCCCCGAGAAAATTAAAAGCGGCCTGGCGCAGAAACGGGAAGAGAGGGAGGAGAGGGAAAGGAAATCCATGTGCCGCCATCAGACTGCCTCTGGCTTTGATCTCACCTATTTCTTAAGCCTATAAGCAAAGTGAGAAATGCCGAACTTTTCGGTTCCTCCTTGCCTTCCACCACGACCGTCCTCTTCCTTCTCAATCTCCACATCAAGAGAATGTCATTCCTTCCCCTGTTTCTTCTGCTTCTCCTCTCTCGCGTCCACATTTCTCATTCTTCCCTCCGTCTCCCTGAATTGTATGGATTTCAAAGTGTTTCCTCTTCTTTATTTCCTTTGATTCTCTTTGATTTGTTGTCTCCATCTTACCAACATCTTTTTCGTTTTTCTCTTGTTTTGGATGGTTCAGGTACCGTTCTTTTCGTCTGAGATCAGGCAGACCAACCAAAGAGGGCCATTCTGGAAGCTCCTCTGGTTTTGATCCTACTCGAGTTACTCAACTGTCTTGGCACCCCAGGTACGATAGTATGATAATCTTTCGTGTTCTGCCGTTATACAATCTTCTTTCTTTGTTTCTGTGCCTACTTTTGAATTGTTTTCCTTTTATTTCTTTCTGTATAATTCCATATGTTGGTATTGGAATTTACTCGCTTTTCTGGACAGACCGGGATAAACAGGGAACTGTGTTTTTGATATTGGTTGCATGCAGCAAACCGGTAGCTAGTTTCAAGGTTCTTTGATTTGTGGTCTTTCACACTCTCAGCTTGATGAATGCATAACTTTTTCCAGCTTATGCGGACAAGTGGGCGAAAAACTATTGTGTGTGCTGTTGCCCTAGATGTTGCTCTATATGATCCTTTAATTAACGATTAGTGTGGTTGACATTCACTTCTTTTTCCTGACAAATAGTATATATTGGAAATTTGGGGTTTCTATAACTCTGCAAAATTCCCAGCTTGTGCTACTTTTTCTGGCGCAAACGGTTGCATTCAAATGTCCTTAGCTTTAGCATTGGTGGTGATTGCACCCCCTGAGCTTGATGAACGAGACTAATTTAATAGCGATTCCCAATTTATGCCCCATAAATTGAACATGTTGACACTTTTAGCCAGACTATCCATTTATTTTGCCGGTTTATTTGCTTATTCGTCCAGAAACTGGAAACATTAACTGATGAAATAGAAAGGTGATTGTTTCTATTTTCTGGAATTTTGGCAATGGGCAGGGCATTTTTGTACAAGGGTTTTCTGTCTGATGAAGAGTGCGACCACCTCATCAAATTGGTAACTTGATTATCTACTGTATTATGATTTATATGGAACCTATTCAAGCTTTGAGTGTTTCCCTGATTTGTCGTAATGGGTGACTGTAGGCAAGGGGTAAGCTGCAGAAGTCAATGGTAGCAGACAATGTATCTGGGAAGAGTATCCAGAGCCAAGTCAGAACGAGCTCGGGCTATTTCCTGAAGAAGGGACAGGTGATCAGTTGAACAGCCACTCATGTCTGTTTTCTTAACTGTGGTGTGTGCACATAAGTTTATGTACACATGCATTTGTAAAGACTTTTCTGTGCACATATAAACAAACATGTATATGTATATTATTTAACTTAATTTATTGCTTTTACATGTTTTATTTTTTTGCTGACTTGCACAGTCCTATTCTCTCTAGGTTATATGTGTTGGTTGTTGAAAATAAGCTAAATAGTAAATACCAATACGCTTCTCAAATTAGGGGCTTCAAATGAATATGATTGAATTCATCAAGCAGAGAAAGAGATTCAATAATACATCTAAGAATGTTTAGATGGAAGATAAGCACTTCTCCTGTTTGCTATTCTTTTTGATGTCTAACTCATGCTGTTGTCCATAAATTTTGTACATATTGAAACCTATTTAAGTGGTCAATGAGCAGAATAAAGCAGACCTTTCCTTACATTACATGAGTCTAGGAAGTAGGATTAGTTATATAGTGTATACATATTGGCCTTGTTTTCCAATGCAAGAAGCAATTGGAAGCGAATGATTGAGTTCAAGACCTGGGACTCAGATGGACATAAATTCGGCGTTTACCTGAACTGAACATGTAAACGAGCATTTAGTCTGAAAGTTTATGATTCCATCCTGCCATTATAACCTTATCATTATCAGTTTTTTGTGGCTTTTTGTTAACCAGATGTTATTTCTCCCCATCCTTATTGATGTACATGTATTATACATGTTTCCGTTATGGGTCTTTTGCTTAATCTAGCTTCTCTTACCATTAGTACAAATCCAATATGGTGATTGTGCTTTTTCTATTCTCTTAGCACTTCTGTTTTCCTGATGCCAGGATTCAGTTGTCAGGAGGATAGAGAACAGGATCTCCCGCTGGACTTTCCTTCCAAAAGGTACTTCTCTGGTTTCTGTTCCTTTACACTCTGTCAGTCTGTCGCAGACTGAAATTAAGAAAAAGGAGTGTGTGCTATCCTGATAATTATGTCAAATGTCAGAGAATGGTGAATCTATACATGTGTTACACTACGGTCCTGGCCAGAAGTATGAACCCCACTTTGACTATTTCAATGACAAACATAATATAGCTCTTGGGGGTCATCGGATGGCCACAGTTCTTATGTATCTAGCTGATGTGAAACTGGGAGGAGAAACGGTTTTTCCAAGTGTGGAGGTAAATGCTTGATTTTAATACTTCCTTTGTTGATTGATAGTTGGTACTCTGTAAATAATGAATTCTCCATTGCAGCCAAGTGCTCAAAATAAGGAGGATTCTTTGTCCAAGTGTGGAAAAAGTGGCTTTGCAGGTCTGTGATTAGAAACATAACATTTCCTTCTTATTCATCATGATCATAAATTTGGTTGTGTTTGCATAGAAACTATGTTTCCCAGAGAACTTATGTATTTCATTTGTCTCTTTAATTTCTTTCAAGCTGAAGGGGAAATTGTATACCTGATTATCTTCGAGTTGAAAGGAGAATTATTGTGTCAAGAACCTTTAATCTAATTGAGAATCTATATTCGTGTCCATTACTTGTCCATTTCTGAGATAACATGTTTTGCTAAATTACTTTTTTTTGTCTAGTAAAGTATTTAATTGCTTGCCTGTTTACTCAGATAAATTAGTTTAGGATTGCTATTACGAGATTGATTTAAAAATCTCTTCTAATATTTGCACCATAGTGCTCCTTCTGAAACCGCACACCGACATGTGCATGCAAACACACACACATGCACATGCACACGTGTGCTATCAGAGCCATCAGTTGCTTCTGACTTGCTTCAGAGCTGGTGAAGCAAAAGAAACGGTTACAATTTTATGTTTCATGTTGAAAGGCAGTTCAATTTGGCTTCTCCAATTAACGTAAACTACTCCTTAGTCCTCACCAATTTTTGAGAAATTATGCTGCAAAATGCATTTAAAACTAAAGATTATAGATGTTATTTATGATTCTCTCAATGTGCTATATGGAGATTTATTTAGTGCCTATTTGAAAGATTTGGGGGGATCAGACCTGCAGACTCTGAAAATAAGAATGTCTAATGAGGAAATTGTGTTTATGGTAAAGGATATACAGGATTTGGGTGAGACTAGCTATAGCTTCTAGGTAGAAAAGAATGAACTAACATGATTTATGGGGAGCACACTATATGGGGTTTAATCTCTAGTTCAGTATTTGTGAATTGTAATACATCTTACCTAAGTAACTAATGCTGCTAAAAGGAACGATATATTGTTCCTCAATTGATTTACATTTCCACTCTGCATCATAACTCATGGTAGAGTAATGAAAACACTTCTTCATGCTTCATGATAGATTAATCCTTTCTTTGCTGTTTTTGTATTTTGGTTTCTGGGAAAAGGTAAACATGAAGTTCACAAAATCTAATCTGTTTGCAGTGAAACCCAAGAAGGGAGACGCTCTTCTATTTTTCAGCCTTCATCTGAATGCATCAACTGATACTGCTAGTCTACATAGAAGTTGTCCTGTGATTGAGGGTGAAAAGTGGTCTGCAACATGCTGGATTCATGTGAGACGCTATAATCAATAAGCAGCAGACGGCAGAAACATATCAGCCATGAGATGGAAGTTCTGGATTGCATACGTTTGACCTTAAATAGTGAATATATTTAGTATATAATCAAATATTTTTTTGCAGTTCAAAAGTGTTCTAAGATTTTCCTTAATCCCAATTTCTAGATTATTACGAACGAGAAGCCTTATTATCAGAGAGTTGTAAAAGCAAAAAGTTTTGGTGTAGGGCAATTGCCCCACAATGCTATTATTATAGGTTTCTCTCGATTCTTCTCTACTAACAAAATGCAGATAGTTGTCAATAGGTAGTGTTTGTCTTTTCTTCTTTGCTTTCATTTTCTTTTTTCCCAACTGTATTGCACAATCAGTGACCATATTTTTTGTCTGCAAATGGGATGATACTTGGAACTGCGTGGATTCATTAGACCAACCTTTATTAAAACAGATCATTTTTCTGCAAAATGGCGTGGTATTTGGAACTGCGGATGTGGATTTAGTATACATTTGATGGTCTTCTCGCTCTTGTCCAAATGGAAAATAGTGAATTATGTAGTCCAATGTGTCGTAGTTATGTCTTTGATTTTGGCGTCCACGATTATGACTGGTAGGGTTGTAAATCGGTCGGGCATGCATTTTTTGGATGTATCCACCTTATTCAAGTTCTAATTCCAGTGCACTCAGTTGACAATAATCCCACCCGTGTGCATCCCTAATGGCTTTAGGCCTTAACGAACACAAGGAAAGATGAAAGCAAACTTTTTACTGTGTACGAGATAAGAGCAAATAGCTTGTTGCCTCATCCTAAATGTTACATGTGAAATTTTCTGAATTACATGAAGCACTAGTGACATTGTAGCCATGAAGCGAACTCATGCAAAGAGATGCGACCTTATTCTTCACTTTAGAACTTTCTGCAGACCGATGATTAAGAAATTTTTAAGTAACAAAAAGACTTATTTTAGCAGACGACACCGAGCACCTTGGATTAAGGCACATGTCGCACGGTATAGTGTTCAATGAAGAGTTACGAATCTTTATTCTGTTTCTTTTTTTATTCCATTTAAGGTTGTTTATCTATAGGACTGGTTATAAATCCAAAAAGATGTAGTTGTAGTAGTTACTATTTTATAGAGCTTTTAAACTTGGATTTCTCCAAGTTACTGAAATGTGGTATTGTTGGATGCACTGAAATAAAAACTAGATTTCCATTAATGGTTTACCAATTGAAATCCCACGGCTAACTGAAGAAAGAGAAGAAAAGAAAAGAAATTTGGTAGTTTCCTTGTTACCCCATGCCTTGAACGACTGCATTTTCTACCACCATGAAAAGAGTTTTCTTAATTATTTTAGAAGTGCTTTTGCTTATATGCTGCCATATTAGCCTTCACAATTGGGTGGTGTTGAGTTAGCCCAATGTTAAAATTGCAAGCAATATTTTCTTTTTCTCTAAGAAAAAATAATGTCATATTGAGCCAATAAAAAATGTAAAAGATTGAAACTGAGTAAGTTTGATTTGACCTTCAACTGTTTCTTTTTTCGGCACCTTGTAAAAGTTTAAATTTTTTATTATCTGTGCAAAGCTGGTGCAGAATGTGAGCAAGATTTAATGTCACATTGTGCAATATGTACCTTTCCTTGGTAGTGATACTATTCATGTAAGAGGTCAGATTGTGCTAGTTGAAACTGATGCTCGGAGATGGATTCAATGGACCGGATAGATCTGATTATGAATTCACTTTCGTATCCGTTTGCTCAGATCTGTTAAAGAGATTCAAATATGATAAGTAACCAGATTCTATTTAGTAACCAGATTCGATTTAGTATGCAGCTTCACGACGAAAACCAAATTCAAGTAGGATCTTATGCTAGTTAGGTCTCTATTCAGTTTTAAGAAACAGGTTTTGAAAATAAGTCCGATATTCAAATCTGATTAAATCGAATTTCTAAAAGTGGGGTCACCAGGATGTTAATGAATTAGATTCAAATTTGATATACCCTTAACCATATCTGCTTTTTTTTTTTAATTCACATATTTTAATTCAAATTTGGATTCAAATATGAACAAAGGAATGTCATATCCTATTATGAATCCGAAATCCAATTTTGTAACCCCGATCTGATTTTTGCATTCATATCTTAATCGAAATCGAATTTTGAATTTTCAAAATGTAAGAGAATTAGATATAAGATATTTATTTAAAACTAAATCCAGTTAAATCCGATCAGAGATTTATGTATGCCCAAATCCAATCGAATGTCATTTCTTAAATTCCAATCTGATTTGATTTCTTAATCATACATTAATTTTTTGTCATATCTGATTTGATTTCTTAATCATATATTAATTTTTTTTCTCATATCTGATTTTTTTTGGAATAGTTCGGTCAGATATAAACCCAATCAGATATATTGAAATCCCTACCCCGAGCTGCTTATGTCCCAATTCGTTTTCGAAAATTTCAAATTCAGGTGAAAATGCCTTCATACCATGGAAACATTCATGTATACTTTCAAGGCATATTTAAAACCAAAACAGACAACAAATAAAAAGGGAAAAATCATTTCTTCCCTTGTCACAAGTAAAATCTATGAAACTTATTTTTAAAGTCTTTGGGGAAAATGTACTTAACATGTGTACAATTGATGCATATATATCTGACAAGTCTTTTTATTTCATAAGTTTATGCTTAATGTTAGCTACGTAGCTAGAAGAGAGTAAATAGAGAACTCAACCTCACATTGGTTGTTAGCTAGGTACCATCACCAACTTATTTCCGGTGAACCAATTCGAACCCTGGAATAACCTACGCCAATTTAAATCTTCTTCATAAACCATTTCTCGACTTTCACATTGTTCATAAACCTACTCCAATTTAAACCTGTGTACAATTGATGCATATATATCTGACAAGACTTTCACATGAATATGAAAGAAGAGATCCATCAAAATGAATCGTCTTTAATTTGTCCAATTCTTCTTAATTCAAATTTTCACTAATCATCAAATAGAAGAAATGAAATAGTCATGGCACTGCAGAAGCATTTTAACAAATATCATTTTCAGGTATAAAACAGTGAGATTTTCTCGAGAAAATCTCGATAAAATAAAAAAAAAAACAAAACATAAAATGTGAAATAAAAATTTGGTAATTAAAAAATATAAAAAACGTAAAAAAATGTGAAGAAAGTGCAAAAAACTAAAAAATGGGAAAAGCACAAAAAAAAAGCAAAGGGCTAAAAAACGGGAACAAAATGCAAACAAAACGCACTTTTTTGAATTTTATGTTAATTTTTAAAAACTCGCTTTCTTCATTTTTTTAGGCTGACATGTTTTTAATGTTTTCTCATGCTTTTTTCGAATAAAATGCATTTTCTGTGACAGAAGATTGCTCTTTCAGTTGTGCTTCCTAAGCAAATAAACATTATTATAACAATCAAGAATCATTGTAATTGATTGGGTAAACAACGGTGACTAATGAAGTCGATAAGATGAAAGGGAGGGAGACTAAGAAAAATTGAAAAGTTCCCATTTCTTCTATAATTTCAATAGCGTAACACACGATCAGTTTTAATATCATAGTTACCTTACGCATTGGCAATAACTGGAAACCAACTCTATCCCACGATTAGGAATTGGAAATATAACTTCAATGAGAAGAAAAAAAGAGGAAGGAAATTAGTCACAACTCACAACCTAAGCCTTACATTTGTTACAACTCTTTTTGCAAGAATGATGCATGTAAGCAGGATTCTTTTCACATTCTCCTCCTGAAGCCCATAGTGAACAGTGTTGATTATCATCTACACAGCCTCCAATTTCGGGAGGTGCCGAACCGAAGCGCCTGACATGAATCCAGCACGTTGCAGACCATTTCTCTCCCTTTGTCACCGGGCAGCTCCCATGCAGGCTAGCCTGGTCTGTAGTTGCATCTGGGTGAAGGCTGAAAAACAGTATGGCATCACCTTTCCTTGGTTTCACTGTAAAGAGAGAAACGGTTCACGTTAAGTATGGAGGAAGTTCTATAGAGCAGAAGAAGAGAACTGGATTCCCTGTTCTTTAGCTTAAAACTTTTACTGCAGAAGGGATCGTTGCTTAAACGTAGGTGTAATTTACAGAATTGCATCCCTTGTTGGTTACTGTGTTTTTAGGAAACAACCGAAGTATATTCAAGAATAAGGTTGTACTGATGAAAACCAAATTACAGATTACAGCAGATCCTGAAAAAAATTGTGATTACGATTGCTAGCTCAAAGCTTTAAGATTAGCTATTTTTATATTTACTGCTAACTGGATAAACGAAATTTTTTCATGTGGGCACGCATCTTTTTCTGTGTGTGTGTAGTGTGTTGCCGTGCAACATGCACAAAAGTGATGTGTAAGATTGGTCTTGTCATCTATTTGGCAGTAATGGGGAATAAAATAGATGCCAGCAACAAAAGAATAACAAAAGAGCTGCACCATTTTACCCACTGTCCATATCCATCAAATAAATAAATTCTGAAATCTACCAAAACAATTCAAAAATTTTTCATTCCCGAACTTATATTGCTGGTTTTAATTTCACTAACATGCACAAGAAACAAAAAGGTTTACTGGAATAGTCACAGTTTTTTCATTCTGCAGAAATTAAACTGGAAAAATCAACCACATAACAAGATCAGATTAATTGCAAACCTGCCAAACCACTTTTTGCACAGTCGGACCAGGAATCATCCTTCTCTTGAACAACACCCTGAAAACACGCGGATATTAATAATGGAGAATCATGGCAACAATGATCAAGTTGAGAGCAACGGCTTACCTCTGAATTGGGGAAGACTGTTTCCCCTCCCATTTCAACATCAGCCAAGTACATGAGAACTGTGGCCATCCGATGGCCACCAAGAGCTACATTTTTGGGGTCATGGAAATAATCAAAATGCGGCTCATATTTCTGACCAACCTCATAGTGTAGTATATGAATAGATTCACCATTTTCTGACATTAAGAAAGAAAAGATCAGTTTCAAGTTGACAATCTCTCTCTCTCCTTCTCTCTCAAACACAAATAGACACAGACACACACACACACACACACACATTCACTCACCTTTGGGAAGAAGAGTCCACGCAGCAATTCTATCCTCTATTCTGGTAACAATATCATCCTAAAAAGATTGAAAAACGAGAACCAAAAATCAACAAGAGGAAGTGTCTTTTCAACGACAACAGCAATTATATTACAAGCATAAAATAAACGCACCAAGAAAAATTGGATTCAATAGGACTACTGAGAAAGATGAGAGCGCAATTTAATAGCCAGCGTGAATGCATCTTCAGTGACGAAACAACAATAACAACAGAAAAGTAATGCTCAATAAGGAAAATAATTCATGCATTGAAGGATAAATCACTCTCATCCCTGACATGCACACAATGTTTTAAAACAAAAAAAATTCATTCGAAAACCCCAGGGCGTTTGATATGATCGTTTACTGCATTGATCCGCTTGTCACTGTGACTAATAGCACTAAGCCCCCTCAGAGAAAATAAAAATCAACCCTGGTGCAGCGGAACTTCTGCATAGATACCAAAAAAGAAAGACAAGTCATCCAAGAGGAACCCACCTGCCCCTTGGCGAGGAAGTGCCCAGAGCTCGTGCGGACGGTGCTTTCAACACTATCACCGGAATTACTATCCGCTACCATGGATTTCTCAAGCTTGCCCTTTGCCTACAACAATTAAATCAAGAAATTCGGTCTCTGTTGAATGGACATCCTAAAAATCATCGAATAACAACAAGAGTTACGTTACCAATTTGATGAGGTGATCACATTCCTCATGTGAAAGAAAACCCTGGTACAAGAAAGCCCTACAAAATAATTGAGATATCATCAGCAGTGCGGGTGCTACCAATTCTAGAAAAAAAAAAAAAAAATCAGTACTTGGTTCAACGGAGATGAATTTAAGAAATGCAAATGCACACACCTGGGGCGCCAAGAGAGCTGCGTGACTCGAGGAACCCGAGAAAAATATGACTCGTCGCCATCGGTCTTCAATCTCAAATGGTCGCTGCAAAATGCAGAAAAAAGACCAAAATAAAGATGTTGGCAGTGGAGAAAACAATGCAGAACAGGAAAATCGAGAGAGACGGAGTGGAAGAGGGAGAAATACGTCTCTACGGAGGCGACGGAGAGAAGGGCGTGGGAAATAAGAAACAGAGTGAGCGCAAGGAATGACATTTTTCTGACGAAGAAGAAGACGAATGAGGAGGAGAAGCAGGCTTACGGCGTAGCCGACGACGCCAACCATAGAAGCCTTTATCATCAGATCCATTGGCGCTTCTTCCAATCGGTCTACTTCGAGTCTGGTAGCCGCACACTGGTTTTTGGGCTTTCCCTCGTTCGCTTCTTCAAAGTCAAAATAAGGGAAACTATGGACGCCTTCCTCGTGGGAAGCATTACTGCCACCGCCAATTCAGGATAGATATTTTCAGGTGAGTTATATTTCAATTTAATATTTTACCTGCCACAATTTCTTTTCCCAAATAGTATCAACCCGCTGAGGCCGTATCTGCGTTTGCACTCATTGAGGACGGGAGGCATTGACTTGAGTTTGACTGCTTCCAACCTGCGATGGACGGTTCAGATTCGTCAAGATTTAGTTCCCTTTTTATTTATGCCATTAAATTCTGCATCCATACAGTATTACTATCGTACCACACCGGCTCGTATCGGCTTATACCGATTCCGAGTCGGCCAATTCATCGGCTGAGAGAGTACCACTATTTTATTCCTCATATTCTCCTTGATTAAATTGCCAAAACATTGGTTTTTGGAGCTAATGAACCGATGTGGATAAATTATGACTTGTGAAAGTTAATCAAAACTTTAATATTATAACAACAACAAAAAATTACGTTAGGCATTCTTGGACGCCTTTTTTTAATTAAAGAACGTGGTTTTAAAATCTGATATCTAAACCCTAAACATGAGGACATGTCAGCCACGTTTACAGGTCAGGAGAAAAGTGAGAAATTTTTTATAAGATGGGTTGAAATACAATTTCAAAATTTTAATAGGAATTAAAATGTAATTTTTTGATTTTTTTTTATTTTACATGTAAACTTAAAAAATTATGGAAGGGCCAAAGACCGGATACCCTGCGTTTGATCCCTAGAAAATTTATTGTTGACGAGGCATGAGGATTCAGATTTTAAAATCCATCCAGTTCCTGGCAAACACATGATAATTTTTTTTGGCATTGAGGAGTTTTTCAAAAAATATGGACCAAAAAAACAAACAATTGGAGGCATCCAAGGATGACTTGTCCATCATTTTTATGGAGAAGACAAAAAAAAAAGAAAAAGAAAAAGGAAAACCTTTGTGTCTGACTCCACTCCGAGGGAAAACCCTCAGAGATCGTTTGATAGTTGTACTATAAGACAAAACGAACAAGATGTCTTGTCCATCACACTACTGTTTTGTC
Organism: Nymphaea colorata; assembly: GCF_008831285.2. Lineage (NCBI taxonomy): Eukaryota > Viridiplantae > Streptophyta > Magnoliopsida > Nymphaeales > Nymphaeaceae > Nymphaea > Nymphaea colorata. Next base: position 11,754,906 of record NC_045143.1, read on the forward strand.
TGTCCTATCAATGGTGTTCTCTGTCTATTGTTTGATAGTTTTAAGAACGAACACCATGTTTTTTATGTCCATTGTTTGATAGTTTTAAGAATGACCTCTCAATGCACTGCATGACGGGTTTCATAATTGTTTGGCATCTGTCTTAAAAAATTATTTCAACATCACACTCTCTTTTAGGATTTTCAGGAATACTGTTAACTTTTTACAATTTCATGTCTTCGAAAAAAATTAAAACAGTGTTTTATTTCCAAAAGTTTCTTTTCTTAATCCATTGATGCCCATCAAGCATAGAAATGGTCAATTCAGTTTGAGCAAACATGAGACGGTTTTGGAATAAAGTACCGCGATTGCCATTCCTTCAATTCCAGCATTATGTTTATGGAATTGTCATTCCAAAATCAAGACCCAGGGGAAGCGAATGATATCTCTCATATATTTACATTGAACGAGCCAGAAATTTAAGTAAAAGGGGCACATGATTAGGAGCTCTGGAGAAAGTTCTAGGGAAGAGGGGGAGGGTTTGCATGAGGGTCTATTGTGTTCCTTGATCATAGGCAATGGCAGATCTGGGGGATTTTGGGTGCCAGAAAACTCTTTGAAGGATGAGACAATTGTGGTGGTAATCCACATGGAAATAGAAATCGTATGGGTGCGGCGGCTGGTTCTTGGCTGGTGGTTGTTGAAAGTACTGGATTTAAAGATGTTTGAGAGTCAGAATAACATAAAAGAGAATTGTTGTTTATGAAATAGTTAAGTATTATCTTGCATAGGCTCGATATATGTCCTGATTTTTTTTTTACTATAGATACCACGCATCTGAGTTTAATGTTATTAGATCAAGGCAAATCGAGATAAAAAAATAGACACTCATCTCTACGTAAGGCTGCACAGGAGTCGAGTCGAGCCCGAGCTCAGTCAGCTCGACCTCGACTCAGCTCAAAAAACTCAAGCTCAAGCTCGGCTCGAACTCAAGTCGAGCTCCTTATAACAAGATCGAGCTCGACTCGACTACACAAAATGGAGCTCAAACTCGACTTGCTTAACCCATTTAAATCGTTTAGGCTTTAACTCGTTTAGCGTTAACTCGTGTAAGCATTAACTCTTCGCGTAACTTGTGAAATTGTTTAACTCGTTTAACTCACGTACAAGGCACTACGCAGAATGTTTTATTGCTAATCTAACACCAAAAACATTCACAAGCAATACGATCGACGTCTAAGTTTGGATACCACAAACTTAACGACCGATTGCAGTCACAAGCAACAGGGTCCACATAAATCAATTAAGTGTGTTTTCAAAATCAAAACAAAGAAAAAACAACTGGTATGCTGCTAACTCTTATGGGAACATGAACTTATCCGCACAATCTAAGCAAAGAAAAGCAGCAGAAACGGTGGAGCCTTCAAGTTCGGGAAAGAAAGCCCCCCAGAAACCTTGCTTCGTAATCACAACACTCTGGACAGGTAACACATGAGTTGCTGGGCAGTGGGTACGTTCTTAAAACCACCATCATAAATTGCTTGACTAGCCCCAGCAACCATTGCCATTGTTGCTTGCTTCAAGGCATACTGACCTGGTATCTGCATCAATGTCTGACCAGCAACCATGTTAGATAGCGCCAACTGCCTCTCATATAGGCCTGCAGCAGACGGCATAGGAAAGGGAGCAGGAGGAGGAAGTGGTGTCGAGCTCTGGAGTGGGCTTGTTGCCCCAGGAGCACTACACAGCATAAGAAAACATAGAGAGGAGCTCAAGTCAACATACATGACATGAGGCAAAAACACCACCATCATCCAAGTGGGAACAAACAAAAGCAAAACAAAGACACTGATAAAATCAACAAGCTTGATAGAAGCTAAAGCTCAATAAATATATAGATATATGGATATAAAAGCTAAAGCTTGTTGCCGGTGCATGTAATCCATAAAGATTTTTATTGAAGAAGAAATGTTTTTTCAAATAGTTCACTAATGGCCAAAGGAGACACTATAGAAGCCAAAAGTTATTAAAAATGGGTAGAGAAACAGACCTGCATGACAACAAATATGTAATGCAAAAGAAATCGTGATATTAGTTGGTCATTTTGAATAGAATATCTAACTAGAAGTCCACAAAAGTTCCAAGAAAAATCAGAGAAACAGTGAAAAAGAATTGTCATCACAACAAAGACCAATAGTATTTATGCCATCCATTTGGTTGACAACCAAATCTTGGTTATAAATCTTTGGCTCTTGAATGATTTTTCATCTAATGACACAAATATTTTATACTACTATGACCACAAAAAAGGTATGCAATCTAGAAGGCACATTTAGATACAAATCTATGCTCTCCAGCCAATTTCACAAGTTCATTATTAAGTCAAACCTTAAAAAAATAATTAACAAACTCATAGAAGGATTATCATTTGGCTAGCAACAAGCCATTGAGTCCTCAAATACTAAAATTGAAGCAATGCCATCTATTTGCTAAATTCAATAGATAAACATTTGTTGAATTCAATAGATAAACATTTGAAAAACTAAGTCAAATTATGTGTTAGATTTTACCTTTTATTCCAATAACAGCTCAAATGAGGAGGATATATATATATATAAATCCCCATGAATATATTAGCAATATTTATAACCACATAATGATAATCAAATACTAAAATTGAAGAAAAGCATGGTACACTTCAAGTATTGGAGATATTTATTTAAGACAGTATCCAAATCCAAACTCACGTCTCTTTCAAGGAAGGACATCTCCCCAAGAATTCCGGGATCTGCATATTCAAGTTGTTGTTTCTCAAGAGTCAGTTCACTGCAAAATCAGAGAAATCAAAGTTCATATTCTACGAAATTTTGACAATTATATAAGCCAAAAGCCAAACATGAACTATGTATTATTCACATTATCTCAACTCTAGTAAAGCTGCTGCAGTTTGGAAGAGTGTTGTTTAAGGCTGATTTAATAACGTGCCTAAATAAGCAAAGGGAAACTTATCATATAAGTTGAAACACAAAAAAGAGTGATGAAGAATTGTTTGCATCCCCAAAATTTATTTTGGTTTTTGGAGTGCTTCAAAAAAAATGGTCCACCTATTCCTGATGCCTTTATTAAGGTAGCCTGATTAAGAACTAGCTTCTTGCTTTGCACATTTCAATATTTGAAATGTTATCCTAAATCCTATATGCATGTGTGATCAAGTCTAAATCATTTTTTTTAAATATTAAGAAAAATTTTGAAATAATTAAAATATGGTTTGGTTTTAAAAAAAGTGGTGCCCATAGGTCTAAAACTATAGTCTTAAGGGTTAATGAACCCTTAATAATTAGTGACTTTACAAACTTGAGATTGAATTGTTGAAATAGCCAAATAGTATAGAAAACAAATTGTTTAAAAGATATTTGAGTTCTTCAAATATTGTCACTAGAACTCAAATAAAAGATAACTTATATTTGAAGATAGTTTTGAAAATCGAAGTTTTCAACTTGTTTAAGAAAAATATGATTATGAACATACTTGTAAATTACTTATTTTGCAAACGTGACTTCAAGTTGTCATGCTTCACAAAAGCAAGTTTTTCAAATTTTGTTTGAGAAATAAGATATCAAAATATATGGACGATGACCGTAGTTTTTGTTCATCACAGGGCCAAAGAAAGAGACTTTGTAATATTGCGAATATCAAAATAATATATTGCAAAGAATGAAGATTTGATATCTAAAACAAGAAAATATTATAATTTGTAGATGTGTTTCCCTTCTGCCTTAATTTGATTATCATCTCATTAGGGTTTGATCTTGTCTTACTTAAGCTTCTTAGAGATAAGCTTGTGAAAATTTGTGAGTCAAATAAGTGATTGTATATGCATAATTACATAAATTCTATATACATAATAAAAAATAAACCATTCCTACTATAACATACATCTATGGAGCAACAAAAATAAAACAATTTGATGAAAATTGATAGAAGTAAGATCTCATCTAGCGAGTCACTCAAGGGTATATTGAAAATATACCCTTGTCAATGGAAGGCTAGAAGCATGATAAAAAAAACATGAAAGATGAATTTGCAATTTGAAAAATCTAAATGACATGTTCATTGCAAATTAACATGTACATTAAGAGTGTTTGAGTGTTTTCCTGATTGGACATGTCCCAACCTCAGAATGATAAAAAAAAAAAAATAACCCACCCTAAATCCTCACATTGTAATACAGATCCACATACAATCAATCATCAAATAGAGAATTAGATAAAGAAATGAAAAAATAAATATATGATGAAAGAACAAGAATGAGTAGAGAAAAATTGAAAGAAAAAAAGAAAATACATAGAGAGAAATAAAGATGAAAGAGGGAGAGAAAAAGAGAGATATTTGAAAGAGAAATAATTAAATGAGAGAAAAATGAAAAGAAAAACAAAAAAATAGAAAGAAAGATGAAAAATTAAAATAGGAGAAATATAAGTTAAAATGATATAGGAAAGTTAAGAAGGAAAGAAACAAACATTAAAATGAAAAAGAAAGAAGTAAAGAATGAGAGAAAAAAAAGTTAAAATGAAAGAAATAAAAGTTAAAATGAGAGAAAAACAAGTTTAAAAGATATAAACAAGTTAAAAGAAATGAAGAAGCTAGTTAAAATAATAAATGATATGTTAAAAAGAGAGAAAAAAAGATATTGAGAAAAATGTTTGCCTTGGTCATACTCTAGGAGGGAGCTTTAAGGAGAATCCTTAGCTCCGGGGAGACTCTACACCTTCATCGGCTTGTTATGAAGAAAAGAGATAAAAAAAAATGGTATAAATAAAAGTTATAAATACCTTAAAAAGAAGATTTGGTGTAGAGGCCCTTAGCTTAGGAGAACCAAACAATAAAAATTGAACAAAAAGAAATAGTGAAAGAAGAAGAGAAGAAAAAATATAGAAGAGGAGAGAGAGAGCTCAAAGACTTGAAAAGATGATGGATTTTCTCCTTGTTAAATGAGATAAATGAGGAGGTATTTATAAATGAATGAGGCTCAAGGGCATTGTGATCTTTTTAAAATAAAATTAGCCATTAATTAGTCAATTTTAACTTAAAAATAGCTTAAAAACACTAAGAAGGTCAAATCTAACAAAAAATAAGTTGATTGGAGGGTTGACCACGCCAGGGGTAGGCTGCCCACCCAAGGCTCGCCCAGCCTAAGGCAAAAGTTTAGACAAAATAATGTCGATTAAAAAGTCTTATATAAATCCCTTAACTATTATGCACTTTAGAATTTATAAACTTTTATATAAAATTTTAAATTTCTAAGCTGGTGTTATCAAATGGGGAATGGAATCAAATTGCTCAGGCCATCGAGTCAGTGAACTCCCCAAACTGTCCTTCAGGTGATTTGATCCGTAATAGATAGCAAAAAGTTACAAAGAAAAAGAAAACTTTATTAACATCAAAAAAGCATAAAAAACGAATTGTGTGAGAAGAAAATTCGTTCAAGTCTCTAGAATTGGCGAAATTTTCCATATAATCTTACAGAAAGAAAAAAAGGTAAAAGATACCCACATGTAAAAACTAAAAGGATATAAGATACCGGAGGGGTTGCAGCACAGGGTTGCAGCACATTCAATGGCAAAATTGTCCACCTCATAAAAGGACTTGAGTTTAAAGCTTGGGGTGGTAGCTGCCACATTTGGATCGGATCGTAATGGAATTTTAAACAAGCTTTGTAAACTCGAGACAGTAGGGGGCACGAGATGAAAAAGGAAGGTAAGTGAACTCTTTTACATGGCAGTGAAAAAAATTTCTCACCCTTGGTAAGAAAAAATGATCCAAAGCCTAAGTATACACATACATATTACAAAACTAGAACGCTGCCACAAAAATCAATGCCATGAAGGCAAGCAACCTACACACAACACTTTACTAGCCTTGCACTTTAGGAGAACAAGAGGTTGATTGAGAGTTTCCGCTTTTTTTGTGAATGGTAGGATGAAATATTCTCCTCTTCACCCAAAAACATATATATATATATATATATATATATATATATATATATATATATATATATATATATATATATTTATTGAACTCTGATTTAATTTGAACTGCAGTTGATATGAGAAATTGGAGAATCAGAAATGTCCCTTCAGTCACAAAAGTTTTTCTAGAAATCATTAAATTATCAAATGATGCTCCCTTATCCTTCAATACAACTTAACAAGATAAGGTTGTAGAGATAGAAGTCGCTTTAGCATCTGTTAGCTTGCGAACACATTATTGTGGTGTCTCGACTTGGAGAGTTTTCAAGCAACGTACCGATCCACAAATGTATTCTGATCTGATCAACGTTGGCTCCACACGCAAGGATTAAATCGTTCCAAGCTGCGCAGGCATTGGGGTGTGTAATGACTAAAATGTCCCCACTAAAGTGAAAAACGTGAACTTTTGAAAAAGATAAAATGAAAATTATAAAAATATTAAAAGATTAAAATATACATAGCTTTATAAAAAATTTCCAAAATACCACCACCTCCTTTCTTTCTTTTCGTTGCATATTTGTTGTCTTCAGGCAACTCAATCTAGTAGTACCGTTGGCTCTTGGGACACCAAATACATTTTTGAAAATGTTTTTCAGCTTTCATATAGAAAGGGACTTGACGGGGATGTAAAGCCTTTCTCGAGGCTCTCAAAAGTTTAAGTCGTTGAATATGAAATCCTCATAAAATATTTTTCTCATACTTTGAACCAGGAAGTTGCTTCTATAAGGTTTGGCTTATGAGAAATTGCTAAATCCTTTTTCTTATATACTAATTTTTCCAATTTATTTACGTTTTTATCAAATATAATCATGTTTATTTTTTCCATGGAAAGCAGTAGTAACCATCCATGCTTTGAGACATTTCAAAGATATGAATCCGCCATGTCCAAGGGTTGACTCCTGAAAAATTAGTCATTGAACATCGTTCTCATTAAGATAATTCTCTTAGTTAGATCTCACATACTCTATACCTAAGAGGGCATTTGCTTGCTTCACGGTATTTGAGGTCCATGGATATGACGTACAGCTGATGTGACATGCTTTTACTATTGTGGCAAAAGATCTATAGTAAAATTCATGATTATCTTAGTCAAACTAAGGTTCCCAGGACATCAGACCTAAGATTCACACTTGAAATGAAATCCTTATTTTGTGTTTTTGCGTTGAGAAAAAGACTGATTTAAGGTCACAAACAGGAGAGTCTGATTTTAAATTCATGAATCTCAAATCCTGGGGATTTTAGATCAAGGGCAACCAAATGTCCCTTAAGAGTTCAAATTCCTGGAAATATCTTAAATGGCAGAAATATGCATATTCCAAGCAAAACCTTGGCTAGATTTTGGTATGTAATGAAACGCCAAAAATATTGTATTCATAGGCTCTTCCAATTCTCTGTTTTTAAACCAAATTTTAGCTAGATCTCTTTTGTCACAAAAAATCAGTGTCTATTATGCTCTACACTAATGGCATCTAGGTTTGACTTAAGATATGCACATATCCAGTGTGCAAAAAATTAGGGAGTGCCCTAACCAAGAGAATGGGCTCAGCTTCTTGTGAAGCTAAGCCTCAGGACACTTGCATGCATGAAGGTTCTTTTGGTTCAAAGTGAGTTTCATATTGGAGTTGTACACTATTTGGGGTGACCACCATCGCTACGGCAGCTTAGTTTGGCGTCCAACTACTAGAATTATCTCTATTCTACGGCTCCAACAACATGGATTAATGGATGATAATATAGAAACACCTTACGTAATCAGATCTCTTTTCCAAGATCTGCTAGCTACGATTTGATGTCCATGCCAACGATATATCATTCGAGAAAGTGCTCGTTTCAAAGTGATCGGATAAATAACTTGTGTTGAAGACTTCAAGGGTTGATATAACGTAACGAGACCATGCAAATGCAATAAAATTGATCTTGGTATTAATAGGAATAAAAATCATCTTTCCAATTGAACCAAAACTTAGGTTTGAACTTTACAATATAAAAAAGTTTTTGGTCATTTCCAATAACTTGATCGTCACTATCATTTGACTCGATTAAGGACGAGTAGAGGAAAACTGTTATTATTCATAACAGTTTAAAAATATTTTATGATACTACTATGCCATTTCTATAGTCAAGTACCCAACTTCTAATATTTTGTTTAAAGAGTTTTGTGAGATAAAGATGTAAATTAAAAAAATGTGTTCAAGTTCAGATATTTGCATTTCAAGTATGGCAAAGAGGATAAAAACAAAGTTTAACACGTATTGGGATACATGCAACTTAATTTTAACAGTTGCAATAGTTTTTTATTCTCATTATAAGACAAACATAATTGAGTTTTGTTATAGGTAATTTTATAAAGATGAAATATATGAATATGTCTCTGCAATTAATAACTTCTTTTGTGATCTTTATGATGAATATAAAACTATTTATGCATTGAAAACACTATCTGCTGGTATTGGTTATATTGTTGATGTTGAGAAAGATAGTGATGCATGCAGTTTTATTTCTTTGATTGAATTTTTTTCTCATAAGAAGTCTAGAACAAGTGCACTAGATAACTTTTCTTGAATAATCATCATAGAGCCAATGCAGAGAATTAGATTTAGAGTTGTATTTGGAAGAACTTATTTATCAAAAAAACAATCTAATTGACATTTTGACATGGTGGAAAGTCAATGCACCTAAATACCTAGTGTTATCTAAAATGAGATATGATATTTTGGCTATTCCTATATGAACTGTTGCATCAAAGGCAACATTTAACACATGTGAACATATTCTTGATTCATACAAAAGTAGAAGCCATGGAGACTTTGATTTGTACACAAGATTGGTTGCTAGATTAGGTTGAAGGTAATTTATTTATTGTTAATGCTTTTAAGCATATTTTGTGTTGCTTATTTTATTCTTTTGTTAGATGATTCTGATTTGCATACACTTTTGCATGAAAAAGAAACACAATTTGCATCTACGTACATTGAAACTGAATTATAAATTAGAGGTATACATTTTTTTGTACTTATATGCTTTTTACATCAATTAAAACCTATAGTTATTTGTATCGAAGATGTTTATTTAATTAAAATTTTCATTTGTATACTGCATGTTAATTTGATGGCAAAATCCTCAACATAGTGTCAATATAGTTGAAATATATATCCAAGTAGAAAGAACATATCCATTGTGGCAAATGAGACATTGAAAGAAAATTTTCGAAATTAGACTCTTATTTAAAAGATAATTTGCTTTAAAAAAATTTTTCATAAAAAACTTGAAATTAGATCTTCTTCATGAACCAATTCATAACAGGCCTTAATCATTAGCTAAACTAATAGGGAATCCAAAGAGGTTGGTCTTAAATTGTCAAGCACTCTTTGTTGTAGGGTAGTCAATAAATTAGCTGCAATTCATCCCTTTGAAAGGAACTCATGAACCACTCTCATTTCTCTCTCTCACCCCCTCTCCTTTTCTCTCTTCTCTGTTCTTTATCTCCTCTTGTGTTTTGCTGCCCTTCTAATTCAATATAGAATACCCACACATTATTCATGTTATCAAATGCCCTCAACTGAAACATTGCCTCACTAACGTTTTAGGAATCTGCCTCAATATGTGGGACAATTTCACACTACATTATAATTTTCCGGTTGAATGCCTTCTAAAATGTCTTATCATGTATGAGTCCCTTTACCATTGGCTCTCCACACTTAGGTTGTGTTTGATAGCTTTGGATCTTAGATCCGGAGGTGCATTAAAAGATGTGCTTTCCAATATCTTCGGATGTCTGTAATGTAGATCTAAGGTCCACTTTACATGTTAAAATCCATGAATTTAAGGTTTGATATGGGGGGTTGGCCTTGAATCCATGGATCTGAGATCGCCACGGATCTAAGATCTGTGGTGAACACACTCTTATCAATTTTTTTACTTTCATGGCCTAACCATAGAAATGCTGTGGGACCCATATCTATTAGAAAAGAAAAATAAGGCATGAGGATTCCACTCAAATCACCCATGTAAGATTTGTCAGTCTATGACCTTATATCAATCAACAGCCTCCACAATCTTATCAAATTTTACAGGTTAACATTATTAAAATAAGGGACTATTTGTCAATAGTAACATAACATCCCGTGGACATATTCATGTAACATTAACTTTGGGACAGATTCATAAAATAATAATAATAATAACAATAACAATAATAATAATAATAATTTGTTGCTGTTGTCAAACACTTGATTTATGTGTTAATTGCAATCTTCTTTTACAACTTTTTTTTACAATCAAATAATGTAGACCTGCAATTGTTTGGAAGTTACCTAAAATTACTTGGATTTTTCTCTTCACCACTATGACCCCATAAAGAAAAGTCAGATAATTAATAAATTAAGAGTCTTATGACTTAACATATTTTCACATCTTTGTTGCCATGCCAGTAACTATGATGTGAATTTTCGGACTTCAAGTTGAATAACTGTGGCTTGTGAATAAAAACTAAAAAGATGAAATATTTTTTTCCTGTGGAGTAATTTCTTTTATTTTCATATTGGGCTCTCGAAAATATCAATAAAATTTTATGAGGGTATTAACCACAACGGGATGCATTGAAGGCATGTCTTCAATTTAACTCGGCAAATCTCCTTTTATCATAAAGAGATAAATCCTACATGCAAGTTGAAGCATGAAGCGATCTCATAGACAAACTGCTATAGTTATAGTGACAGCTCTTGACTAAAGAGTAGACTTTGGCTCTCCCTAAGCAATGGCCATGGGATAACCCTTTCATTAATTCACTTGAAAATGTCTCATTTTATTTACCGGAATTATCTTGATAATCGAGAGCCTTGACCATGTAACAAATCGTTTGGATTCCTGTAAAATTTTTTACTTCTTCACTACTTTTATATATTTTTATCTATTTTTTTAAAATAAGTAATTATTTTTGCCAATTTGTAACCAATTCACTGACAGCCAGCTGTCAATTCAAGTCGCTGTCCATTTTTTCGCAAGACTGCGTTATACTGATGGTCATTGGTGCCGGCAGGTTTGATAGCCATGTAATTAAGCGCCGGTGTTCCGCCAATATGGTACGGAAATTAGTTGAGGCAATAGAGACCTTCTATTCCGATTTGAACTTGTGACCTATCCTTTGTCAACCAATTCTTCAGCTTCTTTCTAACTATAATTTCAAAATTTTAACAGATGCCAAAATATAATTTTCAATTTTTTTATTTCGGTTAAACTAAAACTTTTCAAAATTGACATATAAAATTTTGTTTTTTTTTATTTTTTAAAAAAATCTGAGGGCGGACCATGGCCCCTTGCCTTAATAGCTCCTACCCAACAACCAGCTTGTTTCCCATCTGCCCGGCCACATGAATTGAGGACCTCCTCTGCCTGCTCAACTAACCCCAAACCTTAACAACTTCCTTTCCTCCCTCCAACTGTCCAACATATTCCATTTAATGTTTTTTAAGATATATTTATGAGGTCCGGCTGATGAGAGAGTTGTCAATTTCTACGGTGCCAGCCTAATTCCAACTTGCTTTCTGATTTACTTGATTGTCTATCCCAAATTCAACCTGTTTGGTGCTTGATAAAATCTTTTTTTATGTTAATTTGACAGTTTAGATCTTGTAAAACAGATTATTAATCTGTATGCATATAAATTAAGAAGGAGTATCATTTCGAGTATCTCCTCCCTTCTTTCACTCGGTCTCAAAGAGTAACTAGGACTAATTCAGTCATGTTTTAATCGAACATTTTCCATTTAAAATTATGATCATAGAAAAAGATTATTATTTTTTACCAAACAGACATTTGTGGATCAAATCACGATCTCATCATCTTATTGCTTACAATAATACAAGAAAATAGATCTTTCTCGATCAATCCCCGTGTCCATCCACCCAGCTGGTTGGAGACATACATCAGGCACCTTCTTAAGGCGAATTAATATATCTCTTGCCATCTTGGTTTGTAGACGAAAAACTAATTTTGACACATTCAAAGAAATGGTCGATGCATTTTTTTCTGCAATCTTAACTCATGTTTATACAATCTTAAGGGTGAATGATTTGTAAGAGATAACATATGTAAAAGTGTTATTCTAATTGCCAAAAATTATTCGCTTAGAACATTATCGCTTTCGTTGTAGAAAAATCAAGAGGTTTTATAAATAAAACGTGAATTAGAACATGTCCTTTCAGTGGCGGAGCCGGAAACTTTTGACTGAGGAGCAGCACTAACCGATCTCTCGCTTAAGAGAATGAATGACTGCAGGACACTGACTCAAGTCAAATGTGGGCACTACATGCAGCTGGACTATGCCAGTCACATAGTAGTTCCGCTACTGTGTCTTGTACTAACTTACTTATAATCATAAGCATGTTAGGTTGTTGATGTTTTGCTTAAAAAATCCTTGATATGAATTTAAATAAACTGACTAAATCGGTTTTCGACATACGTGGCTACTTAAATAGCACAATTTGTCTAATGCATAATTTATTGTTAGGCCTTCTTGTCAATGATTAATTATAGAATTATATGGTGAATGGGAGGACGTCTGTCCATCTAAGCAGTGAGTAAATTAATTTGGAAAAGCAAAGTATCACGAATAAATTAAAGTTAGTTTCAGTTTTGGCATAATTAATTTGGAAAAGGTCTGTAATTTTATTACATGAAAATGTTAATACAAACAATATTGAACGTAATTAATTTATTGAGAAAAGTCCATTTTACCCTCCGCCTAATGCAGTCATTGCAGGCAGTTGGTTTTCTTCCGTCGTAACTTAATGTCGGGAAAAAAACGGCCAATCCTTTAGACGCGTCACGTGAAGCGGGTCAGATCTGAGCTGGAATGGGACCAGATCCAGCAACATTAGTTGTACGGGAGATCTGCCACATTTAATTTCAAATTAATTAAAGTTTCTTTCAAATTAAACCACGACAAATTCGTTTTGATCTCAATTAAAGGGCACATGTTAATGTTATATATCAATAAGGGCTACATAGGGGAGTGCGATCGGCCGATATATTATACAAGGAAAATACAGGATTTTTTGCTTTTATTTTAAAAATCAATATAAAGCATTTTAAAAATATTTGTGAAAGCATAAAAAAAAAAGGCACTATAACATATATTGGTGGACAAAGTTATATGGCCCAGATATTGTATATCAAAACATTGTTGGAAACTCTTAAAACTATGAACGTCCATTACGACTCCATGTCAGAGAGATGGAGAGAGATCTTGTGAAGTTCCAAAATCAGAACAATTTGAAAAACCGGAAAAGATAAAGATAATTTTGAAAGTTAATATGTAAAAGCAGCACAAAAAGTTTTATTATATATATATATATATATATATATATATATATATATATATATATATATATATATATATATATATATAGAAATTGGTATGACACTTAAGTCAGGGATGAAAACCAGACCCTTTAATTTTTTGTTAAAAAATTATTTAAAAAAAATATAATGTTTATAATAACTATCCTGATATAAAACATGCTTTGGCAAGTTGTTTTTATGAAAAATGTTTATCTTTTATTGTCAAAATGTTGATTATACGAGAGCCATTCATTTTTTCTTATTATAAAAGCAATATCAAAATCCAAAAAAAATTGTCAAAATATATATTTTGCATCAACTATCCTTAAAATCATATTGGTAGGGTTGGATTTCAAAAAAAAAAAAAAGCATTTTAAGTATCATATTTAAAGGGTCTGGTTTTTGTCACTAACCTATTGGATGAATCAAGCAGGTCGAATTGATAAATGCAAACTACATATATATGGCAATACTCCCATTTAAATGAATCAATCAGGTCGAATCTTAGTAGTGCATGCAATTATATATATGGCAATACTCCCACTTAAATGAATCAATCAGGTAGAATCTCATAAATGCAGTCATATTTATGTCAAAACTCCCTTTTAAGGGAATCCATCGGGTCGAATCTGATCAATGGAATTATATATATGACAAAACTCCCATTTCAATGAATCAATCGGGTTGAATCTGATCAACGCATTAAATCAGTCTTCCTTGCTTTGTAAGTCATGTTCCCACACCTTATATTTTAAGATTCTTTGGAAACAATGATTATGCGAAAGGTGATCTTTATGTTTAAAGCATACAAATCCACATAACTTAAAACCATATTTAATTGTACATATAAACAAGGAAGGATTGTGAGAAACGAGGATATAATTTGCATGCATGTAGAAGTCCATATAAATTAAGAAAATTGTGAAGAACGAGGATATATATATATATATATATATATATATATATATATATATATATATGGGGAGAGAGAGAGAGAGAAAGAGAGAGAGGAAAATTGAATGATACTCTGGCTAGACTTTATGCTATCCACTGTCACTCATTTCATTCATAAAGGGTCATTTGATTCGTTTGTGATGGATGGTTGAGACAATAATAAGGACTAAGTGCTACTGTGGTAAAAAAAAAGTAGCAAGTCGGCAGTATTTTTTGTCCGGCCGATTAGGCAAATAAAATACTTTGTCAGTGTTCCATGAACTTATTTTAACAGATTCATGAACATTTAATTCTAGTATTTTATGAATCTGTTTCAATCTTTTGGATAAATTTAAGAAACACTCCCAGAGTGTTCCAGCTACTAAACGATCCTTAAGTCACTTGACGACAACAATTACAAATAATGTGTGAGGAAGGTGCCATCGCCGATCCAAGTCGTGAGTTTATGATCCCCCTATTTACTTGGCCCATGAGTAAAGGTTCATCAAGTTGGCTTGGATCGTTATGAACTAATTACATTTGTTGTGCATTGTAAAGACTAAAGTAAGTGTTGTTTTTAAATTTATAACCTAACAGTGGCCTTGTCCAGTCATTGGCTCCATGACCTAATCTTCAGCTGATTTAAGTCCGAGTCACCGGTTTGCCAACTATGAGCGACGATATCCTACTGCTGTTTCGCATGTGAACCGAGACAAATGCAGGAGATGTGGACATTGAAAATCAATTAGCGGAGCAAAATAACAAAGCTATTCACTGACATTGAAGTTGTCCTTAGTGAGATGCAACAATGGAAGCTAGCGATGGCTAACAGAGAACACCATTGAGGCAATGGCAGTAACAATGGATGGAGCAGAAGGTCAACCCTATGACCAACAGAGTGCAAGTGCAACCATTTCAAAACCATCACTGATCAAGTTTTTTCAGGATTGTTCCTATCAAAAGACAACCAAAGGGACAAGACAAGTGGAGCCAGGTGTGGGCAATTGCCCACACAAAGGGTTTTGCCAATCAAAACCCTCCACTGACCTTTTCGCCCCTCTCTCTCTCTCTCTCTCTTCCCAGTCGAGAGTTTCACCTGTCCGGATTAAAAATTTTAAGAATTTTCTACGTCTAAATTGGTCCACAAGAAGGAGTTTGGATGGATCTCTCATCCGCACAAGAGGCACGGGCAGACAGAGGAGCAACAGGTATTTTGATAATTTAAAAAAAAAATGTTTTTTACAGTCTTTTTTATTTTTTTTCAATTTTTATTTCTGTTTGTACACCTTTGTTTTTTAGTATGTATAGAGGAGTGCACCTTTATGTTTTTCACTACCTCCCTGTCTTGGATTTCAGAGGAACCCCATCAACTAAGTCTATAATCAAACTCTAGTCCAAATCCACAATCCGAACCTACCTAGACTTAATTGGACCTAAACGACCTTTAGCTTCCAATGTAGTCTGCATGAAACCAAATCCATGTTCAGATTTTGAGTCCAATTCAGACCAGAATGTGTCTATAAACTCGATCCTACTTATCATCCTATTTAGGTCCCGCCAATAGATTAGGATCAGATCCAGTCAGTGATCAAACCATAAATCATATCTAAGGCCACGTTTGATGGCTAAGAAAAATACTGTTCATTGAGGGGTTTTTTTCTTCTTTGTACGGTTTCAACCAGCACCATCAAACGTGAGAAAATTTACCGTGCTAAAAGTCGATTTTCAGGGTAAATTTACCCCGGAAAAAAGTCGGACCCGTGGGGGTCCGACTTTTTTTCGACGATTTTTTTTTTGCCCGTTGGGGCTTCTTCCATCGTGCGCGCTCCTCTCCCTCGCCACCGCCGATCGACCGAGCTCTTTCTCCCTCGCTACTGCTGCTTCCTCCTTCGATCGACGGAGCTTCTTCTATCCCCTTTTCATCACAAAGCCGGCCTCTTCATCTGCCGATCGACCGAGCACTTTCTCCCTCGCTATCACATCTTCCTCCTCCGTTCGAACCGAGCTCCTTCGATTCTCTTCTCATCACAGAGCCGGTTGGGCGATCGCATTTCTTCACAGGTAAGCTCGTTCCATTCCCCTCTTTCGCCCCATCTCTACTTCGTTCTCCTTTTCTCCGCAAAAGCTATTGTTCCAAACATCGATTCGGAGCTTGTTCCTCAGCTTCCGATGATCGACCCATCTGTTTCCGGAGATAAATGCATCTATTGGACTATCTAGGGTTGGATTGCCGTGTTTTATCCCTCTTCCGGCGGCATTGTGCTGTTCCAGCAAAATACCCTGCTACTATTCCCAGCGGCTTGTTATTTTCCTCCTCCGGCGACATTGTCCACTTAGCCATTGTTTCTACTTTGAAGACCTGATTTTGATATCCGATGTCTCTTTTTGTGATTTTGGGGGTGAAAGGAAGCAACTCTGAATTGTTGTTCTTTCATCGTTCGTTGTCCCTTTTCCTCCGACGACCTGCTTCTATCTGCAACCATGACGCCATTCATCAAAGATTTTCATTTTGCAGTCTAGGTATGATGCTGTCTCTCTCTATCTCGCCCTTCCCCCTCAGCTGGTTAACATTCCTGATATGCATATTTGTTATGATATTTTTTTAATTTCTTGATGCCATCAAACATGGCCTGAAACAAGAAAAAGGGAAATTTTCCTTTCTGTCTGTCAGTTTACCGTGGAGAATTTACCCTTGAAAAAATTCCCCCCCAAGTTTGATGGCCTAAGCTAAGAAGTTATCTATCTATCTATCTATATAGATATATATATATATATATATATACACTATCCAAATCCAAACAAAGACCAAACCTGAATTCAAGCCAAAATCTAAACCCAACCCATATCCATATCCATATCAAAAAACAAAATTTAAACCAAACTAATACCCCTGACCTTACACATATCCAAATAAAATTTCTCACCAACAATCGCAAATACATTGCTTACTCTGTTATAACGGGTAATAAATGCAATACCCCACTTTGAAAAGTTTAGTTTAATACTAAAGAATGTCATATAACTTAAAAATGAAGTTTGTTAAATGATTAGTTGTCATGGTTCCTAATCTTTTTGGGGCTAAAACCAAATCGCTAACCGTCAAATCAGAGGTTCAGGTCCGATATGAGAATGGGTTGAATTGTTGCAGTAGTATGAAAACGCAATTCAACACCCAAACCTATAGTTCCACACATGTGAATACATATGTCTTAAGGGAGGTATATTGTAATATCTTACTTTTAAGAAGTTTAATCTAATATTAAAAATTATGAGAATATATAAATATAGATCCACTTTTAAAGGGCCACAAACCTCATTTGTAACAGATTCCAAGAAGTTTGAAACTAAATCTTTTCTCAGTTATTTCCTTTTTCGCTTTGCTTTCACTTAGGGGCCGTTTGATGGCCTGGAAATGTGGAATTGGAAATATATTTTTGGAAATATATTTTCTGGAAAAAATGAATGGGAAAAATCTTTCCGATTCCAATTTTAATGTGTGTGTGAAGACTGAGAAATATATTTCTATGTTTGATGAAAAAGAATTATATTTCAAAAAACATAGCATTTTACCAAAAAAATTATCAGCCAATTAACGAGCATATTTTCCATGCAAAACAAGAAATAAGTAGCTGGGAAAGAATAGAACATACAATCTTGACCAGCAAAATGGGATCAGAAACTGAAAGCGTCAAATTTTCATTCCATTCTGGTTGAATCGCAAATAACAGGCATCTCATAATCCGTATTCTGTTGCAGAAAGAAGTGATAAAATGAAAATTCCGAATGCTAAGCTTTGCTAACAAGGTTAATGAAATGGGGAGAGAAAAGAAAGTACCAAGAAGCAAAAGTACCCTTGTTGCACGTATTTTTGCTGCTGCCACTGAACTCGACGTTTTGGACTTCTGAGACTGTGACCTGTTCAACTGTTGTTCCTTTGATATTGCACAAAATTTGCAAGCACCAAATTTCATAGGAAGGCTGTTGGGGGTTGACAATTTTATCCACCCCTGAAATTTATTATTGCACAAGAGCTTGATGAATACGACGAAACTAACCAATCAGGAAACTAATAAAGAGAAAGCCACTTCAACAAACTGATATCGAAGAACTTATTCTTGAACTGCTCATATGGATTACTAAATTCTTTACAAGAAACTTAACATCCGAACGATAAACACAAGTAAACTCCACGCATCCGATTCACCAACAGCAGCAGTAGAAACGGTGGCAGCAGTAGAAATGGTGGCTTCAGCCAGCAACCATCACTCAGAACTCCAGAAGACAGACCAACAGTGCAGAGGCAAATTAAGGAACACCGCTTTTTACCAAGTTAGAACAAGAAACCGATTGAACAGACGGAAGAAACCCACGGAATCGACTCTCAGGAAATCCAGAGCAAAGCGCACCAAACAAAATCAAGAGCACCAAACAAAATCAAAAGCTTCCGAGACACTCAAAATAACTCACGGAGAGTCACGATCAAAGGGAAAAACAGATGCCCATCAACCAGATGTCAAGAACAGAGGACGAGAGAGAGGATGAGGGAGCAGGAGAGTGAGAGGGCGAAAGAGGCAGCTGCGGGCTGCGGGCTTGCGGCAGGAGGGAGAGGCGAGTGAGAGGGCGAAAGACGATGCTGGGCGTGAGGAGAGGAAGACTACGACGGTGCTGGGCGTGAGGTGCTGGGCGACGGACGATGCTCTTTCCCCTTTGTTCTTCCTCTTTCCCTTTTCTTCCCTTCTTCCTCTTTCCCCTTCGTTCTTCCCCCTTCGTTCTTCCTTTTTCTTTCTCTGCTAGACGCTGTGTGAGAAGGCTGTCCAAGAAGAAGCTCGGCGTGAAGACGACGGTGCAGGAGGAAGACGAAGACGCGCTCCCGTGCGTGCCCTAACGGGCAAAAATAAAATTCCAGCAAAAAATTTCCGTCTCTCCAGACGTTTTCCGGAATTCGACTTTAACGGTAAATTTTTCCATGATACGATGGAAAAATTTCAAATTTTTGAATTATTTTTTTGAATGAACAGTTCTTTTCGGGCGCAACAAACGGCCCCTTACTGTTTCTTGTCGTTTACTTTCAGCACTGATTTCCTTGCTCGTCCTTTGAATATTCCAATTTCAACCCATTATTTTCTTAAAATTCATTTTATTTTCCGTCAGTTGTACCTGACAGGAAAGTTTATGAAATCAAAATCATATTCATTCACATCAGATTAGACATCATAACTAATCGGCAATGACCTATCAGTGCATCAAAGTGATAGATAGCTGCAGAGCATTTCTCATTGCTTCACTCTCACTCCATCCACATGCAAGCTCAATGCATCCAACAATAAGCTGCCAAAATTATAGCTTGGTAAAAGAAGGGAGAATCTTGGGATCATGCTGGAGACCTTGTGCACCCCAAGGTGATTCCAATTTAACGGATGAGGTAGTGGGAACAGGAAACTTGCACTGTTTGACACTTACAAAAGACTAAACTCTAACTCCAAATAACACAATGCTGCTGTAGCGAAGCCAGCGTGGGGTAGGCGGGGCGGGCAGGAGGCTTGGCCTCAGTAGCGAAGCCTGGGGCTGGCGTGGGCGCCTGCCCATGCCCGCCTAAGATAGCTCCACGTTTTTGTCCCTTGTACTCAACTGCTTACAGCAGTAACGGAGCCAGCGTGGGGTTGGCGTGAACGCCTGCCCACGCCAGCCCAAGGTACTAATTAGTACATAGTGCCCTTGCTTGGCCCCCCACACACCCCCCTCTCGAGTTTTAAAAGATTAAGAAATTTTAAAGTAAATTTCAAAAATTTTAGTTTAACATATATAAAAATTTTATTTCAGGATTAAAATTTTGAAACTATAGTTTGACTCCTCTAATGAAAATTTTTTGCTTCACCCTTTCATGTAAGAGTCTGCTTGGTAACAATAATAAGTTGTTATTATTCCATTAACCTGCCCTAAATTGGAGTAGATTTATAAAATACAAGAGATCTTTCTCTATCAATCCCCTTTTTCTCTATCAATCCCCTTGTCCCTCATTCTTCGAGAATAAAAAATGATAAGTTTCAATTTTTAGGTCAAATTCATAAAACACTAACAATTTAATTATTGTTGCCAAACTTGCCCTAAGAGTTCATAGGGTACATTTGTGAAAGTACTAAATGCAAAGTTGAATGTTTCAAAACTGTTTGGTAATAGTAATACATTATTATTTTTTCATAAATTAGACCTAAAAATTAGGCAAATTCATGAAACATTTTTGTTACATTATTCTAGAAATTTACCTTATTTTTTTTATACAGATTAATGAGACAATAATACGTATATTGCTGTTTCGAAACAGCCCGTTTTGAGGGTGCTATTTAAGAGCTCTGGTGCACGTTTCCGATGTAAGAAATAAAACAAAATGCATAAAAAAAAACACCTCTTGAAAAATATGTTTTTGATTACCTTACACGTTCGTTAGATTTAAGATGATTTTTTGCTTTTTTGAGATTTTTTGAAATGTTAAAACGCATAAATGAATTAAATCTTCAACAACTTTCCCAATTGGTAGTTGATTCAGGTTTCTATTTGGCCACTAACCCCTCTCCGATAGCGACTCAGAAACCAATATTTCCAATAGTATTTTTAATACCGTTAAAAAGCCTTTCTTTCACAGTGCCGGCTTTCATGAGAAAGAGACTCTTTTGGAATGAAACGGCTACTATTCTCCCAGGCTCACTTTGAAACAGGCACTTCCTCATCACTCTTTCACGGGAATAAGCTTGATTAAAAAAAAATTAATATGAAAAAACACATAGAATAAGCTTGATTAAAATAATTTTAATCTTATGACATAACCACTAAAATCCCCATAAAAAAACCTAAAAATGTGATAAGAAAATAAGCCGAGTTTTTTTATGATAAATGGTCATTTCTAAACATTTTAAAAGTAAATTTTATAAAACAAGGTAACAATTTATATAGTGACTTAACGTGTATACGGCCAAACTTGTCTTCACAACAAAAGAAACGGTTGCATTTGATGAGGTTACACTTGGGTGGGTGATCGCCTATTAGTGTAGTACTACATTGACCATTAAATGAATGACTGTGATGCATTGAGTGCAGTCGCTATTACTAAAGTAACCAACTTCACCTCATCACTTTATTCAACTCTTGTTCCTAACAATTTTTCCTACCACTTTTCTTTTTTTTTTTTTTTTAAAAAAAACACTGCACAAACCTACAATAAACCTGGGCACTAGGCCAGGGTACCCGATGGGTACGAACTAAAAAAACAGGCCCAGGTTGGCTTGATTTTTTTTTTAATTTTTAATTATTTTTATTTAATAATAATATATATTTTATTTATTAACAATATATTTTATATTCAAAATATTTTATTTTATATTTTAAAAATATATTTTTTATTTTAATCGAGACGAGTCGGGCCCAAGCTTTAGTGTCGAGTATCGGGCTCAGGTTCGGGCGTTGGGCCAGGCCGACCCGATGCCTTAGTCTAGCTTATAACCACCATATTTATCTCGAGTGACATAGTACTCAAGTGACATAGTATAGCTGGTCGAACTTATGACAGTGAAAAGTTGATCATAGGGAAAAAGAGAAGAAAAAGAAAGGTCCGGCCTTATGACAGTGAAAAGTTGATCATAGGGAAAAAGAGAAGAAAAAGAAAGGTCCGGCCTCTTTGAAGTATCTCTTTAATAAGTTTAGAGATAATTATGAGGAGAACCTTTGGACTTTTCCTGGCCATCTCGTTCACCTGAAACTACATTATACGCTCACGTCTTTTTCATTTCAATGGTGCGAGAAGAGGACAAGACAAATGAACCTTCGAATATTTGGGATAGGATGCAACTAGACAAAATTTAAATAAAAAGGCAAAAAAAATACCGCGAAGAGGGGGTTGAACTTGTTAAGAGCATTAAATTTTCTTTGTTTGTCATAGCAGCGTCGATTTGACTTTGAAAGTTGCACTATTTTCACTAATTAAATCTCAAAAATCATGTTCTTTTTTCCATGGATTATGGACATGCAACTCTTCCGGCCCGTTATTTAGTCATCGGGCACAGTAATGACTTTGGATTTATTTTATATTATATCTCAAATCTTGCGATGGGTTGAAGCTGTTCAAACTCGTTCGTTCGTCGAAATAAATTTAAAAAAAATGTATTCTCGAGATCACGAGATTTCGCAGGGCAGGGGATTGGTGAGGATGGCGTGGATCCATGTGCTACTGGATCTAGACATATCGCAATATCATAGAAAAACCCGAAACGTGAAGTCCCATTGGCGGACCGGATCCTAGAACAAAATGCAGATCCAGGAAGCAGGAACTCCGACCGATGTTGGATCTCGGCAAGAGGATAGTGTGACTTGGTGGCAGTTTCGAGCGACCAATGAGCACCCCTGGATCCAGATATGGAGATCCAAACCAACAAAAGCAAATCTAGAGAGAGAGAGAGAGAGAGGAGGGGAGAGAAGGGGGAGGGGGGCGGTGCGGAAGTATCTTGCGATGCAGACGCGCAAAAAACAGCTCTCAGACGGAAAGCATCGAGTCTCTTCCGGTGTATTATTTTCATTTTTCATTCGGAGGCTTTACTTTATCAACCCAATCCCCTGTGGGACGGTCGCCAAACATCTTTCCCTTTGACGAAGGGCATTCCTCGTCTCTCTCTCTCTCTCTCTCTGTGAGTCTCTCTCCCTCTCTCTCTGTGAGTAGGTTCAGGTGCTGCTTGTGTAGGGGAGTGGAGGAGGACATAGAAGCAGGTCTTTTTCTTACTCTCTCTCTCTCTCTCACGCACATACGCTAATTCAGTGATGCAACTTTGTTTTGGCGGACTTTGTTTCTTTCCTTTTCCTCTACCCATGAACTCTTGATGAAGTGATTGGAAAGGCTCCTAATCGAACATACTTTTTGATTTTTTTTTTTTTTTAGTATTCTACTGATGATATTTGAGGGTAGAAACCTTATGATCTTTCTTATATTATTCCCTCCGAACAAGACTGGATATTTTCTCATGTTCTCTGATTATGAGGATTTATTTGGATCGTGATCGTCCTACTTCTCCTGGTCTGCCCTAAGGAATTGGCATTTCTGGGATTGTAATTTCTTTTCGGTTCGATCACTTTTGTCCACTTTCTTGGTAATTGCGTTATTCTCTGTGGTGATCTTCATGCCATCCCATCGTATGTTCGGAAAAGATTCAGCGTAGATCTGATTGTCTTTTTGAGGAATGCATCTGGTGAGAATTCGATTTGTTGAAAACCCAATTTAGTACCAGCTTCTTCATCGTATTTGTTTTTTTTTTCTGCTTGATATAAGAGAAAAAGGAATTGTTTTATGCTTGGGAGTTCCTTGGTGAGATAAACAGTTATTAGACAATTCAAACTGAAACGGACGCCAATTTCTTTTTTTCTGTATTATTCTGTTTGGCTGTATAGCGATTCGTTGGTTCCTTCATGGATGCCGTAGATCAAACATTAAGTGATCGTGGACAAGTGTTATTGATTTGGTTCCCGCAATATGAACCCGATTAACATCAATATCCTTATCACATCCATTTCTATCTTTTTCTTTGAAAAAATTATATCATGAAATGGTGATTCCTTCATGGGGGAGCAATTAAATGACAACGATGGACAATTTATTTCTCCTATTTATCTGAAAAGTTTGAAGTTTCAAGATGACCACGATCATTCTTGGGTATATGGTGGGCTGTATGTTGTACTGCCCTTCAGCATTTTTGGCTATTATAGTATTATTTCGTGCATTGTCACACATACAGGTGATGCAGTAAAACCATTGTGACATTAAAACTTGTGCATTGTTAAGGCAAAATTTTTGAACCTGTTTTTTCAGGTTTGACATTCTTTCTTTGAAAACTGTAGTTTGTCTTACTTTTCTAGAAAATGTTTATGGTTTAAAATTTTAAACATATTTATTAATTCATTATAATTTTATTATTTTAGATTTAGGCCAACTGGCAAGAATGTCCTGAGATTTATCTGGCACCTGTATTTATTTTACAATTTATATTGATATCAAGTATGTGTGCATGTGTGTGCATACCAAGGTAATACTCGTTCACTGCACTTTCCGTAGAATGAACATAGAATGAAGGATTGTGCTATCTGTAATTGCACTCAGGTAATGCATGGTTTCTGCAGCATGTTTTGATCGCAAGTATAGTTCCAATTGACTTTATTTTTTACCAATAGAAGTTGCTTGAATGCTTGAATCTGAGAGAGAGAGAGACAATTTGAGATTAAGCATACACCTATTAATTTATGCCAAGGGACACATGCATCAGGTTCAAACTCTTATACTTCCACTTATATGATTAAACACACAGGCAGTTTTAATGTATCTCATCCTTTATCATTGCATACTATGTACATGTTCTTGATTATCGTACTTGTTTTGTCCTTTTGGGAGAAAATTCAGTTGCCTTATCATCCTCAATATTTTTTTGTCTGCTATAGAGAATGGCTGAAGCAATTAGCGAAGAGAAGGCTATTGTTGAACAATCAGCCAGTTTTACTGATAAAAAGAAAGAAAAAACTACAAATCGGCAAAGAAAGGGGATTCTATCTCGCATTTGGCATGCAATCTTTAGTAGGGGGCGTAATGACTTTGAGAAGAAGTTACAGTATTTGTCAAAAGAAGAGGCGTCTGTTCATTCAAGGATGAAGAAGAGAGCTCAAACTTGGAGATCCATGGCAAGGAACCTTATAGTTTACTCAGTGGTTCTGGAGGTGCATGTCTAATACCTATCCAAAGATGGTCTGTGGAACATCTGCTTGTATTTGTTTATCTCAAAGTGAAAGTGAAGGTGTCCATGTTCAAAAAAATATAACTTGATCTATCCTGCTCTCTCTAGCCTAACACTGCTTCCAAGGAAAAGCTCCTCACCCGGTGCCATAAAACATGCTTTCAGTCATGAAATGGATCAGTTTATATTGCACGGCAGATAACTTGTGATGATCCACTTGTGCAACCTAATCTGCTTTAGAATACAGGCTTGGTGAACTTTACTAATTATTCACATGAACGCACATACACACTCCATTGCATGCACCCGACCATTTGTTCCAACCATATGTATATGCATACATGTATGTATGTGCATTCAAATGTGGAAATTAGCATGCAGTTACTGCAAAGAGTGCATATTGCATCCACAAATCTGATTCTATTGGTATTTCAACTTGGTCCATTTGCTATTAGTTGACATTTAGATTGTGTTTATTAATGACAAGAACGTCATTTTTTTGGGGCTTTGGTATCCATGAAAATCATGGTTGGACTAATAGTTCGGTACATGATGCAAAATTTGTAAATGTACATTTTTAGATTTAAGAAATATAAAAAAATTAGGATGCATCATGGAAAATACAAAAAAAAGTCGGGGGAAACAAAGAAAAATATAATTTCCTTTGAAAAATAAAAAAAGTAAAATGTCATACGTAAACTTAACAATGCAAGAAACTAACAACATGATCCATTAGTTAAACTTAAAGTTCTAAACATCAATGAATAAACTTGTTCCGTGTAAAACATGAATGTGAAATTATCGTTTGTCACCCTTGCCATTTTTTTCCTCATTTTCTCCTTCAAAGTCTATGCCATCCTCAACCTATATAGGTTCCTTGTCATCATTTTTCTTGTGCTCCTTTAATGTTGGTTCATTCTACATTTTCCTCTGGAAATATTTTCTACTTGTGCATCAAATACATAGAAGTGCTGCAAGCTTATAGGGTTAACCTACTTTTTATGCTTTCTTGTTGATGCTTTCTTAGTTGTCTAAACACGTTAAGGATAACCAACACATATCATGTGACAAGTTTATGTTAGTGTTTGACTTATAATAACAAGTGTATATTTGTTTATGACCTATTTCTCAGTTGCATATCATTCAACTCTATTATTTTCTTAATCTTATCCTCTTCTTGGTGTAAGTTTACCTGTTCCTTTCACATCTACAGGTAGCGGATGATTGATTGAGGATTTTAATTGCAAAATTTTAGCTTTGATAGTTATCTCAAACCTAACCTTTACATGTCTAATGACACTAGAACAGTCTGAGGAAACAATAAGTAAACAAAATATTATAAAAGTTGAACGACTTAAAGAGGGAGGCCTTTTGAACCCAAGTGTGAAATATACGGGGTTCAAAATACAAAGTTCAAACCTCAAACCATAGCCACAAAAAATGTGTTCTTTGAAAAAAACGTGTTAAAAATGTGAAAAACAAGTCAACCAAACAAAACTTCCGTTTTCTTGAAAAAATGCTGAAATGAGAAAGACATTTTTTTCATTTTTCTAAATGCCAAACTGTTTGTTTCCATTTTCTAATTTTTATTTGTTGCTTATTTACTTATTTTTTTAATGTTGTTTTATTCGTTTTTCATTTATTTTATTTTCCCTAATTTTTAAGATTTTTTTATGTTTTTAAAAAGTCACCATCAATTTCCCATTTTTTTTCAGGCTCGTCATATTATACTCAAGAAAAACCTTGCTGTTAAAATGTGAAAATGATAATTGTGACTTTGTTTCAAACCCAAACATTAATGGTATGTTACACCCATGAAAGTAGTTCCAGGAGGTTGTGATATCATTTCTCCTAAAGGCATGTAACACATCCTTAGATATAACATTGATATCAAGCCTTAAGAAAACTGAACCTAAGTACTGATTCCTGCAAAATGAAGCTTGTAGCCCACATTTATGTGTTAGTTTAAAACAAGAAAAGAAAAAGGCCAGGTTGCAGTTTGCACAGGTGCCTGCAGGATTTTGGTTTAAAATTGCCATGAATATTAGTGAGTGTGTGCTTAAGTGTAGTATCAGGCTATCAACACACATGTTTTGTTTCAAGTATTATTGGTTAGTGATTCTTAAGATTAAATGTTTTGACTTTAAAGAGGCATTTCCCCAGAGATGTCTATGCAGTATGGTTTAGCAAAATTTCATGTCTCTTTCTTTGGATGAAGTTATGCATGCATTTGCATGTCAAGAAAATGTGCTCATGTGCATTGCATCTCTTGGAAAGTCTTCCAGCAATTGGCATTTCCTGTGCATGTTTGAATGGGTTTAAAATACTGAAAAGATATAAAAATGTGATGTCCATGATGGTTTCACATGAAGTTGCCTTGCCGAGTATGTCAATCATTGAGAAAGTAATGCATCCTGAGCATATGAAGGTCCCTGAAGTTGCTTTTGGGGTCAGCCTGTAGCATCAATAAGCTGCCAATCCTTGTCACCACAGTTGCAGACCTTCCTCTTGTGATTGTGACAAGTAAAACCTCATTTTCTCTTGTGATTGTGACAAGTAAAACCTCATTTCCTCTTGAAGTTCTGAATGTGGAAGTTCATGTACGGGCCTACGGCTGCTTATCTTCCAACTTCAGTGACGTGCTAATCATTATGATCTCAGTTCGAGTATACATTGTATGTTGTGAGACCATGTAGATATACAGGCATAGCCTGCAACCATATTTTTCTATGACAGATGTCTTTTATAAATACACTTGGAAATGGAATGGTTGATGGCACAAACATCAGTGCAATCTGCTTAGTAGGGTGACATCTGCAAGTGCATATTTTTGGAAGCATTTTCGTAAAATAGTCCTTTGTTAAAGAAATCATGATGGTAATGGTGCCTCTTGCTGTTAGTCCATCTGAATGGAAGTCTACAGTTTATTTATCATGTGGTTGTACTTTTTTGTTTCTTGATACGATGCTGCATGGCCCTTGTCTGAATAAGTAATGATCTTGGCATGATACTGCAACATCTAGGATCTGAATCTTATCCACAAGGATCCTCATTAATGTACATGGTAAGAATTAAAGCAATCTTTGCCCCTAGTATGTAGTATCACATAAGCTGGCTGTGAATATTCTGTTTTGGCATATTTTTTTTTCTTTTTTCATTTTTTTAATTCAGTTATATCGAATTAATTTGTCAACTGATATGCAATGTATGCTGATGGGCATTTGAACTTAAAAAGTGCTGCAACTATTGGCCTTCTTTTTTTCTTTAATTTTCACATATAGAAGCATTGATTATTTATTGAGTAGTTAGGACATAGGATAATAGTATATGTCTAGTTTTGAACTGCATGTTATGACTACTACCTGCAACAAAGTTAGTCTCATTTTAATTAATATTCTTCAGGCTGCTGCTCTGTTTTATGCAATCATGACAACAAGATCAGTGGATCTTAACTGGAAGATGAGAGCTTTAAGGGTGATGCCTGTATTTGCTGTGCCTTTTCTAGGGGCTGCTATTTATTCAACACTTTCCAGCTACAAAAGAATGCGTAAGGCACAAATGACCTTTAAGAAGATTATCTTAGGACTTAAATTTTCCCTTTCAAGTTAGATCTTAAATGGCCACGGTTTATACACATTCTGATCTTGTATAGAACTGTTTGGAAAAAAGTTTACAAGTTAATTAACTCATGGAAGGTTGATTATTTTCTATGGTTGCTTGGCTCTAGCTTATTATTATTTTTTTGATGTTCTTGAAAATATCTGGGATATGCTTTATGCCCTTCACAAGAGTATTGTTGCATCTATGTTGTTCTCTTTATTATCTGTATGGTTGATTGAGAGACCAGGTAGTGGTAATGTTTTCTATGGCAAACCTGGTGAGTCGACCGGAGAGTCTCCCTGGTTGTCTTGGATCACCTATTAACTGGGTCAGAGCTCAACGTCTAATCCACATGTCTGAGTCCTATGGCATGGGGGTATGGATTGTTGGCTCGGCTGGTCACAGTCGGGATTCCCTGAGTCTGGATATGTCCATTTTTTATTGACATGACTTAGTCTCGTATCACTGCTTAGCCTGGTTTCTAACTTAAAAATGGGTCAATCACATGTATAAAAGGCTTCATATGAGGGCCCGAGGGTTTTAGGGAAACCCTTTCTTCCCCAACAAGGAAAGGCCATTCTATAAAGTTTCCCAGTGCCAGTTGCTCATTGACGACAACAGACAGCTCTCTTTCTCCCTCTCTTCCAATGTGCTCCCTGTCCAGCACTGCTGGCGACCAGTCAGAGAGGGTCACTTGCATCCTCCGTGCAACTGAGTGTGGCTGTCCCTGTTTGCTCAGCAATGAGTGGATCCTGATCACTCTACCTCCTTCTCTCTAATCTCTCTTTACTATTTCCTCTATCCAATGACCTCTCGGTCACCTCTTGCTGGTGACCTTTTTCATTTCTGCATGAAAATTAGAAGACAGTCTAGATACAAAATCATTCTTAGTGTTTCTCTCATTCACCTGCTATAGCCGTTTCATTGATTTAGCTCAGTCTGCTCAGTTAATGGAACTTTTTAGTTATCTGTTGTCTCAGTTAATCTTAGTTGATCTAATGTCCTAACTCTTCAGTTCTTTGAGAGAGAGCTTTTCTGGAATTAAGTGATATCTAGTTAAAGATTAAACCCATAATCAAGAATTGCATTTAGTCTATAAATGAAGATGAAGAAATTTACCAATATTTGACAAACTTTTATTCTCTTACTTGTGTACTGGACATTTGATGATCATGAATTGATAAGTGTATGGATCAAAGAGGATTTTTACCACGTAGTTATTTAGGAAAAGTTTTACGCGTCATGTGTGGACTGTCATCTACATGGTTCATATTGTTTCTTTGCAGCTCTAACATTAGACTATGTTGAAGTGAGGCCTGCACTTATTTCTCTGATTACTAGATATGCACTAAACAAGAGAAAATGGTGGACTTTTTACCATAAACCTAGGTTTTAACATGGGTAACACGGGTGGCATAGGTTCTACAAGATATGTTTTAGAGCACATATTCATGGTTTTATAGAATATGTATTTAACGTATGGCTGGAACTTCTACTTGATGAGTTGATATAGAATATGTAACTACCGTATAGTAAACTGTACTTAAAGAACAGAAGTTACATAATATAACTGTATATAATATAAGTATATATGGTATAACAGTGTATAATAAAATTACAGGACTTAAATTTGAAGGGAAGGTGACTTTTCACCTTCACATGGACTAGGCGTGCTAGCACCTAGTCCAGCCTAGGCACAGCTGGGGACCAGTCTAACACCCATTGCCTAAGTGATGGACTTAGGTGATGGGTGTGGACTCACACCTAGGTGACGCCTAGGCGTAGATTAGGCGATGCCTTAACAACTAAGACTTGTAGTAAAAGTACACTAATGAAATTTTATGCTGACCCAAATGTGTTGCCAAGTCAACTTGACAATTTGTGATCCAGTAGTAAGCCAATCCAAGTCTGATTCATGGGTTTGCCAATAATGCTGTATAGAACATACTATACTGATGTTGGAAACATATCATTTGGAGGCACATTTGAGTATCAAGAGAGAATGTGATGGAAAAAGTGTCAACTGTCAATTCACTGTGACAATGAGAACAAGCCATGTAAATTCCTCATGTAAAAGGCACAGATGGGGGAGTTTGAGGCCAGCATTCCTATTCAAAGTGTAGGAAAGAATCATCATTATCAACACTTGACTGTTTCAGGATTTCAGCTTGTTACACTTTTCATGGAGTACAGCTGGTATTATTTTGCCATGGAATGCAGCTGGTATTAAATTTTAGCAGCTCCTGATTTGAAGCTCAAGATTCTGACATAAAAAACGAGTGAGCACTTAGTTTTTCGTGTGAACTTTCCTTAACGAAATTTCATTCACAAAGTGGCTTCAGGCTAAAATAGCTAAATCAATCCCTTTGCGATTTATAGTATATAGGTTTTAATCTCATGAATTAATTTTTTTTTTTTTTCAAAAAAAGGCAAATGTTGTGAGTCAAAAGACGGAGTTTTGGTTTGCATTCAGTAAGCGTAATGTCACAGAACTTAGGGAACGTACTAGTGTTTTAGCATGCGGTTGAAGTTTATTGTAGAATATAAAAGTTTGTTAGATGAATTACAGTTCAAATCTTAAATATGAAGTCCGTTTCTGAAAGCACATGAAAAACTGTGTGAATCAGGGAAGCATGGTCGTTTGCTATTCTAACTTCCCATTCCCAGTGAATATGCATTCCTTTCGATGAATCTGCATTATACTGACCTGATTCCCAAACACCAAAGAAATTTAAAGAAGCACCGAACTTAGAGTTTCTTCTCCATGAAACATCCCCAGAGCCCAGCCAGCCACCAATGAAAAGAAAAAGAAAACTAGACATGATAAAATGGGGGGAAAACTTCTACCTTTTTAAGCTATGTCACACGGACTCTTCAAAAAAGGGGCAGCACCCACGTCTACCGGATGTCACACAGGTGCAACTCTGACTTGCACCCCAAAACAGCCTCTCTTATTCACTTTGAAATTTTTTTCTCCTCTTTCTTTTTCTTCTCTCTCCCTCTCTTTCTTTATTTACAGTAATAAAAGTAAAAGAAAAGACAGATTAAGCTAATAAACAATCATATAATTATATATCTAATAAATAAATAAATATATACCCTCGCTGCACCCGTGCACCCAAGTTTTTTGAGATATGCCACACTGGCTCCCCCATCCGCACTAGCATCAACACCAGCACCAGCACCCCACATCCATGTGACCTAGTTTTAAGTTGTCTGTTGTTTGCTCATTATATTTTTAAGACAATGATGCTTCTGTAACTTCTTTTATTTTTTCTGAAAAAATGACAGGTGATCGCAGTGATCAGAAAACTCTTGAAAGATTACGTGCTGAGAGACAAGCAGAGATTGATGAGCTTAAGGAGAGAACAAACTATTATATTACTCAACAGTTGATACAGGTAACAATGCGAGGCATTAGCTTGGCATGGGTTTGTAGCTTTTATGACCGTTTTTATTATTGTTCTCAAACATCAAACCATGCTAATTATCTCAAAATGCAGAGATATGATACAGATCCTGCAGCAAAAGCTGCAGCAGCTACTGTTTTAGCTTCAAAACTAGGTGCAGATTCTGGCCTGAAGGTAATGGTTGGAGATGAACCAAAGCTTGATCTTCCACATGGAAAAAGCAGTGATATCGAGGTGGTCCAATCCACTGGCCTTCGCAACAGGAAGGCACCTCACTTGAGGAGTAACAGTGGGGGAAGTGTTGTGTCTCAAGATGCTCATGAAGAAACACCAAGGATGTCTGACATTGGTGGGCAGCAATTTAGTCCTCAAAGCCAAGCAATTGCTGTGACTCATCATCAAAGATCCACTGCCAGTGATGGAGGATGGATTGCACGCCTGGCAGCAATGCTTGTTGGTGAGGATCCGACACAGTGCTATGCCCTTATCTGTGGCAACTGTCATATGCACAACGGTAAGTGAGACAAATTACCTTCATTTACTTGTGCTGTTCAGCTGAAATGGTCTTAAGCATAAATGGCACCTTAAGGTTATGGAAATAGTTAGAACAGGGACTCTACTGCTATCACCTATGTCACATGGGTGCAGATGCAGGCATGGGTTTCAGTTGCTGGTGTAGAACATTTTCAAAATGCTTTACATATGGCCCAATAGCAATAATAAGGTTTTAAACGAACACATAACATTTACTTCTTATATTCATAAGATATTAATTAATAAACAAAAAGCACGAAAATAGACAAAAAAAAAGGATACCAAATATCATTTTGCTTGCCCAACACCCATGCTATTGCTCCTGCTGTCATGATGCGGATGTGGCGCCCTTCTAGGAAAGTCTGTGTGACATAGCTGCACTCCTTGAAAAACAATTATCTGTTTAACACTGTTTAACTTTTAAAATCAGCTAGATAAAATTAGTAAGAACACTGAAAAAACAATCATTTTTCATAATTTTATGTCAACCAAAGAAAAAAGAGTCAAATAAGCATTCTAAATGGAGTTCAAGATGAAGTGGATAACCCACAAAGAAAGAAACCACACAGAAGAACATCATCAAAATTAATATTGTGAATTTATTGTTATCTTCATTCAGGGACAGAAATGTTAAACGTTGTTTGAAGCTTGTTACTTTGAAAGTACCATTTTTTCTGCACCAGAAGGATATCAAGTAGCGAGAATGTACTCTTTCTAAAACATTGTAAAAACTAAAAACTATCATTTTTTTTTATGCCAACAAGGATATACGAGTCCCAGAGAAAGTGGATAACAAGTTGACAAGGGTCAAAGAACAAAGTGACCACAGGGAAGAAACATCATTAAAAAGAGATATTCTGAATTTAAGTTAGACACGTGAATCATTCAACACTATGAAGTTTGTTCCTTTGATTTTTTTTATGTTTCCTGTGCCAGGAAATCAAGAAGTGGTGGATCTTGGGAGGGGCAAAATTTCAAGTGTTAGTCCTTGTCTGGACAGTTAGGTCCTAAGAGGGCGTCTGGTGACAAGAACACTGCTGTTTGGAACTTAGAGTTCCATGAATGTGTACCAAAAAATGGTCACATTCATGGAACCATAGAACAAACACATTCTTGGAGCATTATGTTCCAATGGATTCAGCGTTCTTGTTAATAAATGCCATCTAAAGGGCCTAGTTGGGCTCCCAAAAAAGGCTAAAAAATGAACTCAACAAAATATAAAATTAACTTTGGAAAAGGAGAAAATTGAGAATTCCTCAGATAAAATTCTTACATTGGTCTACCAAAAAGAGAAAGCTTGGTGCTTTCCATTTAGGGCGTGCTTCATTGCCCAGATAACTCTTTTGGACGATGGAGAGTCTTCTATGTTTTCTGTTTGCCTGAAGGGGAACAATAATGTTGCCAGGGCACTAGTATTCCTTCAATCGAAGAAGCTTCAAGTGCCCAGAATTTGACTGGAAGTTTAGACACTTCCTGGCATTCTGAACAAAATTTATGTTACTATACTAACAATGTGCTTCAACATTGCAGGACTAGCAAGAAAGGAAGATTTTCCTTACATAACTTACTACTGCCCTCACTGCCATGCTCTAAACGGTTCTGGCAAGCAAGACTCACCGACTGCTGATTCAAGTTCTAAAGGGATCAGCTCACCTCATTCTGATGATGGCCAAAGTAGTGCTAGTGCAGGTACACTGTTGGAGGGCAAGGTCATTGATAACTCTCTAGACTCACTAGAAGCTGCAGGAATGAGTAAGGTTGAGCAATCTGATGTACCGGCATCTTAAACCCATGTATACAAAAAGATGAGCTTGATATGTACCAGTAGAGGACACATACCATTTTTTCCCTTAGGGTTGCTTCCATTGTATCTTTCTGAGAGCAGGAAAGGATAGTTTGTGGTGGTTAAAAGAACCTTTTCTGAGTTCCATATCCATGTCAAGGTTGTTCTTGACTGTTGTAA
Source organism: Nymphaea colorata (assembly GCF_008831285.2). Taxonomy (NCBI): domain Eukaryota; kingdom Viridiplantae; phylum Streptophyta; class Magnoliopsida; order Nymphaeales; family Nymphaeaceae; genus Nymphaea; species Nymphaea colorata. The sequence goes on from NC_045143.1 coordinate 11,789,452, forward strand.
AATCTCTGTGCTTAATGATTGAGGGCATTGTTTAAGATCCTCCCGTTTTGAATTTTCTCAACATCCTGCATCAAGTAGATCATTTTCAGCTTGTCTGTGCAGATCATTTCACAAGTCTCTAGTGGTCTATTGTTGTCTGTGAAAGAGATCCATCTGGCAGGTTTCCCAGATTATGACCATCTGTAAGCACAAAATGCACGCTCGTATGTGCATGCATCTGCCTCTACTTTATTTTTGCTTGGTTCTGGGCCTCTGGCAACATATATATATATTTAAAGTTGTTCCAAGGGCAAGTTGATCTTTTACTCATTGAGGGGGTAGATGAGGTTTTAGACGCTGGTAAGTCTGCTGCGGTTACAAATGTCAATGCTTGTTTCCTCATTCAGTTTTTTTTTTTTTTGGTTAGTGTGGTTGTGGTGGGAAGATCTCTGCCCTTGTATCGCTCAACACGGTTCTTGTCTGCAGGAACGGCCACCATCCAGCGGCATTTAGATGTTTGATGCTGCAAAAGGCTAGAAGCTTCTGTGAAACTGCGCAAGTTCTTGAAGCCAACTTATCAGATCCTGTCTATCGACTGGCTATTCGAGAGCGGGACATGCGTGATACAAGTTGGCGGCAATTTTCAAGCACAGTTGCCAAAAGATGCCAACCATATCAGTTATCTGTGAAGTGCTACCTAATGTTTCGATTATCACGTTAGCCGCTAATGCTGTCAAGTTTTTAAGATACGCTTGTTCTTTGAGCCAGTCATCTTGAAAAAGGAGAGCGAAACTTCCAAGTGTCATATCTTCTCAGCCTATTTGTGCCTGGTAAGAGTTGGCGCTAGCAGAGATGAATGGAAACTGGCGAGCAGGACGTTTAAAATTTAGCATGAAAAATTAAGAATATTTGATATTTATTCTGACATGAGCAGAATTAGATGGGCGTGGAACAAGAAGTTTTCCACTAGCACAATTCTTTTCGACTAAAGTTACTAAATGTGAAGTAACAACAACTCTCTCTCTCTCTCTCGCGTGCGTTGCAAAATGCAAGAACGACAGCAGAGGCACTCTTGAGTTGAAGCCCTCTGTTCCTTTTCATGGTCAAGCAGGCATGTCTTTTAGCTCAGAATGCGAGACCTCATGCTTACAAAGTAGGAAGATTACGGCTTATGTGCACTTGTTACGCTAAAGCACAATTACCAACATCCGAAACATCTAAAAAAATGGCAATCAATGAAGATATATTAAATAGGCCTGGGTGTCCGGCCGGGTATGGGTCGGGTCCGGGTCACACTTTTTTTCTATCGGGTTCAACTTTAGTGAGCCCGGCCCGATCTGATATCTTAACGGGACGGGCCTGGCCTGGTTATCACTTTCTAAACCCGGCCCGGCCCAACGGCCCGTTGGGTCGACGTCGACGAGCAAGAAGAGGGAGGAGAAGGAGAGAAGGCGATGGGGACGAGGAGCAGGAGGAGAGGAGGCTTTGCATTGTTTACTTCCAATCGTTGCTGCCGTCGATGATCTCCAACTCAAGAGTCAAGACCCCCATCAGCGTGGCCAACGCCGCCGTCATCCAGCAGCAGGAGGTTAGACGAAGGGTCTAGGATTCGGGCCGGGCCGGGCTTAGAAAGGCCCACCCCTAAGGCGAACGGTGGAACTCCACCGGCAGGCCACCCAATAATGTGGGTGGCCGTCGGCGGGTCTCGCCAAGACGGCCGGCCGTCGCCCGCCCAAAACCGGCGAAATCCGGTCTTCTCCTTCCCGATTCAAAAAATGCCCCTTTTTCTTGATTGGGCGCTATAGTGGCGGCGAGGAAGCCACCGACAGCCTGTGGGTGGGCACCTGTGGGTCGCACGGTGCAGTCCAGCAACAGCAAACCAGCCGGTGGCCTCCCTTCCCTGTCGTCGCCCTCCAACGGAAGGCCAACGCCTTCCATCGCCTTCCCCTCTCCCTCTCCCTCGCCCTGTTCTTCTTTCTGACTCTTATTGCGGCTGCGACAGAGGCGAACGGTAGTCGTCGTCGTTCGACAGGAGGGTAGACGAATGGTCTAGGAGGATACCGCCCAGTTGGGGTCGCCTCTCTCCCCGCCGGCCGGTTCCTCGCCGCCGTCCTCCCCTCCCGAAAGTTCTGCCTCCCCTGGCTCGGCGAGTTCTCCCTCAACCTCGGGTCGGCCCGACCCAGCCCGCCTGTTAACAAAACAGGTCGGGCTGGGCCTGATTTTTGGTGGACCAGGCCCGGCCCAAACTGGTCAGTTAACTTTAACGGGCCGGGCTGGGCCTGTTTTTTGGTGGACATGCTCGGTGCCCGGCCCCACCTGGCCCGTTTGTTGACTGGGCCGGGCCCGGGTCTGGGCTTTGGACCCAACGGGCCGATCCGGGCCGTGTTTTACCGGCTCGAGCATTCACCTAAAAAAAATTGGATAAAGTTAACTGCAGAAATGAGAAGAAAAGTGATATATATATATATATATATATATATATATATATATATATATATATAAAATTCATGTCCGGAATGATTGCTACTCTTATTATTATTGAACAGAATACGTTCAAAGTAAATAAAAGAAAAACCTATATTCATTTATTTTGCATTAAGAAAAATAATTAAGATAGAAGTGAATGCAAATTCATTAAGCTCATTACTGTCTGGGAGTTGCTTAGAAAAGGAAACGTAAACGCCCTTTTCTCTTCCTTCATTCTTCATCCTTCTTGATTTTCACCTCCTGATCACTACCACATTTATCTTTCTTTCAAATTTTCCATCTTTTTCTCCTGCATCAAAAGAATGTCTTTACTTGTTATCTTCTTGCTCTTGTTTTCCATCTTCAATCTCTCCCGTTCTGATGATCTTTCAAAATGGTAAGAAGCATTAGTTTAGGTTTCTTCCCTTACTTCCATTATTCATGTCCTAAAAATTATTTGTTACGTTCATCTCAGGGACGAAAAGGAAAGCTCGCCCTTTCAGTACTCACAGCATTCAACTTCTTTTGAATACGATCGAGTAGTCCAACTGTCCCAACAACCAAGGTATGTTGAATTGGATTAATAGAAGAATGCAAGTTAGTTTCTTCCGGAATTCTGACAAATGATTTGGTGTTGGTTCTGGCAGGGTTTTCCTTTACAAGGGTTTCCTGACGGATGAAGAATGTGATCATCTCATCAATGTGGTAATGTTGACGAACTTAAAGAGTTAAGCATGGTGATCAATCCAGTGCTTCTGTTCTGATGGCGAGTTTCTTTGCTTGGTTTGGTCACGTACAGGCAAAGCATAACCTTACAAGATCTAAGGTTGGCCATTCATCGGGTCATTTCAGTCTGGGACGAACGAGCTCGACTGCGGGTTTAGACGACGATGTGAGTGAACCATTTCATGATCCCATTCAAGTTCCTGCTACATCATCAATCTGTATATTCTGTATCTACACTTAGTGAAACATAATCTTAGTTTCGAGCATCTTTTCCTTTAAATGGTTATGTGGCCAAGGAATGCACCCCATCTGATCGATGAATATACTTAATCTTGTTCAACTGAAAACTTCTAAATCAGTTGATGGGGTGCGAGTTTTTTCTTTAGTTCAATAGAAAAGAAATTCACTCAGTTTGAAATTAAAACTTTCTTAGTTGATGCTGTTGTTGTAAAACCTCCAGTTTCTGACCTTGATTTGGCAGAAGGCAGACGCTAAGATGCATTCATGGAAGTTGAATGTGTCATTTTCCTTGTGTGCGTGTTTGATAGCCTCGGATCTATGAGTCGATATCTAAGATACCTTTTATGTTAGACTCACAATATATAGAAACAAACACCAGATTATATACCACTATGAGGAAAGGTGGAATCAACTCGGATCTTATATCTGAAGTTATCAAACAATCCCTTAGCTAGGCCGGTGGAGTTTTTTGTTGGCAATTTTACCTTACCTGAGAAGGTGGCTGCTTTTGCTTATCACATGCTGTAAGCAGCTATTTTTACTGCGGTAGGTATTACAAGCTGCTCAAATTGCTGTATGTATTAACTTTTACTGTAGTGTTTCAACTCGTCACGTTCTATCAATTGGTGACCTTTGCATAGAACAAGATAATTTGCATCATTAAGTGGGCGTTTGATAAAAAGAATATAATATTTTTGAAATACATGTCACATTTAGTTTTTGAGAGGGCTTTTCATAAGAAGAAAATTGTATTTTTGGAATGCATATTCTATATAAGAACACATGACTCACAAACATTTAGGTCTTGTTGCAAGAGACATAGTGCAATTGTTGATGTTCTTGTGATTAGATCCAACAGTCTGATATAACACATAATCATGTTATGTTTCTTGACAGGCAGGCTATATTCTTCGAACATATGTCCTAAAAATATAATGTCCTTGTCAAACGCCCTCCAAAAACCTTTGAGAGAGAGAACGTGCATCTATGAGACCCTTTATTGTTCTCATATATCTTGCTTTCATTTTCTCATTTATAGGACAAGGTTGTTGCAAGACTAAAGGACAGAATTGAAGCATGGACTCTACTTCCTAAAGGTGAAATTTGAATGTTATAATATTAAGTTTATCTTCTCTGAATTTTTAGAATTCTTCGTATGGGATCGAGGATAAACTAGGCAGCTTGCAATGTAATCGCAGAAATTAAATTTGGTGTAATTTAGTGGAAAAGCAAACACTTCAATTGCTAGTGTCTACTTACAGAACTCTACTTGTCTTGGACAACTAGAAAAAAAAAATGTTTGATTCATTGGATTTTGAGAACTTGAAATATGAAATCCTTGAACAAGAGAGATGCCAAATCGTTCCGGGAGATACAAAATTTTCTAAGTGGAGTGCTACATATACAACTCAGGACTATATAAGCCAGAGAAATGGAGAGAATATTGAGGCTCTTTCCTAGTCGGCAAGTTGTAACCCCCTCGATCATGGAAAAACACGCAATTATGAAATTAAATTAGTGAAATTGTGATAAAAACATGCAATTCTGAAAGTAAAATTACTGAAATTGTGTTTCTTTTTGGGTATGTGTTCGACGGATCACAGGCCCAATTTCATCTAATTCTGGAAATCACAAGTTGATCGTTGCCGTTGTTTTTGGCGATCAGAAAATGGCGAGACAATGCAGGTGCAGCGGTATGAGAAAGGCCAGCATTACATGTGGCACGCGGATTTCATGGACAACCAACGTCCGATTGCCGGCGGCAACCGAGTGGTAACGTTGATAATGTACTTGTCCACGGTGACCACGGGCGGAGAGACCTTCTTCCCGAACGCGAAGGCAAGATGTTGACATCCACAGTCTAGATTTTTTTTTTTCCCGGGTTTTCTTACACATTTGTCAATCTTTTCTTGCTAAAATCATGATAAAGAAATTTATCCATCTTGCCGGCAGGTGTTTGATCAGTATGATCCCTTGTCCAACTGCAGTAGCACGGGCCTTGCAGGTAAGCATCAATCTCGAGATTAACACAACATTTATTCTCTTATCAATGGATAATAAGTCTAATTAGCAGTAAAAAATGGACTAAGAAACCATAGTCTCCAAAAAAAAAAAAAACATTTATAGAACTCGATAAATAAGTGAGCCATTTAAACCTAAAAGAACGCCGGTTTTTTTAAAAAAACACCAAAATGAAAAAACAAGAAAAATGCTTTTCTTTCATGTTTTTTCTCTCTTTTTTTTCACTTTAGGATTTTCACGTTTTTAATGCCAAACTGTTAGTTTTTATTTTCTTTTATTTTTGCTTATTTAATTATTTTTAATATTTTTGTCATTACTTTTTCACTTATTTGATTCTTCCTTAATTTTTAAATTTTTATTCTTTTAATTTACTGCATTTTTTTTTCGTTTTTTTCAATTTCACCATATTATACCTAAGAAAAACCTTGCCAATAACATTTTATATTATACCTAAGAAAAACCTTGCCAATAACATTTTTTGTGACTATGAAAGAAGCATAAAAAGAAATTAAACGATTTTACCTAAAATTAAGATAAGAACTTTTTGTGGGGTATTATTTCGTCTATTTATTTTTGAACTTGTTGGTCGCAGTGAAGCCAAGGAAAGGAGACGCTCTGCTGTTCTTCAACCTGAACCTGGACGAGTCTCCTGATGAGACAAGCCGGCATGGGAGCTGCCGGGTGGTGGAGGGCGAGAAGTGGGTTGCGACCCACTGGGTCCACGTTAGAGCCCATCGTTACAGCGCATCTCTGTACAAGGAGGGTGAGTGCAGAGACCGCAGAGCTAGTTGCAAAGCAAGGGCTGCTGCTGGTGCCTGTGTCCAAAACGATCCCTTTGCTGTTAAATTTTGTAAACTCAGTTGCCGTTTCTGCGTATTCGGGGCGCCCAGCTGATCGGCTAAATTTGGTCGCCCTTAATAAATACTTTATTGATTCATCATTGTGTCCCCAGATTTTGTAATCTTTCTGCAAATTATAAACAAAAAAAATTAATGGGGTTTACATTTCTACTAAGAGTTTTGTGTTTTTCTGTTAAATGCAGTGACTTTGAAAAGCCAGAGTCACACTCTGACTATCCAAAGTTACCCATTAATCTAAACAGAAGTTACCCATTAATCTAAACAGGCTGTCTATTTGTTTTTTTTGAAGCATATAGATGGTTGAAAGAAAAACAAGAAAAAATGTGAACTAATACTAGATGACTGACAAAAATACCTATCATTTTTTTTTTCTTAATTGTCTATCATGTTGGATGGATGATCCTGCTTAGCTCTGTAACTATGAAAACTAAAGTGACCATTCAATTTTCTCATCTCCCTCTCTTTATATATATATATATATATATATATATATATATATATATATCCACACACACACACTCGCACACACATATATGTGAGAGAGTAGGAGAGAGAGAGAGAGATATGAAGGGGAAGCGGAAAGGGGATCCGATAAGACCCATCCACATTAGCCCAAGTGTCAACTCTCAACCCTAACTCAACTCAATACCATCAAAATAATGCTCTTCAAGAATTGAACCAATGATGTGGGTTTACACACCATTTACCCCAACCAGTTGCGCTATCCATGACAAAGAGAGGATTGGGTAGGATCAGCTGTCATTTCCTATTGGTTTCACCAGTTGCACTCATAAAATTCAATATTTTGTATTCTTTTTATTGCAAAATTTACTACATAATAATACATTAAAAATTCACTTAAAAATGATGTATACTTTTTTAGAACTATGCAGATAGGAGCTCGCTAGAGTTTAAGAATCAATAATTTGAAATGATTTGGTGCACAAAAAATGATTTTTTTCTCTTGATTTCATGGTTTAGAACATGAAGATCATGTCTATATAACTAGCTTTTCCCAAAAAAGTTAAAAAACACATGAATCAGATCAGCTGGCCGGTTTTATTAATTTTGTATGAATGGTTACACGAACAATTCAACAGCTAGCTTACATTAATGAAGATTTCTTCCTTTTGGGCTCAGAGGAATGTCTTATGGCCTAAACTTTATTGTTATAACCTACCAATTGGAATACTTCCCTACATATGTGTAGAATAGTATACCAATTTTAGTGCAAATCCAACTCCAATCTGATGGGTCCTCCACTGTCCTGACAGTAGGTATGTAACTTTTTGCTATGTGTTTTGTTTGCATGATCTTTTATCCAGTCTCACATGCATCACATCTCAGAGTTTAGAAAGAGTTTTCCACTTCTATTACTTTGGAGTAGTTTCCTATATACATGCAGTTTTTTCTTATCAATATTTAGGTGAACCAAAGTTTGTGTTTGTTATCACTTTTACCTATTTTATAGCATCATATTTTTTGTCATGGCCACTTTCATTGCTTTATGCAGAAATCCAAATTTTCATAGAGATTGTTTAGATCATATCTCAAAGTCTAGCTCAAGCTTTTTGATGCTTTAAGTTAGATTATATTCCTACACTTGTGTAGTTCAGCCACCCAATTTTGAATCAAATATTTGCCCATTTGATAAGGTTTTACGTCAAATTAAAGGAAACTATTTTCTATCAAAACCCTATTTTTTCAAAAATATCATGCTCCAAATTTTTCCTACATTTTCTAGATCCATTTCTCAAGCACTAGGATCTCTTTTTCAATTAATATACCAATTGATTTCTTTTAGGTGGCATTTGAATGCTAAGGCAAGCAATGTCTCAATTAAGCAGCAGTGACAGTTGAATGACAACCAATACAACTGCAGTAGAATTACATATTCCATATGCCTTCCCACATTTTTTAAGATTCTCGTTTAATACAAGAATATAAGATGTCAAATGTACATAGAAAATGAATGAACAAAGCAAACAAATATAGTATGTACAACTAAGCTATACAACTCATCAATTTGACTACCATCTAACTAAAAGCTTGGGATAGTATAACTCACTAAGACACTTCTTTTTTTTTATTACCATCTTAACAAGCATGACCACATGTCATTAGATGTGTTTAATTACAATTTTTTTAATTAGTTTCAGTATAACTCTAGCTGTTGCAACCCCTCCTTTGATAACCCTAATTGTACATCTCCCATGCCTCAGGCATAGGTGATACAATTCCCTCACTAAATAATTATTTCAGAAATGGGAAGGCAAGACATACCATGGCAAGGTCACATTAATCCTGACACTTATGGTTCTCAACTCTGGGCAAGGTCTATCAGAGAATGCTAGAAAGATTCAGATCTTACTGGTCTAGATCATCATGCTTATCCTGACGAGCATCCCATAGTTTCTGGATCTTCAATAAGGCAGGTGCAACCAACATGATAAAGATGGCAAACTTAGTGTCGCCTTATCTCCCACTTTCACACGTGTACACCAAATAGTCAAGATATGAGCAAGAATCCTCACCTTCTTAGCATATAACCTTTTATTATCTTTAGTGAGATTATTTTCCTTCATTAGCCTTGTCATCGCAGTCAAGTATTCAACCTACTTTGCAACTATCGTCTAATTTACAACATTTTTTTAAATGTTAAGATAAATGTCAAGAACTTCTTGCTATGGTAGTTTCAGTTCAGTTCATTGTTGAGGATGTATTACCTTTAGGTTGTGTTTGGAAACCTTAGATGTTAAATCTGAGGTGATTTGAGATATGAGAATCTTAGATCCTAAGTTTTTAGAACAGAGCTTCTTACCATGGATTTAAGATTTTTTGTTTGATGGAATCAAAATTACAATGGGGGATCTAAGATCCAATGTTTGTTACAAAATGAGGATCTTAAATTCAAACTTCTTTAACAATTGATAAGTACATGGAATGGAGTTGCAAGAAAACTATGCTTTTGGTAGGCAAAATTGTTATGCAATAACTACAATTAGACATTCAAAAGATTAGCAACCTTCTTATTTGGATCATTTTTAAATATATTTAAGTTGAATTGGATCATCTATTTCCACCAATGTACTCATCTAATAGCCAGACGTATATAGAACCACTCAACAACTGTTGTGTTCTAACAACAACAAAAAGACATTCTCCTTTAAAAAAGTGAAAAGGACAAAAACACAAAAGTAGAAAAGAATGCTGCAATGGCTACCAAACTTTAACAAAACCAAACAAAATTTTTGCCATTTGACAACACCCCTAAATTGAGAAGGCCTGAAAAGAACTCCCATAAGTGCATTTTTGTTGTTCAAATTTCAAATTTAAGTGCATAAGAATCTTATATAAATTTTAAAATTTAAAAGAACACAAACCTATGCTACATCAAACCTATGAGTTGTTTTCTCTCAAGCCCATATTTGTTCCACAATTAGACTACTAAAGTTTTTCACACTTTGTGCATGCATAATAACACACTAGCAATTTTACCAAGAACAGTTCTAAGCATTAGTCAATCCATACATTTATCAAACCTATGATTAGTTGGCTGTCTTCCAATTACATGATTAGCTGGCTTGTTTATAGAGAATTTTATTCAAATTTTCAGTAAGAAGTTGTAGTGTTAGGAAACCATCATGCATGTCATATCCAAAATTGAATTTCAATCACATGGTGAATAAACAGTTGTAAAAGAGTAATCAATTAAGGTTCTTGTGGTGCACTACAAATAAAACACAACTATAAGGTAAAAAAAACTTGATGACCTATTACAACAAGTAACAACCCTTTTTCAGACAAGTCCCATCTAATGATGTACATGAAATACTTTTCCTTTTAAATGCAGCTGAAAGGTCCAGTTATCCATCTAGCCAATAACATGTGCATTTTAATGAATCCAACAACTTGCAATTCATATTATATTATTGATGATCAAACAATGAACAAGAAATGATTATAATCAAAGGTAAAGAGACATAAAAATATTATTAATTTGTACGCACCATTTTGTATAGTCATGCCACATTTGTTTTGTGATTCATTCGTCAACATATTGTTGCTACCACGAAGGTGAAGTTGGTTACTATTCTTTTTTTATCATCATCTACCTATTTATGGTTGTAAAATTCATCATCTTCATTGCTTCAAATTACTTTGCTTTTGAGGTCATCTCTAGTATAAAATTATGGAATACACATGTTGCAAGAACATTTTTTACTTGAGTGTGAAAAATATATTGCACTTGATGCTTGAATATTGGAAAACATGATTTTAAAATACCAAATGCACGTTTCACTATAGCTATAAGTGATGCATGCATATAGTTGAAAAGCTCTTCTTCCCTCTCTCTATAGGTTTAGCTCCCAAAGCTTTGAATTCTAAAAGATGGTGCATGTATCTTTGATATGGAGTGAGGAATCCAACTATGTTTGAATATCGATTATTAGCAAGATAATATTTCCCTATAGTCGTATGATTATAAAACAAAATAAAAAATACAACAAATAATTTATTAAACAAGAAATACTATTGCCTTCAGGTATTACAAGTGGATTTTCATTATCATCAATAGCATTATGTAGAACTCTTGAATCTGAAGTTGATGTCTTCCAACCTACAAGTGCATAATGAAGCATATCAAATCCCACTACAACCATCACATTTTGAGTTCATACTTCATTCATATTACAAAATCATCATTGTGTTTCAAGTGGCACCCAAGCAGGATTATCAGCTCCATCAATTGTTCTCAAGCAATCATATATAAATAATAACATAGAATGTGCAATATTATAATGACATTCAATATTTCGACCATGTACTACATTCATTATGGAAGAAGACAACATTATATTCATTAAATCTTACCTTAAAATATGGTTAGAAGAGAGAGTTAGGTCTAATTTTTTTTGGAATTATGTTCGATGGAAACTGAATATAGTCTTTGCCCAACTCACCTATCATTCACTATCAAATGCTTCCTAAATTATAAAAATAAAAACACTAATTAACCAAACATATATTCAAAGCCTACAAAAAAAATTATACAATTAAGAGTAACCTTATTCAAACAAATGCCAATCCATGAAATATGAACAATTTAACATGCAAAACAACTAAAGCAAAACAAAAGTTTCCATTTATATTCTTTATGTGCAGCTATCACAAGATGACATACAAAATAGTAGTCATATTGACGATAGTAAAGTTTGAATATGACATCTGACAAAAAATATGATGTAGATTTGATTACCTGTAGTTATCTATAATGGCATGTGATACATACAAAATGGTTTTCATCTATACATACAAAATATAAACATCATATGAAATAGACATTTGAAGAGATTTTTGCAAACTCATGATACCCCTTCAAAATGCATGCAAAATGGTTCTTCAATGGTTGCTTAATATCCTTGGAGTTTGACATACAACTATTCAGCTCTGGTGTCATCATTCATTGTCAAATCAATTCCATCTACAATGTTTTGGCACCATATGTGCTACCTAGCATGTCTAGAATCACATTGCACACAAACATGATGTCTTCTATTGTTTTGGAGCCAAGAATATTTGCTGGAGTTCTTTGAATCTTGAAATGTCTTCACAAAATTTTTCAAACAGATTTTACTCTCAAAAATATTTAAGTCATGTAGATATCAAGGCTTTGGAAAGAATAACGAGGTTTAAGCAAAGCATGGCCATTTTTTTTTCTCTTCATAAAATTTAAGTATGATCATTTTGTTACTCCTGGGTTTGGAGATCCCGTTGAAACAATCCTACTATGTTTTTAATGAAACTAACTTTGTGAATGTGATATCCATCTTTAATGTTTGGATTTGGGAAAATTTTGATACTTTTATTTCAAACAAACATACTTCAACTGTTTTTAATTGTTGAAGATGTGCTTTCAAAAAAAGAGGGTCCGAAGTCATGCATAGTTTTGCCTTTAGTGATTCACTTGTACTTTTGATACTATTCCAACAACTATAGTCATAGCTAATAAATTTCAATTTATAATGTTGTAACCTTATTAAATGTCCTTCCCTTATTCTTTTACATAAATGAGATATATCTTTTCCAAAATAAAAGGTAAATTGCCCAAGAGGGTCAATTCATTAATCTATATAAAAAGAGAAAAAATACCAACTTAGGTACTATATGTAAGCATTTTATGTCATTATCCATTAAACATATTTTGGTCTGGTGTCTCATCACTGATCAAAACTAAAGTTGATTGCTTATACTTTTAGCTATTTTACACTTTTATTATCTTTAATAATTATTAGTTGTTCATTTCAGTATGCATTTGACCTATAAATCTCCATTTTCTTTACAATATTTTGAAAATTTTCTTGCATTTTTGTTTTAAAAACGATTATAAGTTTTTTCTAATTGAAAAATAAGATCAATTTACTTTTAATAGATAAGATTAGACATTACATCAATAAGAAAAACAGTAGATCTAATAGAAAGGATGAACCACCGCCAAAGATCTATACAAGATCTAATTTTAAGATCTTCAAGGTGATGTCTCCATAGATATCAGAGTCCGAGAAAAATGAGAATCAAGCATATCAATGACTCTAACTATAGGTCTTGTCACCTGAATTTTTTAGTAGGTGTGTGCTTCCTTATATAAAGAGAAAAAAGAGATAATACTTGATAATATGATAATAAAAAGAACCAACAATACAATTCTAGTTTTTTCTTTTCTTTTTTTTTTAATGTAAGGATTCAAAACAATATTGTAAGCTTTGCCACGATCCTATTTACACTGGAAAAAGAAGTTTATTTGCCAATTTCTAGGTTGTTGGATGGAGAGGTAATATCCAAAGGTTAATGTTTTTTTTTTTTAAAAAATTGCCAAATACAGGTAAGCTAGAGCAGTTCTAACTTTAATTAAAGTCACACACACATAGATTAGTTGTTTTATGATTGTCAATTACTCTCACCAAAAATTGAAGGTGGCTTTCCATCAACCAGATGCAACTATGCTGCTCCTCCAAGCCTCCATGATCATAAGAAGCCATAAATTAATATGATGACCGAACTAGCTAGGCAAGAAAATCTCATGTTTGGTTACAGATGACGAGAAGTAGTAGAAAACAACCAAGGATTCAGATCTATAAAAGTACTGAAAAAGTTTCTCCTTTGCAAATGAGAACTTTTTTGCTATTGACTTTGTGTTAGTTGATTGCTCAAACTACAAAAATTTAAGATATTTCCAGAGATACATCATATGTGATTAATGACCTTAGAGGATGTGGACTAGTCTATAACCGAACAACAATAATGGACCGTTGAGTTCATGGATCATCTTCCATTCCTCCAGGTGAAACAGGTTGAGATTCTATCGTATCTAAAATCATTTGAAAAAAAAAAAACAATTGAACCAGAAAACAATCGTTTGACCAACGAAGGCAACAAACTATCTATTAAATCTGAACATTTCATCATTTAATCAAATGTCTAATGGCCAAGAAAAATCCTGTACTCTTTGTAACTTCATAAGGAGCAGACAAAATGAACCCAATATGCTCAGCAAGAAGACATAGACAACAATACTCATGTAGGAAAAACAAGACTCAGGAAGGGACAACAGTCCAATGGCCAAGAAAAATTCTACACACTCTGTAACTTCATAATGAGCAGACCAAATGAGCCCAATAAGCCCAAAAGATGATCAAGCAGAAGTTGGACAAACAAAGGTCAAGCATAAGGAGATGGGAATCGAGTGAATGATTCTACACAAATTCGGCCGAGTTTTTGACAAAAAAAAAAAAAACTCAACAAAACTTTGAACAAGTTTTCCTCGACTCGTAACTCTGCCAAGTCAACCGAGTCAAGGTGGAGCCTTACCAATTTATTAACTAAACCAAATCCCACTATTAGGTTGACCTGATAAGGGGCCGAGCCAACGAGCGCACTCTATGAGTTTTTAAACATTGGTTTTAACAGGACTTGACTATGATTTTTCTAGATTTTTCGTCAGCTGTAAAGGGGCCCGAATCAAAGTCTTGTGTGTGTGTGTATATATATATATATATATATATATATATATATATATATATATATATATAATGAAGATTACTCTTCTTGTTCCTTCGGGCGTTCAATGATAACAAGGCAACAAAGGGGGTGATAGAGACAACAGGAAAACCAAAAAGAAAAGCAAGAGTGTGTTGCATGTGTAAGACCTTAATGCCCTTCCTTGTGATGCTGTTTGCTTTGGACTGACTATGTGATTGTCCTTATAAGTTCCTTTATTGGCTAGTGTTCTTGCTTGAGTTAATATTTTTTTTTATAAATATGGACATATATGTGGTTTTTCTCGGAGAAATATTGAGTTAAGAATAAATGGTGAGGTTTTTCTGAGACATAATAAGGCAAAGTGGGTTTTCTCATGAAAATCTCAGTAAATTTCAAAAATTTTAAGAAAGGAAATCCTAAACATAAAATGCAAAAATAACAATGCAATAACTGAAAATGTGAAAATATGCCAAAAAACTGCAGGAAGAACACATTTGTTTGTGGTCCTCCACACCCAACAAAAAGGGTCATCTACCCACAGTTGTATACAACGTCTCTGCTATTTTTCCTGTAGTTTCATATGTTGTTCCTAACAAGTAATTCAGAGCTTTTTTCAAACATATTCTCAGCTTTGTAGTCCTCTCACATCGCAGGTCATTTTTCCTGTAATTTTTCAAATACAATATGAACATACTATCAAGAATTATAAAAGTTTTGCGAGGGAATCTTCAACAAGGCATTTTCGTGTGAGTAAGAGGATTAATCCCACCATCCAAAGTGAGAGTTGAAACCCTCTCTTTCCTTTTCTCCCAACGATCAAGATTTACTCCATGTGCTCCAACTTATACATAGAGACCCATCCCCTTTTACAGTACAAGAACATAATCTCCACATATCAAACTAACGATGTGCCTTATAATACGTTCCAGCCTGCCATTTGAGCTCTGATTCTCGTGGCATAAACAAAGTACTTTCATATTGCACTCATGAATGTAACTTTCACTGAGAGAGAAACAGTTGGAAGGTAGTAGCGGAGCTATTGTGTGACTGGTGTAGGCCATTGCCCATGCCAGTCCTTGAAGTATTTTGTTGTGACTGAGCTGAACATAGGTTCAATCATATGTTGTGTCTACACCAAACTTAGGTCGGCACTCTATAAGTACTTGTCTTACCATGCCAGAAGCTAGCTAGTGCCTCTTAACCAAAATTTTCTAGCTCTACCGGTTGTTAGGGGACAAGTTGGAGAGCAGTGCACCTTTGCATAGCTAATTAATCCCGATTGGTGTACTCCTAGCTTGAAGAAAGTGAAGAAAAGTAGAAGCAAAAAATGGATTAGTTCAATTGATTGCCATTGGACCATGTCCCTGAACAAAATGGTAAATGAAAAATTCATTTCTACTTTTTGCATTTTTGCATTTCAGTTTGCGTCAAGCGTTCCTTTTCAATTGTTTGGTTCATGTTTCCCCTTAT
The DNA here is from genome assembly GCF_008831285.2 of Nymphaea colorata. Taxonomy (NCBI): domain Eukaryota; kingdom Viridiplantae; phylum Streptophyta; class Magnoliopsida; order Nymphaeales; family Nymphaeaceae; genus Nymphaea; species Nymphaea colorata. The sequence continues at coordinate 11,805,255 of NC_045143.1, forward strand.
TATTATATGTGTGAGTTGGTCGACTATTTTTATGCCCTGGTAATCAGGGGTGGAGCCAAAGGGGGTCATGCACGGGCCTTGACCCACCCTAAAAATTTATTTTTAATACATGTAAAATTTTAAAAAATTTAGTTTGTTCTATATAAAAATTTTGAAAAATGATATTTTGAAAATTTTGAAACTTTAATTCAACCCTTCTCATGAAAATTTTCTGGCTCTGCCCCTACTGGTAATATGGAGGGCTTAAAAAATGTTTTAAAAATGTCTAGTAAAAATTTTTGCATATGTTCATAGTACATTGTGGGAGCATTTCTTTTTGTTTGTTCCATGAGTTTATACACTGTGGGGTGCCTGGGGCCTGATATATACATATATCTAACCCGCTTCAAATACTTAGCACCATTAATCATGTTGATCACTGTCACTAGTAAGCTGATGCCAGTTTCGCTTGAAGTCGTTTATATGCCCTACCCGGTGCACAGAAGAGTATATACCAGAATACACAATGACTAAAATACCCCTGGTAAGTAAAAAGGAGAGTTCGCTACGATGACAAAAATAGGTAGTGAAAAAGTTAAAAGATTAAAAAGGACACTTCGTTTAAAAAACTCTCCAAAATACCTTAATTCCCATCTTTTTTTTTTTTCTTTTGATAACTGTTCTGTTAGAGCCAAAAGAATTAAACCATTAATTTTTAAAAACTAGGAAATCCGAACTTGTGCACGAGGAGGTTTTTGCTATATATCCATAAATCTACTTTTTAGTCTGACATATTGAAGTTGCCCAAAAAGAAAGAGTAAGTCAAAACCTATAAACCAACTGTAGTGATGAAAGCATACTCAGCTAACTTTATGTGACTTATACATGCAGCAAAAGCAACATGCATTTACACCGATCTCTTTTGTTTGCATTTAAAAATAACAACTTATTACAAGATTTTCAAGTATATATGGAAAAAGTTCACCATCTGACCTGGATGCAATATCAGGTCCTTATTTTGCCAAAAAGGCAAACTTGCACAAACAAATTAAAGGCAGCATGACTTTATAATTAGATCTGTAAAAAGGTGTGTTTCACTTTTCTTTTAATATGTATGTTTCTTGATATCGTATGCATTCTTATCACTAGGGGCATAAGAAGTTAAGATATATCAAGGAGGAGACTTGAGATCAAGACCTCAAAATAACCTGTTTCTATGCACCTGGGTTTATTGAGAGGTTCCTACATATGATATATAGATAAGAAACCTCTTAATAAACACCAACCACGGGAGAAAAGAGAGAGATTTATAAAACGTTCGTTGTTTATATGCAAAAAATTACATTTTAAGAGTAAAAGTAAAAAATTAACATGTAACCTTTTTATGAAGCTTCAGATAAATTAATGATTGGATGATTAGTTATTTTTCATATGAATATTCCAACACATTTAACCAGTGAAAAAACATTGAAATACACAAACGTGCTAGTAGTTTATGCGTTTAGGCTACCCAAGTCAAGGAAACGAAGGAATTAAGATCTCAATGCCAAAGGCGGACAAGACACCGAAAGCGCGCTCCCGCATCCCGAAACTTCCACGCTACAGCACATGGCCACCTCCCATTGCCCATAAATTTCCTCCAGAAACAAGCTACTACCCACCCATTTAAAGCCATTACAAGCAGCGAGTTCTTTTCAAAATAGTCCTTGCTTTATCTTCTGTATTTAAAAATTCGATTGGAACTTATCATCATTCCTTCAACTCAAACTTTTCACAAAACGTACATTTAAATTTGGCATGGCTGTTGTAAAACAATGGTGGTGAGATGATTCTGCATATCTGCTTGGTTTCCGGAGCTTGGGCGAGAACCTTCTTAATTTGTTTTCAGTGAATCTAGGTAATATTTGTTTCAGTTTCGATCTCAGATCCGTGAATTTAAGGTCAGAACGTACTCGTAATTGGTTATTTTCATTTTGTAACGTGGATTTAAGATCTTCGAACCCAACCTCACTTCTTCAAGGAAAAACGAAAACAGTGGTTCACATGGTATGCAATGTTGGGAGATGCATGGTTATTTCAGCGATATTATTGTTAAATATAAGGACCATTCTTCGACCTTTTCCTAAACAATTCTAATGCCAGCATGCAAATTATGAATTCGCCAGCTACATCGAGGACTACCGAATCAAAAGAGCGTTGAGAGAGAGAGAGAGAGAGAGAGAAGTCTCCAAACTCTTAAAACAACCAGCATGAACTCTATATACTTCGTCTTCTGCACCTCCTGGTTTTTCTTCCTGCTCTTTCCTGCCCGGGTCCTGTCCCAAGCTTGCCAGAAATCATGTGGGTCCATTCCTATCCGCTACCCGTTCGGCACCGGCCCCGGATGCGGCGATCCCCGGTTCCAAAACTTCGTCACCTGCAACTGCAACTACGAGCAGGGCCGGCGGCAGGAGCTCGTCCTCAAGACGCACTCCGGCACGTATCCCATCCAAGCGATCGACTACAGCAACCAGGTGATCCACATTAGTGACCCGTCCATGTCCACCTGCTCCTGCATGCAGCCGAGCAAAGGGTTCGGCCTCGACTGGGACGCCCCCTTCTCCTTCGTAGACAACATCGTCTTTGCTCTTCTCGGCTGCTCTGTCACCGCCTCCCCCGTCTTCAACAATTCCTTCAACTCCAACTTCACTAAGAGAAATGCCCCTCTCTGCGACGCTAGCGGCGAGCCAATATGCAGCCAGCTCTATGCCTGTCCGGCTGTAGCAGGATTGAACCCTCCCCTCTATTCCCCTGCCTCTTCCTGCTGCGTGTACTCGCCTGTTGATCTTGGCCCTTCCTTTGATATGGATCTCGACAGGCTGCAGTGTAATTCTTATACCTCCATTGACAATTTCAATTACCAGCAGCTTGATGCCACGAAATGGAAGTATAGCATCTCGCTTAAATATAAATTCAGCGTGAATAATGCGTACCCACTTGTCTGTATGCAATGTGAGAAGAGTAATGGAGTTTGTGGGTATACAGGGAGCTATAATACTTTTGTCTGCAACTGCCCAGCTGGGTTCAATACCTCTACGGATTGTCTTTTTGCAGAATCATATTGGGGACATGGCTTCAGGATTCTTCCACAGATCTGGACAGGTACCGTGCAGAGTCTCTTTTTGCTATGATCAACAGACCCTCTCTCTCTCTCTCTCAACCTTGGCCCCTCGTAGCTTTGGGACGATAACAGATCTCGCCAGTTTCTGAAAATATTTTGATTTTGATTGTACATACTCCTGAGATTTTCAGATGTCCGTATGTTGCCCCTTAAACCTCGTCGCCTTTCCCAAAAAAAAAAATGGAAAACGAAAAACAAAAAAAAAACTAGTGCATCATGTCAATGTTGCTGAACATTGGCCCGAAAAATATCAGGTTCTCTGCTCCGATTTGTGTTGCGTCTAATCTCAAAAATGATGATAAACTGATTCACCTCGACTTGATACAACGACGAGATGGAGATTGGAGTACTCGAACTACTGGGTCCGAGTTCTCTACCCTCCCTCAACCGATACTGCCCAATTCTCCATATCCTTCTTCAGTAGAATTGATCTCTACTGGTGATGTTCCTTCTCAAAGTGAACTGTCACTTATAGTCTTATAGATTCCCCGGTGTAAAGCAAGTTGGTGTTTGATTGCAGGAATTATGCTGCTGCTCTTGGGGACTGTGATTATGATGGACTGAGGAGAAAATGAACATACCACAGAGCAGACCATCCACTAAACAATGGTGGAAAAGTGCTGATAAGTTCTGCAAAATTGCTAGAATTTAATTGTATCTGTTACAGGGATCTGATGTCATTACGGTTGAAACGAATAAAGAACTTGAAATATTGTTTTTTTAGCAACTAATTTCCTTATCATTATCTGCAAATTGACAGTGAATTTTCATGTTATATGTGGTGCATGTGTCGCTGGATCTCTTCTCAGGACTCTTGCTGAGATGTATCTTTGAAGTGAAGTATCCAATGAGCCAGACTGCTTCACAGAGTGGGTTGAATTTGACTTATGAAGAATGCCAATCTGTTTGAATTATTATATATTTAGGTCCAGCTCTACCTTCCCTTGTTAGACTTGTATTTGGGCTTCCAGTGTTTGATCACGTGTTTGCCCATGGTTTCTTAATATACAGTTCAGACAATAATTGATCCTTCAAAGTTGCATTCATGGAGCAATTGACGACTGTTGTTATACGCTGTATCATTTAAGATATTTTTCATCAATTTAGCAGCCACAAAAGACATAGTGCAGCTGGTCAGACTAAGGGCCCGTGAAAAGGGACTGTATCTAGTCATAAGTATATTGTCTTTGCATCTAAGTAGTGGAGCATAGTATATGAGTTGAGGAGTGCACTGCTGTCATGTTGATACTGACCCAGGACCCAAAAGCAACGAGATTTGTTCTTCGGCCTCTTTTCCGGGTGGTGGGTAGGAACTTGCTTACCCTGAAGTTGCATTTATAGTTATTTAGTCAAAGAATAAATAATACAATCAGTAGGACACATCCTTTTGGTGAAATCAGCAACTAATTTACAATTCATTCTTAATCTCACAAAATTAAAGAATGACCATGGTAAGTTATGCAACAGTAGGTGAGGAAGGTACCTTTAAGCATTACAGAGTATCACCGGTCACCCACACCAAATTTACAGTGAATTGACAGCCCTGAGAACGAATATAGAAAAACTTGCATCAAAGCATTAACACCTCTCCAAATGAATCCAGAAACAATGATACTCCATATACCCAGACATACAAATAATAAAAAGTTAGTAGCACAAATCGAGCAAATACTTCCATTCCCCCTTGTTTACCATATTCTTACATGCTCATCAAGTCACCACCTGGATTTCACACACAGCTTACGGCCTGCTCGATGAACCCTAGTATCAGAAATTAGGAACAAAACCCAAAGAAAAGATTTGAACAAGGAAGTTGAACGCTTTTACCTTCCTAGGAAAATTGAGATGCCCGCGAAGATTGGAGGAGGAAATCCAGAACCCGACGATGCAAATGAGAAAAGTTGGAGCGTCGTTTCGATGCAGCTTGCTGCTTTTGCATCTCAATCAGCAAGGGGTAATGGCTGTGCTATTGGAGATCGTCGATTGGGGCCCTGCTACTCTTCGTCAGCTACTACTAACACCAATTGTCGGTTTTACCATAGCCTCCGACGCCATAACAAAAAAAGACGTCGGTGTTTGGCATTTTATTTGAAGGAAGCCTATGAGGATTTGGATCCTAGATTTGATCCACTTCAACTCCTTGGATTTGGATTTGGATCTCGATCTCTTGTAAAATATCCCCAAACACCAAAAATGTCATATCTTCTCTGTTTTACCTCTGCTCACATGAAATTTGAAATATAAGCTTTTATCAATAAAAGCATTGTGAACATGGGACTTGAACAATAAAAACATATGAATACATGCAAATGACTTAAAAATATGATGCATGATGTTCCCTCAGAAATCGTCACAAATTTGGTCATTTGTGAATATATATCTTGAAAGTTCTTTTGTTCACCTCCAACAGTTGAGGGCCACTTCGTTATTCATGCAAAACTTGAGCACTGACATGTAATTTTCTCCAATAGAAAACGAAAATAAAGCAACAAGCTAATGATAAAATTTTGATAATCTATTCACCATTGCAGTTTCTTATGCTGCAAAATCATTTGCCATTGACACAATAATATATCCTGCAAGAACAATGGCTGGGTATACAACCGTGGAGGCTGCCTTTGACTGAATGCTCTTGTAGGCATTTGAACAAACAAATGGGAGGCATTCACAGCGAGCATATGCCACAAAAGGTAGTTCAACGTGCAAGCATTGTGCACTAAGATGCTTCATTCTAACACGCATTCAAAATAAGAACATACAAAAGCATCAATGCTAGAAAGCATTCAAAACAACGAAATAAATAAGCAGAAAAATGCTCTGAACTGAGAAGGAAAGGTTACGGTAGAAGGTGGCATTCCCACGAATTGCTACATTTGTAAAATGGTGCTCTTTGCTTCTCCGCCAAAGCAATGCCATCATGAGCTTAAGTCGTGGAACCATTGAGTTACACAGGGGCCAACGGCCGGCAGGGGTCTCTTCAAAAAATATTTATTGTATATAAAAATTTTGAAAAATTATATTTCAATCAAATTTTTAGCTTTGCCCCTGAGTTGCAGGCATTCTATATTCCTACAATAATAGAGAGAAAAGGGGTTTGAGGAGAGGGAGGTTTGCATTAAGGGCCCGTTTGATGGGCGGTTGAAATCCACCCGGGGAGAAGAAATTGGTACGGGCGAGTGAAATTTCACCCGCCCGATTGAAATCCCGTCAAACGGGATGAAATTCCACCCGTTTAACCCAAAAGGGAGCGGGTGGAATTCCACCCGCTCAAAAGTCCGAGCTCCTTCCGCAGCGCACGACCTCCCTCCTCAGCGCACGACCTCCTTGGGTGAAATTTCACCCACTCGTTGTTTCGGGCACTCGACCTCCCTCCTCAGCGCACGACCTCCTTCTGCAGCTCACATCGCACCGCAGCTCCTCCTCCCTCGAGCCTTCTCACATCCCACCAGAGTGGAAGGAGGTTGCACCGTCGCCGCTGCCTCTCCGCTCCACCGCCGGTAGGCTTTTTCCCTTTCTCCCTCTGATTCCCTCCCTTTCTCTGATGCCCTACTGCTCTCTCCTTCCTCTCCTCTGTCACTCTCTCCTTCTGACTAATCGATAGAGCACTTTATAACCAACTATAAAAATTGTAGTTCACATTCAATAGGAAGATATCTTCCAATTTCTTCCCACGTCAAAGTGGGGAGGAAAAGAAAAACAACAACAACTACTAAATGTTATGAAAAAAGTCTTTCCATTTTTCTATCTTGTCCATCAAACAAGATTAAATTTACCAGGTTAAATTTTTCCTGTGCATCAAATAGACCCTCAGATTGGAAGAGGGAAAACTTTCATCTTGTAAATTTTTCCAGAAAAATTTACCATGGTAAATTTACCACGTTAAATTCTTCCTGTCTATCAAACGGGCCCTAAGAGTCGACCAGAAATAGATGCCAGAATGTTAGACGGGAAATACTGGGGAAAAGTAGGCCGGCCGGAAATGGACATCGGAAAATCAAACAATAGATAAGAGGGTCAGAACACTTAAGCGCCAATATGTAATTTCTTCCAAGAAAAACTAAAAATAAAATAAGATGACAATGGCAGGATTTAGGTAAATACCTAACCATTTTGATTTCTTATGCTGCAAAACTGATACAACAATATATCTTTGCAAGAACAATGGCTAAATATATAACCATCGAGGGTGGTTTTGCCTACATTTCAAGGAACAAATGAGAGGCATTTAAAAGGAGCGTCTGTCGCAAAAGGTCGTTTAATATGCAAGCATAGTGCACTATGATGGTTCATTCTAAGAAGCATTCACAATAATCACATTCAAAAGTAGTATTGTCAATCTCTAATGAGGTCCGTGCAATGGTTCGGGCTGGGGCTAATAAACAGCTGGCTCCCATTTCGAATCCCCGTGACATCAACATTATAGGTTGCAAAGAAGGGTAATCGCTGTGAAAGTTGAAGCATGACAAAAAGGAGGCAATGAAAGCAATACCCTATGAAGATAAGGGGTTTTGTGAAGACTTTGGGCCTTCTGCTGGCCGTGGGTAACCCCATTCACCCAAAAAAGTAGTGTAGCCAATGAGGATTGTTTTCTAAAGGGAAAGACTATATAGTAGGAGGTGGTCTTCCCATTCGTTGCTGCATTTGTAAAATAGTTCTCTCTACTGCCGTGCCAACGTGAGCTCCAAATTGCACAAGCCTAAGTTCTCAGCATTCTATTTTTGGAGTAGGGATATAGTGGTTGGATTCATATCAGATATCCAACAATCTGTTTTAAATAATTGGGAAGGAAATTTAAGATGGATCATTCAATGGAATAGATTCAATCTTAGGAAGTCATATATGATCGGATGCAGATTCAGTTTGTATTAAGAATCCGACTGCATAATGTTGATTTTATCAAACATCGGATCTGATAATTAACAGAGTTATAGATAGATATCTGAAACCTGAATCTGAATATATATATATAAGTGTATATCTGAAATCCGAATATAGATTTCCATCAGTGTACATCCAAAATCCAAACATAGATATCAGATCAAGTGTATATCTGACATCAAACTGACTGCACCGTGGGTTTGAATCACAAAACTTTTGGCCCTTATGACAAAACCAAAAGCCATGAGACCAACTTTAAAATCTTGTTATTGAGCGATCGTAATGAAGGTTACTATAGCTAAAACACACCACACCTCTAGCCCTATGATATTCATATAAATCACAGAATACATAAGCTTAGCTTAAATAAAAAACTACAAGTTTTTTGATTTTTTTTATAAAATAATATTAATAAAACAAAGTTAATTACATAAGAATAGTAATTATTGGTCCAGCTTTGGGACTTAAGTTGATTTTTCAAATTAGCTTTTCTGTTATCTAAAAAATTTTCATTATTTAATTCATTAAACAAGTGTATGTCAGTAATTAATTGAATTATTGCATCAAATAAACTTCAAGAAAATAATTAACCTGGTTTGTAAATGACAAAAAAAATCTGACAAATAAAATAATTAAAAATATAAAATACCTTTAATGTAGTTCAAAATTTTGCATCCCATACTAGTAGCATTGATCGGGAAATCTTAGCCGTAATATATGGGTTGAATATTTTTAGATTATTTTTGCTCAATAAAAAGGAAATAGTAAGCACCGAATTTGCACACAAAAAGCGCCGGTTTGCTTTTTTTTACAGCATAGGAGGGGAGGTAAGGAAAAGAAGAAGAGCGATGAAGAATGTGCTTAAAGCGATGGATGTAAGGACTAGATGGTGGATATCGATATGGATGATGGATAGAGACTCCAGGGTTGTGCTTATATAGGCACCAAACTTCAAAATAAAATACAACTAGAAAAACAAATTAGATTCCTTGCCGAACAAGCTAAACACTATCAAACAAAAACAGTTACATGCAAAGGAACTTGAAGGAGGATAGTTGTCGTGTGCTAGATGAGGTGGCAGTCGAACATGTCCAAAAAGTCAAAAGTGTCACAATGCATAATAGTTCTACCCCAGTGCTACACTGACCGCTATAGTAACTGCTACAACAATCGCTTTCGCCTTTTCTCAAAGAGAAGCCGCATGTCTTGTTACTTTCACTTTTTTGACATGTGTGAGATTCTTTTCGTTTTATTTCCTTTATCTTCATGCAATGTTGTTTTATGTTACATAAAGAGAGTCAACAACTACAACAGTCTTCTAGAGGCTCATGCGTTTGCCTCAGGAGGTGACCCAACACTTATCTTGTGGGGTACGTCATAGGGTAGATTACAAGCTTAAAGCTCATACCTATTCTGAAGGGTTTTTCCAGGGTAGATTTTGAAGCGATAATCCACAATGTAAATCCTATTTTTGACTTATGGGATTTTCTCAAAGAGAAATTTATTATGTATCTTCTCAAACGGATAATGTTTAATTTTTATATGGGAAACACTATACCCATAGGAAGTTTAACCATAACTTGTAAATGCCAAGTTTTACTGATCTTGACAAACGTTAGGCTGCAGGGTTAAAAACTCAGCTGCTTCGTCTCCATTTTCTTTAAGTAATGTTTATTGCCATACTGGATCGTTTCTTCTTTATTATTTGAATACTCGTCGAAATAGGGAACCATTGCAGCACAATCTTTATCAGTATCTCCAAATTCTTGAATCTACATACCTGTATTGTTTTGGGCAAAATGTTCGTGTAATCCTGGCTTAATACAAATATGGTTTAGGAAGGGTATGACCATAGATACACGTTTAGAATCAAATGTGTATACTGGTATTTCTATTTTCTGAAATAAGGTTATATGGGTGATGCCATTTTTTTTTAATTTTTGTGACATCTTGAATTCTCTCCATCTTGTGAGCTTGTCATACCAATCATCTAAAAGTGCTTCTAGAACTTCTATTAGAGGTAGATTAGCCTGTAAAGGGGCAACAAAAGAATATGTTCGAATAACAATATCTTGTTTTGTGTCATAGGGATAATCATGCGTTGAAGGAATTGCATCAATATCTAGGTTTACAAAGCCTTTTGTAACCCAATTGTTTCTGAATATTTGCTCTACTATATGAGTTTAATGCCAATTAAATGGGAGCATATGAGTCTGCTCTACTGCTATTACAATAATTTTTTTTACATATCCTTGTTCGATCAAGTTTTGCAAAGAAATTTGCATATCCAATACTTCCATATCTATCCATTTTTTGAGATTAATACTTGCCAAGATGATCCCAAATCCTTTATAGCATTCATAAAAAGAGTTTTCTGTCTTTTTTATTGAAATTTGACTAGGCAGAATTTTAATCCTTTTTTTCGTAATCCATGGTTTTTGGAAAGGAATCTTAATATTTCTTGGATCCATCCCTGCTCTAACCTTTTTCTTTTGGAGTACTATTTTGTAGACTTATTCTTTTGTTATGTCTATTTCAGGGAAAAAACTTTATCTTTTTTCTTCTCATTGTCTTTTCATTTTTTTTTCCACTGCTCTTTTAGAAATTTTGTTTCTGCTACTGATTGCTTCAATCTTTCAATCATATATTCTAACTTCTCTTTACATAGATCTAGTTCTTTGCGGGTATCTTCTAGGTTTTGGTTTAATTTTAGAAAAATTGAATAGGATTGGTAAAAAGTCGGATTTGTGTATTCTTTATGCTAAGATATGTTGCCATGATGCTCAGGATTTTGGAGAATGTTGAATTTTTTTCTATTGTGCCAAAGATTGTCTAGCAAAATATGATCTTTTTGGTCGAGGGTCATGCCCATTAAGGTTTGAAAAGTAGGAATAGAATCGGGAAGGAATATAGGCAGTCCTAAATATGGGTCTACTTGGACCAATTGGGTTTGGTTAGTAGATGCCATGTTTCTTGAAACAAAAATGTTATGTTAGATAAAACCATGCCTTCTATATTGTCTACTATGGCTAATGTTTATTTACAAAATATTAGGTTATGTTAAGTCTATCCTATACAATGCGTTTGCTTTTTCAAAATGATCTTTAGTCATCATTCATATTATTCAACATACATTGTAGGCTGGTTAATGTGGACATTTTGTCTTGAAATTCTTCACTATATTTTCTGTTTGACTTAAGTATATGTTATGACTTATACGACTATCAGTGTAGGGTTTTTCATCAAAGGAATTATGATTAGAAAATGACTCATTCATAAAGATAATACTATAAATACTTTCAGTATCACTAATATATTCATCTAAAGCTAATACATCTTCATTTACACAATCAACTAAAATTGAGGCTTTATTATATTGATTTTTTCATTTAGAACAGTCTCTAGCTAAATTCTCAGGGCTTCCGCAAGTAAAGCATGTTAATTTGTTCTTATAATCTCGCTGAGTATTATATTTTCTGACACGTCCCTCTCTCTCTCCTCTACCTTAGCATGAGGAAGGCTCCCTTGGAACTTTCACGAGTAAGGCAAAACAGCAAAATCCCCACATCGAGAAATCGACAAATAAAAAAAAAAACATATCGCACATAGCATTGAAGAAGAGGATCAAGATATTCAAACAAAAACATCCTCAAATCGGCAAATCCAAAACAAAAAAACAAAAACCCAAATGAAGAAGATGAAACCCTAGCTTCTAATCGAAAAGAAAGAAAAAGAAGATCAAGATATTCAAACAAAAACATCCTCAAATCGGCAAATCCAAAACAAAAAACAAAAACCCAAATGAAGAACATGAAACCCTAGCTTCTAATCGAAAAGAAAGAAAAAACCACTTACCTGTCTGTCGCCGGACACCACCGAACGTCGTCATGGATCGCGGGAACTCGTCGTTGTCTCCTGGCATTGCTGTCGTCGGTTTCAAGGAGAAGCAGTTGTCGTAAAGGGAAGCATCAAGCGTGAAACAGGACGCGTAAAGAAGTTTAGGGTTAAAATGTTAGGTTAGAAAAGTGGTTTGGATCGGGTCTGATGCAGACCCGATCCAAAACATGTCATGCCATGTCCACGTGTTGGGATCCACGTGTCGAAATGTTGACATGGGTACTTGGCCCATTTTGGTGTGTCTCTGTATCGTAGGTTTCAGAAAAATAGGAGTTTCGGTAGGATCGGTAAAAAAGTCAGATTTGTGTATTCTGTATGCTAAGATAGATTGCCATGATGCTTAGGATTTTGGAGAATGTTAGATTCTTTCTATTGTGTCATAGATTGTCTACAAAATTTGATCTTTTTGGTTGGTGGTCATGTCAGATAAGGTTTGAAAAGTAAGATTAGAATCGAAAGGGAACATAAGCAGTTTTAAATCTGGGTCTATTTAGACCAATTGGGTTTGGCTAGTAGAGGCCATGTTTCCTGAAACAAAAATGTTATGTTAGATAAAACAATGCATTCTTTGTTGTCTACTGTGTCTGATGTCTATTCACAAAATATCGAGAAATCTTAAGTCTATCCTATATGATGCATTTGCTTTTTCAATAGGATCTTTAGTCATCATTTATATTATCAAACATATATTGTAGGTTGGTTAATGTGGACATTTTGTTCCTGGAATTGTTCACCATATTTTCTGTTTGACTCAAATATGTTATAACAGATACGACTATCAGTGAAGGGTTCTTCATTAGAAGAATTATTATTAGAAAACGACTTGTTTATAAAGACAATACTATAAATACTTTTAGTATCACTAATATATTTATCTAAAGCTAATAAATCTTCATTTGCACAATCAACTAAAATTGAAGCTTTATTATATAGATTTTTTTGGTTTAGAACAGTCCCTAACTAAATGTTTAGGACTACTGCAAGTAAAGCATGTTAATTTGTTGTTATAATCTCACTGAGTATTATATTTTCTAACATGTCTATGTTTGTCAAGGTATGGTTTCCTGATGTTAGATTTTTGAAGGTAGTATTTCATTCTTTTGTCTATTGTTTTAGATGTTTTTGGATGTCTACTGTCACTTTAGGAGCACTGTAGCACTGCAACAAACACTCTTGTGCACTATACACTTTTGACTTTTTGGATACATTCGACTGCCACCTCATCTAATACACTACAGCTGTCCTCCTTTGAGTTTTTTCGCATGTAACTGTTTTTGTTTAATAGCATTTAGCTTGTTCGAGAAGGAATCCAATTCCTTTTTCACGTTGTATTTTATTTTGAAGTCCACTACCTATATAAGCACCACCCTGGAGTTTGTATCCATGATCCACATCTATATCCACTGTCGAGTCATAAGTGCTTGATTGACTTCAAGTCCTTTTGGTTCCCGTCTCATTTCCATAGCTCCTCTTCCTTTTCTTCCCTCTGCCTCCCATGTTGTAAGAAAAGCAAACTGTCAGCCTCCTCTTTTTATTTTTCTCAAGAGAAGTTTATCATGCACCTTCTCAAACAGATAATGCTTAATTTTATATGAGAAGCACTATACCCATGGGAAGTTTAACCTTAACTTGCAAGGGCCAAGTTTTGCCATTCTTGACAAACATTAGGCTGTAGGTTTAAGGACTCATCTTCCCAACTTAAGGAAGCTGATGTGCATTCCCAACTTTAGAGGTGGAGAGCTTATACAATAGCCGCAAACCAAAATACCCATTGGACTAGATCCTCTTTGATTATAGCTGAAGATAAAAATACTCGTATCTCTTTAGCAGACAGTATCTAATGCATAAAGCTTGGCTTATGTGAACAAAATTTTCAAATCTAAGACAATAACAACAAAATAGGTAGGTGACAATCATAATATCTAAGCAATTCTCCAAAGAAACAATAATGAAGATGAGTGGAATGATGGAAGAGACTGGGATGATAATGAACAGTATGAAGAAGAGATTATAGAAGACATTATAGAAGAGATGGAAATAACTAAGAAATAAAGTAACAAGACATACATCTTCTATTTGAGAAAAGGCGAAGGTGATTATTGTAGCAGTCACTATAGTACTGTGGTTGACACTATTGTGCACTATAGCACTTTTGACTTTTTTGACACGTTCAACTACCACCTCATTTAGCACACGATAGTTGTCCTCCTTTGAATTCCATCACATGTAACTATTTTTGTTTGATAGTGTTTAGCTTGTTCAGGAAGGAAACTAATTCATTTTCTAAGTTGAATTTTATTTTGAAGTCTGCTGCCTATATAAGCACCACCCCGGAATCTGTATCATCATCCACATTTGTATCCACCATCGAGTCCTAAGTGCTTGATTGACTTCAAGTCCTTTCGGTTCCTGTCTCTTTTCCTTAGCTCCTCTTCCTTTCCTTCCCTCTGCTTCTCATGTTGTCAAACTGATGCTTTTTGTGTGCAAATCTGGCCCATTTTTTTATTTGGTATCAGAGCTTCTATTCTTTAGTTCATCTCTTTTTTTTTCTTTATCCAACTTATTTCTACCTGAGCTGCCTTTAGACTTCTTTCTAGGGCAAGATAAGCATCTAGGATCTAAGGTTGGAGGGGTATATGTTCCATAGAGATTTCTAGCAGAGTTTTTGATTGGAGTTGTCAATTTTTCAAGTTTAAATGACTTGCCAATAAGGAAATGATTTTTTGGTATGTAGGATTCCATTTATTTTGTCAAAGACTGTCTAGTAGGATATGGTCTTTTAGATCTAGAATAAGACCTTAAAAAGTTCAAAAGACTAGTTTAGAATGGGGAGGAAAGATTGATAACCCTAGGTTTGGGTCAAGAGGCATATGACTTATAGAGGCCATAAATCCTGCAATAAAAAAGGTATTAGGTAAGACTCTGCATTTTATATTGTCTACGATAACTAATGTTTACTTATAGAGAAATTTAAATATATCCTATATGATACTATTTTTGCTACGTTGTAAAATGGAGTGATTGAATTATTGCATCAAATAAACTTCAAGAAAATAATTAAACCCATCTACAAATGAAAAAAAAATCTGACAAATAAAAATAGTTAAAAATACAAAATACCTTTAATGTAGTTCAAAAATTTGCATCCCTTACCATTAACACTAATCAGGAAATCTTAGTTGTAATATATGGGTTGAATAGTTTTAGACTATTTTTGCTCAATAAAAAGGATATAGTAATATGATGTCACTGTAAAATAAAAATAAAAACTAAAAAATGATAAGCCAAAGGAGATGGATATCTTTTAAAGATACCCTAATAAACCAAAATTATAAGGTCACTTTTGAACATATAAAGGGAGAGGATAATCGCTTAGCTAACATGTTGAGTAGAATTTTAAAAGATGAATAGGGATATTGACGTTTATGAATCAGAGATCAAAAGACTCAATAAAATTATAGGATATCTACAACAATCAAGAGAATGACTACATGATATTGATCCATCTTTGTCTATTGAAATAAGAAAAACCAGTGACAATTTATTGGATATTGTTTTAAGCATACAGTAGCTGGTTGCCGCCATGAAACAAGTCAGGGTCCGTGCATCTTCATCTAATTCTTACATTAATTTCAGGTAGCGATGAGTAGAGATGTGGCCCAATTCAGGTGGGAGCAACTATCTAAATAATACTTTTCTTTAGGGATGAAACATCTTCTAAGATATATTTAAATTCTTTTGTAAGTAGATATTAGTAATGGTAGACAACATAAAATGCATTGTTTTTCCTAATAAAAATTTTATATTATAGGATTTATGGCCTCTACAAACCAGATATTTCTTGACCCAGACCTAAGGTTATCAATCTTTCCTCCCCATTCAAACCTAACATTTCATACTTCTCCTGGCTTTATTCTAGATTTAAAGGGGTAGCACTTTTATAGGCACCAGACTTCAAATCAAAATACAACTTGAAAAATGAATCAGATTCCGACCTGAACAAGCAAAGAATTAACAAACAAAAACAGTTACATGTGAAGGAACTCAAAGAAGGACAACTATTATGTGTTAGATGAGGTGACAATCGTAAATGCCCAAAAGTCAAAAGTGTTATAGTGCACAATAGTGTATGATGTATTGTTACAGTGGCTACTATAGTAACCACCTTCGCCTTTTCTCCAAGAAGAGGCCACGTGGCTTGTTGTTACTTTTGTTTTTTCTATGCATGTGAGATTCCTTATGCCTTTATTTATTTTGGATACGCGCAATGTTGTTTTATGCCACATAAAGATTGTTGGTTGTTATGACAGTCTTCTAGAAGCTCCTCGTGATGATTTGCCTAAAAAAGTGATCCAGAGCTTATCCTGCGGGATACTTCATAGGGTAAATTTTTGTGTCAAAAATTTACAAACGTATACCAATACTTAACCTGGAGGACTTTTTTAGAATATATTTTAGGGCGATTATCTAAAATACAAATTCTATTTTTCAACTTAGAGGATTTTCTGAATGAAAAGTTTGTTACACACATTCTCAAATAGATGATGTTTGAGTTTTACATGGAAAACACTATACCCATGGGAAGTTTAACCATGACTTGCAAGGGTCAAGTTTTATCGATCCTGATGAAGTTAGGCTGCAGGGGTGGAGACTCAGTAACTTCGTCCCTACTTTTCTAATTGTTATCCATACCTTCTATAGCCTCTTCTTCATATCGTTCATTGTCATCCCAATCTTCTCCATCATCTCATTCATCTTCTTCGTCTCTTTGGAGGATTGTTTCGATATTTTGGTCCTCAACTTGCAAAATTAATAAATCATTTTGATTTTTCATATATTATCTTTATTATGAAATAAGTGTTTGCATAAGCCAATATTTATTTGTAAGATGCTTTGGTAAGGGATGTAGAATTTTGTAGTAGCTCGATTATATGCTAAAAAGATGTGTGTATTCCTGTCTTTAGCTATCATCCATTTGCTTATATTCCAACTAACATTTTGGTTTACGGCCATTGTATAAGCCCTCCATCTCTTGATTTGGGCATATACATCATCATTAGTAAAAGCAGTTCTAATAGTGTCTACAGGAATCCTAGTCTGCAAGGGATAAAGTGAAGTGTAGATTGTTATCAAGATTTCTTGTCTAGATTCACATGAGTACTCGTAAGAAGGAGGGATAGATTTAATGTCTAAGTTAACATACCCATAGGAGTTTACCCATCCTCTTTTAAACAACTATCTCACAGTGTATCCTAGTCGCCAATTAAAATCAAAAGTCTTGCCTTCTCTTCTTTGGCATTTATAATACATTTTAAAAACCCTATAGAGAGTATCATTCCTAGGATTTCTTGGTCTTACCATTTCCTAAGGTTAATGGTGGCTTGTATAATTGAGAAACCTTTTTAACAGTCACAAAAATAATTATTGTTATGGTGGTCATGTTTATATTTGATCAAAGTATATCCTAAACCATGCTCCCTCCTATTAGGGCTCTATACCATTGTCTTTAGTAAGTCATTCTAAATATTTTATTGGTAAAAGAACAGATCTACCGCTTTTAGTACTAAGCGCTAGATCTGTTCTTTTACCAATAAAATATTTAGAGGAATTGTTTCTCTTTTTTCCCCTAGCTTCTTTATCTCTTCTTCAGTGTACTGCCTTAAAGTTTCTTTCTAAGGCAAGGTAGGCACCTAGGCTTTGAGGTCTAAGGGATACATGTTCCATGAAGATGTCTTCTTTATCTCTTCTTCAGTGTACTGCCTTAAAGTTTCTTTCTAAGGCAAGGTAGGCACCTAGGCTTTGAGGTCTAAGGGATACATGTTCCATGAAGATGTCTAGAATTTTTTATTGCAGTTGTCTATTGTTCAGGTTCAAATGGCTTGCCAACAAAGAACAGATTCTAGGATATGTAGGATTTTGTTTGTTTTGCCACAAATTGTCTAACAGAATGCGGTCTTTTAATTCTAGAATAAGGCTAGAAGAAGAACAAAAGGTTAGGTTTGAATGGTGAGGGAAGATTGGTAACTCCAGGTCTGTGTCAAGAGACATCTGACTTATAGAGGCCATAAATCCTGCAATATAAAATTGTTACTATGAAAAACAATGCATTCTACATTGTCTACCATGACTAATGTCTACTTACAAAGAATTTAAATCTATCTTATATGATGTTTCTTCCATAAAAAAAAGTATTATTTAAGTTGTTGCTCCCTCTTGAATGGGGTCACATCTCTACTCATCGCTACCTGGAATTAATGTAAGATTAGATGAAGATGCTCGGACCCTAACTTGTTTCATGGTGGCAACCAGCTGCTGCATTTCTAAAACAATATCTAATAAATTGTCAATGGTCTTTCTTATTTCAATAGACATAGTCAATACTCTGTAGTCATTATCTTGATTGTTCTAGATATCCTATAATTTTATTGAGTCTTTTGATCTTTGATTCATAAATGTCAATATCGCTATTCATCTTTTAAAATTCTACTCAACATGTCGGCTGAGCGGTTATCCTCTCCCTTTATTTGTTCAAAGGTGACCTTATAATTTTGGTTTATTAAAGTACTTTTAAAGGATATCCATCTCCTTTACCTTATAATTTTGGTTTATTAAAGTACTTTTAAAGGATATCCATCTCCTTTACCTTATAATTTTGGTTTATTAAAGTACTTTTAAAGGATATCCATCTCCTTTACCTTATCCTTTTTGAGTTTTTATTTTCATAAAATTTGACAATGGCATCATAATCTGTCCTTACTAATATTTCCTTTTTATTGAGCAAAAAATTGTCTAAAACTATTCAACCCATATATTACGGTTAAGATTTCGTGATCGATGCGACTGGTAAGTCCCCTTAGTTTTTTTATATTGGCCACTACTGTATCTCCAAACGACTTCTGTTGTTTATGGAGTACATTCATTAGGCTTTCTTTTTAACATTGTGCCCTACCCATTAAAACATCTATATGTTTCAATTATTAAAAAATCTGATTCTAGGGGGCCATATACATTTCTGGTAAATGTTTGATGCCTTCCTTGACCCTGTCTATTTGTTTTAAATCTTTTAAATTAAAATTTTTAACACCTATTTGGCCAAGTTTGCTATATAAAGGACCAACCATTTTCCCTTATTCCTTAATAGATGGTCTCGCATAATTGACCAATCCTAAAAAACTCTTGCAAACTTTTGATATCATGTATTCCAAATTCTAAGGCCTTTGTGGCTATATGTAGTTATAACTTAATCTTTCCTTCACCAATTTTTCCACCTACGTATTCTACATGTTTTTGGAAAAATAGTTGTTTCTTAATAATTCTCCTAGTACTATTTTAGGTGGCCTACATATTCCTGCTAAGTTTTGATCTAGCTCTGGGACTTAAATTGATTTTTCAATTTAGCTTTTCTGTTATCTAAAAAATTTTCATTATTTAATTCATTAAACAAGTGCATGTCAGTAATTAATTGAATTATTACATTATATAAACTTCAAGAAATTAATTAACCCCATCTATAAATGGAAAAAAAATATGACAAATAAAAATAATTGAAAATATAAAAAACCTTTAACAAAAATTGGTAAAAATTGAAATTCTTTATAATAGATAACTAATTTTTATGAGTAGCATTAAATAAGAAAAGTAAAAAAAAAATATAAAATTGTAAACATGATAATTGATTGATAAAGGAAGCCAGCACTAACAAAATTAATCTTAAATTTTCTTGACACATAATTCCTCCAAATAAAAACAAAATTTTTTAATAAATACAAATGTATTTAATTATTCGATTAATGGATATAGTGTTTAATTAAACATGTTTATATAAACTATTTTCATTAACCTAATTAAATAAATAAGATTTCTTAAATAATTTATTTGTTTGATAGGAAATAATAGAGGAAACTTCAATGAAAAACTTCAACAAAATTTGACATTTTTTATAATGTAAAAATTAATATTGAATAAATATGTTTAGTATTGGACAAAGATGCAGAACTCATAGAAAAGTTTGTTGTTGGATTGTTAGTTACATATATATTAATCAAGTAAATTAGTTAGTGTAATGATATACACACGTCTCTAGCATTTGAATGATACTACATAATTTGCAAATCTAAGAACAAAAACTTCTGTTTAATTTAATCAATTAGTAGTTACTTCATTTGACCAAACAACAAATGTATGTAACAACATGTTCATACTAGTAGCAGAAAATGCTTGGTTCACGTAGCTTTACGACTTATTTTATTTTTTCTGGCATAACACTTTTACATTGTTCATGGGCATCAAAATTTTGTATGAAGCTTTTTTTCTTGAAAACATTTAATATGCAGAAATAGAAAACTTGTTGTTGATCTTGAAGAAATAATGTTGATGGAAGCCCTATCACTTCACATCCAATATTATGCAAAGTTTATGCAGGTAAATCCAAAGATAAAGCTCAAAGTTGCACCAAATGTGTTGCCTCTAGAGACCCAATGCCAAAAGGTGAACTAAAGGTCCAAAGCAAGCTGTACCAAATGTGTCGGTTCTGGGTCTAGTCACTCTGCAAAAGATGCTCTAGCTGAGTTCTAGGTCTAGTTCCAGCCGAGTTTGTGGCCCTTAAGAGTAGAGATGTCAACTTATCAGATTCAAACCGTATATACCTTTTATCATATCTAATTTTTTGGATATTCATATATTCATATTCAGATTCAAATTTGAATGCAATTGAAAAAAATTCTATAATATATCGAATCAGACTTTTAAATCTACATCTGATTCGGATCTGAATCCGACTTTTAAGTTATATTCGAATCTGATCCGAACAACTTTTTAGTTCTATTTGAACTTAATCTGAATCAACTACTAAGTCATATCCTAATCCGATTCGAACATGACTTTTAATCCGTATGTAAATCCAACTTTTAAACTCTATATGAATTCAATTCAAAATCTAATTTTATTAATTAGCTAAATGTGAAACATATGTATCTACATTCAGAATTTGAACCTTAGTCAAATTTAATAAAGTAAGTCAAAAAATTTTTGTTTGAAACATGTACCAATATTGCAGTAAATAATGAAGGAACACATTTAGGTTGTCTACAGATTGTATTTTCAATATCATAATTAAGGAACTAACATATCTAATCAAGGCAAATACAATTGCATGCTCAGATCGTGAGTACCAAGCCATTTGAGTTGGATTTTGGTGTTGTATTATATTTAATAAGGTAATAATTACAAAGGAAAAATTATCATATGTTTTTATCATTTTCTTGAACAAAATGGTGTGTAACGTACTTCTGGTTTAAGCTGAACCAACTCCACATGTATATATAAGACAACAAAACATGACCACCACTTGAGAGAGAATGAACAGCCAAATGTTTCAAAATGAAGCCTACAAGGATTTACCCGTCTTGAAGTAACAAGAAATAGACACATGTCATCAGTCAACAAACCAAAAGAAGTAGACAAGGCTAGCCAATGATTTAGGTCTATGGGTGCTAATTGAATATGAATTAATAACTTTGTGGATATATTACAGTATAGTCTATTTATTACTGGTCATACTTTTTCATTTTTCCAATAAAGCTCAAGATTTCTTTCAATCATGAAATTTCTGGTACTACCACAGTTACGAGTAACAGATATTTATCTAAAAAAGACAAACAACAAGAAAATATATTCACAAGTTAATTACATGCTACAAGTCGAATGAAAGACTGCACTGCAATGAAATACCAGACATGCACGAGAGGTGAAATTCATCCATTCATATTCGGGTATAAAACTTGAGTAATTGTTGCGAATTATGAAGGGGGCAATGAGAGAGATCCTACAACTAAAAAAGGGAAAGTAGAATAACCAACTAATGGAAATCAAACAATAAAGAAGCACAACTCTTGCCAATATAAAATGAAAAGGTTCTCAACTAAATAAGAAGCTCCCTCCTCCCTCTTACCACTGTAATTATCTCCTCTTCACATTCACCGTCAACAGCCAGCAGCCAGCAGGCCCTCATTTTCTGTTCTCTCCTTTACCGTGATGTTTCTTGGTGGTGTCTTGAGGAAGAAACGATTAATCTATTATTGGGTGGTGCCTTCAGGAAGAGAGAGAGAGAGAAAGAAAGAAGGAGAGAGAGAAAGAGTCAATAGTCTCCACAAACATGGAATAGAAGAATCAATAGTAAACAAAAAACGTACTTAGAAAACATGTGAACAGGCGGGAAATTGAAAAGAAAGAAAAATATATGCAAACTAGATTAATATAGTGTTATTTAAAAATATTTATATTTACTCTATTTTTCTCACTAGTTGGTAACCATATAGTTACATGTAAGTTAAGTTCAGCGCGCTTTTGTTTTTTAAATGGCCTTGATTACTTTTTAGAACAAAAAATAAAATATATATGTTGTTACCACTTTATATAAGCTTATACATGTATAAGAATTAGATGCATTTAATTATCCAATCAATTTTAAGTTCATTTGAATACCATATGAAATTTGACAGTGGAAAAATTAGTCATTTGAATTTAAAATTTCTTTTGACTATATCAATTTTCATTTCTACAAAGTAATACAGCAATTTATTATTTATTTATTAAATTTTTCTTTAACTGAGTAAAGTTTTGTACATCCATTTTTTTGTATTTATAAAAGTTATCCAAGATTTTGCTTTCGTAAACAATTTTGCATGGTGATCACTGACCAAAGAAAGTTACTTCCTAATAAGATTTCTTATGTGATGCTATTGAGAGTCACCATAGAATATCTAGTGTACATGATGAACTATATATCACAATATTTGCAAGTCTCTGTAGTGGTGGGGTTGATATTTTTATTAATCAGTCTCCTGTTTTAAAATTTGCCTATGCGAAATATAGTTATAGAGTTAAGTCCCAAACAGAGTGTGTGGAACTACAGGGAACCATTACTATTATTAAAATTATTTCTACAATATTAGCTAATCTTAAGTTAACATCTTCAATTCCTAATTAATTATTTGATTTTTTTGCTTTCTAAATATTATTTTTATATTATTATTGTTTTTATACTAGTAGTATTTTGTTATAAATAACTTCAACCTTCTTAGCAATTTTTGTTTAAGGTCTTTATATTATTTTCAATTGCTTTTGTATACCATCTATTTTTTTTATTTTGATGTTGATTTCATTAAGTAACTCTATTGAAGTTTATTTACAAATAAACTAATTAGTTATTAGAGTATGCATGTTTGATTTAATTAAAAAACATTGTTTAGATAATAAAAAGCTTATATGAAACGTTGGATAACGAAAAAGTCGTCTGAAATATGAATTTGGAGTCTCAATTATGGAAAATATATGTCGAAAAGTTTGAAGTCTCAAATAGTGATCATAGGTCATTATTCTTATATAATTAAGTTTGTTTTATTTATATTAATATTATTTCAAAAATAGTAGTCTTTTATTTTCATAAGCTTGTTTATATAATATTAGTTCTTCATTTCAAATAAATTTTTTTTGGACAAATCTTATATGGTTTTTGATTCAATCTTACCACAGGTTGCGGTATACGAGATATGGAAGGTCAAGATCGATTGGCTAAAAACGAACTTGTGCTATCAATTGGTTACTAGAAAAAAGAAAGAAGTGTAATTAAAACCCATAATATTTCAATGTGAATACCAAACAATAAAAGGAAAAAAAATACAAAATCTGAACAAGTTGCCTTCTGTGATTGGTCCACCCGTGTTGTGTTCATCTTTGCATGTCGACTTTTATATAGGAACTGTGTTCATAAATTATGTTAAAATTTTACGTTTGTTCTTTCGGTTAATCCTTCTGTCTAAAAATCCCAGCTTTCCGATGGGTTACGGTTTCAAGACACAAAAAAGCCATTAGCTCCATTGTCAGGTATAACTTTATGTAATTTATGTTTATCATAAACAAAAAGTGTTACCACTGTCACCTATGCCAGTGGAAGGCACTTACGTGATGTAAAATTGTTTATTGACTCAAAACTTGAGAGGAACTTTTTTCACCGAAGACTGAAAACAAAGCAGGAACCCCATGGTCGGATTTCGATAAGCTATTGCAATAAAGAATTATCAGCCATTGGCACAAACAATATATTCTGCAACATCAATGGCTAGGTATAAGACCACTAAGGCGAGCTGATACTGACTGAATACTCTTGTGGGCTTTTCAACAAACAAATGGGAAGCGTTCACAACAAGCATCTGCCACAAAAGGTGGTAAGTGTTTGTGTGCTAAGATGTTTCGTTTTAAGAAGCACACAGTAACAACATACAAAAGTAGAAAGATTCTCTCAACCAGGTTTCTCTAAGAATTAGTTACCACAGAAAGTGGTGTTCCCACCCATTCATGTGTGCCCTCACTGAACTGTTTTGCCGAAACAATGCCAACTTGAGGTCCAAGTTGTGCAAGCTTGATATTCTACTTTTATATATATATATATATATATAGAAATTGAATGGTGACACTAGATTTTTTAGAGTCATCCAACCATTTAATCTGCACATTTTCATCATATAATATTAGTTTACACATTTTTCTTTTTGTTTTCTTTAACCATTCATCTCCTTTAAACGAATGACTTTGATGATGACTTTGATGATATGGTTATGTGACTATAGATGAACAGAGCCATTGTTCACTCTCTTTTGTGATATACTGTGTTATATGGATAAGTGTTACTTGTGGTCATTTGCGAATATATATCAAAAGCTGATGGCCCTTTTCTTGACTTCCAGCAGTTGAGGGCCTTTTGTTGTAGCTTCAATGTGTAATTTTTTGTTATAATTCCTGAATGAAAAACAATTGGAAAAAATTATTTGATTGTCATATATAACGTACGTCTACGCCAAATGTGATCAATAGATAGGAATCGTACAGTTAATTAGTTTCCTTTATGTTATGAATAATCTAATTATCCACGGTTATTTCTATGCTTGTAAACAATTATAATAATCTAAACTAATTAAAAAAGAAAAGGAAGATAGAAAATTGCGGGATTCACATATATAAGCAGTATACTTAAATTTGTCCATCGGGATCACCGGATTCCCTGTCTCTAATCTCAAGATGTGTGAAGACCCTTGGGTTCTTCTTAATTGAGATATAAAGTGAATACGTTTTGAATGGGGTTGGCCCAATGCTTGTCGTAGGGACGGTTTGACATTCAATTTTTATTTCGATTGTCAGTAGTTTCAACCTCATGTATTTTAAAAATGAGTATTATTGATGGTGCAGCATTTTTAATACCAAAAGCAGGTCCTGTATCTTATAAGATACAAAGGGTTAAATAGAAGCTTCGGTTTCCCGCTCATCCTAAGATATCGAGGAATAGACATAAGATTATGAATGAATTGAATTTAACTGATCATCTGGTATATATCAGCTAATAAAGTTTTTAGTTTATTTTTAAATTTTAAAACCCAACATTTTCCCAAATCGTGGTAACACTTATCGTCTCCTCTTCGATATTCACTGGTAACAACAGCATGTATGGGACGGACCTCTGCGATCGGCAGGTGCATCCGGCCGGCAGCAAGTGCCTTTGTTATGCGTCCTTACAAAGGCACACTCAATTTCAGGGGCAAAGGGGCACACTTTGGTGAAGGACAATGGCCATCTATTGCCTCCACTACTGCCATTTTTTTTAAGCCTTTTTAATCTCTGTAACCCATAGACTTTAGCTTTACAGCATTAGTTTTTCTTTCTGTAAAGTGGCGCGTTCGCTTCGAAAGAAAATTATTTTTGAGCAAGGCAGAAGCGCACTAGAAAAGCATGTCATCATCTGCAGGATGCGCGTCATTCCCCAGTGTAAGCCTTTATAAGAGTTTCCTCCCTCTCTTTCTATCTCTTCAGGTTGGTATTATTGCAGGTGAAGAAGGAGAAGGAGAAGGAATGGAGCCGTGGAGGAAGACTGGTTCTCATTCACTGCAACCAACCATGAAAGCAGTATTCCATCTACCTGCCCTTATTCCAGGTCCGAAACTTTTGATCTGTTTTTCTCTCCTTATATTACCTCTCTCTTTCTTACATGCTCATGCCAAAGGCGGAGCCACAAGTGTGTTTGTGAGGGCAGTTGCACACACCATTCCCACAGAATCTATATATTTACGTATCGTTTACATATTTGTGCTCCTTAATTATTTAATGACTCCTGCACTCACAGCAGCATTAGAAAGAATTGGTCAGTTGTTGTTCACCAGAAGTATTATACATCATTGTTAATTCCAAAAGCTGCACACACAAACTCTCTTTCTCTAGGTAGGCCTGAATTCTTTAATGGTGTCTACCACTTCTGCATAACAAGGCTATTCCCCTGTTGATTCTTCTCTTCCAATACCTAAAATCAACACAGACACACCCATTCTCTCTCTCTCTCTCTCTCTCTCTCTCTCTCTCTATATATATATATATATATATATATATATATATATATATATATATATATAATCTATATATATCCGCACTTTGCGGAGATTTTGTCTGAACTGTAGCAATGTGATAATGATGAGAGCATGGTGGTGATGATGGAAGCGTGCTCAATGGCACTAGGCGCCGGGCCGCTTCATATGATCATCCACCAACAACAAGAAAAGAATTTCCTACTCTTTCATCTACTTTTGTAGGCACGGCCAAGAAACAAATAAAATATCCCGAGAACCTTTTCTTGGATTTTATGTCATTCCGAGCTCTTTTTCTCGGTATTATATGGGGAAAATGCAACAAAAAATACTTTTAAAATTAAAATTTAATTTTGTAGCTGAGATAAACTGCAATATATATGTGCTTTTCTAAGTGAAAATGGTTTTAAATAGCACTTTAAAGCGTTGTGCACAGGAGTGTGCAATAAGTAAAGTATCTTTGAAAAAAATTAAAAAGAATTAAAAAGACAAAATAAAAAGTTACTAAAATATTCAAAGTCTAAAGAATATAGTTTTTATAAAAAGTTTTTAAAATGCCTCAATCTCCGTGAGCCGAGCTCGATCTCCTTTGTTAAAATATTCCATGTGAAGTAACCTTCGCCATTGCTTATTTTGTAGGCGTGAAAACCCATGTATGCTATAACAATAGGATATTGGGATTTGCGTTACGAAAACATGGTGCCGTTTAGATTGGAACGTGGCTCATGTTATTGTTTATCAGATCCAGATCCAAAACAGTTGTGTTTTTTCAATGAGCAAATGAGCAGGAAGGAGCTCATGGTTTATACTGTTGAAAGTTTCATGCTCTGGCTCTCGTTATAGAGTTGTTTTGAGACCTAAGTGGTATTCCAATATTATCTATTCGTAAATGAACTGAACCGCATCTAAACCATTATTTTTATTGAGACCCGAGCTATGGGGTCCACAGTTTTCAGTTTGGTTTTACCCAGCATTTAAGCCATTTCAGGTGAAAATCCAAGATTTGAGATCCGACCCGCTTCTCACGATCACCGAGGTTTTGGTCCCCCAAAGGTTGATTTTACAAGTGTTGGTGGAATTGCAAAATTACCTTGAAATTAGCGTCATTGGAACACATATATCGTGATATTTTTCTCAAAACGATGTGGCTCTGTTTTCACTTAAAAGCTCACTCAATTCTCGGATAAAAACCCACGTTTGAATATTCTAGTACCCGTTTGAATAGGATAAAAGGTTTGAAATGAAACTGAGCTTTAATTTGTCACATCACTAAAAATTATGGAATTTCATAGCAGGGAACTTATTACTCTTATTAGAATTATCATGTCTTTCATATTAACAAATCAAAGATGTGATCTTTGTGTCTTGTTGTGTTACATTTATATTTTTCTTGTTTCATCATCTACACATACGCCAAGATTTTCTCCCCAAAACCCAAAAAATTTTAAATATCTCAAGATCTTGGCCCGCCTAGATTCCCCAGAGAGGAAATTATTTGCTATGAGGCTTTGGCTTTACATGCCTTCACCTCATGAAGGAAATTTAAAAGAAAACAAAGAGGAAAAGAGGAAGGAAAAGAAATCCTATATAGGAAATGAGCTCTATATTTTTCCTTCTGGTTTTTGGTTCACAGCTTTCGATCACAATGGTCTCTGAGATGTCGTCATGGTGAATATAAAGGACATTCAAAGCATCTGACCCACTGACCATTCTCAGAGACAAGAGACGCCTCTTTGACTGCTGCCTCCCCCTCTCTTTCTCTCTCTCACCCCACCACACCCGAACACATAATCTATGAATCCTTGGAGAGAAGATGCGTACAAAATATGAGTACAAGGAGAAAGAGAGACTGGTTGACTCCGCTTTTGAATTTGAAAGAGTGTCTTTGAGATTTCAATGACATGAATGACGCTCCGATTTATACGCAACAGATGTTGTGAGTTGCTCCATAAATTCCACGCTTTGACTGAAGAAACTCCCTCTCTCTTCTTCTTGAGACTTGGGGGTTTCAAAAGTTTGAACGCTTTGTTGGTTCCTCTTTCCTATCCTTTTGATATTACCACGATGGTGTTTTTGAGGGCCATGGTCCATTCACCAAAGCAGATGAAAAGGAAATTAAAGAAAATGGGGTGAAAACCCCAATTCCCCATCTTCTCCTGTGAGTGTTTTTTCTGGGGACTGCTGCTGCTTTTCTTTTAATTATTATTTTTCTCTCTTTCCTCAACTCGTCCAAATAAATATTCCCTTCTTTCCCTGCTTGTTGACTCGCTTTCTCCAAAAGCTGAAATGGGCCTGTTTGAATCTTGTACAGATTGATCCCTGCTTTATTCCTTAGCAGGAGAAGGAGGAAGAGGTACACAGGTTCAAGGTTTTGTGGGGGGCCTTCTTGGTGCTTTCCTTTGTGAAGATTGAGGCTTGGGATTCCTTTGGGGCTATTGATTAGTGCCTGATTAGTGCTGAACTAAGCATAGTACGAAGTCTTGCTCGTTTGGTTAATAAGATGTTTTTTCTTTTTTCTTTTGGTGCTACTTGATTTGCTGCAAAGCGGTGGCATTTTCTGCTACTGAACTCTCACTATCTCGTCTGCAGCATTCAGCTGCTTGCTTTAGCGGTACAATACATGTACTGTTCATTCACAGCCTCATTTCCACAGTTTAAGTTGCTCCATGTCGAAGCCACAGGTCCCTGGTCTTTGCTCCATTAATGCAGAAAAGTTCTAGACCCGGAAAAGTTCTGTTAGGAGGGTGCGTGCTTGTGCTGGTGAGCAAGATTGGTTCTTCTGGGCCATAGCATTCTGTATCAGTTGGTGGAAGAAAGAACGGAGAGAGAATAGAGCAGGCAATGGCAGCTGCAACTAGTACAGATATAGTTGAAGAGGTGGACTCACTATGTCAATCCATGAGCACCTCAAATATTGAGGGCGGTAGCCTTAAGTGCAGGGATCCTAATGCGGGCGTCCCATTGAGTGGACCACTGAGCTCCAGTGTTAGTAGTATGGACCTCAGTTTCAAGAGCAGCCTCAGCAGTACAATCACCACTGGTACGAACAGTGTAAAGAACAGCACCTGCAGCAAGCTGAGTGATGGCCTGAAACTCAGTGATCGGTCCTCTTTTGAAGGGAAGAAAGGTGAACTTAGTAGAGCTGCTGAAAGCTCCAAAATTGCACAAGTGGACTCCATGGATAGTGGAAAGAGCAGCTTGAGCATGGCAAGCTATTGCAGTGGTGTGTCTGATAGCAATGATAGCATAAGCGCATGCTATTCGAGCCCGATTGGTGTAGCAACCAAGCCCCATAAGGGCAATGACCTGAGATGGGATGCCATTCAGTATGTCCAGTCCAAGGATGGACCATTGGGGTTAAACCATTTTAGGCTGCTTAAGAAACTCGGCTGTGGAGACATTGGGAGTGTATATCTGGCTGAACTGAGAGGAACAGGCTGCTTATTTGCCATGAAAGTTATGGACAAGAACTCCTTGGCAAGCAAGAAGAAACTGTTGAGGGCGCAGACAGAGCGAGAAATCCTTCTGTCCTTGGACCACCCATTCTTGCCAACTCTGTACTCACATTTTGAGACAGAGAAGTTCTCTTGCTTGGTGATGGAGTTCTGCAGCGGTGGCGATCTCCATATGCTACGGCAACGGCAGCCTGGAAAACACTTTCAAGAACATGCCGCGCGGTGAGTGTGACCTTCTTTTGCCTCCGGTGATTAATTCTTCATCTGAAGCCTTTACATTATGTACTGCTTGTTTTGCTTTGAAATCCGTGAAACTCTGTTTATTTTTTATTCATTTGCATTTAGATGGTTTGCAAGTTCATGAGAATCTAGCTCGTTGGGACCCTTTACTTCGGTTTCTATTTAAGAATAAAATGCACTGGTATAAGGCTTGTAATCTCACAAGATGCCTCAAAGAGGAAAGATCAATCAGCATTTAGAATGAGACGACTTGGATTTAACATTAATATTGGCCGGAAACTATTATTATTAATATATCCCTTTCTAATAAGCTGTAGGCAAGAACAATGGGCAGAAGCGTGGAATACTTTTAATGTTCTTCTCGCAATAAGATAAAAGGTCAACTTGATTCCTGTTTTTTTGTAGATGTCAGCTCTCTAGTTAGCGTGCTTGCATCTTCTAGACCTGTTTTATGTATATCAATTATCTGGGACATTAACAATTTGCATTTTGGCTTCAGTTATAGGTATTCAAGCGAAGAGATATCTGTTCTATACTCGTCAGCACAAAGCCATTAAGTATATATAACTCCAAACACTGGAACAAGCAAGACAGACCACATAAACTGGATTTGCTAGATCGAACAATTTTTGTTAATATATGCATAGCACCTGGATGGACTAACTTGGTTGATTTTTACTGCTTGTCATTGTGTTCTTCTTAAGAGCCTCAACTTACCTAGTCAGGATCACATTACTACCTTGGGGTACTTAATAGTTAATAGCTACAATTTACTCTTTATTGGGCTCCACAGGTTCATTTTCATTAATCACCTGCATCTCTAAATGCTTCACTGCCTATCCAACACTGTGTACTTTTCTGTTTAGATACCTGCAATTAATGAAGTGGCGCCAAACCTCATATTTGTATTTTTTATCCTTAAATGCTAAGGTTATTGTTAGACAGTTCTGGAATGTGAGATGAGGCTAATGCATCTGGATATTATAGGTCACTTGCCTTTGTAAAGAATATTTAAAGATTATCTAAGAGCATATAGAATGTAGATCTGATAGAGGCTATTATAAAGGAGAGGTGATCATGAGAGGTAGGCAGCAAATGGGAGGATCTGAAACTAGAATCTTCTGAGTTATATTACATGTATCTGCCGATTTTCAGTTATTAGCATCGAGGAACACAAAGTGGCAAAGAATGGAGGACAAAAGAAGACTTCCAATTAATTATTTATTTTCTCAATCAAAATATGAAGTTGTGTGTTGTCCTTTTAAGGATATGGTGGTGAATAAGATTATATAGAAAGCAAGTGAAGTATGACTGACATACTGGACTATGAGATATAGGATGACTGAAGTTCCCATAATTTCCAACTGTATTTTTGTCTCAAGGTACATTTATTAACCATTAGTCTTAGATTATTGCGTGGCTGCCATGAATTTGCAGCATCTTATTTGATAATTGTGATCACTACGACAAAGTGAGATGGTTAGAATTTAGTGTTACATATTTCAAGCTTAAACTGAAACACCTTCATGAAGTTTCACATGATTCTTGTATGGAAAATGCATGAGAGCGTTGCATATTGGTGAACTTTTTCTTATACTTTTCTTTATGGTCAGCCGCCACTGCAGACCACAAACATTCTTCATGAATATTTATTTCCTGGTACCTAATGAGGCATGAAGCAAAGTATTTGAAGCTTCCTCTTTCTGGTGGGATTGGTTTGAATTGCCTTCCTCATTGCATCTTGTGTTTGTCATCATCATGACTTCCCTCTGTTTCCTTCAAGCACTTTGCTCGGTCTCCAGTTTCTGGGCAAGCGTACAAAGCCCTTTGTTGTTCAGGTATATGCTACTATCAACCAGCATTGACAATACTACCGTGTACCATATTCTTAAGCTTATGCACATGGTTGGATCGCTTCTTTTGGCAGGTTAATCTGAGGCAGATCTAGTGGCTTTCAGTTTCTTTTTGTTTGTTTTAGCTGTGTAATAAATGTAACAAGTGATGCTATTGAACTGCTCATTCTACGCATCAACAGTTTTCTTTCCTCTGAGAACATATGTAATTATGTCTATAAGTTCTATTTGTGTTATTTCTGCATTATGCATAAGTGGCAAATTGTTGTTGAATGGCTTTGCTGACAGGATATATCTTTTACTTTTTCAGTTTCTATGCATCAGAAGTTCTTCTTGCACTTGAATATTTACACATGATGGGAGTTGTATATCGCGATCTAAAACCGGAAAATGTTTTGGTGAGAGAGGATGGCCATATCATGCTTTCTGACTTTGACTTGTCATTGAAGTGCTATGTAAGTCCCACTCTTGTGAAGTCATCTATAGGTCCTGAATCCTCCAGAAAGATCTCTACATACTTCATAGAACCATCCTGCACGGTCACTGCATGTGTGCAGCCAGCATGCCTTCAACCATCTTGCTTTGCACCTCATTTGTTCTCTTCCAAAAAGAGCAGAAAGTCTAAACATGAAGGTACGTGCCTGAGTCAGGCAACTGGCCTCCCTGAGCTTATTGCAGAGCCAACAAGTGCACGATCAATGTCATTTGTTGGAACTCATGAATACCTTGCACCGGAAATCATCAAGGGTGAAGGCCATGGCAGTGCTGTAGACTGGTGGACCTTTGGCATATTCTTATATGAACTTTTACATGGGAAGACCCCTTTCAAGGGACTAGGCAACCGTGCCACTCTATTCAATGTAGTCGGCCAACCACTTAAATTTCCAGATGCTCCTCCTGTCAGCTTTGCTGCTAAAGATTTGATAAGAGGTTTGCTTGTAAAAGATCCCCAGCACCGTTTAGCATACAAGAGAGGGGCAACAGAGATCAAACAGCATCCGTTCTTTGAAAGTGTGAACTGGGCTCTTGTTCGTAGCACATCTCCTCCAGAGGTTCCTATGCCTGTGGACCTAAGTTTCGTCACCAATGCAAGTGTCCCACCAAAAGCCATCGTGGAAAAAGAGTTTACTGATTCAGAAAAGTCATCAGGCTCTTACCTTGATTTTGAGTTTTTCTAGTCCAGTTTTGCCTCTATAAAGGATCTAAAAATATCATTGAGTTTATCTGGGTTCATACGAATGGATTATCCACTTACTGAAATTTTCATTGAAGTCTCCTACTGTAAATTTATTGGTTGCATCAATGCAACCATTTTGTTGCCCTGCTAGCTTTCTTGTAAATTTGAAAGTCTAGTTCTTTTAAAGCACCTTGGCTTAAAGTCTTTTCTTTCTAGTTGTTTCTACCGTCTAAAAATATTGTATTGTTCTATATGTAGCATTAGCTGACTTTTGTAAGGGCAACTTGTAGAGCATCCTGTTGCCATTTTGCATCTCTTACCAAAACGTCACACTACCTTGTGGTTAGGGGAGATCTCAAGCGTTTTACTTGTTATCTGTGAGAGGCCCGACGGTCTACAGCCAATCATGGGTTTTCTCTTTAGTTTTAGCACCCTGAAAAGAAAACATTCCGCTGCAATTTATTTTGCTATCACTTTCTCTATATCACCCGCTTAGAAGTGGGAAAGGATATGGTGTTTTTTTATATTTTAGATTAAAAGGAGGAAGACCATCAACGGTTTGGACATTTGTAACAAGTTGAGTTATGTCATATTCCTGTATCCCTAATACAGTGTCGGCAGTATATAACATTCAGAACTGGCGTCTGCAATTGTTCATATTTTTTTTTCTTATGTGGCAAACATGATCTGTTTGCTCAATCTTTTTCCAGATCTTTATGTCCTTCCAGCAATCTGTCTCATTTATTTAGCTTTCTTGTTAGTTCCCTACTACAAAAGGAATCAAACAGCTGTCCTGATCTTTTACAAAAACACATTCAGATGGGTAGTCACGTCTCATTCTTTTTATTTCTTATGACCGAAAAATCACTATCTGTGTGGGAGAAGTACTCGCTCTTTGTTATGCCTGTATTCACCTCCCAATAGTGTAAATACTCCGACATTATAAAGTAAGTCTGCAATTGTATAATTTCATTAAAAAAATGTTGTACATAAACGCATGATGGAACCTCTAACAGTAGGGATTTTACATGCTCACATAGTACTTTTAGAACAGCAGTCTCTCCAAAGATTGTCTTCCATTAGAGCAATGTGCGGTATGCAAATGAAAGAATGTAGCAACTGCACGTTGATATCAATGGCTGACTATCCCATGTTTGCTTTAGCTAACCAAATGAAGGAAGACAATTTTCAAATCCGTGGAACATAAACTATTTATCTTCTAGGCATCTAGTATTTTAGTTTTAGATATGGAGACATCCCCTCAAACCAGCTTGTGGATGTCACAATACCTAATTCACCAAGTAAATCTAAAAAAACCTTCTGAACATAGAGTTTTTGAATAATTTGACAACTTTATGCTTAGATAGGATAAATGTGCTATAGATTATAGTCCAGTCTAATTCTTCCTTGTAGCAAGGGAAATATCCATGCTTTTTTTGCTCATGTTGAATATCGACCATAACGAAAGAAGCTACCATATCTCATTAAAGTTGGGGTAACTTGTTATTGGTTTCATATCCTCAGTCTCCATGTTCTTAATAATGTCATGATTGCTTTTGGTACTTAGAAAAACGAAGGTTGAAACCCTTGCACAGTGAATACAGTCATGAGCTCAAGTTAAGTTAAGTTCAAATAAAAGTTCAATGTACTCGTATGTCTACTAGGAACGGGCTGCCATTTTACATTGGTCAAAGCTTATGGTCGCAATATGCAATATGCATTGCAGCTTCATTGGGGAGACGAACTTGCAAATCAAAATGCAAGCGCCAAAGCCACATCACTTTAAATGGTGTAGCTTTTTCAAAAGATATATATATATATATATATATATATTTAAAGATATGTTTTAGTGCAAAATAATGTATAAATATAACATTAAATAATAAAAACTAGCCCACGTTAATGGCAATACCTGGCCCAACTACCGGAACGTGATTAAGGCATTAACACAAAGTTCAAAGGAATCCTCACTTTACCAATATTTCAAGAAGAATCAAAATTGCATTACACAAAATGCAGTACAATCAACTAAAATAGAACATCAGAAGTGAAAATATTCCTAAAGTAATTCTCGA
The DNA here is from genome assembly GCF_008831285.2 of Nymphaea colorata. Lineage (NCBI taxonomy): Eukaryota > Viridiplantae > Streptophyta > Magnoliopsida > Nymphaeales > Nymphaeaceae > Nymphaea > Nymphaea colorata. Next base: position 11,840,374 of record NC_045143.1, read on the forward strand.
GATATTCTCCAATATTCCAACAAACTCTGGGAAATTTTGTGATGTATCTTGCCTATGAATCTATCCTGCTTGTCCTCCTCCATATACGCTGTAGGGGAACCTATAGAAAGAAATTAGTTACTGATCTAACAAATAGAGAAAATAATTTATACAAGACAAATAATAATAAATCAGAATATGAACTGGAGCTAACAAGTAAAGTAAGGAAATAAAATAACTAGCAAAAGAAGACTGAACTATCTAAAACTGACTCGACTGAAAAATCTAAGCAGTAAGTGCCTACTCAAGGCAATTTCTGAATTCTTTATAAAAAGAAAGAGTAATCGGGTTTATTGGAATGAAATTTGCTACGAATAGAGGCATGAAAAACTCAAAAAACAGTCCCAAGTTACAAAAGTGAAAAACGATACAGAAATCCAAATATCTAAGCATGTGAAAATACAAAACTACCTTTTGGACTGTTAAGTTGAAAACCAGGAAAATGAAGAAACCAGGTTTCATAATCAGGGTAAAAGCCTAACTAAATGAACTCCTAGTGGCAGGAAAATTTAAATGATAGCAGCCAGCACAGCAAAGAAGTTACAAGAAAAGTTTAATGTGAAAACTCAACAAAAACCCATTATAACATAATGACCCAAGATTGCTAAAAAGTTATGCTAAAGTTCTGGTTCTTAACTTAAGCATACTTTTAATCAAGCCAAATACTCACTAATACTAACCTAGCAAGGTTCAACACACTACAACTAATTCAAACATAAGGAACACTAGTTCTAAACAATTTAAAGCAGAGCATATTACAAGAAAAAAAACTACCACTAAATGACATAGGCAACTAATAGGCATTCATCTAATTTGAACTATGCTAAAATAACTAATCCATGGCTGCAATTGAATGAATAAACATGAGCTAAGACAACAATAAAACATGAAACACCATAGAAGCAGCATAAATTGCTCAAACCATATATGAAAGCAAGATTAGGTAAAGTGAACTAAATAAAATGAACTACTCCTATCAATGTGAACATAAAACATAAGTGAAAACTACTCTAAAATCAATTGTATTCCAACCCATAAAGCAATAATATTCCGATCCATGTCTAATATTAACGTTAACTAACTAAGACCTAAGTTAGTTGCTGGGAAAAAAAGGATAGAAAATAAAGGTAAGTCAAGTGTAAGATGAAACAAAATTAAAACCACAATTAACTTACTTAAAACAGACTATCTGAGATACGGGAAGGGATAAACCTAATGTTGGGCATACTTGAGGCACTTTCTAAAACAGGGACAATCTCTTCTTATGTGTTTTCATTTGTTATTTTGACTATGGACCTTTTATCATTATTGTTCTTTTGGAATTTAATCTTGGATCCAATATCTGAAATAATTATAAGACTCTATTTAAAGCAGATCAATGATAGTTTGAATTGAGATTGTTTGAATATCTTAAACCCTAACTTTCTTTGTTGATTTTCATTCTTCATTTATTTTTTTATCATTCAATTTTCTTTCAATGTCATTTGGCTCATCCTTTCATGGGGATTAGAGCAATAACATGTAATTACTACATCATACTGGTATGAGAGCCTAAGTTTGTTACTGATTTTGTTATGGCTGAAGATTTGACAAGTGATTTAATTGTGGGAAAAACAGAAGAAAAAGAAAACAAAAATTATGAGAAGAAACATGAAGATATTGTGCTTCACTTAATCGAGTAGACACATACTTACATAATAGACAAGCACTAAGAAAAGAAAAGATGCAAGCAAGATAAGCCCAACTGGAGGAGATGAGTAAAAAAAACCAAGTACATATGACTTGAAACCTACTACTATGGCAAAATGATTGGACAAATACAGTTACAAAATTGATAAATCTTAGCAGAGTTGGGCTGATAAAGAAACAAAATAAATAGGTTCAATTGGCTCCAACAACCTAGATTTAGTCAATGAGAAAAGCATCATAGTCACCTAGGTTCAATTTTCAAGTTAGGTATGACTCTCTTATGATTGCTATTCTTCAATGAAAATCAAAAGTCACAAGTCGGAACGGTTTGGTAACTAGTGGGTGGAATCATCTGGTAACTTAACAACTTGATTTTACATCTCCTGCATCCAAGAGAATTGTGAAGTTGGCAACCATTGTCCAAACAATGTTGTTTGTCCCCATTGCCAGGGTTCTCTTCGTAAGGCCCATGCCCTACTAAATAGCAGCCCCTTGATAGTGATCTCTTACAAGCTTTGAGGACACCTGCTTCATGAGCTAGGCCCCAAGTTGGTTCAATTGAGGGATGTAGTCCAACAACATGGGTCAATCGAGTCCTTATTGAGACATGGATCATGCCCATTTTCTACATTACAATCATAGTCCTGATTCAAGAGCTTACGAACTAGCTTTTAGGTTTGTCATGTCGGGTCTAAATCCAAGTCTTCTTACTTTAGCCAACCTAGGTAGATTTGATTTGGGTTTACTCCTGAATCAAATCCAAAACAGATTGTTTAGTCCAAATACGTTATCCGTGGATCATCCATTCCAAATTTAGATCTAAAAGATACCCTTGCTTGAATTGGACCGAGTCAAAAGCAAACCCTTTCACATACAAATTGTGCGTTTAAATCCCAATTTAAATCCAATACTTAAGAAACAATGTCATCCAAATCCAATAAGTCCAAACAAAAACCCCAATTCCCTATAGTTCACTAGCCCATACCAAACCCAAATACTCATCCACACTCTTAGCCTACCCAAAACCAAAATTTTAATACAAATTTAAGTCCATATCCAACATTCATACTTGCCCAAACCACTAAACCAACCTTAACATATACCCACATACTGACCCATACCCTAACCAAACCCTGACACAGAACCCATTTCCTGTTCTCTATCTTTTACTTTCGCTTCTAACAACATCCGTTACTCACAAACCTCTCATATGTCTTCCTTTTTCCATGGGACTAACAAAAGCTAACCATAAGAAACTGGATACAATATGGATGGGCACCCCAAGAGTCATATACGATAAGATGTTTTTCATCGTGTTCAAGAATTAAAATCACGAGCTTTTGTAAATAAGCACCCCATAGAACCATTAGATAGAGGCAACAATTATAGTGGGGGCATAAGAGAGGCCATTGAAATATGACCTTAACTTGGACTTGTTGGAGCTCATAGGCAAATTCGATGTAGAAAGTTTTTTTGACTTGACATGTGCCATGCAATTTGTATTCAACCACTATGCCGTCCCATAGCATAGGCAAGTTCCTTGATTTTCATAAAGCTATGGGGATTCATTTAGATAAGATATGGTTGGACAAAGTTAGATGTCTAAGGAGAGGGAGGCCTAGGATATTGTTCACACACGGGCAAAGGGGCAACAGTGGATATAGACAAAGTTTGTCCTTTTGGATTTCGTTGAGTGAGCACACCAGGAATCTCTCAAGCTAATATGAAGTATAATATACATGGACAACTACTGCTTGTTGAACTTATAAAGACCAAGTACTAGCATGTCAAAAAGAGTATTTTTGGTTTTCGTTCATTTGTTTTTTATGCTTTTAATTACATTACAGTAGGGACAATAGATAAGGCTAACGGTTATGCAATAAAAGTAGAGTGATTTCTTGAAGGCAAACATGAATATTGTATGACAAGTTTAAGATTCTAATAGTCTTAAGTTGCGCTTGTCAAGCAATGAAGCAAGTTCCTCGAATTTGGACTACTCTAACTTGGAGTCCAAGTCCATGCCTCCATCCAATAGTGATGAAAAAGTATCATGATTTTAATACGTACTCGAAGTCTTGTATTGTCAATATTTCTATCCACTTTAGGTGTCAAAAGTTCAATTATTTTAGTTAAAGTGTGTTAACGTGGTTAAGAAATCTGTCAATATATACTCCAATGAAGAGACCCTAATTCTGAAGAAAAAGACAATCAAAGTAAGTCAAAGGTTGATTCAAATAATAGTGTGAAGATTATCATGCATAGATGGGACAATATACTCAATTTACTGTCCATACATCATAGTGTTAGGCCAAAGTGTCACTAAAGGGGCACATTTGTAATATCATTGTATATAGTTGATCATATAAGAATGTGGTTTCCCAAGATTGAGAAGCTAGTCCATCTCTATAAGATATCATAGTTTAAGACAGAAGATAAAATTTTTATCAACCATATGTGATTAGTGACAATCTCTATGGCAGTCTTTACTATGATGAGATATATTGTAATATGGTCCTTATTACTACTTGTCATATTCTATTGGGGCAACCCTAGTAGTATACGTTTGCATCCCTAAAAATATTTTGGTTTTTCGAGTGCTCCAAAAAAATAAGGTTTTATGAGAGAGAAAGGGACTCGCCTATCGGTAAGAGAATTGACCGTTCTAGACGCCTTTACTAGGGGTAACCAATTCAAAGGCTATGTTTATTTTTGATGCGTTTTGTTTTGGCTAAAACGTCTTTTATTCTAAATGCAGTATGATGTTTGAAAAAAATATTGAAGATTTGATGTTTCAAATTTTTGAGAATGTTTTGAACAATCATTTGAGAGTGCAAAACATTTTGATTTGAAAAATTTTGAATTGAGAAATCTTTACAAATATTATTGTCTTCTTAGGTTATAGTGAATCATACAAATGCTATAAATGCTTCCATATGCCCTTGGGATGCATTCATATATGTCATCATTTGGTTTATTATGAGTATGATTTTCCTTTTAAAGCTTCAAAAACATTGTTGCTGCTCCAACTCTAAATTGTGACTCTTTCTAATTGGTTGAACCCAACACATCATGAACAACGCATGCCTACCATTAATAGTTTTGTTGACCCACACATGCTCACTTCACATGACAATACTCTTGATGACCATGCCACCACGGAGAATCACATGGAACAGGAACAATCATTGCATGAACAACATGAAACATCATTAAATGAGCAAGCAAAATTGGAAAACTCTATCCAAGGAAATGGAAAATGTGATACCAACTTGCGTCCAATGGTAACACAATTGAAGGCAGGGATTGTCAAACTCAATCCTTGATATTTTTTGGCAAAGGTTGAAGTACCTCATGAACCAGAGTCGTATAAGCAGACTCTAAATCATCTTGGATGGTACAGCGCCATGAGAGAAGAAATCGATACTCTACATCAAACATAAACATGGACTTTGGTACCAAAGGAAGCGAACATGAACATAATTTTGTTTAAATGAGTTTTTAAGACCAAACTCAAGGCTTATGGAAGTTTGGATTGTCTTAAGGCATGCCTTGTGGCCCTGGGGTTCACTCAAGTTCCAGGCATCGACTTTCTCACCAGTCATCAAACCGGTCTCACCAGTCATCAAACCGGCTATGATTTGGGTTGTACTTGGTGTCATTCTTAATCAGAAATGGGCCATCGAGAGCTTGATATAAAGAATGGCTTCTTATATGGCAAGGTTGAGGAGCCTATGTACATGGAGCAACCGCCTTGATTTTATGATTCCAACAAACCACATCATGTTTGTAAAATGTGCTTTATATGGCCTTCAACAATCTTGGTTCAATCAATTCACTTTCTACCTTTTAAGTAAGTGATTCTTTTGCAGCATGGCTAATTCATCTCTTTTCATATGTCATCACCATCAAGGAACAATATTTATACTCTTATAAGTTGATGATATTGTTATTACAGGGAGAAATGAGTCATAATTGTTTTTCAAAGTCATTCATCAACTTAGTTCAGAATTTCAAATGAAGGACTTGGGTAAACTTTACCATTTTTCTTGGGATCCAGGTTTCAGACATTTATGGTGGCATACTTTTTGACCAAACTAGTTCTGCACAAAAAGTCTTGGACAAGGCAGAAATGGCAGATTGCAGACCTCTTACGACGCCCATGGCTGGACGATTGAAGCCACCAACTTCATCCTCTCCCTTTCCGAATGTTAAGTTTTTCCAAAGCATCATTGGTAGCCTTCAGTAACATTTACAAGTCCTGATTTATCATTCAATTACTTTTGCCAATACATGCATGTAAGCCTGGGCATTGGGTTGGGTACTCGACAGTACATGGCCCGGGGCCACCTTGATAAGTTGTAGCAGCCCGAGTGAGGCTGACTCAACCGGATTAAACCTGATAATTTCTATTTAATACTATTTTATTAGTTTTGTATATAATTATACATATTTTATTATGATTACATTTATATTTTATAATATTTCTAATGTTAATCGAGCTGAGCTGGGCACGGCCGGGCTCAGGCTCGGGCTAGGGTTGTCGAGTTAGGCCTGGGCCACAGTTATAGGTTACGGCTGGGCCTGAGCCCCATTCCTTAAAGGGCCAGGCCAGTCCGGTGCCCAGGCTAACATGCATGCACTATCGAAAAACCATTTCCAACTGGTTATGAGAATACTGCGATACATCAAGGGTAACTTGCACTATGGATTCCAGATACTTCAATATGGTCTATTAAATTTATACTCCTTCTTTGGTGCCGATTGGGCTGGTTGCTCAATGAGTCAACAGGTCTACCACTGGTTTTTGCATTTATCTTGGAGTTAATTATGTTTTTTTGGAGTACCAAACGATAGCCTACTGTTGCTCGATCTAGTTCAAAAGTAGAATATGGATCCTGAAAATTTGTCGGCTTTGCACATGACCGTGAATCCTATATTTCTTGGTTGACCGAAAATATGGAGATTGATTACCACTTCGTTCGAGAGAAAGTTGCCCAAGGACAGATTATTACTTGGTTCAAATTGTCATCATCTTACGTAGCTGATATTCTCACAGAGCCCCTGACAAAGACAAGATGCCACCACCATGCCCAGACCTGATCAAACTAATCCCACGTTCATCCTTGCATGGGGTTGAGATGGCCTCAAAATGTTGATCCATTTCACTAAAAAAAGTGCCTCGAGACTTGATACCGTAAAAAAGGCAGGAGAATATCTGATATCTATGCAACTGACAACCATTAGGAGTCCAGGTGTCAAAGGGTAGAGCAAGGGGGCTCGGCAGGGGCCTTGGCAAAAAGAAAATTTTTTAGATGTAAAATTTTGAAAAACTTTAGTTCTGCACCTGTTAAAATTTTTGAAACAATAGTTCGGACCCCAATGAAAATTTTTGGCTCTGCTCACATGTCCATCCTAGATCAAATTTGATGATGAAAAAGAATAGGAAACCCCACTCATATATTTGAAGGAGACTAATTATAACATGAATTTAGTTATGCTTTTAGATCATATAAAAAGAAACTCTATTATAGTTCCTCGTCATCATTTATGTGCGCTTGAGCTTTCTCATGCATGGCATTGGGGTCATTCCTTGTTAGAGGATCATCGCATGTCATTAAAAAGAAGAAGGTACTCAATAGGCCAAATTAATTTGTATTCCAACTCATTGTGCAACTCCTGTAAGGTTAACTCTGATCCAAACAACAATTCCTGTCTAATACATATATCCAGGTTCAAGCCAATTTGAGTATCGGATTAAAAACACGACTTGTACGTCTATGACAGACGGTCATGCGTCGGGGGTGGAGGCAAGTGTGGGCACCGTGTGGGCAATTGCCCATACATGCCATAAAAAAAATACTTGTTTTCATATTGATAATTCAGGATAATTCTTATCCCGATGGTGTCCCTTTAAAATTTTATAAATAGTGCCAGAATTTTCTAGCTCCGGCGTTGCCGCACATATCTCTAGTGCCACTAATTCATAGACTTGGAAGGGCAAATATTGGAACAGATCTATTTCACCTACGCCACAAACTCTGCATGTGTTTCGGCCGCTTTCCTCCTCAAAAGCCAAGCATTCCCCAGAAAACAATTAACGTGACCAACTCATGGCTGCAGATATGAACGTCGGTGCTTGCCGGTCTTCAAAATCCAGATCATATCATGCTGTATACAGCAAATTAACAGTTAACCCTACTGAATCTCCACCACACATGCATCTTGTTTTCAAAACCGTTCCTAAACTGTCAATCGGTCCTACTACACGAGCCTCCATCAAGTCCAACAACGTGTGGTTGAAACCGCCGCTGATGATAGTATACATTATAATGAGGGACGTAATGTGTTGCGTTACGAGAAGAAGAAAACAAGGTGGATTGATCTCCTGGTTCTCACCCCGGCCATTGCCGTGGACGCCACTTGAATTTCTCCATGAGCGGATTACAGAGGTCGTCTGTGTCATTCAGGAGACAAGGCTCCTCCGGCCGCATATGGGACGACCACTTCATCAACTTCGCCAAAGCATCAAACGCCGAGCCCAGCATTTCTACCAAGGACACCGAATTGGCTGCCAACCGGATTGACTCGCCGGCGGCGGCCGACAAGCCCATGCCAAGGAAAGGGTGCGGCTTCTCAGCCATCTTTTGTGGTCGTAAACGTTCTCCCCATAAATGAAACTCTTGCCTGGTTGTGAACTGATGCATGCAAGGTAGGTCTCGAAAATTTGTGTCTGTTTTGTAATAGAAGTAAATGTTGTTACTCTTAGAAACCGAGGGGATGTGATTTTTGATGGCCAATTACATTGTTAGTGGTTTGTCAATGATCCGTCATTTTGGGGATTCATCAGCAGGGAGCCAAAGCTAAGGAGCATTAGTAATAAATTTAATTTCGAGGGTCGCCAACATATAAATGAGAAAAAATTACCTTATGATGTTAATATTAAAGAATGTAATTTTTTATGGCTTCCCAATTGCCCACTCGTTGCCTACATCTGCCTCTGCCCCTGCCTAACAATGATTTACTTCACATTAATACATAGGCATTTGGGTTCTAAAACTTTGTTGATTGGATAATCACCATGACATAGATATGGGAATATTTTGACAATATCATCATCTTATTATGTCGCCGAAGATAGCGTCATTCATGTAAAATATCCAATATAATGAACAAGCCATCAATAATGTTTCACGATATCGCAGTACTACCAAACATGCAATATTTATCGTTTTATCATAGTGACAAAGGAAATTTTCAGTTCTTTCATAATTTAATTAAGGAGATCAACTGAAATGACTAATTACATTGATCCAATTTTTAACGACTCTTTTGGGGGAATTGTATGGAATGGGTAGCTAGGAAGCTACTAAGGCATACATGTGCATCGATCTTGCTCGATCAATATAAGATCAGGAAAATATTTTAATAACAATGGAAGGAAAGAAAAGACTTTATCCTTTTAAGTGCATGCCAATAAGAAGGTCATGAATTTCTCCCTTGCATATTTTGAGAAGCAAAAGAATCGGTCTCAAGGCTTGCTAGTTTCAAATGGAAAGGGGAAAAATCTGCCCCATTGAGCTGATTAATGAAGTCTTGGACCTAATCTTCTCTACAGCTGAATGCTAGCATGGTCGGATTCCCATTTTGGTTTTCAGTGGCCGGCCAGTTCGACTTGTGTCTAATTTAAATCTGCCAAGTCCGGTATAATGAGTTAGTCCAATCAGATTGTAAACCAGATCCAAATTAATCAAATCCAACAGTATTGAAAATTTTTTATTCTACAAACCTTATATGAATTTTGATTACTAGATTGATCAATTAACTATCAAGTCCAACGAAATGGATACAGATGTAGGTAGGCTATTCAAAAACTTGTTCGAACCCTCATTTTTCCAAACTGATATGTTTTGGGTGAGCGGAAAGAGTATTTCATCCTACCACACAATACTTTCACAACTACAACAAAATCAGGAATCATTAGCTCTTCTACAACTACAACAAAATCAGGGATCATTGGTGATCTTTTAGTGTTTAGCTCTGGTGGTGCTGCAAGGAAGAGCGCAAGTGTTAGTTTTATCACTGGCGCTAAATGGAAGTAGTGCCGTGAAATACTTTGACGCTGAGTTAACCAGCGCTAGAACTGGTCGTGTAGTGCTAGTGAGAGATCTCTGACGTTTCTTGAACAAGTGCCAAAAACGAACATGTTAGAGCGAAAGAGACGTAACTGAAGCCATTCGTGCATCGTTCGTCCTCCAAGAAGTGCTTCTGCAACTTTCACCTTCGACCCTCCATTACAATTGATCTCCTCTGCATCGGCTGTGGCACCTGCTCGTTCGCCCGATGCTTGCGTTCTCACTGAAATAACCCAAGCTCCTTCGCTCAACGCTCATTCTCCAATCGCACGAATGTTCATTCCCCCTGAAGCTTCTCACGCCCTTGATCATCTCTATCCGGCGACTAGATCTTCTCCCTCGATCCTCTCTGCTTGATGATAGAATGGTCGTGAATCAGGAACAAGGTCTGCATCTCTTTCCACCTCTCTATCCCCTTCCTATTCTTATGCTGTTTTTTTGTTTTCGTTTGACATTATTGGTTAATTGCAATATATTGGGGTTTTTTGCTTTTGATTTGGGATTAGGGCATTAAATCTCTTGACTGATATAGTGTCCAGTGTCTTGATGGATTCTTCTTCCATCCTTTCTGGAGTGCATTATATTTATTTTGTCATTGGCTTAGTTAATTCACGAAGATACTTATGCTTTCAATTTGTTACTCCAATGTTGTATTATTTGCAATCTATTTTCTTTATCTAGGACTTCTTTAACGTCGATTTCTTTGTGTGTGCCCCCCGACTTTTTTTTAGTTCGGGTAAGAAGAGTTGCCGCGTTGCAACGTGACATGGATACGTGGGTTTAGCCCACGTACCCGCTCCCACATGCCAACACGCAGATACAGGTGGGGACATGCAAAAAAATAAACTATCAATTAAATGTTTTTTTTTATTTTATTATTTTTTGTGATGCATTCAATTATTTTCATGAACAATCCTTTCAAATACTCAGCACTTTTGTGATACTCAAACTTTCTTATGAGATTGTAAGAGTGAATTATTAATTTAATATTTTTTATTTTATTATTTTTTAGAATATAAAATTTACCGTATTCGCATATCCAAAATTTTTAAAATTGTCGTGTTCGTACTTGTATTGTAGTAATTTTTAAAATTGTCGTGTTCGTACTTGTATTGTAGTACTCGTACCCATATCGTACTCGTATCCATATGACATAGCTGCTTAGTTAGTAGTTCCTTCCAAATATTATATGGGAAAATATATTGAATGTGACAATCACTAGTTCCTGTTGCACTTGAGGTTTGCGAGCTTCTAATGTCAACGATGAGGTTCTCAGAATTTCAAAATATGTGCCCATATAGAAAAATATAGGTAGAGCTGCAATTACTGCTCGTCTGAAGTGAGTTTTGACACTTCATTCATAAATTTGTTGTTATTCAATTGCTCTGCATGAACTTTGATTCTTTTGTGGCTGTTGGTCCAATTTTATATTAGTGAATCAACCCCAAACGAGTACAGGACCCCTGCTTTTTTCAGTTAAGTTTTAGATTTGTTCTTTTATAGTCATTTTATAGTCATACAAAACGCATTTTTTTTCGAAAAAATGAGAAAAAATGCGATAAATTAAATGGCCATTCAAAACTTTAAAAAACATGTTTTTTGAAAAAAAACGTAAAAAAAAACTTATTTTTAATTTTTTTTCGCATTTTTCCTGTTTTTGTGCGTTTTTTTTGCTTTTTCATTTTTTCAGTTTTTTTAATGCCAAATAGATTTCTTTTTATTTTTTATTTTTTATTTGTTGTAGATCTTCTTATCTTTTGATGTTTGTGTTATTAGTTTTTCATTTATTTCTTTCGTCAACTTTTAGTTTTTTAAAATTTTTAAAATTTATCGTATTTTTCCTGTTTTTTTTCCATTGTTTTTAAGTTCACCATATTATACCCAAAAAAAACTTCGGAGTCTAGATGTTATTTGTGACTATTAACTTCTGACCTTTGTGACTATTAACCTCTGACGTAGGCTAATAGCATTCTTGAGTTGGTTCTCAAATTATGGTGCTACCATATATGAGTTTACAAGATATAACTTACTGGATCGAACTGTAGCTGGGGGATTGAGCAAAGATTTATTTGTCTTCCAAATGCTTTGCCGAATCACCAAAGCTATCCCTTGAGATTTCAGTAGGGTCTACACTTCTGTAGTTAAAAAGCATCCCTAGCTGAACGATTTCTTGTTGAAATACATTTTTGTTCTGTTCACTTTCAGTTTTACGTTATAACACTTTTTAGAATCCATGATATGATGCTTCCTGCTTAATCTAACCTCCTTAACATATACTCTACCTGAACATATTTTGTCAATGGCATGATCCAATCAGCATAGATAACAGCAACCAAGCTTGGCTGGATTTCTGTACTTCAATTCAACAGATTTGGGACCATTTAAGTCCACCTCTTGTCCACAGAGCTTTGCCTTGGTTTCCACTCTCTGCGCAACTGCTGGTTCCACTGCCTCGTATTTCAGCAGATTCATCTGCTGAGCCCTGTCCTGAATATCATTTTTCTTTTTGTAATGCTTGATGAAGTGGTATCTCCTAAAAATCAAAACAACATCCAGGGCGAGACCCTACTTGGGCCTCAATTGCAGTTCTGTAAACAGCTGGTGACTCTTGGAACTTTGCCTCAGCTACAAACTTTCCGTAGTGGATTCTCTTAGAGAGTGCCTGTAAAAGTGAGTAAAATGTATAAAGAGACTGGAACAAGTGAACCTGTGCTTTGAAATCTACTATTCTAATGCTGTACTTTTTTTCATTTGGAAAGTCCATGTGATTGAATAGAACTTCATGCTGATAGTTGCAAATAACAGGTCTACCTATAAGAGCCTGTGATTGCAGCCACCAATTACTTGTACATGGCCCTTTGCAGCCTTAGCCAAAATGAAGATGCAAGAACAAGGCACATCGTTTGCAAGGTTATAAAAAGGATTGCAGCATATGCTTCCAACAGTTAAAGTCTCACCTCACATCTCGCCAAGGTTTATTAATCTTTGATTTTTCAATTGCTTAGAGATTGGCATAATTGATTCCAATACTAATTTGAAGTCCCTATCAGTCAAAAAATTGTGCTTTGTAGTACTTGGTGAATACAGTTAAAGGCGCTGCAACGTTAATGTTTCCACTTTCCTTATTTCAGCACTAGACTTCCCTGCCCAGCGACATGAACACAATAAGATACAGACCATGGCATCAAAAGGTTGTGATCCCTTTTGACTGAAAAGCAAGAAAAACATTGTTGCGTGCTATGGTTTGATTGTTCAATTCAATCACTCGGTACCCTATCAGTTTAACTCCTACAGTTCAGCACACCACCAAGGGAGGCCCATCACCATGAGCACGAGTACTTTGCCACAGGAAAACTGGTATTTTGCTTTCAAGTCAGGGTTCAAAATTGCCTTGAGTTGAGAAATTTCAATTCTGGTTAGTGTTTTCCTATGAAATGATAGCCTTCAAGATTCAGCTGAGGGTTTCATATTTTTCCTTGACTTGTTTGCTTGGCACATGTTGGGAAAAAGTAAGCCATTTCTTCATGCAAAAACAGCTGCTTTCCTGTCAGATAATTCTAGCCTTTGTTGAAATGGATGAGATTTTGCTTGGGTTTTTTCTTCGATTATATTTGCAAAATAGTCCCTATTATATGACATTATGTAAATTATTTGTAACCCTTTTGCACCATCCATGCATAGCAGTTGGCAGTCCTATTAAGGTACATATTTACTATGTCCTGGCTAACTCATTATTGCCAGCCTGCTTCCCTTGTGAATGTTTCGGCTTTTCCCCTGCATTACTTGGTTTTGTTAAATACTTTCTCTCCAGAGCAGGTCCTACACCTTTGGAGGTTTGATATTATTGAAACGGATGCACATGGAATTCATATTTTAGTTTTGGTCAACAACTCATCGATGGCCCGTCTTGTATGCATATACATTATCACCATTTAAGTTCACTAACTATGCATTTGCATCTTGCCTATGGTGACCAACATACTCTCCAGAGCAATATGTCAGGGACAAAAACCAGATCCTTTAAATATTCTATTTAAAATATTTGTTTAGAAATCTAACCTTACCAATATGATTTTAAATATAGGTTGGTGTAAAATATATATTAAGTTGATCATTTTTTGGGCTTTAATAGTGTTTTTATAATAAGTAAAAATGAATGGCTCTCATAGCGTCAAGATTTTGATAACAGAAAAACTGACATTTTTCATAAAAACAACTTGATTCAAAGCATGTTTTATATCAAAATAGTTTTTATTTTTATAAATATATTGGAATGTTTATATTTTATTTAAAATAATTTTTTAAAAAAATATTAAAGTGTCTGGTTTTTATCCCTGATCTAAGTGACTGGTTTTTACCTATATATATATATAAGAGAATTTAGATCATGACAGAGAAAAAAATTGACGGAACGCAAACAGTTTCATGTGGGCAAGACAATAAGCCTACTAAGACTCAAATATGACTGGGTTAATTGGGGCTGCATAATAAATAACTATATTTCCTTGTACTTTTTTTTTACTTTCTAGCAACTTCATATTAAATAACTCCTGCTATTGGGGCAACTGGTTGAATATTCCTCACTATAGTTGAATATTCTATTACAGTAATAATCTAGTACAAAAGGAGAATGCATTGCATTTTTTATGTTGATCAGATTCTTTAGAAAATCGATCTTTAATCTGAGAAAAAATATATAGGTATTATAAGATCAGACCTTTTTTTCCTGCATTCTAGATACTCCATATATTTATTCAAGTGCGTTACTAAGAATGTGGATCAACACATGTAGGAAGAAAGAAACCATAAAAATTGGATGCTCCGATCTGATTTTGTAAGATGAGTCTCAAAATATTTGCAAAATCTAATCTATGTGTATGATTTTTCATGAATTTGCTTGTACAATAACTTGTTTAAATTCTTTGTCCATTCACATGATTGTGAAGCACCACGTAAAACTAATTGCTATTTTTTACGGTTACACCTTAAAATAAGCAATCAAAATGAAAGAACTACAACTGAAGCAATATTGTATTTATAAATTTCTATTTACTGGCTTTGTTATGTACTTGTTTTTTCTTGTCTACATGTTGAAGGGTAGTTCTTCAAAAATAATTTTGAAAGTTGGTGTCTACCATGAAGGGAAGGAGTTGGACTAATAAAGATTGGTAAATATATTATCACATTGTTCCATTCAGCTTATATATTGGATTGATCACTTGATATATAACTTGGTTGTGGTGTTCAGGACAAGTGTTGAGTAATTGCAAGGAATACAGGGTTTTTATTTTCATAACAACAACATTATTATCAATGAAAAATCAGATGTTCTTGTCATGCAAGTATATCAATTCATTCTAGTAGATAATGGATGATGTATTTGATCATGTGATGTAAAATGATCAATACAAGATGGTATCATCACTTGGAGACTGAAAACAATGGCGATGATGATATGGAAGTAGACATTGATGAAATACATGAGTTAATCAGAGATTCATGTGAAAATATGGGTGTCGATGACTATCAAGATTGTGATGAAATGAAGAAGGTTGACGATGATTTGGAATATGACGAGGTACATGCAAGAATTTTGCATGATACCAACATAAAATTACTTTGCTTTTACTTGTTGATAAAAGTTGTTATTTTTAGTGGATTTGTTTCTTAAGCGCCTCAATAGTTTGAGCGACAACAGATTTGGCCAATTACTTAAATTATTATTTGAAGCATTTCCATAGTCTTTCCAATTGCTTAAGACATACTGCAAAGCCAAAAAAAATAATTTCAAACTTGGGATTGGACTATAAAAAGATCAATGTTTGCCTAAATAATTGCATGTTGTAATGAAAAGATTTCATATATAAGGAAAAGTGTGATTATTGTGGTTTGTCAAGATGGAGGGAGAACAGAGCTTCCACAACAAGTGTAACAAGTTTTACTAAAGCACGCAAAGTTCCTGCTAATATTGTGTCAGTTTCCACTTGTAACTAAGCTTAAAAGATTATTCATGTCCACAAAGATATTAGTTGAGATGAGATGGCAACATGAAGGTTGTACCAAGGACAGGGTTTATAAGGCATCCCACTGATGCACAATCTTGGAAAGTTTTGATCAGTTGCATCTCATGTTTGCATCAAATAGTCACAATGTCAGATTAGGTCTCGCAAATGATGGATTTAATCCTTGTAGAACATTAAGTGTGTCATGTAATGTATGGCCAATGATGTTAATTGCATATAACTCACCTCCATGAGTTTGTATTAAACAGACATCAACAATATTGACTATATTGTTTTCTGGGCCAAAAGCGTCTAAAAATGAAATAGATGTTTAATTGCAGCCACTGATCGAGGAGCTAAAATTCTTGTAGGATGAAGGTGTTAAAACATATAATGCTACAACTAAACAATACTTCTAAATACAGGCCACATTAGTATAAACAATAAACGACTTTTCTGCATATGCAAAAGAGAAATCTAGCATGTCCTATATGTAATAAGGATACTCATTCCCGCTCTCTTAAGCTTAGTAAGAAAATGTGTTGCATGTCGCTACACTGCTATCTAAGACTAATGTATTGCACCAATTGAATGACGAAGCCAGTGGACTACCCTATAACTAGAAAAATAAAAGAATATTCTTCACTTTGTTTTATTGAGAGCATAAAATGTTGTGTCATAATTTGGATGTAATGCATATAGAGAAAAAGATATATGTGACAACATCATCGACACACTGTCAGATACGTAAGGAAAGAAAAAAAATCATCTATATGTGTGTTTGGACCTACAAGAGATGAATGTAAAACATGCATTGCATCTGCAAATGAATGGTAGGAAAATGTATTTATCTACAACATGTTATTATATGAGCAAAGATGAAAAACAAACTTTTTTGCAAAATTCTTAAGGATATGAAGACTCCTAATAACTTTGCATCTAATATATCACAACATGTAAGCTTGAAAGAAGTGAAAATTGCAGGCTAAAGAATCACGACCATCACATGTTATTACATCAATTTCTTTCATTGGCTGTGAGATGAACCATTCCTTACCAAGTAATTGTTCTTATAGAGTTGTGCATGTTTTTTAGAACAATATGTTCAAAGACATTACAAGAACCAGAATAAACCAACTGCAAGAACGTGTCGTGCTTATACTACATCACATGGAAATGATATTCTTACATCTTATTTTGATATTAGGGTACATTTAATTATTCATCTTGCCAAAGAAATGCGATTAGGGGGGCTGGTGCAGCATCATTGGATGCACCCAATCAAGATATATGCTACATTGATATTGCTCTAGCTAGTTGAACTTAAAACCATTGCAATATTTATTTATGTCTAACGTGTATTTGTGTAGAGTTTTGTCAAGTTGATCATTTCCCACTTTTTTTTGTTGAAAATGTACATATGCATACCTATATACAATGAAAATGATTTTTTTTCTACTACTTTCAATGTTTGTGTTCACTACTTAAGATTTCAAATAGACCAGACATGTAATTTAGAACAATCACAAAAGGTGATCCCATTTTTGAAATCACGGGAAAGAGCTAAGGCCAAATATGAAATTTCCTTTATTCCAAGAGCAAGTAAAATGAAAACTTCACATGAATTCTTTAGAGAATAGCATAGAGTCTACCTTCTATACCCAACAAGGGTCTCAATTCTTTAAAAGTCACTTCGCATTATCTGAACTAATCTATTATGTATTAACTTTCAATACATTTTGTCTATTTATAGCTTTATTATACTTCCTCTGTTCAAGTTGGGTTTTGCCTTGGCTGATACATGTGTTAGTTGTAGGCTTTTTGTACACCCATTTCATTTTTAGGATACATCATTGGTGCCCCGAGAGCCTTCAGGTTCATTTACTTTTCCTATAGTTCATATTGTCTCATTGTTTTTCATATTCTCTGCCATGTTGAGTTTGTTTCAAACTATTCATGCCTCTAATTTAGGTAAATCCAATACTTAGGGATCCAGCAAAGATTGCAAACAACCAGAGACAAAGGCCATGGTTTTAGAATCTACATTATTTCTTAATCATTTTTTCTTGTTTTTTTGATCTATTAGGGCCCGTTTGATGGGCGGGTGAAATCCTGTGGGGAGGGAAAAATCTGTACGGGCGGGTGAAATTTCACTCGCCCGGTTGAAAACCCAACAAACAGGGTGAAATTTCACCCGCTCAACGCAAAAGGGAGCGGGTGAAATTTCACCCCGCTCGACTTCCTCCGCAGCTCTTCCTCCTTCGCATTCTCACTTCTCACCGTCGCTCACCCCGCTCGATTTCCGCTCTCACCATCGCTCACCCCGCTGGACTGCCGCTTTCACCATCGCTGCTCCGCCGTCGCAGCTCCCCTCCTCGGGCCGAGCCATTTCCAGCAGAAGGCCTTTCTTCCCCACCAAGCCTCCCATGCGTCCTCAGCAACTGAGTCCAGAGGTTATGGGGTTGAGAGAGGCGCTGTCAATGGTGGGCGGCAGCTGAGGAGCTTCCTCCGCAGTCGACGAGCTCCCTCGCGGGCATCGGGTTAGGGCTTTCCGGAGATGAGGCCATGGGAAGCAAGACTCGACGGTGCAGAGATTGGGGTTCTTCTCAATGGCCGCCGAGGAGTTAACCCGTAGGCTCTCGAGGTAAAGGAGCTTGCGGCGAAAGAGGAGGCCAGAACCGGAGATGGGAGACGAAGAAAGGGAATTGGAGGACTTGAGCAGCACAACAGAATGAAGGTCAGGGATGGAGGCGAGGGATCCCCATGACGTCAATGAAGTTCGTGGTGCCAAGATTGAGAAGTCAGTTTTGTCAAATCTGCAATAAATTATTTTTTTTGGCATCCCTTGGTTCATCGTTTTAGAATTTGTGTCTGTTCTTCTTTTCTCCCTTCAGTATGTTTCAAAATTACCAATGCATAGTTATTACATGCAGTTCTGGCTGGCCCTCTGTGGTGCATTCTCAATTGATTACATGCAGTTCTCGCTGGCCCTCTGTTCCACAGTTTATGTTGCAACCAGCTGTGGCACCCGGATTCGGAGCAGGCGAGGTAGAGGACGGGATGTGGGGAGCAGTTGGTTGGGGAAGTTGTGGAGAGAAAACAGGATGAGGAGGGGGAAGTTGTGGAGAGGAAACAGGATGAGGAGGGAGCGGGGAATTGCTGAACGGCAGCCTCAATGGTGGATGGGAGTTATCAAGGGGAAACTCGCGTTTGAGGATGAAGTTGGTCAGGTTTTATGCCGCTTGTGATGAAGTCCGAAGTGCAGAACACTAGTTTGATGAAATGCCTGAAGGGTCAGTTTCAGCAAATTAAAGTTGGTTTATGTTTCGACGGATGTTGTAGACATTATTGTTGGGCAAAAGCATTATTGTTGGGCTGCGAAGTTGGGTGTTCATTAGGATGTGTATGTGGCTTCTTCTCTGATCAATTTGTATGGGAAATGTGGGGCTGCTTGGGACGTGCACAAAGTGTTTGATAAAATGTTTTGCAGAGATGTTGGCTATTGGAATTCCATGAAAGGAACGGAGGCATTCATTGTTGGGCATAAGGCTACAATATGAAGAAGAGCAGTTCTCATAAGGGGGAGGAGAGGAAGATGACCAAATTGATTTTTACAACTAAAAATTTGTCTGATACTGATATGGTGGTCAATCCAATCTCTAAGATATGTTCCATAACAATTTCATTCAACGCTTAGTCATTGATTTTTGTATTGCATATGCTAGCCCTCTTTTCATCAATACTTGGGAAGAACGTACCTATATCGTGCCGATCAACTGCCTTAGTAGTTGCAATAAAATCTATATCACGCCGATCAACTGCTTTAGTGGTTGCAATAAAATCATTGGGGACGAAAAAAGAAAAAAAAACAATATTTACCACATTAAATTGTTCTTGTGCATCAAACAGGGTTAAATTTACCGCATTAAATTCTTCTTATGCATCAAACAGGGCCTCAGATTGGAAGAAGGAAAAATTTCATCCTGTAAATTTTTCCAGAAAAATTTACCATGGCAAATTTACCACGTTAAATTTCACCCGACAATCAAACGGGCCCTTAAGTCACTAAAGAAGTGGATGCATGGAGGAGGATGGGGGCAAGGACACATAAGGACCATCATAAGAAGCCAAACCGGCACATGCATGTTGGATAGATGGAGGCCAAGCAGCACAACTTCACGGACAAGGCAAAACCTTACGAGAGGTGAGAGGACAAAACATATAGGAGAAAAAGACCCACACGCAGTGACACCATACAGGGGGCAATGACTATTTTGACTCTACCTAGGTGTCCCACTTGCTTGTATGTACACTCCGAGAAGTCATGTTATTGGGAGACCATAGTGTGTTTGCACTATGGCAAGATGAGACATTTTATCAAAGATTGCATAAAAATGCAAAAAAAAAAAAAAAGAGTTGAAGAATCCCATACCGGTCCTTTAGGTGTACAAAAGACTACAGGGTGCTTGTATGCTACTACCATGGATGAGCTTCAAACACATGATCTCATTGAAGGTACATTACTTCTGGGTTATCACATTGCTATAGTGTAATTTGATGCAAGGGTGACTTATTCTTTCACATCTAGCCAATTTACCACTTCAATAAGAGTGTCGCCAAGATGATGCCATGTGTTATGAAGATGGTCAATATTATGCATACTCAAGATTCTTGTAGCCAGTATTTGCCTGATGTAGATATACAGATCCATAAATATCACTTACCTGCATAGTTGGTAATCATAAGTCTGAGTGGGTTTGATGTTATTTTGGTATGGATTGGATCTATGTGCATGATGCTAATATAGATTGTAGAAAGAAGGAGATATAGTTGTGAAATCATGAACTGCAACCTATGGAATTCCAAGCTCAAAAAGTCAATTAAATTGTCAAGACCATAGTGTTTGTAATAAAGGCCAAGTGTCTGTTAAAAAAGAGAGTGTTGCATTCATGGTCAACATCTCGACCAATGAGATTAAGTTGATGAAACTGGAAGATGTAAACATTGTAAATGAGTATCTTGATGTATTTCTTGAAGAGTTGACAAGTTTGCCTCCAACACAATAAGTTTGAGTTCAAGATAAAACTATTACCAGGAACATCCCCGATCTTCAAGGCACTATGTTGAATGGCACCGACGAAGCTAGAAAATTTGAAGAAACAAGTATACTCTTATATAAGAGCTCCATACATCTCAGTGTGTCACCTTAAGGAGCACCCATGTTATTTGTTAAGAAAAATGATGAGATGATGCATTTATGCATTGATTACCGCACGTTGAATCAAATCACCATCAAGAATAAGTATTCATTTTCTAGAATTGAAGATTACATTGTCTAGCCAAAACTCGCATTTTGAGTACTTGGCATATAACCTATGCTTGCGTAAAATCTCCTATCCATTTTCTAGAATTGAAGATTACATTGTCTAGCCAAAACTCGCATTTTGAGTACTTGGCATATAACCTATGCTTGCGTAAAATCTCCAATGCACTCATCAGGTGCTCCTTGTGTTTTGTCTTGCTATCTGAATACGCGAAAATGTCATCCACAAATACAATAACAAATCGATCCAAGTAGTATTAGACAACCTAGCTCATGAGGTCCATAAACATTGTAGAAGCATTGATCAACCCAAAAGACATGACTCTGAATTCCTAGTACCAATATCCAGTTCAAAAAGTTGTCTTAACAATAATCTACACCCACTCTCCAACCGTTTTCCCAGCTTGAGCCGAACTTGGCTTTGATACCAATTGTCATGGGCTGACAACTTCAGTCCATGCGGCATGATAAGAACCTTATATCGTTAGCTTTAAAACCATTGAAAGGGGCACATAGATCATTTGAAAATCAAAGTGCATAACTAACACAAAATGTGAATAAAAAAAACTCACAATGTATTTCTCTTGAAAAGCTTGTACATCACAAGGGAGGTAAGAAAGAAGAATAATCTAAACTTGCTTACATAGCATTGTCCGAAGCCGCATACAATGATTCAAATGTTGACCACTCCAAACACAAAATCCCCAACATGACACTTAGACTGGTAGGAGGGTACTCTCTTACAAGTAAACAAGCATAAGCAAGTAGGCAAAAAAAAGACTATACAAATTGAGACACAGGGAAACAATGAGATTGTTAAAGGAAAAGTGTAATTGCAAGTATGATGCCTCAACTTGGTGTTAGTAGTTTGAAATTGAGTGTTTGATTAATTGATGTTGTGCTTAGTAAGGTAATTGGAAAGATTCATACTTAGTGACCTCAATTGTGCGGCCCTATGGTCACTCAAGGCCAACAAGTTAGTGGTGCAAAATGTGTTAGTAGCATAAGGAACTACTTGCACTCAACTATATTGGAGTAGAGCATGCTTAATTTTAAATTGGACAGGCACTCTGGCAAGCATGCAGTAGTTAGGCATCAGACCATATGAGTAAAGCACATGAATATATGTAAGCTTATATAGCAACATGGCAACTTGTGATTACTAGTAGCATAGTGTCAACCATCGAGTTGGAAACAACACGTGTATTCCTTTCGAACATCGACAAGAAGTTGAGTTAAGATGTATATAATTATTGGGATGAATGGAGACTTGGGGTTTAGATAGGTCTGTCACAACCTCTTGGCACTTCTTAGAATCAATGGCCTTCAACACCATGGTCATATTTCTTACCTAAATAGGTTTTTAGGATGAAGTGGATAGAAAACTTATTGTTTTGAGTTTTATAGGTGGATCGGGTATGTCGAGCATACCTCAATGGCAAGATCCAAAGCTTGAAGTGGTTTTGGTATTTGTGGAGGCGTGCGACATGTATGATGGAATTCTAGGTAAATCCATGCCTAGGACCAAACTTAGATTATTTGTTGTTTGCCCAAGTGTGGGCTTTTATGATCATTAGATCCTATGAATGTATTCTTGTTTGAACGATGAGTGCATCAGCGTATTTCTTGTCATATCATTGAATATGTGAGATTGATTGACTGCTTTTTAATTATTATGCGGTGATATATGTGTGCTAGAATTTTAACTGTTTAGGTTAGCTTAAGCGGGGTATCGAGTCGAGTACCTCCTCAACCCCGATTATACATTAATGAACATCCTAACATAATATATGTTTACGACAACTATGAGCTAACCACGAATCGAGACTACTTTCTATAGTTAAGCAAGCATTTGTATGTAATGATTGTTATGGTTTGAATGGTTATGGTTTAATTGTTATTATCATTATGAGTTTTTTGCTTGTATTGCCTCTAAAAAGTGATATAATTGATTGGACTAAATGGGTAGAGGCACTCATAGAGTGTGATTTGGCTAGTCAAAAATACTAATTGGATATATGACCTTATGAAGGCGGTTTGGGATCTGGTTACTCTCTTGAAGTAAACCAACCTTGTGTGTTAGCTAATTCTAATGTAAATGTGTCTTCATACTGACAAATTAAGAAAGATGAATTGATTTGAGGCCAACGGGTTATGGCAATATGTTTGAGATATATCATGCCCTCGCCACTAGTCTCATCTGTTCGGAGCGCAGACAGTGCAAGACCTCATGATATCATTACGTGTTGTACTGGGAGCGCTGGGCTCCCACATTCCCAACCTGGGTGTCTTAGGAAAGGCTGAGCAACTCTCAATGAAATATACATTTGCTTGGCAGATTGTTCTACCTCTGCAGCTTGTGTGGATCCGTATTGTTTCAAGCCACCATGAAACTTGACTTTCGACTAAATGTCGTGGTGTGCACGATCTGTGTTTTGCACCCACAGAAACTGTCAATTAAATTAATCAAGTATAAATGAAATGAATGTGAATGAATTGAATTGAATATAACATACATATCAATTGTGACTATTGAGTAATCCCTACATATTATAGAATATAAAAGAGACTACAATACAGTTTATGAGAATGCATGTATGCATCATTATATCAATTGATTATTTTCTTCTGTATGTTCGGTTTTCATATTTGAGCCCTTACCTTAGCGGTTGGAGATTATCTAGTTTGTCACATACGTTAAGGGCTCAACCTTTTGTTATTTATATTTTTTTATGTTTTATTAGACTGAAGGTAGTAGGTTGATCGGATGACTCAGCACATATCTTACTAGGGAGATTTTGTTTATAGTCATGTCAGCATGTCATGTTTTTTGCTTCATTCATGTAAAGTCATTTTTGTATGAACTGATTTTGGTTCATAAATGGATTATTTTTCTCATTGCTATTTTGATATGTGTAACTCTATTTTGATTGTTGTCATCCCACTTCGATGTGCTATGTTGAAAGAAAAAAAGTAGGTGTGTGACAATGGATCTGCACGATGCAAATAACACTTGTTTAGAGCTCACGATATTGTCAATCCTGCACTCAAGGTCACCACAAAACTCTTAAACAGATTCAGTAATTTGACATGGGCCAAATCAGCCAAATTATTTTTGAGCAGCAAGTTGAGGCTTGGCCATGTCATTGGGAGAAAGCCTAAGACTCCTACCAAAGATCTAAATTTAGAAGAATGGGAATCTAATGACCATACTTTATGTTTTGGTTACTAAATTCCATAGAAAGGAGACAATTTGTAGTTTCTACTTTCTAAAAACTGTAAAAGATGTTTGGGATGCTACCTGTTATCTCTATGGTCAGCAATACAACTGCGCCATGAACCATCAGAGTACTCAAGTGACCAATAAATTAAAGCAAGGATATATGGCCTTTTGCAAATACCTTGGTTCACTCAGAGGTCTTTGGGATGAACGGGAATCCTATACTCCCACCATCATTTATGTTGTCAATCATGGAGAAAAAATGGAGAAAGTGAAAAAATTTTTTGATGCTTCTTATGACTTCTGACCTTCCTAAAATTTGTACTATATATTATATAACTATGCATGAATAATGCCGGAAGCACATCATAAACCCTTCAACTAAGACAGGTGAAGAAAATGAATCCCAAACTGCACCGGTTACCAAACAAAAAAGAGTGAGGTTCCACCACCATAAATGAATTTAAGGAAAAGAATCTTTTGCACATCTTGAAAGAAAGAAAACCATACAAGGGACAAGTGTTGGAAGCCGAACAAAAGGTCAAATAATGGTGGAAAGAATAAGGCTGCTCATGCATATCATGAACAAGGTGAGACTCCAGTCCCTATGGAAAATTAACCCAACTTTTGCATAATTTCACAAAGCCGCAGACTGCAGCTACATTGGCCACCACTACTCTTGATCAAGACGACTCAGGTAACTATGGCTTCCTATCTCAGTTGGAAAATACTAGCAGCATGATAGATTTGGGTGACTGATAGTATGACAAGTTCCAAGGAGACTTTAATTAACCTTTGAAATTAACGAATCTTACACTAAACCAAGCGATGGGGAAAGGTGATGATGTGAAATTTTTGAAGGCAAAAACTCAAAGATGCCTTGTTTGTGCGAGAGTTAGTGTCAAATCTCTTACTAGTGGGTAAGATTACTAAGGCTTATGATTGTAATCTTATTTGGTGGTGTTTTAGGATCTGATCGTGGGGGAACCAAGCAAAAAACATGACCTTACTTACCTAAGAAAGTATATAGGAAAATTGGAATCAGCTTACTACATCTATGGCCAACTAGTTATTTTTTATTTTCTGTCATTAAAAACTGTCACAAAAGGTGTATTGGTGATGGCTAGTTGCTTGACTGTAGTTTTAAGCGATATAATATATCTTTTGGCGATGGTTTTTAACAACTCAAAATAAAAATTAACCATCCACCTACAATGGTAGTCATATATATATATATATATATATATATATATATATATATATATATATATATATATATATATATATATATATATATATATATATATATATAAAGAGTGTTGTTCTAAACCATGCATTTGGTGTTGGGGGTATGACATATGAGAACTGTCCAATCTTTTTGACCAGACAATGTGTTAACATTCGGATGGTGCTTAGTCCTTGGCTAGCGGCGAGCCTAGCTTGTAGGCCGATGGCGGGCTCCATAGCCTATCTCCATTAGAAGGAAAATTTTTTTTTAGGCCATTGCCTCCCTTCAGCAGCGTCGGTGATGTTTGGCAGCTGACGAGGCTTGGGCAGCCATCGCCGACACCACGGTGGGGAGGCGGCAACTTCTGCTTTCTTTCTTTTTTTTCTTTTAAAAAAAGATGGAACATCTGATCATTTTGATCGGACTCTCTATAGAGAGCGTACTCTCTATGCCAGACGCATGCTTATATATACATGAATTGAAATCACACAGTCACCTCAATAATAAATAAATGTGCATTTGTAATTGTTAGTTTCTTGGACATAGTTTTCCAGGAAGAAATACATCTTTTTAAGTGGTGGCAGAGACACATAAGGGCTGGTGTGGGCGGTGGCCCTTACCAGCCAATCAAAAATTTCTTTTAAAGCACTTGAGATTACACCATAATGATTCAAAAATTACAATGGTTAGTGGCACCAGTGCCCCTCAGCCAATCATATTCTGGCTCCACCACTACCTTTAACATGATTTTAGTTAAAAAAAAAAACTATCTAATTATAGTGGTAACCAGCTTATTTAAATTTTGCTATATATATATATATATATATATATGCCAGCTCTCCGAATGGATGTTTTTCACTTTTCATTACTAAGGACAACAAACGGAATTGCTAAATGCTTTTTAAAATCGTCGCTAAACAAAAAAAACATAGCTAATGCATCATCTGCAACCATTTTTCACAACAGAAAATAAATTAAAAACTATGCCAGGCAAATTTCAATTATTTATTTATTCAACTAAAAATGCTGATCTTAAAAGATCCTCACTTTCCTTATGTGATGCCAATTTTTCAAAGCAAACGACTTTTTGTTGTACCATTAGAAGTGCGTCTTTTCGCCCTCCTTCAAGGGAAAACGAACCAAAAATGGATGCGTCACTGCCCGAGATCACCAGCCAAGGCGACGAAACCCGACAACCCTCGTGGAAGCGTAACCTGGGTCGGCAACTAGCTGAGGTAACTCTCTGCTCTAGTAAATTACTACTTCGAGAAGGAACATTAATGGGAGGACAATCACATAAAAAGAAGATGTTTTTTACTGTTCGGTTGTTGCAGCCCAAATTTGTGTCACCACCACTATCTATGATGATTGTGTTTGGAATCTTTGCCTTTGTCGTCTGAGTTGTTGTTTTGAAAGATTTTAGATTACTTTGAGAGAGCCAATCGAACCAATCATCCTAGAATTTCCAAAACCTTTGAGAAACTTATCTTATTAGTAGTAGGCACAATAAATACGCATAGTTGTGTTCAAGGCTGTGAGGGTGCAAATTGGTTCCTGATTTTGCAATATACTCTGTTATGATATGGAGAAGCATGACCAGCTTTCACTTTTCTGAGGCTGAATCGTCTCTTGGCAATGCAGTGGAGCAGGACGAAGTTGGTGGCAGCAGGATGTTGCTTCAATTAGAACAATAGCAAAACAAATGAAAAAAGGTTACCATTTTGTGGCGATGGCTTAAATTTCTTGCATGATCAAGAAGTGTAATATGCTTGATGAAGTCTTGCATGTAATTGTTTGGATGGGGCTGTCTTGTTCAATCGACACAATCACCCTGAAACCACACACACCAATGATTTCACAGTTCACGGTAAACATATTTATCTTCTACATGCACTATTCTCCAATGCACAAGTTTAGTGACTTCTTTTCCATCTGGAAGGCAAAGATCTTTGTGATTTCAGTTTCATCTGGCTTTGCTGAAGGGTTGTTCCATAGGTTGAATTTGTGTTAGGCATGGCAGCTGACAACCAAATCGTGAGTCATTTATAGATGACTAGAAGTGCACGGATATTTAATTTTGTTTAATACGCTATTGCCAAGAATGAGTTTATGAAAATTATCACCATTCACCTCAGGTTTATGGTGTATTCATTAAAGAATTATTTTGTTTCTAAGCGATACTTCTTCCGTCGTTTTTCCATTTTACTCGCCCTCCTAGTCCATTCCTGCAATTTTGTCGATTTGTTTATATCCTCTTGATTGGGAAATTCTTTTGATTGGCTAGTATGTTCCTTAGATAAGCGTGATCGGCATGGCACAGCTACACATTTGTTGCTGCCATTACATGGAGAATTTTCAGTCTCCCATGGACAAGCATAACAGGTAAGGCAGTAAAGAAGAAAGATTTCTTATTGGGCTAACTTAGGAAATCCAACTCTAGTTGGATGTGTGTCCCCGTATATGCGATTCAGTCGTCCAAGTTGACTGTGGTGAAGTAATTCATGGATGTGCTTGATTAGGTTATTAGACAGCAATTGCTAGGTCATGGTTCAACGTTGTACAGCCTATTGTTCTGCAGTGAGTGGCTGCCTGTCAAAACCTTTCAACCAATTTCTTGTAGGATTTTGGAGATTAACTCAAGTTGAATAAATGACACACACACATCATCACATGGAAAGATGCTAGAAACTCTAGTCATAGTGAACTGCAGATTGGACAATGAGAAGATTGTAGTCCACAGGAAACAGAACATCTACTCAATTTCAACTGCATGCATGAAAGACAAAAAAACATTTTTTTTATTTAAGGATACTAATCACAAAGTTACTTTGCCTGAGAGCAAAACAAAGGGTTGAAAATCTATGATAAGCTTGGCAACTGAATACCACGTGGCCTTCCCCCACCAAATGTACACATTTAGAGTGCTTATTTGTCAGTGGAGGGTAAGTGCATATACTGTGAGCAAATTGACTGCAATGACCTTTATGTGGATTGTCTGATCATACCACACGATCTGCAATGGTTGGTAAGTTGCTGAAGCTGCTGGCATAAAGCAATGACCCAGCCTGATGAAGACTAGAGTATAAGAAGTTCAATACCTGTGTGTGTGTACAAAATTTGGCCACCATTTCAGCTTTGCATATAGTGGCTCCTAAGTTTCTTTACACTATGTAAATTACAGATTATGAGATCAATGGGTTTTATGTAGGTGGAAAAGTGGGTGGATGCAGAAAGTACTGCTATGTTAGGAGCACTTTTAGTTTCTTTCTCAGCACTCTATGTAAAACTGCTATTGATGAGTGGCTTCTTCTTATATGGAAAACTATTTGTAGCACATTATCGATGGGACAATATGATGTGCAGGTGGAACAATGGATGTGGCAGACAGAACATATTACAAAGTCAGTTTTAGGAGTACCATTAGTTCTTTTCTCTGTTCTCTGTGTACTGTAGAGCTGCTGTTGATATTGGTAGTTTACTTCTTATAGCATGGTTATTTGTAGCAAATGGAACAAATTAAATAACATGATTCTTTGATTGCTCAGGGAATCTTAAACTTGCCTATATGAAAGTGGATACTTGTGGTACAGCTGGAGCTATACACGTAGTAGTTATATGTATTCCTTTTCATTTAAAATGTGGACTCCTAATAGCATATTTTCCTTCTTCAGGTGGAAGCTCTGAAGTCAATATATGGAGCAGATGGGGAATTTGAATTTGATGAAGGGGTTGATGAAATTCTTAAGAACCATGCAGAATCGGTATGTTTAACAGTTTCATTTTTTTGTTTTCTGTTACTGTAGCATATAATATGAGGACATTTCCATTGAACATTCGTGTCTGCATCATGTAGAAACAGGGCTCACATACAAACAAGAAAGAAAATAAAAGAACACACTAACTGAACCTCTAGCCTAAGCCTATGTGAATTAAAGGTTGAATTGCTAAACTAACCTCTGGTCAATTGTCATAAATTAAGGGTGATATGAAAGTGAGATCCTGTACATGAATTTTGCATATAAAAGGGGAGGTATGTTGGTGTTGGAGGATGCTTACTTTAAAAATGCATAAATATATAAGTGGAACTTGTATAGGGTAGCAGTTCCTAAATATGGTGATGCTTGAAGCTGATGGCATTATATTGGTCAGTATCATATTGATAGACATTTTCCATAAGCTTTTCTTTTCTAAAATGTCTTGCAGTTCTCATTTCTTTCCATGCTGTTGCATTTTATACTTTCTGTAGGTTGCAGACTCAATTCTTGGTGAACTTCACATCTCATTCACAATCCATTTACTAGCAATCAAAATTGGTGGGAGTCACATTAGTGCAAGGTTTTACATGCCTCGTGGATATCCTGAAGTTGAACCTTTAAGGGTTACCATCCAATGTGGAGGGGTTTCTAGATACTGCTATGAAATGTTAGAGAATGGTGTTAGAGATGTAGCCCTTAAGTTGATTGGTGAAGAAGCTGGATTTCAAGTTCTTCAACTCATTCAGGTAATTTAGTTATACAATTTCTATTTCCTCCATGCTGATGATGACATGATGTTTTCCAGTTCAACAATGTCCATAAAGGTCGGATAGTAAATTTTCATGTTACCTTCAACTTTTTTACTACACAGATGCGGCTTAGGAAAGATTTATCCACCTTGATCTGGTAAATTTTTTTATAATAGTGCTACTTTTGTGGCAATTCCTCTAGCAACAAGCCTGTTTGCAATCGCTTTTTTTCTAGTTGGAACTGAAAAAAACTGATATTAAAAGGATAAGATTTATCGTTGGAATTCTAATCTCAAGTACTACCAATTGTTCATGGTACCATTTGTGCATATTTTTACCATCTTTCATGGACAATGGATGTTGATTATTGTGGTATGTCCATAGATACCAGGCAATCCACTTTTTTCTTCTAAAATTTCACTGCCCAGTACCTGCTTCGAATTTAATTCTCACTTCAGACCATTTTTCCAGGTTTTCATAGCAAATGTTAATAGACAATTTTCCCTCTCCAAATTCTGACTTTGCTTCTTGTATGTTTTGCATTCTCTAGTTCTTGCTCATGTTGGTCTTATTGTCCAATTGAGGCCTTATGAATGTTATCTTCTAAATGCCACCTGTGGCCTTTTTTGCTCTACCTCTTGGAGTGTCTCATAGTATAATTTTTAGAGGAATCTTTGTCAGTGGCTTTTGAAGTTTTCATAAATGAATAAGGTTTTCTTCTTTTCTTTTATTTCTCTTGGGGAGGGGAAGGGGGTGGAGAATTTTGCTCGGAACAGGTTCTCTCTTTGACATAGTTGGGTCTGTTCTCTTATCCTTCAAAAGTTCAGTCTTAACATGTCCATCCTAGTCTTGGTGCATTTCTGCAGCTTAGCATTCATTATTGGAAGCATAGTGGTTAGCACAATTCTAAAGTTGTATGGTTTAGTGCCATCGAGAACCTACAGAAACCAGCATTGAAAGGGTGTGTTACAAATGCCTCTCTCGGTAGCTAAGTCTGTGTTAAATGTTAAAGTTGCTCTCTCTCTCTCTTTTCCTTGCCCCACTGTCTCCCTTGGCAGTGAATGCGATGGGTAGTCCTTCTCTGTGGATACCATGGTATGCCCCTTCTTCACTAACAAATTCACTTTAAGTGTTAGAGGGAATAGTAGATTTTCATCCAACTTTGCTGGTCATTTGCATGCTCTCAGCATTCTGCTCACTACAATGGATCCAATGATAGATTTTGGTATGTGTCTCTCTTTAACGGTCCATCCATGAATGCTCCGGGACTTTGGAAGTTGGCCTCAAAACTAAATGGGTGGGATCTAGCATGGTCTTTTATGCCAGGACTTCCAAGTCCAGCTTCATTTCGCTTCTCCTCTGGTTTCTTTGTGGCTTGAGCTGGACTCCTCAACTGTTCTATCCAATTGAATGTGATCAAAGCAACAGGTCTCCAATTTTTTGTCTCCTCTCTTTGCAAAGAAGTCCTTTATGCCAATTGAATCTGTCCTTCCTCTCTTGTCCATTTTTCAGGGCCTTGTTTGCATCCTCCTTGGTTGGCGATTGTTGTTGTTGTCCTCCATGGACGCCTTCTTTCCATCCTACTTTGGTATGTGCATGCTCAGTGAACCCTCTCCCCAATGATTGGTGGTGCACATCTTGTACCAAGGATAATGTCATAATGCCCTCTCATCTGCCTACATATGTTGTGGATGTGACATATTTGCAACTCATCTAATATAGTTTTCACATGC
The DNA here is from genome assembly GCF_008831285.2 of Nymphaea colorata. Lineage (NCBI taxonomy): Eukaryota > Viridiplantae > Streptophyta > Magnoliopsida > Nymphaeales > Nymphaeaceae > Nymphaea > Nymphaea colorata. The sequence goes on from NC_045143.1 coordinate 11,872,244, forward strand.
TCCCATTTCAGTATCCTCGTTTCACCTCATCCACAATATGCCGATTCATACCTATTTTGGCAGCCGTCAATGCAACAGGGCAGTCACAATCTTTCTACCGAATCTCAGTCCATCTGCTTTTACTGCCATTTCTATTGGATCTATTTGGGTGCCACTGAAGTCTCATGATTCCTGATGTTTCTCCTCCATGTTCTCTGAAATTCCATTATTCTAGTAAGAATCTCTGGCGAAGCTGCCCATTCCAGCTTGTCATGGCAGTAACCGTGGCCCAACTGCTGCCCATGTTGCCCAACGTTTCACTGCTAATCAATCTTTGAATCCCCATGTAGTGCCGCATCATTTACTGTTCCTTGAAGGTGTTGGAGCCTCTCATTCGTGTCAGCTTACACACTTACAGGAGTTGCCCTTCTACCCTATTGGAAGTTGTGGTGTATACCCCTCCTATGTGATCGGTCATTGCTTCCCATGCTTTCTCTATTTTTTGAGGTTCCTCTGCCTTCACTCTTTTTATTAATGTCTCCACCTTCCTTCCCCTTTGTTTAGCCCCTTCCTTTCTTTCAGGCTTTCCCTTTCGGTGTCTCTTCGTTTTCCCATGTCTTTATCTCTCCTCTCCTTCATTGCTTGCTCCCTCCTCATTTTTCCCATCTCTTCTTCTCCCCCTTTCATTTGCCACTTTTTTATTCTTTCTCCCATCCCAACTTTGCTTCCATCCTCCATCCTGTTTCTCCTCCCAATGCTCCTGCATAGTGACCCCTTTGGGACCCCCTTCCTGATATTCTCTTCAATCTCAAAATATCCTTCCCACTAGTTTCAGTCGACCTATAGGTCTCCTTTTCCAAGTCCTTTCTCTCATCCATGTGGGACACTATACTGGCTTGGGTAGGCCCTATTCTGTGTCAGCATGGTCATCGCTCAGATATTTTCTCATTCTGGGCTGATTGTGCCACTAACAACATTGGTTCTCGGCCGTGGTTCACATGATCTCTGATAACTCATGCCTTACAATCAATAGGGGCCATGGTTTCAAATGATCTTGTCCATTTGTGTTTGAGCAAGGGTGTTTAAAAGAATCATAGTTTACCACCATTGTTCATGAATCATGGTCCTCTACAATCTCTGCCCTGGGTGTTGTGTTAGTGCTTCTACTCAAATTCAAGCACGTTACAACATCCATTTAACATTGTGCCGGTCCTTGGAGGTCATCGTGGCACTCATTCCTCAATCGGAGGAAGAATTAGTATCCCTTACTGGAGCTGTTCAGTTTCCTTGGCCCTATCCAGGATGTAACTATCTTAAGTTCACTTCATGTCAGAAATTGCATCACAGCTTGCTGAATGGCATGCCCATGAAGTTCTCAAGTGATAGCAACTTTCTAAACTAACATGGCTTGCTCATGGTGATGTCAAGTACAGCGTTCTTCCACAAACAGGCAACCACCAGGTTCATGCTTCACTCATACCTTCTATCGTAATCAATTGTCAGGAGCTTCATGGCACTGATATTCTTCCAAAAGCAATAAATTATTTCCCCATCTTTTTTGCTTCTGCCTCTGTACATTCGCTTGGCTCTATGGGACCATTGGGTTTCTACTCCCTCACTAATGAGCAGGCAACCACATTGCAAAGTCAGTTCTCCTTTTAAGAAATAAGGGATGCCATCAAGCAACTTTCAGGCCTAAAGGCACCTGGCTTGAGAGGTTTCTAGTGGACTTCAATTGGTTTTGGGAAGATGACAAGATGTTAAGTCAGACCTACTCTCTGACTTCATTGAGTTCCATCACAACTCCTGTCCGGCTGGCTTTCACTGGACCATGCTTTTGCTTATTCGAAAGATATTTAATAGAAATGAAATCTCAATTTCAAGGCCCATATCTGTCGTGTCTGCTCTAACGAGGATAACAGCTAAAGTCTTTGCTAATATAGACTCTGGCTATTTCTCTTACAGTTTGTCTCAAGCACTCAAGCTGAATTCATTACAGGCTGAACTATCCATTAACAATACTTCTTGTCATCAGAATTAGCACATTCAATGGCATCCTCCCGAAGGCCATATTATATGATAATATGATGAAGCTAAAAGGCCTTCGACAACGCATGTTGGCATGCGTTGGCAACACTGGATGAAAGAACTAATTTGCAAATCACAAGCCATTATATCCATTAATGATTCATTAGGAAGCCCCTTCCCTTGAACAGTAGAGTAAGATAGGGATGTCTGCTTTCACCGATGCTATTTGTTGTAGCTCATAAGTCCTGAATATTCTTATTCATGGAGCCACTCAAGCGAATGTCCTCTTCTCATGTCCAATTTAATCTTGACCATTCCATTTACTTCTATGTATATGATATTATCCTCTTCGGTGAAGCAACTACTTCTCAAATGTCTGCTGTGCTTTATATCATCAAGGCTTTCTCTTAACTTTGTCGCCTCACTGTCAATGAAGCCAATAATGCCATTCCTCTGTCATTTGTGGTTGGCCCATTGCTCAGCCCCAATCAGTAGCCTTGGCGTTCTATTACACTTATCCCAAGCAAGTCTTTGCTCTCTAGTGATATCTGCAGTCCAGACAAAGACCCAACTCATGGAAAAGGAGGTATATTTCTATGGCTGGCAGGAGAGAATAATCCTATCTTCTATTCCAGCTCATTATATGGTGCACATTCCCACATTTGGTTGGAACAAGATTAACAGCATCTTCAAAGCATTTCTATGGAATGGCCTCTCACCAATGCTTAAGAAACATCTAATCTCCTTTTCTTGTTTCCGTAGTCTTTGGGTGGGCTAGGAATACCAAATATTCATTTAAAGAATACAGCCCCATCTTTTTAAATTGCCTGTACTTATTCTTGTGACTCCTGGGCGTCACATACAGATGCAAGGCATGCTTCAGTCCTCGAATGCTGTCAACTCCAGTTTATGTCAGTGCTAGATTTCACAGCATGGTCCAAAGACAGTAAATCTCTGGTTTCAGTCCATAAATCTACCAGGTTTTTGCTTCCTCCATTGGCCGATTGGTTCCCACCCCAGGTCATTTGGGCATCCACCTCCATACGAGGCACACACTGGTCTTCATCTACTTGCAGTGGGTGCAAAGTGCAAACACAAAACTCCCTAAAACATAGTGGATTTCAGCCCACAGGCAGATGCTTCTGATGTTTTTCTCAGGAAGGATCTACTGACCACCTCTTTTTGATCTGCTCCTTTGCTTTGCTGATGATATCAATGACCTGGAACAGTTCATGCCCAAACCCCTCGTCCCTCGGTCCTCATTTGGGACTTAATCTAAGGTCCTATGCTCTTTTGTCAAAATAAGCATTGGATGATGGTGTGGCATGCATGGCTATCTATATTATAGTGGAGCATTTGAGACGTGGAATTTGGTTCTATATCGAGATGGATAAATCAGCCTCCCAGCTATATCAAACCACATTTCACATACTGTATTTTCTTGCTTAAAGCTTTGGAATTTGGCTGTCGGTTGGCGAGACTTGCTCCCCCTCCCATTTTGCGGTAACTTTCATATATTGTTAGGGTGGTTCACTCATTGACATTTTTGTGCAACTTTGTTACAATCTCTCTCTCTCTTTCCGTGACTAAGGTGTTTAAAATCTGTCTCTTTCTCTCTCTAGGAAAATGCTGAAGTTGTAGCTGATCAAATTTCTCAAGATCTTCTCAAAAAAGAGATTGTGCCAGGAAAATCTTTGAATAGGCCAATCTATGTCAAACGGGTCTTGATCTGGTATGCACTCAAAAATCAACTGCTTCTCTTCAAATCTCTTTTTGTTTATTGTGTGTCATACATGCAGGTTTCATCATGTAAAGTCTGTCCAGAAACGTAAGTCAATAATTGAATGGAGCAAAGATATGACTATCGGAGGCTTCTTAAAATCCGGATTTCCAGGCATTCTCTTGGTTGAGGTTCTAACCGACATTATTTACACCAAACTTTTTAAGTTTTTACTCTTATCTGAGATTTCTTATAAGCAATGTGGTGACTGCAGATTTAGGTGCGGTTATGAAGATAAACTCATAATTTACATGTTTGTTCATGCTTTTTCTGCACTGTTGCGCAAATGTTATTGAATATAATCATTCATATTCTTTTATGTCACCTTCAGAAGAACACCATGTTTCTTGGATAGAATAACTGGCATTCATTTTCTCTTTTATAGTTTTTGTAAAAGACATTAGGTTTCATGGGTGCAGCTTCTTGTGAGTTTTCAGCTTCATAGGATTCTCTTGTATCTTGGGAGTTGGGGGGTATCTTGGCCATCTCACTAATGTTTCATGACTTTGATATTTTTAGTTGATTAAGGGGTTCATCTCTGTTCTCCCTTCCAAAAAGATGTGAAGTCATGATAGATTTCATCTTGATCTTGTATTACCTGTTCTCGAATAATATATCTGACATGGTTTCATGGTTCCTACACAAGACTTCCAGCTTTGGCCCTAGAAACAAAAAAGAGATGGTTATAATGCTCATAGGTGGTGATGCAGGAACATCAGCTTCTATAATGCTCACCCAATGGCTTGCTTTATATTTCTAACCTGATTGTGTGGATGTTTCGATGAAGAATTTTGTTTGGCTAATTTTCATGGATTTCTTGGACGGATGCATCTTCAAGGGAGAGAGATCTGCTATTGATGCATATGTTAAACAAATACAAAGCTTGCACTGGCAAGCAATGTGCGTTAGGGCAGAAGAAGAGGAAGAGGTTCAAAATTCATCAGAAATTGAAAATTTTAGGTGTCTCCCACATGGTAATACTTTTTCTTTCTCTTTTCTTGATTATCTCAAGTTCATCATGGTTCTCCCTTCAGCAAAATTGTTCTTTGGTGTCATTTGTATCTTATCATGTCATTACAATTTTCTAATGGAAATAGTTGTTTCAAATTTTTTTTTTTTTTTTTAAAAAAAAAGCAGAGGTGCAAGAGTTAGAAGAACTGGGTGGAATGTCGGAGCTTGGTCGTCGCAGTAAGGAAGCAAATTTGGAACATCTATTTCTCAGTTCTCTTAAGATAAGCAGATGACTCAGGAGTTTGAAGTATTGTTAGCAAGTTGGGAACTTAAGATGTTCTTTGAATTCGGCACATCAATATGCCATGTCAGTATTGGTTGTACTTCTATCTGGTTAGCAGAACTTTGCATTCTGAGTTGTCGTGGAGGTGCTTCTGTGTTTACTGCTGCCAGCATTTGTTGATGGTTTTAACACCAACTTCAGGATTCTTACATATAATGAATATTCAGTTTGTCATGCAAAATCAATCACCGCTAGGAAGTAGAAGCTGGGGTCGTTGCAGCTAAATGGAGTTCAAGAATCATAGTGTTTTGTGGTAAAAGCATTCCCGATGGGAATTACAATCAATGTTACACTTTCCCTTCATTAGACTGGTGAGCAAAAGCTGTATTGTAATGCTCAACATTAAGACTGTCAATCAGTTTTCTGGTTGATTGCCTAGTGAGCGAAAATTACTTGGATAGCTACCACTTATCAAACTGTATTCCACGAGTACGATCAAATTTCTCTAAATGGCAAGTTATGGCATCATGTATTGTTCGTCTATGCCCATAAAAAAATGTCCATTTTCATATGAAAAAAGGACTTTTCCTTTGGTCATGTTAAGAGTGTGGCCGCACAACTATGTGATTTTGATGCAAAGCTGCTGGGAGCGATGCCTCCCCGCTTTATTTCAGAAGATTTAAGGAAGACAAATCGTCTAGTTATCTACATTAAAGAATCGCAACACCAAAAAAAAGGGGGGGGAAGCCATTACAAACTCCATTCTCCTGCTGAGGTAAGGGGAGTCTGTCGTTTCAGAAGACAAACAGCGTCCACAGCTGGGCAGCGATCTAACACACTATCCTTCCTATTACGAACCATTGGAAGGTCTGTGGAAAAATGTCACGAACAGCAGTGATCCACTCAACGCCACGGGCTGCAACAATCTCCTTCAAAACCGATTTATAACCAGCGCAAGGACAAAGTAGTCACGCATTTCAAGACTTTTTGAATCCAGCCATCACAAAAGACCAAATGTTGCAAAGCTCTATCTAGAAAAGGCCATTGAACCCTATCATAGGCCTTAGAAATATCAAGCTTGGCTAGCATCGATTGTCGTTTATGATTATCGCTGTACGCAATCTCTTGAACCAACGATTTAATCCGTTCTTGAATATGCATTCCAGGGAGAAAGGCACCTTGCTCCCATCCAATGATATTGGCAAGAATACCTTTCATTTTAAAAGGCATAATTTTCGTCATGACTTTGTAAATACAGTTGCACAAGGTGAATGAATGGCCTGAAATCTCTTATGTTGGTAGAAATGGTCCAAATTATGTGATTCATTCATTAATATGTGAATGGGAATTAAGTTCACGAGATATTTAAAATATCTCATGCTGTGTAAATAAAACAATCTAACATGTTACTGTGCTATTTCTTTTTCATGTGTTTGATGGATGGTACGCTATCAACTTAAAATTATGAGCAAGCCTTACATCAAATGCTCTCTTACTTGTATGTTTAATTGAAATTCCAAAAATACTTTTTGGCCACATATTTATGTTTAAGACTCATATTTGACTAATCGAATTTAGTACCTTCCTGATTTTCTCTAGATATAAAAAGAATTTTAAGTTTCAACAAAACTAACCCCAAGTTGGATTTGGATTCAACTTTGAAAAAAAAAAAAAAAGTTGCAATGTATTTGCATAGGGAAAAGAATGTTTTGATTCGCTTTTGCTTCAAAATCCTAAACAGTTTTTCTAAAAAGTTATTTTTTTGTAGTTAGCATTTTCTATAACGGATCTTGATTAAGTTAACTTCAAGGTTGATCAAATTTTATTTCCAGAAACTAGTTTAAGAAAAAAAAATGTTTTTGAACTTCCATCAAAGTTCTCGTGTTTTGGTTTTTACTATGATTTCACACTATATATTTTGTAAAAACTGTCACTACTGAGCAAGAAAAGATATGGGGTTTATTTTAATGTTGTGATTGATGCTCATTTTAACTCGTGTTTTTATTTGGAAATCAGTGCCATGTGTTTGCAAAGATTTTTCTTCTTGCAATGACGGATTTTGTTTTCCTGCTGAGTTTTTATCATTGATTATATCAGCTTTAATCAGATTTTCAAAGTTCAAATGGATTTACGTTTACATTTAACTTATTTTAAAAATAAACATATATATGTTGTTAAGAAAGAAGCAATAAAGTGAAATTTTGGGCATTAAAAAAAGTGGCTTTTATGCTTCTGACAAAAACAAAACTCAGAACTGTCCCATTCTTTTGTTTAAAATTTTCGAGATTATTCTTGTAATATTGCAATGTTTACCTTGCAAAAATGTTCACAAAAATATAATTTAAATTACAAATAAAGGGTTACGACTTTGGACTTACCTCACATATGAATTCAAAATTTCATACAACAGGTTAAGTCTGCAAAAGTTTTTTTTTTCCACCTCATTTCTCTAAAAGATTGTTTGCAAGAAGAGATTTAGTACTCGTTTCCTGTAAAACTTGAATGCTAGCACCTTTTAATTTCCAAATAGAGTTTTTAAGATGATGAAAATTTGTCTAGCTTCATTTTTTGTTTTTTCATTCTTGAAAATGGTGTTTCCGACCAGGTTTTTATTTTATAATTTCAAAAGAACAAAAAAACTTCTTGGGTTAAAGAGAGCATTTTGCCTTATTTATTGGATTTTTACAAAAAAAGGGGCTTTGTGACCATTTGTTTTGCAATTTCAGAATTATAAATTTACAAATTCTTGACATAAGGTTTTAAAATTCAGTAAGTCTTTTAAACATGCTCTCTATATATCTAGAAATGTAGTTAACTTTGAAATCCAACACAAAGGTTTCTAGTCCAAAAATGCATTCTATTTTTCTGATTTATTTGAAATTTCAGCTCAAACATGAATTTTTTAGAGGGATTATTTGTTTAGTTTTACAGATAACAAAAAAAAAATGGTATTAGTGTTGAATTGATTTTCATTTTCAACCAAGCTTGATATGAATCTAAGCTCGTCCCCATATCCCCATCCCACAACCTGGGTAGTCAACTCATACCTTCCCTTCCTGATCTTCTATAGAGATATAGGTATATTATCATCTAATGAATTGGAAACTAGAGGACTTAGTTGACACAATTTTGATTCTCATTTCATAATCCGGTCGAACTCGACTATTTGGTTATACTTCAACCATATTTTGCGCTAGGCTTCCCTTTTTCTTGTTCTATAAGGATGTTAATGGATCGGATTCAGAAATGATATGTCCTTAATCATATCCGCTTTTTCGAATAATCACATATTCGGAATCGAATACAAATAAAGAAAAGTTATATTTGAATCCAAAATCTGATTTTGCGATCTAAATCCAATCCGAATTTGATTTTTATATTTATGTCCGAATGCGCCATAAAGCTTGACTAGAGCTGGCTCGAGCTCAAATATGTCACTTGAGCTGGGTGAGGTCGAGCTTGACTCACTCATTGTACATTCCTTGGACCTTCAAGTAGATTTCTCCATGGGCCCCAACCGACCACCAATATAATGGGAGGTGGGCTGCAGCCAGGGTCTTCCTCACTAAACTTCTTCAGTCGGTCCTCAACTATACCTAGCGTGCTAAGGACGAGACAAATGCTAATTAAATAGGATGACCTTAGTCTGGGCTTCAGATTCAGCCAACAGTCTTGAAAACAACTAGAAATAACTAAGAGAGAAAGCTTGGCTATGAAAGTGAGACATTAATTTCTAGGGCTAACATGAGATTTCATCACCGTATGCGAGATCTAATCGAGCCCGGGTACCCTACTCCGATCGGGCCCAGGTTCAAGCTCGAAAAAAATCAGTCTAGGCTGACCCGATAACGTATTCGGCCGGCGGGGTTGGCCTGACGGGGCCCGATTCAGTTCGATCTATTTTTTTATATTATATTTATTTAATAATGAAATATATTTTATTATTAAAAATATATTTTGTATTTAACATTTTTTATTTTACATTTAAAAATAATTTTTATTTTAACCAGGCTGGGTCTGGGCTCGGATGTCGGGTATCGGGCTGGGCCGGGTCAGCCCGATGCCGAGGCATAATTATAACTACATCAAATCTTCACAATACTAGTGAGAAACAGGACAAGTTCACAGTGAAAAAGATTCAAATGTAGAATTTCAAATCCAAAAATCAGCCTTATTAATTAAATATTGAGTGGATTTCACACTGAAGTACTTACAAACTTCAAACAAAATCAAGCAAAACCCTAACTTTAGAATAGTAAAAAGATGCTCAAGATCTCGACGAGATGCCAGGGTCAAAGGCAGGGCTGCTTTGCACTACACACTAGAATGGATCAATCTCAAGAAACCTAAACTACAAAAAAGCAAAGTTAGACTGCAACCAAATGACGGGAAATGACTGAAGCCTACTTAAAACCTAAGAACCCTAATTTCTAGATTACACTTAACTATTCTAGCTCAAACATAATAAAATTAGCACATGAAACACATAAATTCAACAAAAAAACATGCAAATTAGACTCAGGGCTTGCTGGAAGGCAACTTAACGTTGATTCTAATCCAGAAGACAAAAATTTTAATAAAACAATATGAAGACCTTAGCTTAGCCTACCCCTGTACTATAGAAAAATACGCATTCACGGACGATTCTTGGAAATATATAAGTTTCTGAGGCAAATGACATCCAAATTCCATAAATCAGATTCATTATATTCTTAAAATGTCAAGAGCCAACCTTTTTAGAAAAGCTCAAAAAGTCATCTCAAGATATAAGCATTTTACAATTAAAAAATAATAATAATCTGTCCTTAAATCATATATAGCAGCAAACCATATTTTGAAATAGACCTATCAACACAAAAATGTGTCTTTCTTTTTCAAAACTAGGTGACGCTTCCTCCATGGGCTTTATAGATTTTTTTTTTTCAACTAATTCTTCCTCGGTTATGGGTTTTGGTGCTTGGACTTGGATTTGGATACCGTTCATGGTCAAACTTGGTTTCTTCTAACCAACCTGGATCCAAATCTCCTTATAGAATTCTTCCAAAACGTCTCTATTTCTCTCATTTTATCCCCATTTGGAGTGCAGTTTGAACAGGTATTTCTTGGTGCATGCGCAAAACAATATAAAAATTGGATTAAAAGCTTAAAAATATTGATGAAATGCATGTGATTGATGCTAAGATATAATTCATTTCATGCATCATCAAATTCCCTCGTTTTTAAAGATTGCTATACCTTCAAGAAACGTAAAAAAAAAAAAGTAAGCCAAAGCAAAATAAAAGAAGCTGATTGCACATTTATACAGGGCGGAGCCAAAAAAAATTTCATGAGAGGGGTTGAATTAAAGTTTCCAAATTTTGTCTAGGGGTCGAAATATTATTTTTCAAAATTTTTATATAAAATAAGTGAATTTTTTTAAAATTTACATGTAATTTTTAAAAAAAAATTAAGATGGGCCAGGGCCGATGCGGGCCATACCTTGGCTCCACCAACTAATTTAACTTGACTTTTACAGAAATTGCAAATTGCATTTAATGAATGCAACATGCTTTTAAACTCATAAATTTCATGTAAGGTATCATAAGGTCTTTCAATGGTGTTACCTACGATGATTGTTGCCCTAAACTTGTCAATCTTTAGAAAATATTAGACAAATAATTGAATCTCGTCAAGCACAATACTTTATACATTTGTAGGGAACAACATATAAGAGGACTCCACACCACCACCAAAATTATCTTTCAAAACCTTTCTAACATGCAATAATTTTACACTTCATTCTCATGAAATTAAACATGTGCAAAGAAACATGCCTGAAGATGCAAGGATTTAGATACGAAATGCCCTTTTGATTCCTGCGAAAATCTCAGTCTTAGTTCACGGCTGATGTTTAAGATGCCCTACTCCATTATCTCCACAAAGGTTCTCTCTCTCTCTCTCTCTCTCTCTTTTTGTATCTAGGACGTCTTGTCCCCAAATTTTGTTATATATTTCCCATTTTATCGGCTCTCTTTCTCTCTCTCTCTCTCATATAGTTGGTTGATCTCACATTTTTTTTAAATGAAAATTTTACTTATAAGTTTTAAAAATTTTGGTTAAACGCGGAGACAAAGGGGCCATGGCCCCTCCTCACATTTTTTTTTAAATGAAAATTTTACTTATAAGCTTTAAAAATTTTGGTTAAACCCTATTAAAATTTTGAAAAATTATGTTTTGTCCCCTGTTAAATTTTAAAACTATTGTTTGACCTCTGTAGCGAAAAAATCCTAGCTCCACCCATGATTGCCACCGCTCTGTTCAACTCTATTCATTTTGCTCCTCTCATGAACGAACTTCTCAAACTCTCTCTCTCTCTCACTAAAATAAAATGGCATGCCAATGTTGTGAGAGACATATAATGTTATTGATTATGGGGGGATCTAGAAACAGGTTTCAAAATGATGTTAGACTCCCCTTCCTAAATGTCATATTTGTTGTGAGGACAGAAGAAGGGGAGACGAGATAGAAGGGTAAAGAAGTTGTAGCCCTTTGGATATGGGTAGGGTGGGTCCAAAGGAGAACACGAATTTGTGTCCTTCGAGAACATGAGAACAATATGTTCCTTGTGTTTTGCTATTTGGTAGGGTAGCACACGAGCTGAGTCGAGCTTGAGTTGGGCCAGGTTGAATTTGGCTTGACTCAAATAACTCAAGCTCTACCTCGGCTCATACTCGAGTTGAGCTCCAGAGAATAGGCTCAAGCTCACCGACAATACAATGTTAAGCTCGACCTCGATTCGTTTAATTCTTTTTTGTTCCGCCTATCTCGTTTCTTTTTATTTGTTAACTCGTTAAGCTCATTTAGTTGCTACTCATTTAACTACTCTTTCATATAGTCAAGCCGAGTCGAATTTAAACGATTCAAGTTCTTGCAATTCGACCTCGACTTGTTTAACATTTCACATATACATTTGAACTGGGGCTCCGACTCCTTTATAAGTTTAAATTATTTGAGTTCTTAGAACTCAAACTTGACTTTGTTTACCATTTTAAGCATACATTTGAACTTGAACTCGAGTCATTTATAAACTAGTCGAGTTCTTGACTAATTGTGGAGCCTAATATTTGATAATGAGAACATGCATACGCAGGGGCGGATCCAAGGTAGAGCCCACATAGGCCTGGCCCCAGCTCAAAAGTATTTTTTTTAAAAAATTGCATATAAATTTTAAAAATTTTCATTTATTTTATATAAAATTTTTAAAAAATGATATTTGGACCCTAATCAAAATTTAAAAACTTTAATTTACTAGTGAATATGCACGAACATTGTGTTGTAAAGAACTGTGCCAAGTGCCAACCATGAAAGTATGAAAGAGTTGCACAGTCTCATTTCTTCGTTATTCCATCTGATCACATCGTGCATGCGAAGGGACAACAGAATCTTTTCAATTAAAGACGAAAGTTTAACGAAAGCATGCTTAATTGCATTTTTAACAATGTCGAAAAGCCCTGCTCCCGTAAGATTCGAACCCATGATAAACTAAATCGGTTCTTCTTCGGGTCTTCTGCGTAACCCGATCCATTCGCGCCACTAGCGTACTATGTAAGGCAGGGGAAGGGCGGGTGTTCCTATCAGGGCGTCGCAGTTGGGCAGAGAGAGTGACGAAGCCGAGAAGGTACGTCCAGACGCGACTCTCTCTCTCTCGCTCCTTGTGTCTGTGTGTGTGTTTTCTCTTTCTTTTTGGCGGGGGTCGCTCGAGCCCCGGTTTTTCCTTTGCTCTCTCATTTTTTTTTTCTGCACAATATATGAAGATATACCGTTTTAATGGGCAGAAGATTATTTCGTCTGAATAGAGGTGGTTCCGTTTCCCGTTGCTTTCTTCTGTGTTTTTTCTTTTCTGTGATGGCGCAAATTCGATATCGTTCCTCTTGTTGTCGAGGAAGAGCGAGAAACCCCAGTAACCAACAACGAGGTTCGGTTGATTTGGCCCAATTTCGAGGAGTAAAATGGGCGGCATAAACCCTAGTGTTGGTGGCACATGCCTGTTTATTTCTTTCTCAAATGGTTAAAAATCGGTATGTGGGCGCCGATTTGGGTATTGGGGAGTCCGGGAGACGGAGGGGAGACTGAGCTTCTTGGACTTTCATCTTTTCATTGTTTTTTCACTGTCAGCTAGGTCGTAAAGAAGAAGGAGGAGGAGAAGGTAAAGCTAAAGGGTTGGAGGGCCCAACCTCTCTCTCTCTCTCAATCCAAAGTATTATGTCCTATTTGTTGAGTGATGCAGCTTAATTTACGGAAAAAGGAAAAAAAACTAAAATTATTTTTTTGTCCGGTGACCATGGTGCCCTTTAATTGAATTTTTTGTTCATATGTGTCATAAAAAAGTACGGGAATAAAAATAGCTGATAATACGTTGGCGTCAAATGTTAATGCTGCATAGCTTCTGGAAGGCTGTGTCTTCTACTCTTCTTCAATAGCAGTGTTTGTAGCATTATTAGAAACTAGCTACTTAAATTCAGAATGATTTGCTAGTGCTGAATATGTAAACCAAACCACTTTTGTCGGACGTGTTGTTCTAAAGGTCTGCTCTATGTTATTTTTCTTCTATTCTTTCATTGAATTAAAGGGGTTTGTAGCTCGGATGGTTGGGTGTTTGACAATGTAGCTCTAATTTAAGAAGTTATAGTTTGGTTATGCTGTCTTGTTTAACCATGCGTTCTTGACATCTTGTACTACCATTTAGCCCCTTTTTCACTGATTATGATATTTTAGTTGGTCTGTGAAAACTCACTTGGTTAACTATGAATGTTTTGTGGGGTTTTGAGTATTCATCCTTACCTTAGATGTATTGGTGGATCCATCATTCCTTTTGCTCAAGCAATTAACTTAGTCCTTGAGACTGAATTTATCATCAAGCAATTAAATTAGTCCTTGAGACTAAATTTATCATCAGAGATTGTTTTTCTTCATCAGCCGAGATTGTTTTCCTTCTAATTAATGACATAATTGTCCTTCAAAAGAATAGAGGAATGGCAAGGAAGCTTCTTTAATAAGTGCACAATAACTACTACAGTAAGTTGCTCACAGTTGTTAAGTAGGAAAAGACTAATTTGTCTCCTGGGATGAATTTTTCAGTCACAATTAGTTAGGTATGGATTTGTCAATTTACAATAAGTTAGGAATGAATTGGGGAAAACCCTTCTTTTAGTTCTTCCTGCCACCTTCCTCTCTCTCCTTCTTTTTCTTCTTTTCTAGTAGTATTTCCATTTTGAAACCATTCAGAGGTCATTGATTGTTTGTTGAGACTTTTAGATATATGTGTATCTATGATTCCTTTTGCTTGTGTTTTCTTTTCCTCTAATAGTGTTTTTTCATGAAACCAGCAGACTTCATATACCTGTTGAGAATGAGGGCAAGAAGCTACAGTTATAGTCCTTCTCCGCCAAGGGGTTATGGTCGAAGAGGGCGTAGTCCTAGCCCAAGGGGACGACATAGAACTCGGGGAAGAGATCTTCCTACAAGTCTTCTAGTTCGTAATCTGCGTCGTGATTGTAGGTTTGTATCGTGAACTTTTCTAGGATTATATGTTTTTTGCTGGTTTTCTCAAAGTTGTCACGCATGTTTAATTTAATGCTTCTTACTATCAAATGTAATATCCATAACTAGTTTTTCATTTATATGATGTGCTAGCTTCATGCTTAGTTACAACACGCATGTATGTGATGTTTCTAGGAGGTTTTAAGGCGTTAGGACAAACAAGTTATAACCGTATTGTACTATGTGTTTGTTTGTGGCAACTGGTTGAAGCTTTCTAAATATTCATAAGCACAGCAATGCTTGTTAGTTGTGCATTCGTTTTTTTTATTTTACTTTGAATTATGTTGTATGACTGTGGATCTGATTGATGTTCCTGAACTTAAAGTAGCAGTGTTTTTGTTTTTGTTTTTGTTTTGTTTATGTTTTTTTCACATACATAGTAATATTTGGAATGCTGGATTTATGCACTCCCTTGTGGTAATCTTACTTCTTAGCATGTCACATTGCTCAAACAACTTCACATACGCTTTCACCCAATTATTTTCTTTCCTTTCTTATCCTTTTGGTGGGAAGGGGTGGGTAGCTGTTTCTACCTAATTGCTTTGTTGAGAAATGGGTTCAATCCATGCATGGAACTGAATAAGGACTTGGAAATGTTTATCCTAGCAGATCAATGAAAAAGGCAAACAAAATATGCTTTGAAGCTTCTGCATTCTTATAGGTATTTGCGTATGTTAAACACTAAGGTTTTTGCATAATCTATTAGGCTCACAAAGTGAGAGTTTGAGAACTATTCTAGCTTGTTTATGCTTGAATATGTTGTCATCCTGACTGTTGGGTAATTTTCAAATAATCTGCATAAGTTACAATGCTTGTAGACTGTTTTTGTCCTTGATTATTGTTCTTTTGTTTATTTCACGTACTTTTTTTTAATGACACAGGCCAGAGGATTTACGCAGGCCTTTTGGCCAGTTTGGCCCTCTCAAGGACATCTATTTGCCACGTGATTATCATACGGGGTAAGTCTTTCCTGGACCAAGGCTTTTTAGTTGTAGATTTGACAAGCTGTTGAAAAATCAAAACCATCATTGTTTATTTCTTACCAAAATATTGTTCTACAAACGGAAACAAAAGCGCAAGTGAAAAATCATGAGATTTTGAAAATATCACCTATTCAAACATAGGTATGATTTTGTTATTGACAATATTTTTTTAATACATTTTAAATATACTCTAAACATTCCTGTATCTCTTTTAACATTTTAATAACTGTTTTAAATGTTTATCAATGTTTTTGTAAGAAAAAGAATGTACCTCATATTTCGTGATTCTTTCTGACATTTTTACAGTTTTTAATTTTTGAGATTCTCAAGATGAGAAACAGGTAGATCCCACCAGGCCGTATAGGTCTGGGACAAAAGCCAGACAACTTAATTTTTTGCCAAATAATATCTAATTTAGTTCAAAAAATGCTTTAATTCTAGTTATTTTATGAATAATATGAATTTTCTACTATCAGATTTTTAATATTATGTGAGCCATTAATTTTTTATGATTAAAAGAATGCATTTGGACCCGAAAAACAATTGACTTAATTTATGTTTCTTATTAAATCACTCTGAAGATTATATCTGTAATGTTAGATCCAGAGAAAAGTACTGTGATAATCTATTCTTAGGGGCTCTGGTTTTTGTGCCTGACCTAACTGGTCTGTGAATGACCTCTTCCTCTCAAGATTTATTTTAGAAAATAATTTTTTCCTATTAATGTCTGAAAAATCATCACCTATATGTGTGTGTGTGTGTGTACATATATATATATATATATATATATATATATATATATAGAGAGAGAGAGAGAGAGAGAGAGAGAGAGAGAGAGAGGGAGATTTGATAACTCTTACATTTCCAAATATTTTCTTCTGTTCTTCTTTTAGTTTGTATAGGTTGCAATTTTGATTGAAAATTGTTTGAGGTTTCACAGTGAAAGTTTCGAAGACTTCAAGTCCCAAGTGTTTCTGTTAATGATCTTTATGTTGTGAAGATAATGGCTGGTGAAGTGTGAAGTTAGAGTTGGAAGTCAATACTATGAAGACAATCTGTTTTTGAACTCTGAATTGTGGGACGCCAGCAAGCAAGTGCTTTCTTTACTTGAATTTCTTAAAGTGGTGGAGAATTTATCTGTTTTCTGCTTTATACTTTCTCAGTACATAAATTATTGTTCTTCAATCATCAATTTGTTGATGCGACTAACACTTCAGAAGTTTTGCAGCGAACCACGTGGGTTTGGTTTTGTGCAGTATGTTGAACCTGCTGATGCTGCAGAAGCCAAATATCAGATGGATGGGCAAATTTTTCATGGTCGGGAACTAACTGTTGTATTTGCAGAGGAAAATAGAAAGAAGCCTGCTGAGATGAGGGCGCGTGAACGTACAAGGTATTGTATTATTCCTACTACGATCAGGTTCTCAAGCATCCAATCTGCAGGTCTAATTCTTCATGTTAATTTGCCATACTAAAAGTCTACTAGTTTGAACTAAACAGATTGGCTGTTGGTGAATCTGGAGGACTCTATTCTTATTGAGTTTTAATGCTCCTAGCACGTCTGATTCATTTTGTTGATTAAGCTTCCATCTTTAGTAGTCCTCATGTGTCCAAATGATTGTATTATCAGCAGGGGGGGTCGAGCACGGGATGACAGGCCATATTCCAGGCATTCGCGATCTCCTCGATATTCACGCTCTCCTTACTATTCACGTTCCCGATCTCGTAGCCCCAGTTATCACTCTCCTTCTCCCAGGCCAAAGGAATACACAAGGTACAGCTTCCACTTTTGGGTCGAGCATCAAACGTGCTGAATTTAGTTTTGTTTATGCCTATGTTTCTTGATCTTGCTGCAGATCAATTTCACCAGACCACAAGAGGTCTCACCGTGATGACTCGTATCATCAATCTCCATACAATTCAAGAAGCAGAAGCCCTGTTGACTTTACTCAAAGGAGATCTGTGAGAGAAAGATCTGCATCAGTGAGTGGTTAGTTGATGCCTGGGGCTAAACTATATAGATTGCATTTCTGTTGGTGGATAAATGTAGTGGGATTATATTTCGGTGGAGCATAATTGTCTTTCTATGTTATCTCCAGTCCTTATGGAATCACAGTATTTGTACTTTTATTGGCTTGGATACGGAAAAATCCACAGTATATCGGCTATCTTTCTTTTCTTGAAATGCAAAAACAAAGTAGTTTCTTTTGTTTTGGCTGTTGGCCAGCGTGAGTGATCTTAATTTCAGGCCTCGAAATTTTGCTTATAAATTATCATATGATTAAATATGATTTCTTTAAACTTTATGTTGTTTGTATAAGACGGGAAAGGGAGAGGGCTAGCGGCCTGGTGCAGGGAAAGGGTTGGGACGGTGTTTGCCCAAGATTCGTTCAAGGTCTTGGGTATTTTTCAGACTCATTTTCTTTTCTTTGTTCTTGTTGGAGGCTTCTTGGTCCTTTCATATGTTCAGTCCCCACATATAACCCGCATCCATTTTATAGGATGAGGGGTGGAGAGGTTCCTTTTTTAGAAAAGAAAGAAGAATTAAAAAACACACGAAAGGGTTCCAGATTCGACAATGATCCTGAAAAATCCTTTTAATTTTCTCTATTGTTTGTAACGAGGTTTTAAACTCAAAAGACCCGTAAATTATTTTAGTCTTCTGCTAGTTCAATCAAAATGTTTCGTTTCGTGTTTGTTAAAAGTGACAAGAAAATATACTTGTAAGTTGTAAGTTCATCCAAGTTGCTCTTGATTAACTTTCTACCCTTATAACAAAAATCGCTAAACTTTAGTTATTAATTAAGGGTGATGGATAATTTGAATATAGTTAAGCATGTACTAATATTATTTGTAAAATTAAAGAAACTTAACGTAAACAAATTGGCATGCAATTTATGTCTGGATGTTTTAGTCATTTATTACATATTAAGTTCAAAAGATGACCTTGCCATTAATGGTGTAAAATTTAGCTCCGGTTTGGCAATGTAAAAAAGTTGGGTTCTTTGCTTATTTATCAACTCTTTTTAAAAGCGTCCTTATTTACCTGAGATGGTGGCTAAGGCAAAGATCGCCTTCGGCTGGCTGGGCTTCTCTCTCTCTCTCTCTCCAATTTTATTGAATGTCGCAAAGAGAAAATTTTGAAGAAATGAGGTTCACAACTTGCATCTTATTTCGCTCTTTTTCGATAGGATGAGGAATCTACACATTCTGTTAGTGCAGCAAGTTTCAACAGACCTTTCGACTGGATGAGAAATCTACTCTTCTTGTCCTTTGCGAGAGACTTATTACTTGGTCCTAAATCTAAAAGGTTGAGGCTTCTTTGGAAGATCTGACTATTTGTAATGTGGTGATCGATTTGGTTTGTCATGAGTTATAGTCTATAATGCAGTCTACAATCATTCAGCACTGCATCCATGGCTCAGACTTTTCAGTTTATCTCGTCATAGGAGCTAGCCACCATCGGAACTTATTGAATTTGTACCTTACTATTGTCCCTACTCAATTTCTGTTTTAAACTTTGTTGCTCCTCTTCCAACACTTGTTGGGTGGTGGTAACTTTGTACGTTGGCTTTGTTTAATTAAGTTTGTTTTCATATCTCTCGCTTTCTCTCTCTCTCTATCTCCGTCTCTCCCTCTCCCCACTTGGGGTTCTTTGTGCCGCAACAATGGGAAGACTGTTTTGGTTTTCACAACTGATTTAAATGAGAACTGGCAAATCACCTTCAAAAATGACTTTACAAATGTTTTGGTATAATTACTGATTTAAATGAGAGCTAACAGATCACCTTTAGAAGTGAATTTACAGTCTCCGTCAGTCGCTGTTGTACAACTATCTTCAAAGTAGATGGCAGCCATCAAAACTAATGTTTATACTATATCTGATTATCTGAAAAATAGATGGTGATAACAGATCTCGTTATCAAGGTAATTTGTCAGCAGTGGGAAGTTCTGCCCTTTTACCTCCCCTTTTCTCTGCATCCTTTGAAGGAAAAGGGTTTAACTCCTCGATCATTTATGCGTGTGTGTGTGTGTGCGTGTGTATCGTATAGCTGGTTGGGCCCGAGAAGTGTTAATTAAGTGCATTACAGGTTCGGTTCCTGCAGGTCTTACTCACTGGAGGCGTTAATAGTTGGATTGAAGGATTGCATAAATGCTCTCTCTGGCTCTCTCTTCTGTCACTGCCTTGAAAACAAGTACGTTAAAATGGATGAAGATAGTGCTCCGCTTATTCTACAAGTATGAACTGAAAAAAATGTCAGCTTTAAGACAGATGACATCCTAGCGTCCATCTCTGCAGAAACCCACTCAATGAGAAAAAAACATTATATTTTACAACAAATTCTATGATAACACTTGATTCACATTCGATAAGCCTCTGCTCCTATCAATGACTTGCAAACCAAGGTATCCCCAAGATACAAAATCTGTATGGAAGGTTCCAAAAGAACAGAAAAGGTTTACTGAAGTACATTAGATTAATATAGACGAGCCTTCTGATCCGGTCCCCTTAGGCGAAGAAGCCCCATGGTGTCATAGTTCCATATGAACGAACCTTTTCCACTTAATAGTGATTGAAGTGTATCAGCTTATGCATTGGATACCTTACTCAAGCAAAGGCTCAGTCAGATGTTTTGAAACTACAGTGTTAAGGTTCATAGTGAATGTAACGGCAATCCCAAGGAGGGAACATATCCCAGGGACAAGCCCAAATCCCCATCTAGTGAGTGAAGCAGAAATTCCCGTTCCATGAAGACTGTAGACAGATAGGGAATTTCCAACTGCATGGATACCGTTGAGTGATGAAGAGCGTCCAGATGCATGAACACCATTCGAACCAGAGGGCAATCCTGAATTGCAAATATTAAAAAATCTTCATGAATTAAACCGTGGTTGCATTCCTAGTCAACTGTTGAAGTTTTAATCGGCCGCTGCTTGTAAACAAAAATGTAACTTGCAGGTACATGATAGCAGAAAGGAAAAAAACTGCATAAGCCTCAGATACAAACCTTGATTGAATTCGAGTAAATACAAAACAACACCACACACAATTTTGTCCAGAAAACCAAGTGAAGCGTACACGAACCCACAACCGTTCAGATCTTCTCCAACTAGAACACTCTCCATGCTAATAGCTGTCACCTAGTAACAACAAACATAATAAGAAAGATTATAAATCTTTGTAACATAGTTTCAAACAATGAATATATGATCTAACCATCAGATGTTGTTCAGAACATTAAAAGCAGAAATGGTTTCATTTATATAGGTTAACCAGACCTGCCCAAAAACACTACTACTTAAGTGAACTTGAATCTGACTTGATTCAGATAGTGAAATTCTGCGTCTGGTCAGACCAACTTTTATGGAACTAAATGAACTGAAATTGGAAAAATCGACAGACCTTTTTCTTTTCAAGATGTGTGGGAGGATTACGACCCAGCACCCAATAAAGATTTGAAGCGCCTCCCCTTCCACTTGTCCCTAGGGTCTATGGCTATATCAGTTCTTAAGGAGATGGTGTACCTTCATCTTATTAGCATGCTTCACTCAATATAGCAAAGGAGCATAGCGTCCACAGAAATCAAATGGGTGGTGTGTCATTTTTGTGCCACTAGCCCAACCAGCTATGTTATGCCTCTTAGGGCTATTGTCTTTTTCCTTTTGCCTCGAAAAAGCCAAAAAAAAAAAAGATCTCTTGGATTACTAGGGAGGACCACTTTAGTACAAGAGGATTCCTTCTCCAGACTAAGTTCGTGCTAAATTTTTATAGTTCTCTGCATTCAACAAGGAAGCAGCATAAATATTAAATCAGCTACAAGAGTCAAGGAGTTACATGTCCACTTAAATGATTGGCAATAGTATCATGTCAAGCATAGAAAACAGAGAAACAAATAAATGCTACGTAGTCTGCTTACTGTCATTAAAGCATTTGCTATTCCAATGACAACTGCCAAAAGATACATAACGTTGTGCATCCACTTTGGTAAGAAGAAAAATGCAATGCCAGAGAGTGTCCATAAAAGTGCACCAAGGGTAAAAAACCACTTCAGACGATGTCCATTCCAATGGAACTCCTACATAATGAACAGAAAGGAGTAATGCATCTGTAGGTGGAGAGTAATCAAGAATAGAAAAGGACGAGAAGCGGATGAGAAAAGTACCTGCAAAGCCACTGACACAATGAAACTTGAAATATAGATGATTGCAGGGACCTGACGTGATTTGCATTAACAAGTATAACTTTGAGACTTTATGAAATGCTTTGCCAACTTAAAAAGTTGAAGGCAAATTATACCACTGAGGGTCAGAGATATGTCTACATACCAAAGCTTTGGAAGATTGACCCATGTGCAGTTCATTTATAACATAGAATGCAAGAAGAGCCTGCCAAAAAAAGATGAACTATAAGTTCATGTAGCAAATATTTTGTATAAAAATTGTAACCTAATTTTCACTACTAACATTTTCAATTGTTAGTGTAATATTGCAAAATTGCTTCAAGTGGCAATCTCCGTGACAAATGTTTAAAACTACAAATTCATTGACTGCTACAGGTGTAACACCCCAAAAAAATTTAGTCCCGTGTTGAAGATTGTGAGGTATCTTCAAGGGTTTATAAAGGGGGTTATTACATAAATGGTTGTCTTGGTTCCTAGCCTTTTTCAGGAGCCGGTCTGGTTGTTACAGTGGTATCAGAGCCAGTTCAACACTCGGACTTCGGGTCCCACATGCACGGATGCGTGTGCATTAAAAAGTGTGTAAAGATTGTAAGGGATCTTCAAGGGTTTATAAATGGGGTTATTACATAGATGGTTGTCTTGATTCCTAGCCTTTTTGGGATTGAAGCCTAAACTGATAGGGGGCGGGTTGGGATTCACCGAACCAGGGGCCCGAGTCCAGGAGTGGGTCTGGTTGTTACAATAGGTGAAGGTAAAGCTCAATAGCACACACTGATAATAGAACCACAAAATCAAGTTTATTATTAGCTTAAATTAAATGAATAGAGTGCTGGCTTTAATATCAGATCAAGGTAATAATGGGGAAAGTTAAAGCCATTTGCATCCTAAAAGTTTTGCAAACCAACATGGTGTTATGGATCCAAGCATGAATTGTAGGTAATTACCTGTGACACATTGGTCACTAAACGCATGAGTACATAAACAAGTGCAACCTGATGGTATAGAACCTTGCTTAACCAATACTTCCATCCAATCCTGCCAATCTTCTTGATTTTACTTTCACGCTTCAGCCTATTGGCAAAACAAATTAGAAAGAATGAAACATACAGGAATTGTCCTCTTTAAATATCAACTTGATAAGAAGAATAATTTTTTGCACATCAATAATCTGGAAATAAGATTCTCCCCCAAAACAGATGAAAAAGAAATTCATTAACTAAACCAAGAAGCAAAGAGGTACACTGTCTTTGGCATAGTAAACAATCCCCAGAAACAAGTCAATTTTGTTACACACACACACACACACACACACAGTCACACACACAAATTGGTAGTATCCCAGACCACTTAGGTTGGGAAAAAACCAGACCCTTAAATTCCTGTTAAAAAGATATTTTAAACATATGATCATTGTCATATGTTTATAAATACTAATCTAACAGAAAACATGCCTAAGTGCATGTTTTTGTGAAAAGTGTTGGTTCTTCTACTATTATAATTTTGATATTATAAGAGCTATTAAATTTTTGATTACTATGAAAACATTACTAAAATCAAGAAATGATGAACTTAGTCCATGTTTCATAGAAACATTCTTTAAGATCATATTTATACAATTAGATTGTACAAAAAACAAAATAGCAGTCAATTTTGAGGGTTCTGGTTGTTGTCCCTGACCTGGTGGTCTATGACAACCAATTAATGAATGAATTAATTAATTATCTATCTATCTACCTATCTCTCTCTCTCTCTCTCTATATATATCTATATATATATATATATATATATATATATATATATATAGAAACCAGATCATTGGGTCAGGTTCAAAACCATATCGTGTAAATGTGATGTTTAAAGTGTTTTTTCCTTTTGGGAATCTAACCTTACCAATAAGACCTTAAGAATAGGTTGCTGCAAAACATATGTTAAGTTGATCATTTTTTGGACTTTAATAGTGTTTTTATAATAAGCAAAAATGAATGTCTCCCATCATATCAACATTTGATAATAGAAAAAGCAAACATTTTTTATAAAAACAACTTGAATCAAAGCATGTTTCATATCAAAATAGTTTTTAGACATATATTAGGACGTAATTTATATTTTATTTAAAATAATTTTTTAGCAAAAATTAAAGGGTCTGGTTTTTGTCCCTCACCTGACAGTCTGGTTTTTACCAATCTCTCTCTCTCTCTCTCTCTCTATACACACACACACACACACACCAGACTTTGATGGGAATCATCTAGACCATCGATCCCAAAAAGATCAAATTGTGAAGTTTAGGTTGCAAATATAAAATGAAAAAAAAAACAAAAAGTTTTTATTTTTATTGTCCGCTGTGTCCGCACCCGCACCCGCGTGTCCGAGTCTCGACACGAACACCTGGGCTATTTTGAAGTGTTCGTGTGACATAGCTTAAGAGTCTGACATATCCCTCAAAGAAGACAAGGGACTTCATTAAAGAAACACATCTGTTTCCTTCTTTACCTCTCTCTCTTTCTCCTCCTTTGAAGAGTATTTTGGGCTTTATAAAAATAGTTTGGCTTATATATTTGCTATTTATTTTCCAGCATCCAATCTTTATGAAATTGAACTAAGTGATTCTCAACAAGATATATGTGTGTGTGTGTGTGTGTGTATATATATATATATATATATATATATATCACTTGAAAAAATGCCACTAGAACTCACAAAATTTCCGAATATTTCTCCACAAATCTAACATAATAAACACATTTCACATGGTCCATTTACTGAAAATAGACACTTGAACCATGTCTCTTTTTAAATGAAAATTTTGACCTTTTGAGACAAAAACATAAGAAAATTGTAGTTTTTACTATCCAGACCTTTAAAAGACTTGGATATGTATCACAAATTCACAATCAAGCAACTCAAGTGTTGATTCATGCAAGCTACAAAGCCAATCATGAGGATCATATATGCAGAGAAAGTGGACAGAACTGCCATAGTTTTTAGTTGGCCCATTAAGTGGATGATTCTTTAAGTACCCCATCCTGCACTTCATAACCTTGCCGTACATTCTCATAGTAGTGTTCAAGTAACAGAACTTTTGGCTGATCAAAAGAACTATGACTGTAGATAACTGTTTGGCTACTTTCTTTATACTTCATAGAAAAATCTTTTTTTGCTTCAATAAAAAGCTCAATAAACACCTTGATGCATGAACTATGAAAGATAGAGGAAACATAAAGCGAAACAAGTACCATCTTAAAAAGAAAAGTATGGAAACAAATTCAAAAATGATAAAACATTCAATTTTCCAGTAAATGTATCTTTGAGCAGTGATACTAGATAACTGTGTCGACAGGTTCTATTATTTTTTCCAAGAAGCAATTAAATTTTTCTTAGCCTACAAGGTATATTTCCAATGTCTACCCTGAAATCATGTAGAGAAAAGCAAGCTCTTTGCTACTGGAGAGTTCTGAAATTCACTTTCATGTTTCAAAGACAAGCTCCTAGGAAGCAAGCTTTCAGGATTTAAAAGCTTGCTTGAACAATAGATAGAATAAGTCCTTAAGTACCCATAACCACCTTTATATAGTTTATATGATCTCACTAGGAACAACTTGGAGGCACACTACTAAGATGTTTGTGACCAAAAGATTTATAAACCAGGCTGTTAGTGTACGCTGCAGTCACAATAAAAGATTGGGAAAGCATTAGAATATATATAATAAATTTATACCACCATACCTTGGTTCTCGAGTACCAAGAAGAAATATGAGCACAAAACAGCATCCAACAAAAATTGACAAATAAGCAATCCAGCTATACTGCCCAAATATATACGTGTTAGTAAAACAGTTAAACAGAAAAACAATGGGGCAATAATAATATGAACAGTAACATTTCATGAAAAGGAATACCTGTTTTTCAACATCAGTAGGTGTTACCATAGTGTTGGTATTAAACACAAAGAAGGCAATTCCATATAGGCTAAGGTTTGCAACCTATCATCACAAAGGCAAAAAAAAAAAGCAAATTATGTTTGACTGAATAGTGATATAAAGAGCAATAAATATATTTTACTGCTGTAGACATCCAAAGGCAGAACTTGTAATAGAAAACTTGGTAAAGAAAGCAGCTAACCATGGTAAAAGCATTACGGCAGCTTGCAAGTACCACTCTGCTTGTTGCATTCAATGTGATACAGATAACCATCGACCTGAAAGAGGGACAGAGAGAGAGAGAGAGAAAGAGGTGGGTTACCAAAGGAAAAATAGGGACATGCCATTGGAAAAAGGAGGAGAATTATGAAACAAAGCAGGCCAGTCTAGGAAATAAGTTACATGTGAGAAATTTGAGTAGCAGCCCAGCCAACATTGAAAATAGCAGCAAATGCAGAATAGAAGATGGTGCGCAGGCCAGGAGAATTCTCCACAAGTGCTGAACAGGTCTGGCAACCACCGAACACCAATGAAAATGAAACAGCCACTAAGATTGATCCACCGGCATGCCATAATTTGAAATGTCCAAATCGATCAATCTGGGGAAAAACTTTAATCATAATTAAGAAGACAAAAATGAGCATAATAAAGAATAGCTAATTGGCTTCCTAAACACATGCAATATGATCATCATCAAAAGAAAAAAATTATTAAATTCAGAATGGGATCATCTCTGATGCTGAAGCAACCAGCTGCAATCATCAATATGAACAGATTAATTATGCTATTTTCTTTCCAAGATGTCAAGCCACTAGCTGAATTTTGTCACAGTATCACCATGAGAACCAAGAGATGTTTGAGGTGAAAAGCAAAATGCACTTCTTGAAATACAAATATACTTGTTCTGAAGAAAAGTGAACTTGAAATTTGATACCTAAAACTAAAAGTATTCCTTCTTCAGGTTTTCCCTTGTGCAAGTATTATTGTGACGGATGTACACGGAGGCAGTGAGGCACACAAGAGAGAAAGTATATAAAGCACCCCATGAAAAGAATGCATGAATAGACATGTGATGATACTTCAACATCCTGCTGATCAGGAGACTAGAAGCCCTTCATCCCCATGGACCTTTTAGAAATTTTGCTATGCTTTATATTTCATTTTGTCTACATGCATAGATGCCAGCTCAGTGCAACTTTATACTCAATAACTTAATTTGTTTGATATGGAATTTAAGATCATAATTACTTTATACGATGCAAGAGGAACCATTAACAATACTTTAACACATAAGACGACAAAATTATACCAGCTCACCCACAAAAATTGTGGTCAGTCCATCAGCAACTTGTCCAGAAAGCATCACCGTAGCTGCATCTCTGAGTTAACAGCAAATATAGTAGCATCATTATGGAAGGAAATGTTTCGTATTGACATGCAAATAGTTCTCAAATGCTGTCATTTCTGACCACTACATAACAAAAGCAGCAATAGCAATGGCTTGAAAATGGACCTGACCTACTTTTGTAACACTATGTCATCATGGCAAACATAAAGGCCCAAATATGAGATACCAACAAAAGCATGTAAATGATTTTACCTATTTAGATATTTTTGTAATGATGTGTCATATGAAAACAACTTGGCCACTTATAATGATATTACGGGCATCCAGTTGCACATTTCATGAAATTTACAATACGAGTTTTTTTCAATCCCACACCCAAAGAATGGTGTGAAAAAGGGATTAAACTTGTAAGTTAGGTAAAGATATTAACCGTAATAAATAGGTGGCTCTCTGGAGAATTACAAAGCCCGCTTGATAGCAAAGGGATGCACTCACATATGGAGTGGGCTTTTTTGAGATCTCTCCTACAGCAAAACTGGGACTATATGATTAGTTGTTGCTGTGATTGTCTAACATGGATGAAGTTTGTCTCAACTCAATGCAAGTAATGTTTTCCTCTATGGTGACTTGTTTGAAATAGTCTATATGCAACAACCACCTAACTTCGAACGATAGAGGAGTGTGATAATCTGCAAAGGTTGAAGAAAGCAATATATGGGCCTAAGCAAAGCCTAAGAGCATGGTTCTAGAAACTACACGAAGTGATCTCTGGTGTTGGATTTCAAAGTTCTCCATCTGATCACTCATTGTTTATCAACAAGGACCCAAAAAGTACAGCTGTGATGGTTATGTATGTTGATGACATTATTATTACATGGAACTCTGAGGAGGAGATTGCTAAAGCCAAGAAATCCCTAAAAAAGCATTTTGTTACTAAGGATCTTGGCCCATTCAGATATTTCTTGTGGATAGAGGTAGCAAGAGGTGGAGAAAGTATGGTGCTTTTACAGGGAAATTTGTTCTTGATTTGCTCAAGGAGAGAAGGATGTTTGGAGCTAAGCCTGCTAATATTCCATGAATCCACATCTCCACCTATATGAGGAGGACCCTGAGCTGATTGATTGCAAGTCATATCGGTCACTTGTTGGCAAGATTTTATATGTTACAGTAACTAGACCAGATACCTCTCTTGCCATGGAAAAATTAAGTCAATTTACAAAGAAAAGAAGAAAAAGCTCATTGGAAGGCTGCCATGATGGTTCTCAAGTATCTCAAGTCATCTCTACCAGGAAAGGATATCTATTTAAGAAAAGAGATTCTTTTGATGTCATAGCCTACACTGATATAGATTATGCTGGATCAATTGAAGACAAAAAATCCACAACTGGGTATTGTATCTTTGTAGGAAATAATTTGATTACTCAGAATATAGGGTAATTGCTTAGACAACTACTGAGATGGTATGGGTTGAAACTATGTTAACCTATCTTGGAGTCAAGGTTCCACTTCTAATGAAGATGATGTGTGTCAATAAGGTGGCGACCTATATTACCAATAATCTAATGTTTCATGAGACGACTAAGCACATTGAAGTGGACTGTCACTATAAACACGATATGGTTCAAGCTAGGAATATCTCTAGAGTTCATGTTTCAACTGAAGAGAAAGTTGTAGATATGTTTACCAAACCATTGTCTATATATGGGTTTCCAAAGTGTTGTATATGCTCTAGCTTGAGGGGGAGTACTGAGAAAAAATATAAGGTTTAATTGGGTGGTTAATAGAATTTTAGAAAATATGGATGAGTGGTGTTTAATAATTTTATTTCATTATGTGGACTTATTTGTAATTCTTCTTCATTGCCCTAGTAATCTCTATTGAAGGGGGAGACTAGAGCATAGTCACAAATAACGTTTCGTAGTTTTAAATGGAGAGATCTTTCTCTGGTACAATACGCGAGGTTGAAAAAAAAGGAAAAAAAGGTAAATTAAAAAAAATAAATAAAAATGGGGAAAAAATAAAATAAGTGAGAAATTAATAACACAAACATCAAAAGATAAGTACATTTGCAACAAATAAAAAACAGAAAACGAAAAAAAAAATGTTTGGCATTAAAAAAATGAAAAAAGTGAAAAAAGCGAAAAACGTGTTAAAAACACGTTTTTTCGTTTTTAACATTTTTTTCCAAAAAAAAGCATTTTCTTTTAAGTTTTAAACAGCAATTTAATTTACCGCGTTTTTTTCGAAAAAAATACGTTTTTTGTGACTATACAGTGAGAGTTATTCTGATAACCATTTTTCTCTCTCTCCCAAACGATTGTAAGTTTGTAACACATGTAAGCTCTACATTTGTTTGAAAGAACACAACTCAAACAGCACAGAGATTGGAATGAAGAAAATTTATTTATCATCACTCTCAATATGTAGGATTATTATCAAGCATTCTCATAGTATCATCCATTATAAGTTCATGAGACAGTATTTGCAGAAATTTTTGACAAACAAATTGTAAATGGCATTCTAGCAGGAAAACTTGTGTTTCTCCATTTTGCCTATGTAATATGGCCACATCCAATAGATTGTTGACTCCTATGGATGCAACTCCATACAAGAATGAAGATTTTCATGGACAAGACTGTGTCAAGCATGGTACTTTTCCTAAGAAAAAAAAAACAGAACAAAAAGTAGTTTGATTGAGGGGAATCATGGAACTGTCAGTTTATTCCTCCAGAGATCTTCCCTTCGCTGCTTCTTTTCAAACTAAGCAGGGTGAGTCTCTCTCTTCCCACATATATAGACTCTTGGAATCTAGGATTTTGGTTCCAACTTAGCTTTGGAAAAAACACCTGTACAAACTATAAAAACCCAACTTGAAGTGACCCAAGTGTCCAGTATGGCAGATTCTAATCAATCCACTAGCCGGTTTGGGTTCAAACTCCAGGTCCTAAAAAGAAAGAAACCATGCCAATTGGTAATATGGAACTTAGACATATGAATCCCTGAAGATCTGTAAAAATTATTAATATAAAATTATTCTCAAGTCGTATTACTTGAGGTGTTACAATCCACTTTCTCTTAGATACGTGTCCAATGAAGTGGAATCTAAGTCCAATAAGCTTTGGGTTAATATCAACTATGATGAACCAGTGCAAAAGCAGCAAAACTGACTCAGAGTCATTGGTTTAGAGATCAATTTGTGCAAAAAAATTGCTAGAAACCAAGACAACTGATAATATGATGCAAAGTTACATAAGCTCTTGATTATTTTTTGAAAAAATTCAATATAGAATATTATCAAGTTCCTTATTATATACAAAGGCTGTTATGTGCAGACACATAGTCTTGCCTCCAAGACTTGGATTTTTAAAGTCAACTTTTGCAGGTGCATGGGCAGAGAGATAGAAAGAGATGGTATGGAGAAAGTTAAATGTAGAAAGTGAAACACAAGAAGGAAAGGAATTGACCTGAAGAGTTGAAAGGCATGAGATTTCAGCTAAAGCATAAGTTTGGTCTTATTGCATACTAGTACAAAGAGGAAAGAGTCAATGTGATACAAGAGCAAAATATTTCAGATATCTTAATAGGCTTTCCATAACAGGGACATATTACTGATGTAAAGGAATCATGAAAATATTTATCTACGCAAGATTAAAATATCATCATACAACAGAATGCTTGTATACACAACATACCTGGGAGTGAAACCAATGTCCGTCAAAAAAAGTAGAAGGTAAGTAAACCAGCATGCAGAAGTGATATCATTGAGCATGTGACCAACACCATAGTACAATACGGAGAACCTTCCAAGAGGCTTTGCACATGGTGCTTCCACTTGTGCTTCAAGTTGATTATCGTCAATCATAATGACAGATATACTACAAAAGCATCCACTCTATTCTATGCAGCAGTTTGACAACATCCCTGCAATGACCAAATTTTGTACATTACAAGAGTCAGCAATTGCCTCCAGGACATGACTTTATTGACAGATCTAGAGACCAAGAAGGAGGCCAATCTCCATAAGCCTGTAAGAAAATGGCGACAAATTCCATTACATATTTCCCTTGGGACCACAAGCACGTCAAAAAATAGTGTGAAAATCCCGTTAGAAGCTTCCTCTTTGGATGCATACCTGAGCAACAATTACTTGCCATAAAATGCTCAAAGCTTATAGACTAACCCTTAAATTCTCAGCTAATCACCCCAAGGGGGATCGATGTAGTGGAATTGGGTGTTGATTATCAGAAAGCAGCCAAAATTTAGATGTCATGGCATGCTGCTGAGAGTGCAACTTGGTCTTACATGCTAGGTACAGTTTCCTTTTGTTTTCAGGATCATGTGACAACATTAAGAAAAAAGATCTCTCAAATCAGCAATCAAATAATATAGTTGTCAATATAAAAAAAGAAGGAAGAAAAAGCAGCAGTAACTGCAACAATATGTCACACCACGAGAATGAGGAGAAAACAACCTAACTTTCATTGAAGGAATATTATATTCTATAATTATCAGCTTAATAGTCACAATGACTAATGCTATTGTGAAGTATACTGCAAGCTAATTGTTTGTCAAAACGTTGCAAAGGAACAAAACCATATGGTCCTTCCACTGGATTTACATGTGAAGAATTAAGATATTGAATATATAGTCAGAGTCTCATCGAATGCCAAAGAAGGTTAGCATCACATGGAAATGAGAAGGGATATATGTAGCAAAGGCAGGTGGTTTAAACTTTAAAGCAGAATGAAATGCATGAGGAAAAGATGCCCTCAAATGGCATATGTTTCCATCACATTCCAAGCCTGTTCCCTTCTAAGAGGGCTCTGCCTCTGCTGCTTGCCCAAAGTGAAGCCAAACTGCTATTTCTATTGGTCACTGGTCTTAAAAACACTCAATTCAGAAATAGCGCCATAAATTGTAAGTACTACCAGGATTTCTTTCTGATTTCATCAAATATTAATTGGAGCATTAGCCAGCTGAGAAGCTAAATAGCTTGGGGGGAGCAAGAGAAAGTGATGTTCAGTTCGTTCAAGTCAAGATCTTATTAAGAACTTAATGGTTAAAGCCTCTCTATACACAATTGACATTTGTACCTTGTGCTTCTAGCTCTCGTAGAAGTTACATTTGCAACATGTTCAGTTAAGAAATAAGTTTTCTGACAATATTAGTTATGTCATTTCAGTTCTTAGAAATAATCATGGGAAAAAGCAAGAAGAAAGAGCAGGGAAAGCACAAATGGTGATAGAGCTTCAAAAGGAATTAAGTAAACGTATGGGAGGCAACATCAACATCGAGAAGGAAAAGGAGCTACAGAATTTAATTCAAGTCAACTGCTGTGTGAATCCCTGAAGAGTTCATAGCTACATGTTGGCTTCATGGAACAAAAAAGGGACAGAAGAGAAAAAGTTACATGTCATTATTCTTCTCAACAAACCTATCTAAAGTCAGAAAAATGCATACACATCAGTCGTCTTTTTATCAAAGTTCGTCGAATTTGGTTGGCGACCGCAGTTCTGCCTGTTCGTATTCCACTGCATCGTTATTTTTCTTCCTCCAGCCATGGGAACACGAACCTCAAATTCATGGATTATCATGATACCGCAATTTCAACTATCAGACCAACTACTTTGGCAAACATCGACAACGATACATTATGTCAAACCAAAAAATTCGACCGAACAAAAGAGCCACGTAAAGATCAGCACACACACACACACACACACACACACACACACAGAGAGAGAGAGAGAGAGAGAGAGAGAGAGAGAGAGAGAGAGAGAGAGAGAGAGAGAGAGAGCAAAAAAAGATGTAATCTGAAACATGGAAACGCATCTATGGCAAGAAACACAGACAAAACTGAAACTCCATGTCTTCTCTCACTTTTTTCCGGATTTTTCTCAAGTAATCGTCTGAAAATTGATAATTCTGAGTTGGGTTTCACTTACAAAAAATGTAAGAACAAAGGATCTCATAGGAATCCCTTGACTAATGGAAAGTAACAAGGAAGAACGCTTACTTGTTTTGGCGGAATGGCCAGAAGCTACCGTCGACCATCGCAATTGGACATACAAATAGGCAATCATGTGGCTATGAGTCGACGTTTGAGATGAAGAAGAGAATAGCGATTCATCAAACGGTGGCAATATGCCCTATTTTCCATCGTTGCACCCCGACAAGTCAAGTTGAGTATGCGCCTGCGTCATTTGTGACGTGGACTGGAAGGTGACGAACGACCGGTCGGTCCTTCAAAAGGTTTCGGAACTTTGATTTAACAAAGAGCTTTTTTAACTCGAGTCTTAATAGAAACTCATGGCGACCATTCTCTATAACAATATTATAATATGTTCAACCTCGACACTTTGGAGATTTTAAAATCTCACAGTAATGTCGTTTTGAAAGGGAAAAGTGCTTATCTGCTTCTATTTGGAAAAAAAAAATGTAGTGCAACCAAACAATTAGAACAAATTGGAAGCATTAAAACTAGTTAGCACGCATCATTAGTCCAAACCTCAAGTTCGTTCTAGTCTCTTGCGTAACGGAGCATCCTACTGATTTCTTGAGTGAAGGCTTTTGGGGTACCTTTGCCCTCTTCAAGAAATTTGTGTCACAGTGACTTGCTTGAGTGAAAGCTTTGGCTGTAGCTTTTACCTTCTTCAAGAAATCAATAATTGCGGAGCATCGTATTGACTTGATTGAGTAAAGGCTTTTGTGGTAGTTTTTACCTTCAAGAAATCAATTACAGGTAGCTTCTCCGTGAATGGGGGGAGACCCACCATTCGGCTGAAGCCCAAAGACCTCCATCCAATCCCTAATAATCTCCTTCATAAGGTTTAGGATTTGCTTTTAATGCCTTGAGACGCCACCCTTACAATGCTTTGACAATTGACAACTACTTTCCTATTGTGAATTGACAGTCAAAGATTCAAACTACTTACCTGCCCTGCCCCATCCGGTTGTACCCACTCCTTTGAGAACAATAATTGCAAGTATCTTAAACAAACATGACAATATCTCAATGAATAAAATGTCTTTCTATGCAAGAAAAATAAAGGTTTTTAGCTTTATCATAGACTTGGTGGATCAGCATTGTGCATGTTCTATTTGTGGATTTTTTTGTCTGTGGTTCACCACAAAACATTGCTTGTGGATATCTTACAAAACCTTTTTCCCCTTTCCGCTTACGTTGGTTCTGCTTGTGATGCTGTAGTGCTTATCATGATAGAACGTACACGTTGATAATGATCAATACAGGAAAAAAAGGTACTATGATGGTATTTTGTTTGTGATGGAGGTACTTTGTCGGTGTTATCTGAACCAATTTCGTCCATATATTGGACTCAAGTAAGAACACGTACTAAAAGGATGTGCCAGTTGCTTGGAAAAATTTTTACGTGTTCAACTTTTTACATTATGTGCAAGCAATAGCAGCGACTTGTCTAGATACCTTTTTTTTTAAAAAAAATCAACACTGACGCTGCATTTTAAGCATAAAAAATGCAATTATTAGCATCAATATAACTACATTAAGTGACAAAAAAATAGTCACTAGTGCTATTTCTGACAGAAAACCAAGTTTTTTTGTTCGATGTACAGCAACACATTCGACTGCCATTAATGATGGGATACACTGACAAAAGACTAAATAGTCATTGAATACTAGCAACTCTGGCGATGGGAAAAATTGTCACTAAAGCTTCTGCAAAACAAGCAATACTCATGAGCTCAGTGACGTTTATTTACCATCAAAGAAGATAAGAAATCACTGATGATGGTTAAATGCCAGCTCCAAAGAAATCTTCCATGTGATTGGACCTCATTTTAGGCTTTTACAAGACGCAAATTCACTCGTGATCTTTTTTCTGACGAGTACGTAGATACATTCCTCATTGTAGAAAGATGAATGCAAATTCAAGTTAATTTTACACTATTGTGTACATACAAGGCACAAAGTAGAAAAAGCAATGCTAATAATAAGGTTTTCATAGAGGCTAATAATAAGAAGGTTAACAACCTCACTCTTGAAAGACCCCCAAATTTCCTTTATCTCTGGGTCTTGGGTTGAGGCATGATACACCTTTTAGCTCGAATGTCGCAATCTAACTTTTGAATATTTTATAAGGGTAGCACTCACAAAAATCAAACAAGAGACGCGTCTTATCTAAGCCCGTCTGGCCAACCAACTCTTTGAAACAAAAATTGGGAGCATTTAAAGCCATACATTTTATAACTTGTGGAGTTCTATTTGTTTGAATATTCTTAAAAAAAGTATATTTTACTAGAAGAGAATCTTTGGAAAAATAGCAAAAAATGCAAAGTCAAGGATTTTAATTTGATTATTTAGTTCATCGTGATGTACTTCAACCAGGTAAAAGAGTGAAAGTTGTTTATCTTTTTCCGGTTTTTTTTTTCAAAATTATTTCTTTAACAAAATAAACAAGTTTTACAATAACCTTCTTCAAGAAATTGCACAACATCGCAATGACTTGCTTGAGTGAAAGCTTTGGGTGTAGATTTTACCTTCTTCAAAAAATCAATAATTGTGGAGCATCATACTGACTTGCTTGAAGGCTTTTGTGGTAGCATTTACCTTGTTCAAGAAATTAATAATTGCAAGTATCTTCCCGATAAATAAGGGAGACTTACTATCTCTGGCGGAAGCTCAAAACCCCTCACCCTGCCTCTCTTTTCCTTAATGTATAGGGTCTTTTTCCAATGTCTCAAGGTGCTACCCTCACAATACTTTAACTTATATGTCGGTGGCTATGGGTGGGCATCAGGTCGGGCCGGGCCAGCCTGGGCCCGGTAAGACCCGGCCCAACCCGGCCAGATGGGGGGAGGGGGAAGAAGGAGAGGGCCAGAGGGGGAGGAGGTGGAGGCGGAGGAAGAAGGAGAGGCGGAGGAGGTGGAGGCGGAGGGGGGAAGAAGGAGAGGCGGAGGAGGTGGAGGTGGAGGGGGGGAATGGGAAGAAGGAGAGGCGGAGGGGAGGATGGGAGGAAGGGGGAAGAAGGAGAGGAGGAGGATGGGGGATGGGAGGAGGAGGGAGGAGGATGGGAGACAGGTTGGACCGGGCCGCACCATTGGGCCCGGGCCCGGCCCGAGACCTGGTTTTCCCGGCCCGGATCTGGGCCCGATCGGGCCAGGTACCAGGTACTCACCGGCGGCCCGGCCCAACGCCCAGGCCTATCAATGGCCTCCTTGTTGCAACATAAAGAGTTAGTGGCTGAACATTAAACACATAAACTAGTTGCTTACCAGTTTCTATCTTATCCATTGTGCCAACTCTCTCCAAGACAATAATTGCAAGTATCTTAAACCAGCATGGCAATATCTCAATGAATAAAATGTCTTCCTATGTAGGAAAAATAACAGGTATTAAGCTTTACCATGGACTTGATCGATGACGTACTTCTATTTGTGGATTTTTTTCCTTTGGTTAACTGCAAAACATTGCTTTTGGACATCTGATAGACTTTTTCCCCTTTGTGCTAGCTTATCTAACGACACTGAAAATTATTAGTAGAGGTTTACAAAAAAATGTTTCTTTTTTTCGGAAAATTAAACACGTTAAAAACATGAAAAGTGAGTCAGCCTGAAAAAAAAAAAGCAAAAACACGTCTTTTTTTTTGAGAAAAATGCCAAAACAGAAAAAAACTTTTTTTTTTTTACTGTTTCCGCTCATTCCTGCGCTTTGTAGCCTGTTTGCTTATTTTCTTTTTACTGTTCCGATGGAACGGTCATGTAAGAAATTCTAATTCCATGCGTTCACTTAGCTTGACTAGACAATTAGTTAGTTCAAAAGGAACAAAAGTCAATTTACTTCTTTTGAGACCTCTTCTTGGACGAAGAATAAAGTGACTTGTTAAAAGCATACTTCTAACTAGGAACTATTTCATTTCTTTCAGAACCGAGACAGCCGCCGTGCTGGGTCGGGGAACAAGGGAACGACCACATGTTACAAACAAAAGACTGCAATATGGCTAGTTAAGCCCAACCTAGGTCACCAAACTCTTCTATTTTACTGCCGCATCGGAATCCACATCGAGTCGAGTGCGCACTGAACATGGGTGCAGCTTCGACTCACACCCAAGCCCAGTTAGAATGTCATATTACTAAATCATTTATATAATATATGTTGTTTTGATATTTTCGTATGTAATACAATTATTCAAGTATGTTATATACATTAATAACTAAATTGTAATAATATGTTTATTATGTTATATATATAATAAATTAAAAAAAATAATAATAAAATACCCTCACCGCACCGTCGCACCTACATTTTTTGAGATATGTCGTTGCGACACTTGCACCCACACCCGCACCAACACCGGTACCCGCACCCTGCACACTATGATTGACATAGAGTCCAACGGAGGTGTTTCAAACAACGGAATATTAAGCCTGGGTATAAATTTAGAACCTTGACAGTGTATGGAATGTATCCTTAATCAAGTTTTCATTTTTCATTTTAAGATTTTTTTTTTCAAATTTTGTAATGTCAAACTACCTATCTCCATTTCTATTTGTTGCTTATGCTTTTTGGATGTTATCTTATTCGTTTCTCATTTTTTCCCCCAAAATTTCAAGTTTTTTTTTAAGTTTTAAAATATTTACCATATTTTTCATTTTTTTAAGCTCACAGTATCATATCTGGGAAAAACTTTTCCAATTTAAAATGTAAAAAATAATATTTGTAACTATGATTACAATTGGCAACATGGTTGACGTTGCTGCCTGCTGTTAAAGGGGCTAAGTGGAGTGATCCCTAGGTATTTTTTTTATTATTGCAGCTTATGTACTCTATAGTGTTAATCATGTGAGAACGTAGACAAATGATACCGATAAATACAAAAAAGGAATAATAATGGAGGTACTTTTTTGGTGTTATGTGAATTAGTGTTGTGTAAATTTTAGACTCAAATAAGAACATGTACCAAAAAGATCAGCCGGTTGCTTGGAAAACTTTTTACAAGTTTAATTTGTTACATTTTATGCAAAAACTAGCAATGAATTGTCTAGAATTTCCCCTCCCCCACCCAAAAAAAAAAAAAAAAAACACAACGTTAACATCGTTTTTGAAGTGCCAAAAGTAGAATTAATAACATCACTATGACTACATTCAGTGACAAAAAAGAGTCACTAATGCTATTTTTGACAAAAAAAACCAAGTACATTCATTGTACAAAGATGCATGCAAATTGAAGTTAATGTTATACTATAGTGTACATAAAAGGCAAAAAGTAGAAAAAGTAATGCTAATAAGATTTTCTTGAGTTTGCAACTCGTGGTAACGCATACTGGATAAAAAAATCAAAGGTGGTTGCTTAATTTCCTAATCAGACAGGACTATAATTTTAAGAAATCACAAGTATTTCAGGTGAGAAAGAGGTTAACAACCATACTATATAGAAAAGACTCGAAGGCTCCCCTATTTCATATCCCTTTGGGGTCCTAAATTGAATCATGACTTTAATTTGGTATGACACTTCTAAGAGTAGCACCAATGAGAATCGAATATGTGATATGCCTTATACATGCTCAAATACCCGACCAACTATGCTACCCCCTTGAAGCAAATATTGAGAGCATTTAAGGCCATTCATCTTATAACTTTTATGAAGTCCTACCTGTTCAAATATTCTTGAGAAGGGTATATCACAAGAAAATCTTTGGAAAAATAGCAAAAAATGCACTCAAAGAGAAGGATTTTCATTTGATTATCTAATTCGTGGTGATGCACTTTCTAGTTGAAGCAGGTGAAAGAGTGAACTGTTGTTTTCCCTTTTTTTACTTCTTTTTTCTCAAAATTATTTCCTTAACAAATGTTACAGTTTTAACCTTCGAAACAATCAGAAAGAAAGAATTGAGCCTTAACCAACCAGTTGTGATCTGCTTCAACTACAATGGTCTGAAGCCATTGATCAAGAGCAAACATCTCCACCACATCTTCTCTCACCCCGTATCACTAATACTCGAATTATTAAAAATAGAGTTGAAAATATTTTTGAGAGGAAAATTAAATATTTTGAGGGTGATGTTGGTGTTGAGTACAAAGTTTTGGAAGCATATTTTAAGGAGTATGAAATTTTTTGTTGAATTTCTTGTCCACTTATACATGTGTAGAATGGTTCCACCGAAAGGAGGCATCACCACATAGTAGATTACGGACTTTGCCTCATGGCACAGTCTGGCTTGGCAACTAGATTTTGGAGATAGGCATTCAATACTGCAACATATTTTATGAATCAGATGCCCTCAACTGTTCATCGGCAAAAGTCACCTTATGAAGTGATCTTCAAAAAGATTCCAGAGTATACATTTTAAAGAATTTTGGCTGTGTCGTTTTCTTGCTTAAGACCTTATAGGAACCATAAACTTGATTTTAAATTATCTCTCCATGTCTTTTAAAGGCTATATTTGCCCAACCCTGCCATAAACAAACTCGAATCATGTTTTTCGATTCTATTGAGCATTATAAAGCCCACATGGTAGCTAAGGGCTGTGGACAAGAAGCAGACATAGGCGGCTATTTTGACAATTTCAGTCCAGTGGTCAAACCTACCTCCATTCACACTCTACTCTCAGTCGCCATTGGAAATCAGTAGGAGCTTCACCAGTTAGATGGTAGCAACAACATTTCTTCTCAGGGACCTTCAAGAGACTATCTACATGACCCAGCCACTTGGCTATGAAGATGATCGATATCCATATGGCCCTCTGTGGTTTAAACATGCTCCTCATATGCTTGACACAAAAATTGAGAAGTAGTCTCTATAATCTTGAATTTCAAAGCTCGATGATTGAGCCTCTCTCTTTATCTTTCAAATCTTGAATTTTAAGAGATCTAGGGCCTCTC
This sequence comes from Nymphaea colorata, assembly GCF_008831285.2. NCBI lineage: Eukaryota > Viridiplantae > Streptophyta > Magnoliopsida > Nymphaeales > Nymphaeaceae > Nymphaea > Nymphaea colorata. The sequence goes on from NC_045143.1 coordinate 11,912,136, forward strand.
CAATATTTTCTTGGCATCTTAGTCACAACAACAAAATCTGGAGTTATCTTATCTCAACATAAGTACTTTATGGACATTCTTCGAAGGGCTGATATGGCTGGAGTCAAGCAAATTGGCACACCCATGCCATGTTATACATCCTTTAAGGGCAACACCTTTCACGATGCATCATTTTATCACTACATTTTTGGGTCATTCCAGTATTCCACCGTCACTGAACTTGACCTATCATTTGCCATACATAAGTGCAGTCAATTTATGCAACGACTCAATATTGCACAATGCTCATTTGGAACTTTAGATAATTTTGACCCTCGCTTCAAAAGTGAGACCTGCGAGCTTGTATCAACAAGATGACCACATCAGATGTGGGCTTTGGCTTAATCACAGGGGTTTGCCAGTTTTGGTAGAAGACCTCCTTCAGTTGCCCTTGAAAAATCAATATTTTAAAACTTGACCAAACTAAAATTGATTCCATAAATAGAAATGTGAAGGCAAAATTGGATAGAGGGTTTTGGGTTCATTTGAAAAATTTGGCTCCAACAATACTATGCACGAATGATGTTAGCCTGCTTATGTGAAGAAATCAAAATTGAGCGATGAAGTCACCAGTGACAATGCCCAAAAACGAACACTCTCTATATGATTGAAAAATAGAATTTTGTTCGATATGTGATAAAGTTCTTTCAGTTAAAAGCGAAAATATTCAAATTAGTTGTGCAAAAATGATATCAATGATTAGCTATTTTGAAGAAATGATGACTCCATAAAAGGAAATTGAAATCCAAAAAATAAAATGAAGACTGAAAATACCCAATTGACATTGAGGAAATCCTAATGTGAGATTGATCAGGGTTGCAAATGCTCTAGTGACCTCAAAAGGTGTAAAATAATAGAAGCAACTTTTGGTTGGATTTAGGCTGTTGGACTCATTCTAGTGGTTTCTAATAACTCAATGAGGTAAAATTAACTCGAATTTTACTAGCAACAAGCAATTTTTAGGGCTTCTATAGCTTATCTACAAAAGGGGCTGAAATGATAAGATTCAAGGGCAACATGATAAGATGGTTAGAGGTGAACAACGAGTCGAGCTACTCGAGCTCGACTCATTAAAGCTCGACTCTCAAACGAGTTCGAGCCGAGTCATTTGCTTAACGAGTTCAGCTCGAGTTCATGAGTTGACTCGTTCAAATAATCGAGTCGAACTATTAAAAGCTTGACTTGGCTAGAAAATGATGTGTAGTGATTTTTTAAATATCCGACTCATTTTTTTAACTAAAAAACCCAGTATATTAACGTTAATTAATTATGCAAGTTTTTACAAAAGCTCATTCAAGTTTGTTGACCTTAATCGAGTTGAGCTCGATTTATGGTAAAGTAATAGTCCATGTATTCAAACAAGTTTGTCGAACCTTAATAGCTCCACACGTAATTGCCAAATTGAGCTCGAGCTGCTTTTGTCGAGCTATTCTCGAGCTCGAGTTGGCTGAACTCAGACTCGACTCGGCTCGTGTTCACATCTAAACATGGTCCTAGGGTTAACCTCGAGTGTTGGGGTTTCTTAGATTCTAATGGATCAAGCAACTATCTGAGACTAACACTAAATGTTTTGGTGCAACCTGAGGTTGAGGATCCCTATGAGTGCGGGCATCCCTCTCTAGGGACAAAATGATCATTTTGGCTTGTGGAAAATTTGGAGTGTTTACAAGAAGTCATACTTTGGCCTTGTTCTCACTATTGGAAGTTGAAATAAATCCAAGATTGAGACTCCACAAACATAAAGTTACCCTGCCACCAATATTTCTAGATGACGTGTTTCTCAACTAATATGTTACTATGCCAACAAAGGACTCCCATGTTGTTTGTCACCATTTGTTGGGTAGGAAAAAAATCCTTCTATTACCCCGCTTGTAATGGACAAGTTTGGCCCTCTATGGAAGATTATGAAAAATCTTGAAGGGGTTGTAAAGGATGCTAGTTAAGTGATTATTTGTCCTATTTCCCAGTCTTTTTGTGGCTACATTTGAAGCTGGCAAGAATTAGTTTGGGATCTGTGGACTAGGAACCCAGGCCATGTGTGGGAAATGAGATGAATTGTCACAAGATTTGGTTGTATGTTCCCAACAAATTTTGCTTTGGTCCACATGATGCAAACCATGCTGGGGTGACTAGTGTGCCCTTCTTGCACCATGCTCAACCACGCTGCTTCATCTGTTTCTGTTCTCTGTGATCTCCATTTCACCCAAGTCTGCATCATCATTTATCTCTCACTGCAGGAATTTGTTCATCATGTTTACCTATCCTCCCATTCCACTACGAGTTGCATGCTTCTAGTCCTATGCATCAATGTTCCTGCAATTTTGAATTTTGTGAGGCCACTCACCTCCTTGTCCATCACCTAACCCCACCTTTGTAGCACACTTGATTCTATGGATGAAATTATGATCAGCCTCCAATAATCTCTACATGAAAAAACTGCCATGCTCTCTTTCCTTATCACATCCACCACTGTCAGTCAGCTTTCCTTATTTGTTGCTTGCATAGTTCATAGTCTAATTGTTTCTCTAGTCGGAGCTCCATCAGCCTCGACCACACCCTTTCCTTCATCTTCCAGCATAAACCTTCCTACATGGAATATGATAAGGTTGGATTACACCAAGAAATGATTATTCATCATTTCATGTTTACAGACCCAATTTTTAAGGCCAAGTTTTCATTTCAAAAACCCAAAATCATTTCAAATTCAAAATCAAAATGTACAAGAATGACTTTTCAAACTTTGGTTACTCTAAATGGCCAGTATTGAACAATAGGTTAAATTAGCCATCAATTTTTTTCATAAAAGTGGAGAATACAAAAGTCATTTACGATCTCTAAATCACACAATCAAAATCTGACGTGGACCGATTAGGCGACATCGTATCATCATATAATGTAGCAATCTTATCACAGTCCCTTCTATTCACAATCACCTGAAAATTGGTAAATTGAGAGGGGGTTAGGACTTAGAGAAGTTCCCAAGACGATTTTTATCCTCAGTTTATTCCAGCATACATGGTTAACTATACAACATGTAACTTAACTTATTGCCACATAAAACTCAAGAGTATTAATATATGCATTTAAGATCTACATGCATATCGATAAAACATTTAACAATAACCAGCATTTGCAGCAATAATCATCATAAATTTATATATAAATGCATATAATATTAATTATCTATTGGCATGCTTGCAGCCATTATTTAGTTTCTCATGTTGGCAAACCCAGGCACCACAATTGTGGAGACCCGAATGGCACTGGTTTATTCACACAGCACAACCAAAACATCAACAACATTCATTCATGTGATAGTACTAGACTTACAGATTGATCATTGGTTTCCTCAATTGAACTAACTCTTGAAAGGGCAAGCTGGAGAGTTATTCCCCACATCTCATGGTGGTGGGAATGGGCATTGGCCAGATAAAGACATAATATACACAACAACAACAAATGATCAAAAACATAAGTGATGAGTATTGGCCATACTCAGCCTCACCTAAGTGGAAGGGCAACCTTCACCTCATTCCTCATGCCATGAGATAATGTTTCACCTTATCCCTCTGAGTAGTTTAAATCATCTAAGGTTTGACCATTTAAGGTTAGGGCTTATGCATTAGTCATTATGATCATTTATTACTTAGATCAGATATTTAGATATACTTTCAATGCTTATATGATTCATTCACTGCATGCGCTAGACACATAATTTACATCACTATAGCATGTCTGAACTTGGATAGGCATAATACAAGTTTTTAGACATAAGCATTGATTTCAGTCACATGTATGTATACAGGCACATGCATCTCATTAATTAGGATAGAGTTCTGGACCTCAAATATAAATTCCGCAAATTCATAATTTCACAAAACACAAACACATAAGACGTATATCTCTCAAGCCAAGCTAGATTTAAATCCAAGTTTCTTTGCAACTACTAAACATGCATAAATGTATATGCCTAATCAAAGCAAACATGACATTATGGCATGGCCATCATATGATTTATATGCATCAGTTGGTATAATTACATCATATATGTATGTCTGTAAAAACGAGTCATATCCATAGTAAATCTGTCAGCAACAATGCACAATGATATACATTTCTAACAAATGAATCCCAAGTCCAAATGTATGCACAGCAACCAATATGTAAATAGGTATACGTGAAATAGATTCAAATTAACTGGATACAATTAGAACACAATAAGATCTATATCCGTACCAATATATTTTAAGTATATTTTATATTGTAAAAATTATCTTTTATTTTGAATTAGTAAGTCAAATAGAACACCAGACAGTACATTGAAATCCATGTGATTTAACTATATAAAACCAAACTAGGTCCAGTCCAAATCCACTTAACCAATAAATGTTATCAAACATATGCATTTTTAGTTCATCTAAATCCAATCAATTTACATTTCTAATGTAATGTCTTTTAAACGATTTATATATATATATATATATATATATATTGAAATCCATTCATAAGATCTGAAATGTTTTAGGAACAAGTTGGAGCCATATCAAAATCTTTTCAACAAGCATAAAATATGTTCATTTTCAAACAAATTAAACATAATCTGATTCCATTGAGAAAAACTGAAGTATCTATTTCCAAGCAAATTCAATCCAAATCCAAATAAGTTGGTGACAACTAAACTATGCATGTTCAGACTTTTTTTTCTAGACAAGTGGGATCCATATCCAGACTTATTCACAATAACTACAAATATGTGTTTCATACAATAAACTGGATTCAGATCTATCAAAAGTTTGATTGAATATAAGATATATCCACAACTATGATGTTTCTTTTGCAGATAACAGAAGTTAAAGACTCATTTAGAAGAGAAAAAATTCTCATAGAAATGCTGAAATAGTTAGTCAAAAGCTCGATGCTGAAAATTCTGATAATGTACATTAAATTTTCAGAATCAACAACGAAAGTGGTATTCTCATTCTACAGGAAACTGGTTAGAAACCACACTTAGTTAAATTAGTAAAACTTAATATAGGGCACAATTGAATTTCCATAATTTGAAAAACCATTTCCAAAGTTTATGACCATGTAAACTCCTTGAGATTGCAAAACAAGGGGGGTCCAAAACCTATCTTCAAAATTTTTTAAACTTAAAAATAGGGTGGAATGAATTTCAGTGACTTTGAAACCCTTTGTTCGAAATTTGAAAGAGCTCTACATTTCCAAATTTGCTTAAAATAGGTCAGGAAGCGAATGGAATTTTTCAAACCTGTGAACCCCGTTCCCAGAATTTATAAATATGTGAAGTTTGAATTGTTGCAATACAAGTTACAACGAGCCCCTTTCCGCAATTAATTTTCTGAAAAAGGTGATATAAAATATTTCACATTATAACACGCTTTTTGAACATGTTTACAAACTTGAAGGTTAAATTTGAAATTTCTCATGAAATGGTTTAAAAACCTATCGTTTGCCTAATTTTCCTCATTTTCGACCCTTCTTTCTCTCTTCTCTTCTCTATTCTCTTGTTTCTTCTTTCAAATGAGGGTTTATCTGGAAACCATGGCTGACTCTGTTCACCTCCGGCCTCCAGCACGGTCCGACGAACTCCATCCACCGTCCGTCATAGCGGTGGCAAGCTGCTGGCCAAAGTCACGGTATTTTTTTTTTTTTTTTTTTTCGTTTTTCTTTTATATCTTATCAATTATATGGGCAGAAACACATGACTTTAGTTTTAGGCATGCACATGAGAAGCATCATCATGCTAGGAAGCAACAACATACATGCGTGGATGATTGATTAACTACAAACCAAATCATGCATACGTGTTGACCGATTCATGCATAGATTCAAAACCATGTATGCACCAACATAACTAACTTGATAAAGCTGGTTTTATTTTAATTTAATGTGGCAATGTTTCAGGAACCGTTGGCAACCTTTAGGGAAAGGTTGCAACATTTGGGGGAAATAGGTTTCAGTTAATATTAAACTTTAAGTGCCAATTTTCTTTTTGTTGAAGAAAAACAACCTAATATGTGGCGGGGGTTGCATCCTTGCCAACATCATCAGAAACAATAAGTTGAGCACTGTTGCTATTTTGAAGGCTAGGATGAAATTTGTCGTGATGGTTGTAAATTGTAATTTCCACTTTATTATGTGGCGCAGCTTCTGCTATCAAACCAACACATTGTTGCAGAGACGATCATTTCTCTTTGACAAGACAACTTTACCACTTTACTAAACTCCTAGACATGAACCATTTAGTATCAGCTTAGCAACTCTTACATCGCAACACATTCATATTTGGCCTTCTCATTGCTTCTTTCAGATGATCCTTATGGTCAGACTTGCCCTTTTTACTGTCTTTTCAACTGCATTTTAACGCTCGGTAACTCCAAGGCACTTGCATTGTGGGATTGTGTGCAAGATTTCCAAAACTTCTTCTCCACACATGAGTTGGTACCTCTCTAACACACACAAAAGCATTTTCCACGGTCCAACAATCATTCCAATGTCATTGCCTCCCTTTCTGATTTAGCACATGACATCTCTGTCTCAACCTCCACTTGGACCATTTCAGATCATTCATGCATGACTATTTCCTGTGCATCTACTCTCTCGGTGCTAACATTACAAGGATGTCAATCCCATCTTATACAGTCTGCTGCTGGTCTATGGCAAGGCGACCATTCCTCATATGTCAGCCATGTTATTCCTCATTCGATCATTTTCTGCTATATGGGACCAAGCCATTAACAAGGCTAAGTGCTTCGACTTCCTTTTCAATGCGGATGATGCCACACAACAAGAAGCCACTTGCATTTTTCTACTGTCCCATTTCACAGGGGCAGAGGTCTCCGTCGGGCTGACAAGTCACTCTCAAATTTTAATTTGGTGGTTGGATTTAGTTGACCTTGGGTCCAATTATATAGGGCAGCCCTACGAAACTCGATCACTGCCCCATAGACCTAGGTACATTTGGTTGTTAACTATATATTTAGTGCCCCATAAAAAAGAAATTTCTAGCTTCATCATTTCCAACCTATACCTTGCCTAGCCTCACAGGGCCATCCTCTTGGGCTCCGTCATTGGTACCATTCAGCTCTGGACTGCCGATCAAACTCCTTACTCAAATGCACTAGCATGCTTCATCTACCTTCACTAAGTGCAAACTTGTGACTCTCTCTCTCTCAAGCACTCCAACGTTCATTCTGGAGCCCGTGTTCCATGTTGTCAGCAAGAGGAAATTGTTCAACATCCTTTTTGGGATTACGTGATCACTCAACACTCCGTAGCTGCTGTTTGGTTACATCTTTGTCCAATGCCTTTATCGGCAATTGTTATTTTTGGATCTCATTCTTAGGGCAGAACAACTTTAAAAAATAAACGGTTGATGATCATGTGTAGAACTTGGCTTTTCACATTCTAGTGGATCATTGGACTACTGACAATCATATTATTCATAGGAAAGGAGCTCTACACTTATCACCCGGATGGATCTTTTCTTTTCTCTAAATATGAACTGAGTTGTAATTCAACTTTGTATTGAGCTTACGTTGACAACGTCTAATGACCCTTGAGATTAGTAGTATTATTTTACCTTCACACACAAACACATATATATATATCAGTGATTGGTAGATACCAAGCCATTTAGGTAAGGCATAAAAACCAGACCTGTTATATTCATGTTAAAAGTGTTTTAAACAAGGTCTGAACCTTCTAATGCGTTAATAAACATTAATTTAATATCAATCATGCTGCTATAGTTTAACAGATTTTTTGTAAAAAAAAATAGATATTTCTACTATCAAACTGTTGACTATATAAGAGCCATTCATTTTTTTATTATAAAAAAAGTTATTTAATTAAGGAAACATAACTTAATATCTGTTTCTCTCTAAATCACTCTTAAGATTATAACTATAAGGTTAGATTGCAAAAGAAATGTTTTAATAATTAATTTTAATATGTCTAGTTTTTATCTCTGACCCAAGTGTCTGGTTTTACCAACATATTATATATATTGCTAAACATGTAACGAAGGATCTTAGCCTTTGATATTTTTCAGATAAGCGGTTGAGAAAAAATAAATTAAAAAGATGTGAACTAATGCTAGGTGACGAAAATACCCCATCACTTTTTCTTATTGTTTTTCTTTCAACTGTCGTTGTAAAAAAAGATGAAGAGCTGAGACTATTCCTTATCAAACTACCTTCTAAATGTCAAAAACCTAGGATTATATATATCTATATATGTATAGAGAAATCAGTATGCTATCTTTGTGGCTAGATGGTTTATTTTTAAATTTTGTGTCATAGAAAGCCATTGCAAAAGTTGCACTGGTGATGACTGGTTGCATAGACACGCATTTTTGCAAAGAAATGCATATTTTTATGGTTTTTAGCCACCCAAAATAGAAAAGCAACCAACTACCATAAAAGTGTAGCTGGCTAATGTCAAATTTCACATATATATATAAAAGAGAGAAAAAGACAGAGAAACCATTATGTAATGTTAGACAAATAAAAAACAATTCCAACCCTTCATCTTTTTCAGATTAGCGGTTGAGAGGAAAATATTAAAAAAAAAGTGTAAACTAATATTAGATGACAAAAATGTTTATTACCGTTTTTCTCTTTGCTTTTCCCTCACTTGCAAATTTAAAGAAGATAAATGACTGCTATGATTTCTTATCTGTTTAGCATTTAATTTCTCTCACTCTCCCCTTATATATATATACGTTATATGTCAGACACATCACAAACACCTTGAGCCATCCCAATCATCTAAGATTGGATGGACCATATGATGATCAATTTTGACTCCTCGATCCTCTATCCCCAAGGGTGCCTTACAAGTTAGAAAGAGGAAACTCTACTTCCCATAGACGGCTTTTAAGGAAAATATGATCACATACCTTTTTCTTAATTTGCTTAATGAGAAAAGAAAAGGTGCACGGGTCATGATTTTTGTTGCTATATATTCGGAAAGAAGCATTTTAGTATACTACAGTTATTTCTTCCCAATACGTACACATCCCATCTTGGCCTTAAACAAATTTGATGAGGTCCCTTCACTGCCACAGCTAACATACATCGGCAAGAGAGAGAGAGAGAGAGAGACAGAGAGAGAGAGAGAGAGAGAGAGAGACGTAACAAGGAAGGAAGAATCTGACAAGAAAAGAGGAGAGAGAAGAAACTGTTGCAGGCTTTTTCGTCCATACCCTGAAAAGCTTCAGGTAATACAGAGCGAGAGAGAGAGGCGACTCACTTTTTCATGGACCATGGTTTCAGTGGTACTATAAAGTGTGATACGGGGAGATGGTGCCCATGAACAACAAAACCCTACTTTGTCACATGACGGCCTCCCATGGCCTTTTCCCTCAAATCATTAAGCTTATCAGACCGCTGCTCTCAACTGATAAAACTTATGCACCTTTTTTCTCCCTCGTCTCCAGAACTTTGGCATATGTTAAATGAGCGCTTTCCAGATTACAAAACTCAAATGAGAATTTTTTTACAAGCTTAAATGCTTTTACGTAATTAATTTTAATAAAAGTATAAAGCACTCCAGGTACTTCTTTTTCTGGATGCATACAGGCATATTCAAATTTGAACCATTTACATCTCCAGTAGGCGCATAATTTATCTTCCCGGAGAAAATTACAAAAAGGCGCATCATTGTAGCCAGAAACACACAAAGGAAAATAAAATATTAATTTTTTATACGAAATGATAATGTACCCCACTTAAAGAACAACTCTTCCCTTGATTGAACGAAGGTATTTTTATCCTCGGAAGGGGTTTTTTTTTATCATTTTATACTAAAAAATAATCTTCGTCTTAGTAGAAGGTTTTTTGGTAACTTCTTTGAAAAGTTGAATGCCTATTTGTCTACTTCAAGAAGTTGAGTGGTGATTTGTTATAAGAGCATTGGTTTATTTATCTTTTTGTTTGTTTTAAAGATATAAGCCTTCTCATATACATCTTGTACCTTTTAACCCTGCAAGAAGGAACCAGCTCAAGGGGCATCTCTGAGTGAGCCCTATCGTCCCAACGTTTGTCATACAGAGAGTGGAATATACATATGAATCTGAACTTGAAATTTTGAGGTGCCTTTCAAGTTCTTTTCCAAAAATCTCTTGTTTATCTCACCTTCAATCGTTTGGGTGTTTTAGAAAAGGCTATAAAATGCTTGGCTACATGATCCAGAGTGTCTAAAACTTTACATATGTTGGAATATAAAATTCTTTGGAAAAGAGCTTTATTATTCATCCAAAAGAGGTTCTCAGCAAGTGGGGGCAGGAAAAAATCGAATGCCTTATCTTTCCTGGCCTTCAAGCCTTGATGACTTCCCCAATCGTCCATTTTTGTCAGTCATATTACAAGCCAGCCCATAACATCCAATAAACCGATTATCAATCCCTCAAGTTTTGAAAGAGTGCCTGATATTGAACCGCTAGAACAAAAAAATGGTTATTAAAGAAAACCGCATCAGTGAATCTTCATCTCTGCTAACGTTTAAGACGAAACATCAGTAAAGGATGAACCATTATGACATTTGTTGGGAAACGCTAGTGAGGCCCTTTACTGGTGTATAGTAGATCCACCTCATTGAAAGTTTTCTCTTCCGTTTCTGTTTATATGAAGAAACCTATAGGAGTGAAATTCTTCACCGGTATAGATCTATCACAATGAAATCACCCAACCATGCAACATGAACATGAGTACGGATTAGCAATTTTTTACCGAGGTGCACCTTAAAACGTCAATGAAGATCCGCCCTTCACTAGCACATCCAACTAAACATCACCAAGAGTTCCACATATTGATTTTATATTTAGGAAAGCCTATAGCTGGGAAATTTTCACCAATTGACCTACAACAGTAGATTTTCTCGCGAGACATCAACAAAGCTTCTCTTATTGCTGTTTTTTTTCAATGATGTTTTCCCCCTGAACGTTGGTGAAAATCTCATCTTTCGTTGGCTTTCATCTTCTTCTTTAGTTGTGTCAAGATCTCAATCTTTAGTTCTATGAAAATGTCAAGATCTCAATCTTTAGTTGTGTTTCTCTAAAGCATCAGTACGCCTTCGCTTATTCCTATTTTTTTAGTGCATCTTCCACGAAACGTTAGTGAAGGTCTCTTCTTCAGTAGGATTTCAGTAGCATTTTTCTAGAAACATCACTAAAGGCCTCACCTTAGGTGTTGTTCTCTCAAAGCATGAATGAAACTTCTCTTATTTATGGTTTTGGTGATGTTTTTCTGCAAAATGTCAATAAAGATCTCCCCTTTTGTTGGTTTTCATTGGCATTTTTAAAGGGAACATTACTGAAGGTCAGGGATTTTAGTAATGCTCGTTATAAACATCAGTAGTTTAATTTTTTTTTTATCTCCATGCTCTTTTCCTTTGAATCTCCATCACTTTGCATCGGTAGAGCTTCAGTTTTAAATTTTTCGTCTGACCTTCCTTTCTCGCATGCGATGTAGGGATTTTCGACCTTTTAGTGATGCGAGATGACTGTGTCAATAAATCTTTTGTCAATTTTTAAACCATTGTCACTCTTCGCCTTTCCATACTCTCTCTTTTTTCTTTCTTCCTTCCCATCCACCCACAGGTATGCTTCTCTCTCTCTCTCTAAAATGAGCAGACCCATTTCTACAATGGCCTGGGGACCCGGATTGGTACCCTAGGACTAAGTCTTGAGCATGCTTTGATACCACTTAATCGACACGACCCATTCCCCCATCGAACTCGGGCTCTTGGTCCGATCGGGTCCTTAGCAGCTTTGGTTCCGACCTAAGAAAACCATGAATTAGGACAACCAGCCACTTAATAACCTTCTTTATAAGTTCTCTAATATTCTTTAAAATCTGAGATACATGATTAAACTTTTCAAAGTAGGGCATTACTCTCTCTCTCTCTACATTTCCCCTCTTCTTCTTAGACTCTTTAGGTTTAGACAAAATTATATATCTAGGTGTAAACAAGCTCTTATTTTTTAGAAAGTCAACAACTACATATGTTAAAGTTATAAAGCATGAATGAAAAGTTGAAACCTAACTTCAATTTAGCTAAAAAATTATGTATCTAGTTATGAACAAAGTCTTTTCTAGAACGATTATATATCTGATCATTTATTCACTTAAATTATGCAGGTGTGGGGCTGATGACTAGGGTTTTGGATGACACATACAAACCATGAAGGATCCTTCATTCCTATTGCATGTACTATTTTTTACTTGAAGTACATGGATGATGTTAAATGAATAGAAAATATGTAAAGAGATTATCATTGGCAATTCAAACAGTGTTGTAATCTTTGTACTTTTTTGTTAAAAATATGTAAAAATATTATTATTGTTATAAAAAAAATTAAAAGAGAATCAGTAGTGCTAGGATAGAAGCGTTAGTGATATGGTAAACACTTGCAATTTTTTAGACAATGCTGCTAATGGGAAAGCTCAAAAAAGAAAAAAACTAGTTTAACACAGTTGACTCTAGCGTTGTGCTAAAAACACCAATAACAGGTGTGCTATTAGAAGAGAATACCGGCACATTTATTGTGCCCATAAGAAACTTGTCCCTGGCACTAACCGTAGCACAAGAGACGGCCTCAGCTCTGGCACTAGGCTTTTTCATCATCTAACAGAGCTGTGAAGGTCAGAGATCTAGCTCCCATTCCGGTGTTACTTTAGCATCAGAGCTGCTGATAATTGGCGCGATTTTAACATCAGAGCTGACTACTTTTTCGTAGTGTATTTCCATTTACAATGAGAATGACATATAATGTGGGAGACCTATTAACTATATGAAAACATACAATTTATCTTTACTTTATAGGTAACCTTAGCACAACGTAGCTGCGAATGAGATCTGGTGCTCATATGCACATTTTTATGTTTTTTGTTGTTTACAGGTTGATCATATACATATTGATTGTTAGTGGCTCTCTAGACAGTTCAGAGTATCTGGACTCCCCTTTGTAAACCATTTATTTTGTTTTTCTTTAATGTTAATACAGCTTAGAGCTGCAGCCTTCACGTACCCACTTCACTAGATCACCTCATCTGTTTAGGGCAGATCGTCCAGTGCACCAATTACACAGACAACAGATATTTTTCTCACAGTAAAGCAGGTTGAGCCATGCGCTCAATATGTTGGCAAATCTCCTTATGATCACATTAGAGTCTATGCTGCACATGATCATTTAATATTTAACATTTGAGGTAAATTCTGGGGTGTTACATCTTAGTTCCCCATTCCTTGTTTTATGAAACATCAATTTTACTCTGCACCAAAAATTTGACCAGTGCTTGTTTGACCATATGAAATTTTCGTGTACATCCTCAACCTTACATAGATCAGCAAATTGATTAAATGCATTGTCATACAGGCATGTAATGTAGGAGGTCTGGCCAATTTCTCACACTTCATAACATAATTAAAATCAGTTAATACTAAAGAAGGGTACTTTTGTTAAAAATCACCACTCATTATCATATGGTCTCTTCGTACACAAAAAAATCAATGTGTAGATAGACACCAATCAAATCAAATTTTTGATGACCTTCTCTGCTTTCAAAGTTGCAGTCCAGCCAATACAGGTTAAATCTGTATTCTACTAAGCCAACTTCCTTAAGGTTCCAACCACAAACAATTCTTGCCTAGTTGCTTGATTTTCCTTACTTTAAATCTCCTACTTGAAGTAGCAATGTACTTCTCTGCAGCCTTTTTTTTTTCGATCTCATCACATAAGAAAACATTTTCAAGTTCCAGTTGATAGTGCACGAATTTTCTTTCCCACGAAAAGAAGAGTTCTTATACCAGTCATCATTCCAACTGGTTGTGGCATTCGTCGATGTTCCTATGGATGTTGTATTTAATTTTATACATTCATTGACATGCAATAGGTTTTCTTCATTTATTTAGATAAATATTCAATTTCCAACGTGTTGTTCTATTCAAGAGCCTCGAGTTTTAATTTAACCATAGCATCTCTCCATTTTGGATCTAGTTCGACTTCTTCTTTGGAACTTAGTTCTTGAAGACGGTAAGTTTTATGTAAGAAGAGGTAGTTGGGGGAATTCTTTTTGAACTTGAGGTACAATATCTACATAGAAATCTTCAAGTCTCGTTGAGGCAATATGAGTTCTAGTGGTCCATCTCTCAGTGGGAGCTAAGGATAGTTTTGGATTTAAAATAGGTGCTTCATAGATATTTGTGTAGGTTCACCACAAAAAAATAGGTCTTTACTGACGAGGGAAAAATGTCAGTAAAAACATGCAAAGTATCAATAAAACTTTTATCGACTTTTTTTTGCTGAACATTGGTAAAGTGGATGTCACTGATGCATTCACTAATGCTTTGCACAACATCAGTAAAAATGGACTTTTACTAATGTGGAAAAATAAACGTCAATGAAACTCGTTTTCAACTTCTTATATTCATCACCAGAAAACCTATACCGGTGAAATATTTCACTGCTGTAGGCATCTTAAATTAGTCCACCTTGCAGAGCAGATTCAGTTTCTTTATCTTTTATGCATTAGCTAGTATTGCGGGTGCATCTAACTTCCCTTTCTTGTTTGCATGCATAGAATAGATTGTCATGCATCCACTCACACCATTTTTTATCTTCTCATATGTTTGGTTAACACAAATACCACCAGACACATGCGTCTTTTTGGAAACCAATCATGTTCAGCATAACATGCATTGTTGTCTACGAACATGAAACATGGATGATCGAATGCCTTGCCATCATTTAGGGAATACTTTTAAATTTGCATCATCTACTTTCAAAATTACTTCTCAAATTCCTCATTTAAGATTTATATGGATATAACAATTGGTTAGTAACATGCCACATGACAATGGTCTCTACATGCATATAACAAAACTAATCAATTTCCTACATAGATTCTAATCGTCCCTTTTCAAAAAACCCAATTTTCTAAAAGCATGCATCCTATAGATATAGGCCCATGGCATGACCTAATGATGAAAAGGCACTTTCGACTTTTTCATAAGCCATCACCGTAAGGGTCATCCTAATTTTCTAAAATGATCTCCTTTTCAAATATTAGGAACATACATGTGTATTTACTTTTCCTATTGTTTCCTAGGTAGAAGCATAACATTTAAATAATTTAGGCATTAATGGAAATAATTTTGACCTTGGATTGATTACCCCTAGTAAAGACGTTAGGAATGGTCAATCCTCATATCAATAGGATAGGTCCCATCTCTAATTCTTGAAATGGAGGCAATTATCTAAAATTTGTCAAGGTTGCATGCACAGTTCCTTCCTTAGAAATTTTACACGTCAACAAAGTTAGCGACTATGAGGGGACTTGTTTTCGTCTTGTCATGACTACATTCGCTCAATGACCTGAATTTCCAAATGTTGTGCCCGCCTTTTATCTGTTCAACCCTAGAGCCTTATTAGGATCTAACCTAGATGGCTTCTCTCATGTAGTCCTAGGCATGGTTTATAAGACTGACTGAGGAAAATTATTTGTCTCCCAGGTTAGGCTAAACCTACCTATTCCTCAAATTAGGAGTTGTTTGAGCCCTTCTATACAAGTGTTTGCTTCTCCCCTTAAGGTTGCACTTTATATCTTCATATCTAAGATCTGAGGCTGCATTAAAATATGTGATTCCTAAGATCCTCAGTTTAAACAAACTGAGGATCTCTATAAACATGGATCTTAAATCCACCTTACATGTTAAAAACGATGGGTTTCAGGTCAGATGGGGAGGAGGCCGATCTTAAATCTTTGGATTTGAGATCCTAAGGATCTTAGATTATGTGAATCTCAGATCCGTGGTGAAACAAACACACCCTAATGTTTTATATTTTTCTTAAGCCACACTACATTAGAGCTCTCCATTTTCTTTTCTACAATTCTCATGCATGTCATTGTCTGGGCCATCATGCCGCTAGTTTTACTCATGCTCTACAAAGAGAGGGTAAGACTCACGTATGGGCCATTTTGGGCTGACACTCCCACTCTCATACCACCATCCACAGCTGGTCGTGTATTGGCAAGTGACCAAGGATATTGAAGAGCCCTTTTAACCTAGAACCATTGGAGCAATATACACCATGTATGTTAGATTTAACAATCCAGGTATATAGGTGTAACATGATATTGGAATGATGAGGATTTGCGAAACTATGGAATTGTTTAGGCTAAAACAACCGTTTTTAAAAAACTTTGCATGATAGAATTATCGTTTTAGGAATATATTTTATGTACATTTTGCCTATATATTATGACCTTGTTGTGTTGTTTGCATTGCATCTTCATTGTTCTATCAACCTAGTAAATTTCAAAACAAATGTTTTGCTTTCTTCTATCCAAAACCATTTAGGATTTCCAAAATATTCCATTGTGTCTTTTCATTAAGTGTCAAACTCCATCTGCCTATGTCCTATCTCTCTTGGATCAATTTTGCTTTGTTTGTGTGTCTGGATATCATGTCATCAATGTCTTACTTCTCATCTCTTGTCTTTTGTGTGATGGGTTCCTTTTGTCCAAATCATATCCACTATAGGAATGAAGTCAAAGATCTTGACTACTCCTACATCCCAAATTGTCCCATGGCCCCCCAAGATATACAAAAATTGGCATGCCACTTTTATAAAGCATTACCCACAATATCTATAGGATTGTAGACTCAAGACAATAGTAGAGCTAGGGACAGAGACAGTGAATGGAGACTTGGTCTATGCTTTGCTCAACCATTGGAACCTCATACATCCAGTTTTTGGTTTCCCTAGTCTTCCAAAGCCATAGGGCATCTAATGATCCAACTGAGAACCAATTCTTCATCAATAAAGAAGCATACAATCACAAGGGTCTGTTGCACCATATGGCTAGATCAATGACTTAGCCGATCATCGAGGTAGACAGTAAAAAGTGCTTAGATCGCTGTGACTTCCTCATGGCACGCAAAAAAATCAAGGATGTCACTCAGCTGTCCAATGTAGCTACAAAAAAATGCCAAATTTCCTTCATGTTGGCTATTGTAGGACTAGTTTTTTTATTGATGAGCAGATGTTTACAGACGTTTACACCTTTCACCTATTCAAGAGATGGGGGGCACATAAGGCTACTCAGCAATTAATCACCATGGATGCACTTACCTTTCTCTATTGGGCAATTCTAAGTCATAATCGGTGAGTCGCACTTCATTAGTGGTTGCACCATTCCCCTATAGAATTGGTCCTTGTTACATGTACCCCCCGAGCTGCTGCCTTCCATCTCAAGGATGGAAACTTGCTTCCTATGATGGGGTATCGTAAGATAATAAAGGAGTTGCATGAGGAGTAGATAACGTGAGACTATTTAGGCCGAAGTGAAACAAGACTTTGGTACACATGCATATATAAGAAGAGCTATACATTGATGGGTCCTTTCTTCATAGTTGAGTATAGGCCGTGGAGATTCATTCATCAGTTCACACAAAAGCAACCAATAGTTGGCCCTATTGAGATGCTTGGAGATATCGTAGAATTTCATTTTGGTTTGTCATCACAAAACTTTGCTGCTTCACTATACGACACGATTGGCAACCATTTAGCTTTTTGTATCACTTCTAGGGGAATAGGGTGATTGGGGCTTATTGTGAGTGGTGGGATGTTAATCATCCACCCTCATTATGTCAAGATTAGTTGTTGATTGTTTCTAGTTTGTATTTGTTTAAAACTAGTCATGTTCCTTTATTGTCAAGTCCTTGTGTAGACACTTCTAAATTTCTCATATAAAAAATAACTATTTTGCCCTTCATAATATGATTTTGAATTAGTTTCAGAATGAAATTTCTATAGTAGGGGCCATTAGAATAGAACTCCATAAACTTCACTCAAGAACAAAGGACCTAAACCTTGGCCTCCTAGTTTGTCGCCACCCAAAAAGGACCATTTTCCCCCTACAACCAACCATTTTTTGGAATTTCATATATAACTTTGAGAATTGTCTAACATTTGAGCAATTAAAATAATTCTCTCCTTTACAAACTCTTCAAGAAATGTTAGAGTTAGCATGCTATGTTTACCCTAGCTCAAAACAAGCACTCTAACCTAGTTAGCTCATTGAAGGAATTCACATGGTAGTTTTGGATCTCCAAAACCATGTCAGACCTGACTGAGCTCCACATAGGGTCTCCTCTATGCCCACAAAGTATTTTTAGAGTTACTTTCAATTATGTGATTCAAATTTGATTTCTAGAGTATTGTTCCTAAAGTTAGAGTGACACTATCTCACCTAACTCGATAGGTCCAGGCTAGAATTCTCTCAACCATGAACATGTTAGCTCATTTTGATCTAAGGTCACATTCTTCAATGCTCAACCTAAGTATTTGTGAGTGCAGCTTTAGTATAGTCATTAATATTTGAGTTCCTTCACAAATCTATAGATTCACTAAGGGTTGTCCAGTTTCGGATTCTAGTGAAGCTCCATGTCTCGAGTTGAATTCTGGTCAATTCGAGAATCAGTTTTTTCATACTATGGCGATTAGATACTCCTTAACATAGTATTTTTAATCTTAGATTGGACCATCATGTCTTAGATTAGAAGTTAATTTGGCCTCAACAATGCTCACTTTTATACTTGTCAATTTAGAAAATTTGAATTTTGGAGGGGTAAATGAGGTCACTTTCAGTCAAACTTCACAAGCCAACTCCTCTTTACTTTGTGCACCTTCCTATGTGGTCAGTCACCCACATGAGCCACTGAACCAGTTTTGCAATAGGGCCATCTTAGTTTTTGTCAATCCATGCATCTTTGTTTATACATTTCAGTACTGAACTCAGTAGGCTCATGCAGGTCTGAGTCTACCTAAAACTAACTAGGTTAAGGTTGAACCTGCTTGAACTTGTTTGAACTAGAACTGAACCCACTAACATGATCCCAATTTGACCTGCATTCAGCTGAGTCCAGACCTACATGAAACCCAGGTCTAACGTGTGTTGACTTAGTATGAACCCGCCTATCCCATATCAAGCCAGGTCTGGGGTCCACACCAATGTAGCTTTCATGTTCAAATCTTAATCAAGATTTTAGATGTGTCATTTGCATGCATAGCTCCAAATCTATAATGTCAGATTTTAAACCATGATCCAAATTCTCTATTATATTCAAATTTGAATTCTAGAACATTCTTTAGATCAAAATCCAATTACCAAATCCAAGTCAATGATCCAAATACAAGCACTTATGTGCATTATATTCATTTAATGCATCTTCAATTTCTCATTCTGTGCCAAATAGAAGCCCATATAGAAGGGCATGAACTATGCATAAATCTAAGCTGAACAGACTAGCATAGAAGAAATCCAAATCGGTGTTTGTATGGAGCCAGAATAGATATTTTTCTATGGAACACCAGTTATAATGGTTTGATGTGTATTTTCTCTATTTCATATTTATGCATCATTTGTTCTCCATGCGTATCTCAAACAAAACCATCTTCCATGAATTGATTAGTAATTCTCCAAAAACATGTTTTCACAAAACTAAATTTTGATCAAAATTGAGTATGCAATGAACAAATTTATGTCAAAGTCATCAATATAATATAAGGTTTTGTGTTTTTGTAGCAGAAGAGGACTAAAGGTTAATTCTCGTATTGCATATTCCAAGGGGGATTGATCCTCCTTAGGTGCTACAAAAAGTAGGTGTCACCCCCCTCCTTTGCACCTTTTGTTGTTGCTTCCCGAGTACAGCAAATTTGGTGAAAACCCAAATGACCCAACCTGAAATTGGGCAAAACTCTTAGAGTCGTAGAAGATTATTGGATTTGAGTTGCAATAGCACTCTACCATGGATCGAATTAGACTCAAGTTTGCTAAGTTTAGGTCTTCTATAAGTTCAGATAATTTATTTTTCTTTTTCTTTTCTTTTCTTATTTACAATTTAGTGTTCCCTTTTCTTTTCTTAGGAGCATGTTTGGGTTTGTCTTTTGCTTACTTTCTTCTTTAACTTCTATGTTTTGTCTTATTTTCTTTAGTTTGCTTTCTTTCAACATGTAAATATTTTTCTACTTTCATAGATTGGTATTTAATTTAATGTCCTAGGATAGGCATGAGGTTAGGTACGCCTCCCTCTCTATCCTCATGTCTCTTTTAATTTCTAAGTTATTTTCCTCAATTCTTAGTTTATGATTTCAGTTATGTATTATGCACGTAGATTTGCTTTTAGTATGATTATTTAGATCTAGACATGCACTACATGAATTATTTCAATATGCACATAAAATCAAATAAGTTAGCTATGTGCACCACTTGTTTAGGACTAGGTCAGGTTAGTCCCATAGCATGACCTGAGGCAGTAGACCTAGCTTGTGATGATTTAAATCCAACTTAAGTCCAATGCAGGTACATTTCAAAAGCATAGCTTTCCTCAAATGTTTTCAAAACAAAATCCCCCTTTAAATGACTTTATAAAACCCTAGATCATGCATGCTCAAGGTCCAATCCTAGGTTAACCTAACCCAGACTAGTCTTAGAACCTTCAATCTGAGTCTGTAAACATTATAGTTAATTCCCTTCACTGACCATTAACAATCCCACTTCCATGCTAAATTAAAACTGCACACAGAAGCCTTCAACATGAATCCATTAAGAGCCTCAGTTAGGTTCACTTAAAACACGATCTCTTGTAGCTGACCTAACTCAAACATGAACCCACATAATAAGATTTGAACCTCAAAACCCAATCCTCTGGCCGACCTACTCTAGATCTACTGGGAATTCAGATTTTGAATATTGGAACTTGGATAGGGATTTTTGATTAAGAGGATTGAACATGAATCTAGTACTTAGGTTTGGATCTCAAATGATTGGATTGGAATGAGAATCAAATCAATTGGGTCTTAGATTTTGAGCTTCATATCATGAATTTAAATGTCAATCGTAAATTGAAATATTTTAGAACTTTATAGTCATCCTTATCCCAAACTCAGAATCAAATTCTTATATAAAGCATGAAGATTTGAATAAAGTCTCTTAGATTAATGTTCAAGTCTAAATTTAGTACCTTAATTATAGGTCCACGCTCCTCACTTTGAACCTAGTAGAGATCAGACTTTGAATTTACTTGATTTAGTTTTGCATGCATCATTTTAGACTTAGGTCTTTTCTTTGCATAGATTTATGATGAATGAGAAACAAACAAATGTCATTTTGAATCCTCTTTATTCACATGTCATACTTCTCAAGGCACACTTTCTTTCTTATGTTTTGGACATTATCTAATTCTTAGAATTCAAAACATAAAGTTTGGGCTTGGTCTGATTACCTAGCAAAGGTGCTGGGAATAGTGAGACTCATATGGACAGGTCAAGTCCCATCTCTTGGGTTCCTGCACATAGAAAATGAAGGCAAGTACAAATAATAAATCCCCTATGTAATGGTCTGCATGCAAGATGAAAAATTTTACACGTAAACAACCTTGTCAATGCTTTTTTTTTTTATATAATAAAGGTTCATTATTTGCCCAAAACTTATCCATTCTCTATCTACTCTCTCTTAGATTGGCAACCTCATTTACTCTATCACAACCTTGTTCCTTGTAGCAAGCTGGATATTGCTATTCATAAAGCAGCTCATTCCGAGTAAAGGGAACATGATTGTTGTCAGTCCAACTTTCATGTCATTCATCATGATCTAGCATCTCTTGTCTAATTTATGTTCTTATTCTCTCTAGGTAATAGCAAGCACATACCTCCAAAGCGGACAACACCATCAAAATAAACACAACACTTCATAATGACACCCAGAACTAGTGCTCAGCTAAAAAATGGAGAGTCTTATGAAATCAAGGTCGATATAAAAAACCTTGAACAACCACATAGAAAGGAAGGAACTCATGATCCTCCTATGGACCCTACCACTGTCGTTATCTTCCAGCAAATGCTATGGTAGTTTGCTATGGACTTTGGCTTGATAAAGCGGGCCACTAGTGAGTCATCCACCAAAGGAAGAAATGAAGAACCTCCCAAGGGTGATGAAAAGGCAGCTAAATTAGAATATGGGGAAGAGCAACACTACCATGGGAAGAAAGGGGGAATAAAAAGCCAAAAATTACATGGGGATGATGAGACCATCGATTCTAAAATTAGGAGAAAAACTTCTCACAATAAATCCAAAGGAAAGAAGGAGGATCTTGCGACCCATGACGAAGACTAGACATGAGGAAGATCACTATCACCAACAATTATAGAGGGAAGAAAGGAAAGCCTAATAAAACTAGTAAATAGTCTAATTTAGAGGTCGAGCACACAAGAGGTCCAAGAAAAACAGGCGCAGGAAGCTGCAAAGCAAAGAGAGTTATGATTCCAATGAAGTAGAACTAGGAAAGAGGTCGTACGACTCTAAAAAAGAAAGGAATCAGGGTGACACTGAAGCCCCCAGCTCCAAGAAAGACAAAAAAGATTATAGGAAGAATTCAACCACTTCTAAAAATAGGAAAAGATGTGAGTCTAGCTGAGGAAGCAAAGATGGTCCATGCATGTTCATTGCTGAAATGCACTCTAA
Source organism: Nymphaea colorata (assembly GCF_008831285.2). Lineage (NCBI taxonomy): Eukaryota > Viridiplantae > Streptophyta > Magnoliopsida > Nymphaeales > Nymphaeaceae > Nymphaea > Nymphaea colorata. The sequence goes on from NC_045143.1 coordinate 11,934,728, forward strand.
AATGGAGGAGATGGAACACTAGATGAAATCTTTCCAAAACAAGGACTTTGGTCAATGAGTCTACATTTATGCTTACTTCAATGTTTTGGACAGCAACAATGCATTGATAGACCTACCCTACAAGTTCATCACATAAGACAAAAAAGGTGACCATCACAACCACATCAGCACATTCTTTGTAGACATGGGTCTGTATAGTGAAAATAATCAGGCTTTATCTAGATGCTTCCCAGTCCAATGAATGTGAAAGTAGTTGTGTCAAGATGGCACCCTTAAAACATTAACCCGACAGAATTGAGGGACTTCAATAAAGTGGTCACACTATTCATCAAGCGGTTCATCCACAACACAAAAACCATTGCTATTACTATTGGTTACCTCACAACTTGAAGCAAAATCCAGGTTTGAAAGATAGAGAATTCATCTGAAGGTGGGAGTATTACATGCAATTGCCTTAAGAACTTGATGTCGGAAGACCATGCCATGGCTCATATTATGCACAACTTCATTCAACCACTCTGGAACATGGTTCACCAAAGCCGGTTCTTTTCTAGAGTTAATAAAGCAAACAGAATGGCTCGAGAGTGGATTAAATGACGGCGCCATAGAATCTCCATTCACAAATAAGGAGGACATGCCCATGAAAAGGGGTAAAGTGACTTTTACTAGTGTACTGCCATCAAGCCGCTAACAAAGAGTAATTCTGGTGGTGGAAAGAAACCAAATAATGAAAAGGCCAACCAATAGTGGTAGGGATCCAAGAAATAAGTTTCCAATGAAAATAAAAATCTTTAGTGGCCTTACAATCAAGAATTTACACTCATAAAGCATACCAAGGAACAGGTTATGCATTTCATGATTGAAGAGGCCTGCTTAAACTTGCCAAGGTGGCGGTTCTGCCCATCCTCATGGGACCCCACAAGAACTAATACTATAAATTTCATTGTGCTTATGGTCATGATATAGAAGAATGTTTCATGTTAAAGAACATAATCCAAGATATTGTTGATGACAAAAAACTGCCACATATAGCTGATTAGCCCAAAGTCCTCAAAAACCCTTTTCATAAGCAAGAGAATGCCACAACTACAGTTGTGTTTGTCTCACCCTTCTACCTATAGGATCACATTCGACTATGCATAGAGGTTGAGTTGGTTGAACAAGTGAATTCTTGTAGTTTCTATCCCTCTCAAGAAGGTGCCTCTTGATTTCATCAGTTTGATGGGAAAGTGGATAGCAGTAGAATAGAAGTAGAGTTAGGAAAAACTATTAAGCTAGCAATCCTTAGCTCATATACGTTTCTCCCTCAAATAGGCTCAAGAGCAACCAGAGTGTTCCTATGAAGCGGAACAAAGGGGACAACCTCAGCCACTAAAGATCATCAAAAATGTATCGGTCATGCAATTGATGGAGTCCTTTGGTCAACATAAAGAGGCTATAAATGCACTTTTAACGACCACAAAAGTTAAGCCAAGCACAACTACTGAGTAGATCAAGAGACTGCAAAGTCTATCATGGCAAATGTTTCAAATAACCTTTTCAAATGAGGATCTACCCAAGCTTCATATCTTCCATAACCATATCCTATATATTATAGCTAGGGCAAGGGAAACCACCATTCCACATGTGCTCATTGATGGGGGAAGCAGGCTCAACATCTTCCTAGAGATGACTGTTAAAACCCTAGGTTCAAAGTAGAAGAGTACTTGCCAGACTCCATGATTGTCTTTAGCTTTGACAACCATTCCCAAACTACGAAAGGGACCATTGTGCTAGAACTCTTCATTGGCTACTTCGCTCAGTTGGTACTGTTTTATGTGGTTAATGTGTGTAGATACCTCAAATTTCTCACAAGTCAAAATGACCAATGTCCCCTTCACAATGTGATTTTAAACTAGTTTTCAAAGCATGATTTTAATAGTTGAGGCCATTTTTCAAAATGAAACTGTAAGAACTTTATTTTGCAACCAAGGACCTAGACCCAAATCACCTACATTGATCGGCTTATTGGAAAAGGCCATTTTTCTCCTATGTCATATCATTTTTAGCCCAAAATCAAGAATTTCACCCAGGTTTGAGCATCACCTAACACTTGAGCAAGGAGGATAAATCTTCACTTTTGAAGTATAAACATCTAAAAAATTATCATCATATCAAATGACCATTTTTCCACTAATTTTGAAAGATCTCAGAACCTTGATAGTGATTTAGAACAATAGGATAGTAGGAATAAGTTCATCAACTCTTTGACAAGTTAAACTACTCAAATAAGCTCACCAAGCCAAAATTTTAATCCCAGAGCAACTTGTAGGTTTTCATTGGGTTACACTCTCTCCTATTTTCATGGGTTGAACTAAATTTGAGTTCAACTTAATAAAGTGAGCTAAAACTAAGCTATAATTATGTTTACCCTGTATAAATGTATATACCCTTAGTTTATTTGAGTTATTTCATCATAGTTTGAGTTCAATTCAGTTCTGAAAGTCCATGAGTTCATTCTCTCTCCTGATTTTAGGCATTTGAGCTCAACTTGATGAAGTGAGCTGAAACTGAGCTAAGATCATGTTTATCATGTGTCAAGCTACCTCCTCTTAGTTCAATTTGAGTTCATTCACCTCTGTTTGACTTCAACTTAGTTTCAAAGGTCCTAGAGCTCATTCTCCCTCTCTCTCTCTCAATTTTAGGGGTTTTAGCTGAACTTGAGCTCAACCCGATGGAATGAGTTAAACATTGGCAAGATGGAGAAAGTATTTTTTCTATCTACAATTAGCTCACGTATGCTGATGGAAGCAAACTCACTCCATCAATGCTTAGATCTATTGGAACTGAAATTAGTGTAAAATATATTGAATGACTGAGAAAATATCAATTATTTTTGTCTTGGATTAAGTCCCTACTATCTAAAGCAATGCATACCCAAATTATTGGTTTAAAATTTTCAAGAAATGTTTCAAATGCCCTTAAGCAATCCTACATTGGTCAAACTAGGGCTCATACAATGCAGTTAAAATCATAATTTCAAGATTTGAAAAGAGGGTATAGTTCTACGGACGTTTATATCTATAAAGGAAAAGCTATTGGTTACCAATTAGTTGTCGCATCCAAACTAGTTGATAAAGATGATCTTGTTCTTTAAATTCTTAGAGGATTGCCTTGGTTTTAGTGTCAAGTTTGGAACCTCGAAAGGATCCTATCTCTTTGAATGAATTTCATGTGTTTTTTCTTATGCAAGAAGGCAACTTAAATGAAAATGATTCCCATGCTCTTGAATATGTTATGCATGTTGTGAATGTTGCTTCATTGCAATAATCAAAACAATTATGGACATTGTGGTACAAACAACTACCAATCAAAAGGAGGATGAAAATGAACAATCAAAAGACAATCATCCTGTGTGTCAAATATGTGAAAAAGTTGGTCATATGGCAAAGTTTTGTTGGTTTTTATGAACTTTCTTAAAGAGAAAGAGACAACGTCGTCAAGGCAATGGAGATGGCAATTCGTATATTGACTCTACGCAACTCATCATATCACCATTGATATCAACAAATTGTCCATTCATGCCAAATACAAAGGTGGAGTTGTAGTGAAAATTAAAGATGAATCAGGTTTAAGAATCTTTCATATCGGTTCCTCAACGACATCTTAAAACTTAGTTTTAAATTATGTTTTTCATTTGCCCAAAATAACATGAAACTTGTTGTCTGTATAACATTTTTCTAAAGATATGAAGTTTATTTTTATTTCATCTTATGTTATTTTAAGGAACAGGGAACATGAAAATTTTTTTATCAAGGAACTAGCAGTGATAGGCTATACAAGATAGACCTTGGTAGCAGCAAAAAGATGCTTTGCTTGAAGAGACACAAACTGTTGGGTAGTAGCACAAAAAATTGGTAATCCTGCATTTTCCATCATTAAGGGGATTTTCAACAAATGTGATTTGTCTTTTTGTGATGATTGCTTGAACAATTTGTGTGAAGCTTGCCCTTTAATGCTACTTCAAATGAGGGTGAAAACCTATTTGAACTCATTTATTCTATGTTTTGGGTATAGTTTCAATAGAGTACATAAATAGTTTCTAATACTATCATTTTTATGGATGCATTTTTAGGGTGTATTCACATTTATTTGATGAAAGAAAAAAAATGAGATGTTGGCCACATTTTCAAAGCTTTGAAAGTGATTTTTGAAAATATTATTGGTCACAAAATAAAATATTTTATTTTAATTTGGGAGGAGAATTTTAAGGGCTTCAATCGTACATTGTCAATAATAAGATTGGACACAAAATATTGTGCTTTATACCTCAGAAAAAAATTGAATTTTTGAAAGGAGACAGAAACATCAAGATGTGATCTTTTGTGTGTTGATCGATAATGGGATTGGACACAGAATATTGTTCAAAAAGGCACTTGAGTACAACTTCCTCACAATCTCTGCCCCTGAACGTTTTCCTTGTTTAAGCGCTTATCAAAAAGACAAATTAGATTACCAATTTAAGAGATGTATTTTCTTAGACTATGGTCCTCAACATAAAGAGTATTATTTTATGGGTTGTGAATAGATAAAATCTATATTTTGAGGCATGTCTAATTTAATAAAAGAAAATTTTCTTTTATTGACACTCCTCAATAACTCAAAATTCGATATCTAGAAGGCCAAAACCATGGTATTGTTTTCAACCTTTTCTTATCAATACCAGTTCTTGAACCCTAGACGTGCTAAAGTACCATCATCTAGTACCACCACAAAACTAAGGAAACCATTACTTCAATAAGAAACAAATAGTGAATCTCAGTGTGGAACTCTTGGAAATGACCCGATGAGTCCATCCTATGACTACTAGATCTCAAATAGGAACCTTTAGACCCAATCCTAAATACAATGAGTTTCATACACATTTTTGCGGCAAACACTCTCTTCCAAAAGGTCTTTGTCAACATTCTTCTTCAAAACAATATTTGAAAACTTTGTTCCAAATAAAGAAGTTAAACACATTTTAGGATGCAAGTAGGTCCTTAAAACCAAACAAAAAGTAGATATGTCGTTGGAATGATACAAAACTAGATTCATTGTCAAGGGATATAGTAAAAAAAAATGACTATGAAACTTCAACCTTGTTGTGAAGCCTACTACAATTCGGATAGTATTGACTATTTTTATTAATCATCATAAATGAAAATACATCAGCTGTATATTCAAAATGTTTCTACATGGGTTTATTTTAGAAGAAGTTTACGTGGTTCAACCTCCTGGATTTGAGAATTATTCTTTCTCAAATCATGTCTACAAACTTAAACATGCCCTATAAGGATTAAAACAGGCCTCTAGGGCGTGGTTTGGCCTTAGCCTTTTTTTTTTAGCCTTTTTTTTTTCAAAATATTGGTTTTAAAGGAGCTCAAAAGATTCATCTCTTTCTATTTTAAGAAAGAACAAATACTTAAATATGTTTTGATATATGTAGATGATACAATTATAATAGGAAGCTCACTAAAATATATTCAAAACATTATTTGTCAATTTAAAAGTGAGTTTCTCATTAAAGATGTGGGTCAACTCCATTTTTTTTGGCACAGAAGCATAAAGAGTGGGCGGTGAGCTGATATTAACTCAATGAAAACATATTTGTGAGCTTCTCAAAGGAATGGGTATGCTTGGAGGTAAGACTGTTTCAATTCCCATGGCATGCTCTCATGTTTTATTTGCACAAATAAGATTAGATTTTCAAGTTCCAACTCTTTGTTGTAGCATTGCTGGAGCGCTTCAACACTCTACTATAACTCGTCCAAGTATCTCTTATGTTGTCAACAAGGTAGGTTTGTGAATATATGTATCATACTACCGATGCTCATCAAAATGCTATAAAGAGAATACTAATATATTTGAAGCATACTATTGATTATGGTATTGTTATCAAACCTAGTTCCTTTCTTAATATTAATGCCTATAGTGATGCAAACTATGTTAGTTATCATGATGATAGATAGTCCACAGTGGATATGCAATGTTTATTGGCTCTTATCTGGTTTCATGAGGTGCTAAAAGGTAGCAAGTTGTCTCTTGTTCTAGCATTAAGGCTGAGTACCGATTTATTGCGAAACTCATTGTTGAAATCACGTGGTTACAATTTCTATTAAATGAAATTCGTGTTGCTCAATCACAACGTTGCATATTATGGTGCAACAATATTTGAGCATCCTATCTTTTAGCTCACTTTGTGTGTCGTAGCTGCAACATACCTATAGAGATTGACCTTCATTTTGTTTGAGAAAATTTGGCTAAAAGAAACTTTAGTACAACTTTTTCAAAAATCAAGTTACAGATATTTTAACAAAACCACTTACCCAGCAACACCATTATCAAATGATTAACAAGCTCAATCTCATCATTGATGCATTGAACTTGAGAAGGGATGCTAAGGCAAGTAAAGAAGATACTATGGAGGTAAGTAATGAAAGCAATAAAAGGCAGCAATTATTATTCTTCGTCAGCCAAGGGGACTCTTAGAAGACATCAACTCTCTTCAACCAAGATAAACCGTTCTAATCATTTGGGATATGGAGACTACTACAAATGCAAAATCATGTCTATTGGGAAATAAAAATGGCAATATTTTTTTTTTAACTACCAAAACGTAACACTTCTATATAAAGGCAACTCTCTATGAATGAAGAATTAAGTTGAAGGGTAGAGAGTAGTGGATGTAGGCCTATTAGCCTAACCACTTTAAAGCCGTTGTGCCTTTCAATAATTTTTCTTGTTTAAAATTTTAGCAGCAATTAGACGGGCAATGAATGCTTGCTTGCTAATTTAAGTTTTTCTGGAGTGTTCAATTTGTGTTTACGTGTTTTTGTGATTTGCAGTCATGTTTAAAAGTTTTAGAATTTGACTATGGAAATATTGTTGTTTCTCAACAATTTTCAGCAGAATTTGTAAAAATCAATTACACGGCCATGACGTTTTATTGGACCCACAAACAGAAAGCTTGACATTCTCCCTTTTTTGCATATTGAATAATTCTAAATTGATCCATGAAAGGAATAAGAGAGAGGTGGAGAAGAAATGAAGCCATTGGAAATGGCCTACGAAGTGCAAAAAAAAAAAAAAAATATCTTTGGGTGTGTGTATATATATATAAGGCTGAGGTTTGTGTTCGATTTCCCTTTTCCTTTTTTTCTATTCGGGCCTTTATTCTTTTGAAAACCAGAAAGATAGAGAGAGGGAGAGAGGGACGAACGAAGCATATTGTGGAAGATCAGGTAGAAAGAGACTATGCATGGTCCCTAGAAGGAAGTTGTCCTCATCTTCCTCGAAAGGACTGAACCATGGATAAAGACGAGCACTGCCTTTGCTTCTCCGCTTTTATTCTATTCTTGCGCACATCTCTCCAGACAAAGGCAGAAGATTACGGGAAAGCACTGCAGCTGGACGAATGGAAGAAACTGATCTTCAAGCCTCAAATTTATAATTACTTGCTCCCCAAAGCGATTTCCATTCTCAGAAACCGAAGCAATGCGATAATTTTATACTGTATTTAATATATCACAACTATGTATAGGAGAGAGAGAGAGCTTGTAGTGGTAATAATGGCGTCGAAGCATATCGTCAGTTCGTTGGAGAAAAGAAGAGAAACTCTTGCTTCAGATTTGGATAGTCCGCTGAACAACCATAAAACTATTTTTCAAGTTGCATAGGTGCACACGCATTAGACCCAAAAATAAAAAACAGTCACGTATAGCATTCAATAATTAAAGTCTCTCAGCCCATTCTTTTGATAAACTGCTGGTTTCCTTTCGTTCTTCCTCCCTACCATATATTTGATACGGATGTGATGGAAAAAGTTTTCCTCTATATCCGTTCGAAAAAGTGGGATTGCATTATTGTTCATGGTGAGAAGAACTAATACGGAGAACGGATGAAAGTAAAAAACAAAGCCAAAAAGCGGCTAATCCTCACCGCCCATCATACTCTTTCTATCTTCTTCCTTGTTCTGCTGCCTCGGGATTCTTAAGAACAAAACGGTTTCACACCTTTTTGCAACTCAAGTACTGCTCGCCTCGTGATTAGGCTTGAGGGGGACAAAGTTGTCCCCCACTTCTGCATGATCAAGGGCAACTCAACCCTTTGCCTCTCTAATCTCGTTTAACGACGAACCATGGAAAAACCAAAGAAGTAATCACATATAAAGGTTTTTCTTGTGATTTTCATTCCTAAGCCTACCTACTGTTTGTGCAGAGAACCGAGGAATTTATTTATGTTGTCAGAAAGCGAGCCATCATTCCTCCCCCTTCGCCCCCACAAACGCCAACCTTTTTTTTATACTACTTGTCATCACATATATAAATGCTTACCACGGCATGAGTTGAGTTTGGGAGGACGGTCGGGAAAGTGACGTGGGCCTCCTCCACCCCCCCACTCTCTCTCTCTCTCTCTCTTTCTCCATCAAACACGGCCGCTTGGATCACTTGCATCTGTTCCTTGCTTTAATACAGCGTACCCTTAACACGGCGAGGTTATGATGCGAGAGAGAGAGAGAGGTAGGCGGCAAAGATGTGCTGGATGATTACTGCAAGAACAAAAGGAGAGGAAGAAGACGCTCCATCATTCAAAAGGAAAAAGCAAAATGAATGAATACCATAAAAAGTACAGAGAGTGGATGACTGCTTGTCATCTGAAATGACTGATGGCCATGCATTTGACTGATTAATTATGTGCAGCCATTCATCAGTTGCAGTACCCCGTCACCTAAAAAGAAAACAATGATGATAATAGTAATCATGGTAGAAAAATAATATTTACTGCCCTTATTTTTCTATATCGCCACTGACTCCACCTAATGATTGATTTTATCAGATGGCACTGTGGGTTATCTAGAGCTCCAGAAGAGCATGCATATTCTCTGAACTTATCGTCTTGACAAGAACCATGAGTCTCCAAGGCAGGCATTCTTTTTGTCTGCCAGAAAGCCATTAAAGTGCAAATAGTCGCCGATGTGTGGAGAGAGAGAGGCGACAGCTCACACAGGATTTTGACATTAAAAGCTGTCATGGCTAGTGCGTTAAGTGATAAGACGAAAACCCATCACATCATCCATGGTTTCGTGTCCATGAACTCACTTCAAAATGACGTATCAAAGTCTCTACAATATGTAATCTCAATGCAAAGAAATATCTCAAAACATTTGGAGCACAACATACGGCGCCTGCTTCGTCTTCGTTGAGTTGTGGCATTCCTCTCTCTCTCTCTCTCTCTCTCTCTCTCTTATATACACCCACATACACTTCATCTACTCAGTTGCAAGGATAAGTGGCTGTATTTACTTATCCGCAGCAAGTGCAAGGTATTTTACTGGATATAAGAGATGTAACATACATTTTCTCCAATTTTCACAATGAATTGCTCTTTATCTACTTCATCCATTTTGAGCTGGTCCTACTACAATCCTTCCCACAATCATCACATTACAAAGTGAAACTAACATTATTATTCACGTTCATATACGTGCGTGTGTGTACAGCAAAATAAACAAGGGCATGGAAAGAAATAGAAGGAAGTGTTGGAGCAAATGGTTTAACTAGAGAAGTCGAAGCAGTACTGAAATCAAGTTTAATTGTAGGAAAGCTAATAAATACAAGCCTTTTCCCAACCCGATTCTAGCTTTCCCTGTGCGCGCTTGCTGCAAATTTTACTGAGCTTCATCATCTTGCTCAATTTCGGAGGCAGGGTCCTCTTCCTCCTCGATGCAGTCGCTGCCGTATGCAGCATGCCCATTACCAAAAGCTTTTATGTGATCCTTGAGGGACCTCTTGTGTTTGAAATCAGAGCCGCAAGTACAGTACCATAGCTTCCCACAGTTCTTCTCATGTGTTCTCCAATCACCTCTAACAGCAAAAGCCTTGCTACATTTCCTGCACACGAAGGGTTTGATTCCATGTTTTCTCTTGTAATGAGTCTGTAGGGTTCTGAAATCCTTAAGCGGCTTTGCCCTTGGGTGGTCTATATTATTCTTACATCCAGGTGAGCAGCAATAACAAGGTAGCCTCAGCATTGCCGTCGGTTGGGTTCCCCTAAGAGACTCTGGACCTTTCCTGTACTGCGAGCCATGCCCCCACATATGCATCTGCATTTAGTCAAATAAGGAGAGCAGCACACCACGAGGAAGATTAAAGAGAGTCCGTAATCTTCAACATATATATGTTGGAACCTAGTTCACCAAAGCAAAAAAAAGAAAAGAAAAAACAAAGAAAAAGGTTATAGATTAGGAGGGGTTCAGCATTTCGAGACACATTTACTCCTGCAATGTGCGCCCATGTTTAGGGTTTTGATCCAAGTATTATTCAAAAATTGTTGTATAACTTGTCAGTGCTTAATGAGCAGTTTCTGATGATGATTATCAACTGGTGAACAATGGAAGGAACAGCAAGAAAACATGCATTGTTGATAAAACATGAAACCTATAGCAAAAGCCATCACAATTTTCATGCTTTTAGTCGGGTGAAAAAGTATCTATTACCTTTTCTTTTCCTTTCTTCCTTAGCTGATATCTATATATATATATATATATATATGTATATATATATATATATTGTTTCATTACTTTAAAGAAAGAGGAAACTAGAAAGCAGCACATAAATACAAGATCTCCTTGATGAATTTATTTTCTGCGTCATCTAAACGGGCTCAGACAGCAGAGCAGATCTTAGACTCTGAGTTTCACTGTTTGTGAACCCTTGCCTCTCTCTAGCTTACATAATAGATCCAAATAAAGGATTGAGAGAAAGGAGAGAGAAAGAGGCAAAGGAAGAGGAGAAGCACTGCAAAGAGTAGAAAACTCAGAAGTTTCAGAGAGCTTGCAGGAGGCCTTAACACGCGCGCCGATGACTCACACGCCTTCCCAAGTACCAAAAGCAGAAGGAACAAAAGGCTCTTGAATTGTTCAATCACGCACGCAAAAAGAAGCGTTAACACCCTTCGCCTTCATGGCACCGTCCTCCATGCAAACTAAAGGGGAAAAAGAAAAAGAACATAATAAACTCTCACCTCTCTCTCTCCTTTTCTAATGGAAGCGTGTGGGATCAGAATCCCACGTGCTCGACATGAAGAAACTACAAGAGGAAGGAAGACACTGAGATCAACAACAGCAGCCACGAGAAATTTTGCCCAGAAAATGTATGAATTGAACATGTCAACATTTGGACAGAAACAAGAGAGGAAAATGAAGGATGGGCAGAGGCTTTTGACAGTAAAAGAGTTGTTAGGCAAAAGTCAAGTACTAACACAAACTACCATCAAAACCAAAAAAGGTAATTGGTCAGAAGGAAAGTCAAGGGTAAGGAGATGTGGCCACATATTTCACTGAACGAGTGATCTAGTTCTAATTTAAGCAACAGAAAAATGAATAACTGAGCATGGCATGCGCAACTACAAGAATCATAAGAAGATCAACCTTATCAAAAACGTCATTGGCGATTAGGTCTACAGCAAGCGTTCTGGATAAAAAACTCTATTAGCACTGCCAACAAGATTATTGTACAAGCAAAATTTTTCATCGGCAGTCTGTTTTTCTAACTTGCCAAGAAATAGACATAAAAGGAACAAGGAAGAATAGCCAAAATCAAAATTCTTTGAAGCCAAGATCATCACATTCAAAATATTAAAAAGCTGACTAGACATAAAGCTTTTCTCGGACCAATTTCAAACTTTCCAGCAGAAAGATCAAAAACAGCATTGGAGATGTAAGAAATATGAAACCTAAGTGGAACTGTTCAGTACCAAGATGAGACTAGAAACAATAAATCTAACAACCAGAGAGAGAGAGAGAGAGAGAGAGAGAGAGAGAGAGACAGTGAGAGACCTGCATGTTGTTGTATCGGTTGAAGGTCTTAGAGCAAACAGGGCAGGCGAACTGAGTCGGGCCAATCAGGATCTGGGAAGGAGTGGGGATCCAGTACTGACCTTTGTTGAGTTTGCCTGTAGGGCACACCCCAGCATCATCCGCCTTGTCCACTTCCTCCGGGCAGGAAGAGAACCAGGAAGAGGAGCAGGATGCCTGTGCAGAAAGCTGCTGCAGCAGGTCTGCTGTCCCACAGTTAGGCAACCCGATGTGCAAGGCCACCGTCAGACCATCATCACCACCATCACCATCTCCACAGCAGTTCTCTCTCTTGTTCTTCTGATGGACCTCAGCAGTAGAATCAGCCTCCTCCTGGCTTTTCTCGTCATCCCTTCTGGGACTCAAGCTCAACAAGGGGAGTGCTTCTCTTAGAGGTGGGGAGCCTGGCGGTTCAGCACCAGTCACGGTATGATGATAAGGACAATTTTGATAATAGGATGATGAGATGTGAGAGTAAGCTGAAGGATATTGGTGTTGATAGACAAGAGAGTTGTAGTTGAACCATCGCTTGTACATACTATAGTAGGGATCATTCATGCTGGAAGTTGCAAGCTAAGCAGCAAGCGATCTGGGGTTGATAATTATTAAAAGGAGTGAACCCCAAATCTCAAAAGAGAAAGCTGAAGAAGAAAAGTTGGATTCTACAGTTAGAGCGAGAGAAAAATCTTTTACCTATTGGAAGATAGAGTTTGAGAGAGAGAGGGCGAGAGAGGGAGAGGGAGGGAGAGGGATGGTGCGGGAGGAGCTGCTGCATAAAAGTACTCGAAAAGAGAGAGAGAGAGAGAGAGAGAGAGAGAGAGAGAGAGAGAGGAGGTGACAAGAAAACCCAAAAGACAGTCACAGGTTGGGGTTAGAGATTGTCCCCCATGATGTGCACCGGTTGTCAATGAGGTCATACCATATTACATAGGTAACACTGCTCAATTACTGTGCTGCCCTGTCAGTTGCGTTAGAGTTGGTTAACATGCATCGCCACCATTAAGAGGGCAGCCTGTCGTCAACTTAATGACTACCATACCCTTCCCTTGGAAGGTCCTTTTAATGCACATATATATACCATGGATTTCAAATTTAATGGATGTTAGTCTATGACTAAAAATTAAAAATTTATTGTTAAAAACCATCACTTAGTCGCGTCAACAATGCAGTGCAGCAACAGTTCTTGGTGCTTTAAGCAATTTTTTATGATATTTTCAATGATAATTTTTTTACTTTTAATCATTCGACACCATGTATCATATGTAATATTTGAATCTACCTCATACATATTGAAATCATCCCACTATTCGATGTCACTAGATAGTCTAGATTATAAAAAATTATACCATTTCACCAAAACCGTGAGTAACTATTTCTGAAAGCTTCGAAGCCATCACTACCCCATAAACCACTGCTAGTGGCCCGTGTGAAGACTTCTAGTGATGGTTTTTAAGTATTTAGCATCCCACAACTCCAACAGCCAGCTTATTTCAAATTCCATATATATGTGTCTGCATCGGGCAAGCTTCACCACAACTATACTAGTTAGGGCAAACATGACTTTTGAATTTTTTTTCTCTCCTCATTAAATGTTTGCTATGAATGGCCTGTTCAAGGGACAAATTAAAGATAATCATAGGGCTAAATCTAATTTAAAATATAAAGTTTTGGTTACATTATGATGTCTGAGAGGATTCCAAGACATTTCTAGTTCACTTGAATTGTTCCCAATGAATTCAAAGGCTGATACATAGATTAGATTCTATCAGCCAACAAATATAAAATTGTTGAATAAATTTAGTTTGTGAAATCTGATCGACATTTCAATTTTTTGAAATTTCTATTGTTTTGTAAAAACTCAAATTCTTTCTCATTTCAACACATTTATCTCCACTTCGAAGACACCCTCAAAAACATAGTTTTGTGAAATCTTGGTTTTGCAAAAACCAAGTAATTAATCAGCTTCATAAAACTAGTTTTTATGATTGAATGGCATCTCAGAAACATTGTTTGTTGTGAATTATCTTGGAAGGGGATAGGTTATTCACTCTCCTTTTGAAAACTAGTCCTTTTCAAAATTGAGTTCTCTCAAAATTTAGTTTTAGTTCCATCAAAATATTCAAAACCTATTGTTTTGGATGTAAAACATCATTGTTTTTCCAAAACAGTGTTTTAGAGTGTCATCCAAATGCCCCTATAGATTATTTTTCATGGAAAACTATAATTGAGGTGTCATTTAGCACTTAGAGTATTAGAAAATGGGCCGGGACCCTAGACAAGCATTTCCATTATCTCTTGCTATAACACACATTTTCCCCCATCTCTAGAAAAACAATTATAGGTGGTTGCTGGTGTAAAACTATAAATAGTATTCCATTTAGCATCTTGAGCATTATAAAAACTTGCAAGTACAACAAAGGAGTCATTAGAAGTTCCAAAAGAATTTGCTAGCCTTAGGAACTTGATGTATTCTATTTGCAAATGCAAAACAATCTATAGATACCCAAATTTAACTTCTTTATTTTTCTACTTTTCCCATCTTCTAACTATTTTGGATTTTTTTTCCCTAAGTGTTTTCAACTGTAATGCCACAAAAGTTCATCTCATATCTAAGATGGTGAAGAATCTTGGGAAATTTATAAAGGACTCCTTAAGTTATTGATTATTCTGGTTCCTAACATTTTTAGGATTAGGATCGAAGTTGATATGGGGCAGGTTGGGATATGCCAAACTTGGTTGTGACATTTGATATCAGAGCCGATTTAACACTTGGACCTGGGGTTCCACATTTGTAACATCTCATTAAAAAGTTCCCCAAGTTACTTTTGCTACTAAGCTAAGAATGGTTCCACTAACTTTGACAATGTAAGCAAAACCCCAGCACCTAGAAGAAGGAAAAGTGGCAGGAAGATTGCTGTGAGTGGGATGTTCCCAGCACTTTGTGGTGTGCCCTAACATCAGGCAGCTAGTGAGGATGTTCAACCATTTTGAATAGTCAATTATAAGGTACAAGTTATTTGCCAAGTCTGAGAAGGAAACAGTTAGGTGAACAAATACTTGTAAGTGCATGCAAAGGAAAACTCTAAAATACAATTAATCAAATCTTCATAATGTGGCCTCCAACATCCTGTATGCCACACATATGATACTCATTTTCATCCTCTTCAGATGACACCATGAGACCACTAGTCCAATCAAGATGTCGAGTGGTTTGAGAGGATGAACTTGGTCATCTACAATGATTTTGTTAGTAAATAGTATGCTTGGACCACTTTATGCAAACCAAAAATGCAAATAATGCAACAATTTTACAAAGAAGATATTAGAGCTTGGGTAAAGTTTGATCTGATAAAAAAAATGAAGATAAAAAAAGAAAAGCAGATTCACATGGATAAGAATGTTTTGTCCAAAGCTGATTAGTAGGTCCCACCAACCCAAAGCACCAAGGTAACCTGTATTACATTGAATCAATATCAGTTGTGTAAGATTATTAGGAATGTGCATAAAAGTTAGAACACAAAATCGACTATTCTTGCAAGTACAAATAACTCTAAAATGTGAAGACAGAATCTTGCAAGTACAAATAAGATAATATTGTAGTGGATAAAATCATGATGTGAAGTATAAGGATTTGACTTTGACTACAACCTATAACTTATATCCCACAAGTGGTGTCAGATACCAGTTCTTTCAAGCACATAGCCATAAAGACAAGTGTGAATAGTTTTAGGCAAGGTTTTCCCAAGAATTCTCCAAAAAGCAAATGAAAGAGGGATTATATATATGTGTATGTGTGATTACAACATAAAATGATATGGATTACTATTATAATGTCTTCATCTCTGCTTCATGTTAAACTAACTTAAAGTCTATGATGACATATATGTTGTTTAGTAGTCTTCATTGTATTGTGATATTTGTCAACTATCTAGGAGAATATGCTTCCAAGCATCATTGAATTGATAGGCATTGACAACTTCATAATAGCATACAAAGGTATTCAATAATAAAAACATGGTGTACTATTCTATAGGCATTTTGGAAGCATCATATTATTGTTTTAAGACGTGCGATGTGATTATGGATGTCATATTCTTATATTTAATAATTA